>NC_091129.1:61205161-61836411 GCF_040183065.1 Periplaneta americana | reverse complement strand
AAAGATAAAAACAAAGAAACGATTTTTTTTACCAAAAATGACAAAATCTCACATCAGTGTATCCTTGGGGACATTATACTGAAATTACTAACTTCCATATTTTTAAAGCTAAACTCACAAAATGTTTATCACTAGTATATCTGGTTGATAACAACACATGTACAAAATTTCGTCTCTCTCTCTCTCTCTCTCTCTATGATAAGTGGATTGCACTTTATTAATAACTTAATTATATAGTGTATTGCTTAATGCAAAATGTCCCTTGCGTTACAATTTACATTATTTTTCATTGATGTTCACTTATAAGATTCTTTATATACATTGGAACAAACATTACTATTGGAATTTTCTGTACAGCGAATGGGTAAATTACTAGGAATTTTTATGACTATTAATTTTTTTTATTTTTATAATAAAAAATTCTAGTAATTTACTTATTAATTTTACAGCAAAACCTTATAATAAGCTTTGATTTCATGTATGTAAGGAGCCATATAAGTGAAAATCACTTAAGAATAATGTCAATTGTATTGCAAGCGACTTTTTATATAAAGCGGATCAATATTTTAATAAAATGATTAATAAAATGCAAACCACGTATCATAGGCGGATGCAATTTTGTACACTTGTCACTATTAAGCAGATATACAAGTGATCAAAATTTGGTGAATCAGCTTCGTAAGTATGGTAGTTATTGATTTCACTGTTGTGAACTCTTAAAACTAATAAACTTCGAGAAATTTCAGTATAGTGTCCCCTTATATGCGGAAGCCGGAGAGTTGCACGAGGAATGCAGTTGGAAATGTTTAGATTTTTTGTTATTTTATTTGCAACATTGTTGTTTTCATTTGTTACTTGTAATTTATTAAGTTCTTGTTGTTGTAATACCTATAACTGTGATGTTTATGAAGGAGTGTATTGAACACTTAAATGTATATTTATGCTATTATAATTATTAAATGAAGTTTTTTTACATTAGTATGTTGACTGATAATAATGTTCTATAATGTAAGAAGATCCTTTAGACGTTTTTGCCCTTCAAATTAAAAATATCTGAGTTTTACTTTAAATATCCCTATCCCTAGCGTGATGAAAAGGACTAACAATGGCGGCCGACTCGGTGATTGCGCTACTCTGGATATCCACGGACTCTGTGTATTTTCAGAGCAGTGTATATTAGAGAGTACCGCATTCTCAACGGCGGCGGCCATATTTACTCCTTCCTCGGCACAGAAGCGTAAGCAGTAATGCTAGAACGATGGTGATTAAAGGCGATATCATACATGTTGTGCATCTACCTAGCATAAGATATTTGAAGTTCCCTTTATTAAGACAACTCTCTTGAAAATCAAGAACTGTTTTTATTACCCGTATTATACTAGTTTGGAATAGTTTCCAACGTCCGCTTTTGCCCACCTTGATATTTTCAATTATAAATATTATATCATTATACTTATTTAAGGCTTTCAAGGAACCCGGAGGTTCATTGCCGCCCTCACATAAGCCCGCCATCGGTCCCTATCTTGAGCAAGATTAATCCAGTCTCTACTATCATATCCCACCTATCTCAGATCCATTTTAATATTATCCTCCCATCTACGTCTCGGCCTTTTCAAAAGGTCTTTTTCCCTCCGGCTTCCCAATAACACTCTATATGCATTTCTGGATTCGCCCAAACGTACTACATGCCCTGCCATCTCAAATGTCTAATGTTCCTAATTATGTCAAGTGAAGGATACAATGCGTGCAGTTCTGCGTTGTGTAACTTTCTCCATTCTCCTGTAACTTCATCCCTCTTAGCCCCAAATATTTTCCTAATTACCTTATTCTCAAACACTCTTAACCTCTGTTCCTCTCTCAAAGTAAGAGTCCAAGTTTCACAACCATACAGAACAACCGGTAATATAACTTTTATAAATACTAATTTTCAGATTTTTTGATAGACCAGATGACAAAATCTTCTCAACCGAATAATAACAGGCATTTCCCATACGGTATTTATTCTGCGTTTAATTTCCTCCCGAGTATCATTTATATTTGTTACTGTTCCTCCAAATATATTAATTTTTCTATATCTTTGAAGGATAAATTTCTAGTTTTTGTATTTCCATTTCATATAGTATTCTGGTCACGAGACATAATCTTATACTTGGTCTTTTCGGGATTTACTTCCAAACCTATCGCTTTACTTGCTTCAAGTAAAGTTCCCATGTTTTCTCTAATAGTTTGTGTATTTTCTCCTAATATATTCATGTCACCCTCATAGACAATAAGCTGTAACCCGTTCAATTCCAAAACCTTTCTGTTATCCTGAACTTTCCTAATGGGATATTCTAGAGCGATGTTAAAAAGTAAAGGTAATAGTACATCACCTTGCTTTAGCCCGCAGTGAAAATATTGTCCTTGAGAAAATTGATCATTGAAGTATATTCATCCTCTTGTTTGTGGCTTAATGCTAATTTTGTACAACGGCAATTGATTACACATTGATTAACTGCACAACAACACGGCATTCTTCAAGATAGCAATGGAATATCACACTAGAAACCTGTGTTCCTACGCAAGTCTTGCGGTGTACCGAGTCTCCGCAGGAGTAAATATGGCCGCCGCGTCGGCATTTATCGGATCAAAAGAAGCGGTACTCTCCCATATACACTGCTCTGTGTGTGTTAACTGCAGTAAAGGAGGAAACACAAACAATTTCGCATCCTTCTCACAGTTTTCGCGTAGCACATGAGCACGCGTCGTTTAAAACTCATCAACCGAGGTTTTCTGATAGTTGTGAACTTAAAAATTATCGAATCTTCCTCGAATTTCAAGGCACATATTTTATTTGGTATTTACTTTCAAAGGAAGAAAAATGTGAGGAGGACGTTCCTCCTTTCCTTCCCCCGAGGAACCGCCACTGATTTCTGGTACAGCATTTAACAGAACGCGAAATTTAATTTAGGAGAAATTAATTCTCCAATTTTCTATTATTTGCATTTTTAAGCCCTGTGAATACTATTATACAGGCAGAACTCAGAGAACATCTCGGTCCCAAGATGAGGTCAAGGAGACTGAAATACCGGAAGATGTGATGAAACAATGTAACAATTTGAGACACGTTACGTCTGACAACTATGACAGTTGAGACGACTTACGACTGTGGAAAGACTTGATAATTGTTCACTACAAACACCGGCACCTACGGGACCTGCCTATGAAATGAGTGTAATTAATTTCAAGGACAGAAAGACGTCAACTGTCGAAACAAAAGTAAAAATATTAAACCAAATGTTAATAAGTCACGCGTCTTACAATCTTTGCCTTAAATAGATTGATGCGATGTCCGCCATATTTCATATCTGACATCTTTTGCATACCTTAACTGTCTGAGTAATGCCTCGCGTGCCAACAGAATCATAATTAGCACACACAACACCGGAAGAATTCAGGAGACAGAATTCAAATAGGGTGTCTTCAGCTTCCTAGTAGCGTTGAAGATTAAGAGATGTGTAAAATACTTCTATGATACGGAGAACTTTTTTGCCACTTTGTCCAAAACTCTTCGGAAAAAAAAATCAATGGCTTTCCCAGAACACGATATGAAATGTTTCATATAAAACAATTTTGGTCTCTAAAAGGAAGCAAAAACGAGCAAAACTGTATTAATTTTTTTTGTTTGAAATATCTCAAAGAATAACCCACTGAAATGAATAACATTACTCACGGTGCACTCTGTATAAAATAAATAATATCGATTTTTGTTAACGAGATTCTAAGATCGTTGTGTGAACTAAAGAGCTGTGCTATCACTTATTCTGTAGGATGCATCATATTTGTTCACTTCTTCATTTGTTATCACTTATTTGGTTACTGTGTAGCTATAGCCTGATTCACGCGGGGATAGTTTACAGGAGTCAAGTGCTTGAAGCCTCTAAACTTGACGCCATATTTGTGATCACACGGAGACACTAAACTTGAAACCATGTTCCACACGTAAAAACGCGCGCTGAATGTTGTATGTTTAAAAGTACACTGTTTTAAGCTTTTTTTTTTACCTTTTTGCGAACCACTTCCACATTAATGTTTTGGACACCTTGTTCCTTAAGTTTCGTAACAAGTTTCTGAAATAATTGCCTCTTGTTTAATTTTAATCTGTATTGTTATTGAAGTTTTCTCGTGCCGTATATTTCACGGAAGTTCGTAGGCCTACATGTCATGCACTTCTAAAAATAGGGTCTATATAGTTATTTATTATGACTTCTGGGAAAGTAGGTACATAGGCTAGATGCCCATCAAAGCACCTTCTTCACATAAATTAAATTTATAATTATTAATAATGATTAATATGGACAGCAGTTTATAAAGTAGGTACTAATATATGCAACTCATTAGCAACAGAAATATAAAAAATGAAAACATGTGAGAGATGTTGCTTATTATGATTGAAAAATCAGGAATTTAATAAATCCATAATAAATTGAAGGGCCAAAACAAGAGAAAAGTTTTGATATTTGTCTCGATTTAGAGATATTAAATACCAAATTTCTTCTATATACAGTATATTTGGAGGGATATAAAATGGAATTAGTTTGAGTCAGTATTATTTTTGTTCATATTTTTCTGAGAAATATCAAGTAAGTCGTTCTTGAGTCATTGAGCGTGTGGAAACAAAAATGTCATCTCAATAATCTAGTTGGGAACTGGAATGAACAAGGTTTTGATAGGCCTATAGGAACCTAAGAAATTTATTCTGTATCAACTTGATAGAATGAACGTTGTTTTTCCAACGAGGATTCCAAATAATTATTGTAGCATATTCCACTTGCTTTTACCCAGGTGTAGAAACCTAAAAACAGGTGTTTGCTTGAATAATTTCGAATTACCAAGTGATTTGTAAGCAGAATTAGTCACTGTTAAAATGTGGGGATGAAAGTTAAATTAATCTCAAATTTCGATACCTAAATTAATTAGCTATTAATTTAAACAAACCATACACGCACACTATCCACAATATCTGCTTGCAAGTTGCTACAAGTTGGCATTCACACGAGGAAAGTGGTGGAGTCAAATTGATTACGTGACGGGAAAGTGGACACAAAAGTTGACGAGTCAACTCAAATTCTGCTTGACCGCCAAGTAACAACTTGACTGTCTCGACCATATCACACGGGGAAAGTCGAGTTGCTTCAAGCACTTGAGTCCTGTTAACTATCCCCGTGTGAATTGGCCTTAAAGGCTGAATGCCATCACCCGCAGTAATAGGAGATGCATAAACACTTACACTATCATCAACAGTATTAGCAGAGTCTTCATTATTACTGATATCTTTACTTCCACTTTGTTCTATACTTGTAACAACAAAGGAACGGATATCTGCGAACTTACTGTCACATGGAGTGAAAGTGAATGAACTTTAGCTAGGAAATGTTCCAGGCTTGTCCCAATTCTTTCTTACCCATACCGTAAATTGCATAATGAGTGCCTATATTTAGAAACAAAATGTTTATGTACACGTATATTGTATATTAATTTGCAAATAAACCTATTATAAATTCCTCAGAATTATGCTTTCTTCGTGTCTAATGCTAGACCAGGGTTGCCAGATGTTCCGATTTGGCGGGACATGTCCCGATTTTCATATAAAAATCCCGAGTCCCGCTTCGATTCGAGGCGGGACGTAAAATGTTCCTCCTTTAGAAATCTAACAACACTTGCATAATTTTATCGTTACACAGTAACTATTTTCTTCTAGGTCTAAATAATTACACTGAATTTAAATTAATTTTCTTAACTAAGAGGTTTGCACTTTAAAGAAATAATATTTTGGTAAGTGAAAGGTTTTTGACAGCGAATTCAGTTATGAATACGATATTTCTAAACATTTAAAAAGAGACGTTCGTCAAAAATGCACGGCACAGAGAATGGGAAAAAGATTGCTAAAAATGCTATATTTCAGTGATATATATATTCTGAAAATGTATACTGTACCTATGCTAAACGACGGGTTTGGAGCAGTAATATGCTAAAGCACAAAATAAATATGAATTTAGATATCAATAAATTGTATGCCACTGTAATCAATTAATAAATATTGATATTTAAATATTTTGTCACATGTGATGCCATCTTTTGGAATTTGTGCTTTACAATTAATTATAAACAGCCGGGGAAATCTATGAGACAGAACTATTACTTAAGTCATTAAGTTAATAATGTGACATATTTTTGCCACAGAAAGACGCCAGAGAAAAGTGATGTAACTTATAGCCAGATAAATATTATTTGGGTACTTGAAAATCTGTATCTACAATATCATTTTATTAAAGTTGCAATTCTGAGCTTCATATTAGTTTCTTCAACTGCATATAAAGGAATAATATTTTGTTCATTTTTTTTGTGCAGTCATGAAAATGTCAACTCTGCCCATATTCATATAACTCTTTCTTTTAAGACGAAACGTATGTACTGTACATGATGAGAAAATGATGTCCTTCCTGGGTAGATCTAAAATATGGCAACCCTGTGCTAGACAGACAGTAGCATATATCACTTTGGCCTAGTAAAGTAAATCCATGGCACTACAGCCCATGAAGGGCCAAGACCGACCAGCAGCTGCTGGCCTCATGTCTACATGCCGAAGCAGAGGTGGACGATCATCCAACCAGAATGGAAGTATCGTGTGGTTAGCACGATGATCCCCTCAGTCTTTATAGATGGTTTGCGAAACCGGATTTTCGCTACCTATCGCAGCTCCCCAAGTGCATCACGATGCTGGGTGGGCACCGGTCCCATACACTGCCCGAAATTTCATGAGAAAATTTCTTCCCCCATGAGGACTCGAACCAGCGCGCATTCCGTAACGCGAGTCCTAAGGCAGAATGCCTTAGACCACGACGCCACGGCGCTGGACTATCACTTTGACCTGGTGTAGCTCTCCATACTCCCCGTATCTCCGCCTATTTTCCGAAGTGTTAATAGCAGAATACAGATATATTTTTGGTCTGTCCGTCTTCAGCATTTCTAGAGCCGCCTCTGATTAGTTTTATGTCATTCTCTTTACTCTTGCAGCAAACTGTACTTGTAATTCAAAGCGTAGACGTTACTCATAACAACGAGACCATGTAAATAAAATTCCAACATGTCGACTCTCCGCGTATGCGCAAATCCCGGCTACTGTTATAGAAATATTTGTCGCTTTACGACATATTGTCGTTTAAGTGGCACTTTTTACGATATCTCAGCTATGCGAGCTTATCGCGAGCAAGCCCTGCTGAGATCAAATGCTGCAGGTATGAAAGAAGGAGAGGCGTGCCGAGCCATACTTGTGTGGCGGACGTGTGGATTTCCGGGAAACCGTGTTAAATTTCTGATAAAGTTTCAAACAATTTTGTTTGCATGGGAGCACGCAAAATTGAGGTGAGTGAGTGGGTTGTTTCACACACCAATCATAGAGGTTTCGCGGAGGCGAATGTGGCGCTGGCGTAGAATTACACACGTTCTTTGGCTTGTCCTCACAGGGTGAATATGTAACAGGGTATCGACGTATTTAAGTTATGCCTATAGAATAGTATGACTACAATTCTAATCAAGTAAGATTAATCCTTATGAGCTGCATACAACATTGAGGAATTTACTCAGAATGCGTGATCTGAGTTTCTGCGACATTCGGGCTACAATCTGAAGATTCTTTGTTTTGCAAGAGATCTTTTAGGTTCTCATTCTACAGACTAGATATGGGTAAAAAAAGCTGGAAGAGTTTTTTTAAAACTGTTTCACAATTAACACAACCAGAAATTTCCTGAATTCTCTTCCGGATATTTTGTCGATGAATGCGCAGTTTTTTCAAAATTAATTAACAACTTTCATTGGAAAAATTAATTATTTCAGCCTCCTTGATCAATACGGTTTTATAAAACTGTCCTTCGTTGGAAGGCTTAAGAGAACGAGCTATTTCGTTCGCCACTAGATAGCTGGCTTCCTTACATTTATTTATGTCATCTTTCTCTTCATGACGATTATTGAAGCTTATTTCAGTTCTTTGAGTTTAATAGCTCACTTCATTACTACACTAGCATGTAACATTCAGTTTCTCTATACTGCTGCTGCTGCTGCTACTACTACTACTACTACTACTACTACTACTACTACTACTACTACTACTACTACTACTACTACTACTACTACTACTACTACTACTGCTACTGATAAAACTATCAGTGTTATTATTATTATTTATTATTATTATTATTATTATTATTATTATTATTATTATTAATCAATAACTAGTAAATAACTGATAACAGTCATCAAAATATTAAAAAAAGAAATTAGAATGGAGTTATAGCGTAGTAATTATTTTATCATTCAAGGGAAGATGTAGGTCTACATATTGAGGCACGTATATAAGAATTTGATAATACTTGCTGATAATAATAATAATAATAATAATAATAATAATAATAATAATAATAATAATAATAATATCATCTTGTCTAGGGTTCGCTTATTCGCGGATGATTGTATGGTATACAGGGAAATAAAAAGCCATGAAGATACTACTCTTCTCCAGAATGACCTCAATAGAATAAACGATTGGGCAATAGCCAACAAAATGAAAATAAATTCTCTAAAGAGCAAAGCCATCAGCCCGTACAGTATACGTTAGGGGGTGAAACCATTCCGGAAGTTAACAAATGTAAATACATCGGAATAACATTTAGCAGCGATCTCGGCTGGGGGGAACACGTTACAGACACAGCGGGAAAAGCATGGACAGCGTTACACTTTGTGATGAGGGTACCGTACTAAGAAAAGGTTCTGATAAATCCAAAGAGATTGCATATAAATCACTAGTACGTCCAGTAATGGAATATGGTGCTGCATGTTGGGATCCTTACAGATTAGAACATATTAAGACACTGGAAAAGATTCAAAAACGGGCTCTTAAGTGTTGTCGGAAAAATTCACCATTAAAATGGGACACACTCACAGACAGGAGAACGCGAATTCGATTATGCGCACTGTTCAAAACATACAGAGGTGAGCCTGCCTGGAGAGAAATAAAAAATAGGTTGCAGCCGGCAAATTACTCGTCAAGGAACGACCACTCATACAAATTGAGAGAAAGAAAGCAGAGGACGGAGACTGGAAAGTTTTCTTTTCTCAATCGTACTATCAGGGACTGGAATGCTTTACCTGCAGACTTACTAAAGGCTTTACCAACAACCAAAAATGTATTTAAAAATAGGCTTAACGCCCTTACTAATAGACGGTAATTATACACAGTATTTAAAGGGTGTAAATGATATGTTGTTATTGAAGTGTTGTATTAGTGAAGAATTATGTTGTCAGTGAAGTGTGTTGTATCAGTGAAGAAGTATGTCGTGTCAGTGAAGTGTGCTGTGTAAGTGAAACGTGTTCCTGTCAATGAAGCTTTATAGTTTATAGTGGCAGTGCATAGTATTTGAACAGTGAAATGTTTTTGAAGTGTTAGTGAAATCAGAATAGAATCAGTGAAATGTGTCGTAGTTCCATTGCAGTGAGTGAGTTGACAGCGAAATGAGTGTAATTTGAAAGGTACTTGTGCAGATATGAACATATCATACTCGTGAGTTTTAGTTCGATCTTAGTTTTAAGATACAAATTAGATTTATTTCAAATGTTATTTTAAGTGATCGTTTCATTTAATTGAGTATATTCCCTGTTATTGTTAGTATTAATTATTAGTATTATTATTAATTGTATTTTTAATTAATAAGTTTATTATTGTCATTATTGAGTGTAATTAGTTACCACTGCCACCGGGTATATATCCACTGCAGTGTGAATAAATACATACACATACATACATGTTATACCTGTGTATTCAGAGTAATGCCCTCTAATGTCGCTTCTATATACTATTATTAATTGAACCGTCGGGCAGAGCAACATATTACATTTTCTCCGACAGAACAGCGAATAAATTCGTTTTCTCATTCTGTACGAAACCTTCTGTTCCTGCTCGTAGAGACAGAGGGTTTGTAGAGAGACATGGTACTGACATTGCTTACCTTCAGTACGTGAGCGAGACAGAGAGCAATGTACAGGAAACTCCCCTTACTAGTATGAATGTCTTTGATTACACGATGTAATCGCGATACCCAGCTTGGTCACCGGTAATGTCTTTCGAGCAAAGAATCGAGGCTGGTCTTCTTAGTAATGGAAGGCATTTACATGTTTTGTTAGTGTTAGTTTTGGCCGAATTATTCTACATCATTCGAACGATTTGAATACTCGCAATTAAAATTATTGCGGTTTAATAGTGGATTTGAGACAGGAATAGAAGTAAATACTGAATGGTAGTTCGTCACTGCTACTCACCGTTATCCTGTACTCCAGTTACCGGAAATGACGCCACAGATCACCACAACAGTGTAAACGTGCACATGTGATAGGCAGTCCTCTCCAAACTAGCACAGTTCGTGGAATGTCTCACAGCACAAACACATGGGAAGAGTCCCGAGGTAACTAAGATAATGCGACGAGTAACTGAGTAAGCATGCATCGGTCCAGCCATTCCTTTGTCTTGCTTGAATCAGCAGTAAATTCTTAAGATATAGTTCTTAATCTTCAACAGTAAACTGCTGACATTCCTTATCATGAATTATTTTCTCCTTCAACAATAACAAAGTAATATTCTGTGCTAAAGAGCAATACTTCAGTTACTACGTCTTAAAAATCAGTAATGATTAATTGGCGTACCATGAAGTAATAACCAGTTTTCCTTTTTGCATTTGTATGTATAACCATAGGCCTATACATTATTTTGTGACAAAATAACGGTAACTTTTTTTTTCTTTTACGCACACATCAAATAAGTTTCCTATAACTCTGATAAATGCTTCTGCTGAATTTTTTTCTCTTTAAATCGTTGTCGCTATCGTACAACACTGAAGTTTCCGCAAGAAATGCAATTTCAGTACTAAACACAAGCTCTTCTTACTACGTCCTGTACTTATATCAAGACATGCTGTCACTTGTTAGCCTTCACAAGGTGAAATGGTTTGAATTATTGTATTATGTTTAAGTTTCTAGAAACGTTGTACATGAATAGAAGTACTTATTCTGACATAAAAATATGGAACTGAAATTAAGAGGGGGAGGTATATCTTTCGCTAGTATAATTGTACTATATTTTAACATTATTTTCCTCGGATCCTATAGGTTCTTGGAAATAAAAACTGACATGCTTATTACACAGTATCTTACACATCACTAAGAAATTTCAATGTTTTTCGAAAACCTAATAGTTACTTTTTTAAATATGAAAATTCATGTAGTACTTTATTCAAATGGGCAATCTTTATATGATAAATCACTCAAATATTTTTAAAATTTTTATGCAATTCCTGTTTTGAGATATTTTAATAAACATATCTGTAACAAACTGTAAACTATCTAACATGTCAGTTCAAATTTTTTTTTTTTTAATTTCATACTAAATTTTCCATAAATAATTTGAAAAATATTTAAAAACTATATATTCTACATTAAATATTTTAGTGTATATTGTTCATTTGGGAGAACTATTCATGCAAAGTTTCATAACTACCTCAAGTACTTATTGAGTTATCATGTAAACACTGTTCGGGGGAACAAAATATTCCACAAATTTTCATAATTAAGAAAACACATTAGGTGTTCAAGAACATTAAAATTGCATAGTGATGTACAGATAGCCTATACCAATCTTTATTTTAAAATGATTCATATATTCCGAGAAAAAATTTAAAATATAATAAAATTATACTAGTGAAAGGTGCAACCCTCCATTAAGTAACGTATATTCAGTTTTTATTTTTCGGGAGTTAATTTATCGGAAAGTTGTTTTTATTTATTTTTGTATTAATAAGAAAGTAATATTATACTTGCATAAACATTTATTATAACCTATGAATACATAGTCCAAATTTCGAAATGTGTGATCACTCTCTAATGGTAACATACAGAGTAAAAAGACAAGTACTGTTTTTATAAACCGCTGTGGAAATATAAAGACAAAATAATATTTCTATAAAACATGTAGATAATATATAAATGCTGTATGCGAAGTTCTCAAAGGAGTTTTCAAGGGAAAATATACAAAAACAATGTTTATGTATTTTGAAGATAAAAATAACATACCTTATAATAAGTTCCCATGGGACTATATGTATTGTAGGCATAAATAAAAAGAACACAAACAATGAAATGCTACTGTAGAATATAAATGAATAAAAACAAGAGCTCACACTTTTCTTGAGAAGTAAATCAGCTTCGGAGTCGAGGCATTAACATGATAGGTATCCAAATGTGTTGCACGTATATTCGCACATCTTCGCTGTGCGTGAGGATTTCCAAAGCTCGAACTTGCTATTGCAGGTGGCGTCTCGCAGGCCGGCCTTGTCCGATAGCGCGGTCGCTCTGCTCGCGAAACGAGATCAACGCGTCGACCTACCGGTCACTGCGACGGGTTCCGGGCGACTGCTGCGTGCCCCCCATTGAGCGCCAGATAGTCAATGAGAGTCACGTGGGTGCCTCACTGCCGCAGCTGCTGGCGTACGGCGGCGTGGAGGTCATGACCACGAGCGACGTGCTGTGTCTACAACAGTCGGCGTACTTTGCACTAAAAGGTCTCAGGGTTCGAATCCGGATAGGATGCACAATCTTCCCACTTCCCAAGGTTATTCTCATTAATTTTACAAGTCTATAGTAGGCCTAACATAAAAAAGAAAAATATTAAAAGAGAATGGTTTAGTTTGGTTTGGCTTTTCTAGAGCCGGACTTCGACTTATATTGGTTCATTGTGCGTACAGAATGAATCTAAATTCACATACATTTCTCTTTACAAAATAAGAACAAAATGTCACACAACTCATATCCTGAGGACTCAGTTGATTGATTTGACGACGAGGGTTGGGTCCGGGATGGATCGCTGCAGTTAGACCGTTTAGGCTCACGGTATACTCTACAGGGTGTTAAAAAGTATCCAATATTTTAGGACAGTGATGTCAAAGCAAGCGCATTTTTCTGACCTTGACGTCGTGCGCGGGCAGCAAGCGCTAAGTATGGAAAGAGGAAGGGTTGTGTATATGAATACGCAACCTGTTGGATTAAGAAAACAGTGGTGCACAAACTTCAAACGGAACGTGAAATTTTATGTCGTTATTTTATATGGCTTCTTTCTGTTTAATATTATCTATATTGTCTGTAAAACAAAAGTACTAACACTGATTTCTTAATATTGCACTTGTGTTTTAAATCTTAATAACATAATAGAGAGTTAAGAAGGAATATTCACTTAAATTCCATAGTAGTATAATATTATACTGTATTAAGTGGATGAAACACATCATTCATGAAGAAAGTGATATTCCGAAGAAAGAGATTGAGTATGACATGATAAGTTGGAATTTACGAGTATATTGATGGTATCTTTAGCCTTACAAAATAATCAATAAACTAATCAAAACAATATTACAGTACAAAGCAAAGTTACCTAGGTACTGTATCTGTTTTTTACATAACAAAACTCATATCGCATTATGCTTTTAAGGTGATATTTGTGAGCAACTTCCTATCATCAGAATATTAAATTATTTTCTCGAAATCTGCTGAAGCTATAGAGCTGACATTTTTACAACACATGGGCACGTATCTTTTACTTATGGTGTAACAGTAGTTGCTTTGTTAATTCATTTCCTTACAAACAATTTCCATGCGAATATTTCCAAAATTTTCAATACACTATCTTCAGTAATACGTATATACGGTATATTAGATTTACGAAAACATTCTGTAAGGCTACTAAATAAATAGGCCTATACCTGAAAATTTCACTTTTCTATACGAAAAGTTGAGAAAATATTTCTTTTGAATAAAAAAATCAAACTTGTGAAAAATGAGCATTAAAATTAAAACTTACATTCTTATAATGTACTTATACTTCTCAGGCAAATCTAAAAATTAACATGGATACAGTTTTAATAAGTTCTCTTCCCTTGATCTATTGAATCAGTGCTGGCCATCCCTGAATATAGCTCGACCAAGCGGCATATACCACCTCTTTCGTCTGTCTCTTTCCTTTTCGCTGTAAAGCGCTCAGGCTATCCTGGGCTCTAAAGCGCGCGCTTGCTCCTGTGGGCATCAATTGACATGCCTGTTTTAGGAGGTGATAGTATAAATCAAAACAAGAAAATAGGTACTCTATGTGACGTCCATTCATGGTAATGCATTTCTCTGCCCTACAATGCAGCAGACTACTAGATAATCATACCGTAGTTGACACCCCTGGCATGGAATAATGATACGTCGCAAGGAATACTGAAAACAAAAGTCTGGTTGCGGATTTGAGCGGGGTTCAGCAGAGATGGTGTTTGAATTTTCGTAATCAGCATGTGTAGGTTGATGAAAATCCCCATGCAGTTGAAGAAACAAGGCATCAGCACCGATTCTCAATCAACTTATGGACAGCGTTCTTGGTGATAGGTTAATAGGGTCAGAGATTAACTGGGGATCGTTATCAGGACTTTCTTATTAACGTATTAAAACAAATTTCGAAGAATGCGTGATTCCTTACGCGGAAGGGTAAAGGAATGCATTGCCATGAATGGACGTCACATTGCACAACTTCTATGAACAAGTGTTCAGATCTCAGAAAGTATGTGTTGTAGGTCTCATGTTTATTAAACATTATTTTCTTTTTTTTATGCATACTAGCACCTCCTAAAATATTGGATACTTTTTTAACACTCTGTATATTCGATTATTGTCTGTGAGTTCAAAGGATGGTCTGGGTGACACTTGTGAACCCGACGCTGACAGTTGGGCCATCCCTTCTGGACACTGCAGATCATGCCCCATCGGCAACTGACAATTCCGAACCCAGAGCACTAATCCCTAAGGGTGCTATTCATAGATATTTCGCTAGCCTGCGCTACGAGCGTGCTAAAGTAGCCGCGGCTATCGACTGGTTATTTGTGCAGGATTCATATCATATCATATCATATCATATCATATCATATCATATCATATCATATCATATCATATCATATCATATCATATCATATCATATCATATCATATCATATCATATCATATCATATCGCTAACACTGGTATATGAATACGAAAAACGTTAGTTCGCTGATCATCCACCGGAAGCCCGGGCTAAGAATGTCTATGAATACGGGCCTTAGAATCTAGAACAGCATTGGAAACGCTTATTACTCCTAGACATCACCCCAGCCTATTTTTACTGTTACAGATGATAGAAATGGGAGTACCCGAGAAAACCGCCCCTATAACGGCCTTTTATCCACCACAAATTCCACCCGGGATAGTACGGGTTTCTGATGCTAATATAAGAAGGGCTTGTGGCTTCGGGCCGATGGGGCTTATGAGACCACTCATGTGGATGGGAGCAGGCTCTATCAGGGGCTGAGGCAGGATGACCCATCTGTCAGCGTTGGATTCACGAATTGCACCTAGGTCATCTGTCGCATATAGAGAGCTCTATCAGGAGCTGAGGCAGAATAGTCCACCTGTCAGCGTTGAATAAATAGGAAGGGCTTGGGACTTATCAGGTACTCTTTCGCGAAACGGGATCTGGACTTATCAAGGGCTCGGGCAGGATGGCCCACTTGTCAGCGTCGGATTCACGAATTTCAACCAGGCCACCGTCCTGTCGGACTTGGGCCATCATAGCATATAGGCTATACGACGCACAATGGGTCAAAGCCTGCGTAAAGTTACGCAACCCGTCCCGGGTGCAGCCTTCGTAAAGGCAGCCAGCCTATATGCAAGACGGAAGGGAACATGTTACTGTAATTCACACCAGTTATAGATTAGATCATTACGGGAAAATATTTTCAAGCAACAATCTATTGAGTTTTTTCGACAAAAATTAAATGTAACAAATAGCAACGCTGCAGAGCATAAATCGCGGGTGCTCGTGTAAAGGGGGTTAAGTATGATTTTGCTAAACTGGAAAAAGTACAGATTTCAACCCTCCACAATTACTTTTTTCTTGTGTTAAATCATTCTTCCATCCTTGATGCAGTTACAGTACTCCTTATTTTGTGACAAAGGGGTTTTGTTCAGTACCAAATGAGAGAAGTTTGCATACCTTACAATTTGACTTAACCCCCTTTACACGAGCAACCGCGAAATTACTGTTCGCACTCCACTTCACTGACTCAAAGAGAGATGGATGTAATAACATTTCACTTTAGGTACCCTGTCTACAGCGTTGCCGGCTTTCCTTAGGCATATTATTACTGTTAATGAGTGAAATTTGTAATTCCTGTTTTGGTGGTTAATCAAAACCTGTACTTTTTATGAAATCCACTAACAAACAGTTTACTCAACTTTATACTTGCCTTAAAAAAAGGTATTTTTAAATATTTTCATGGAATTTAAATTCAAAACTTCTTTTCCAAAAAGCAGTCAAGGAAAAAAAGTTATATTCTTTTGTTTGCCGTATTTCTGGGAACCTTATCTGAGAAGGAATGCAATATGTTTCGTTTTACCCTGTATATAGCCTATTAATCACAATACATTATTACTATTCTTCTTCTTCTTCCTCTTCTTCTTCTTCTTCTTCTTCTTCTTCTTATTATTATGATTATATTATTATTATTAGTTTTTTTTTCAAATCTCCTTATTTTTATTGATATAGTTTTTAATGTAATCGTCTCCAATCCTATGTCCTGCTATCTCATATCATCTCATCTAATCTCATCCCTCGCTTCCATGAGCTCCAGTACCATAACCGGTAAGCTAATGATCGGTGTGGAAAAGAACTTGTATCAGCTAATAGTCCAGTAGTTCTCAAACTTATTAGCACTGCGGACCCTTTTCCATAGATCAGTAATTTCGTCAATGGAATGATAAGGTTAGATTTTGAGGTTAATATTATGTGGATATGAGTAGTGATATTTGTCATATTTTCCAAATTGAATGAATATTTACACTCTTTTACGTAGTTTTATCTATTATAAAATGAGTTCACTATTTTTGTATAATAGCCTAAATATCTTCAAACTCTGAACGGACAATAGAAAAGGTTCAGAACAGAATTAACAAAATTTCTCCATTCTCACACCTCATGCTCAACTGAAGAATTATTTATGTTTGTAAATTGAATTAACGTGCTTACTGTGTTCTATTTTTTGTATAACGTTTGACTTGTTCCACATTTCAAAGCTATAATGCTGATTAAAGTTTAAAGGAATACAATAAATGAGATGAAAAATACAGCAGATCTCTCGTGACACTAACACTAGTTTAACTCATTCTTGTTGGCATAATTATGCTTTCATTTTTTTGTAGGAAATACAGATAGTCATAAAAGTCTCGCTCTAAATGATTTTTTACTAGTTTTAAGGTGTGACAATCTGTGTTATTTGTTTCGACTAAAAGCATGAGGACATTATCGTGACGTTTGAAGTTGTCTAATTTGTATTAAGTAGTCTTCCGAGAAGATAATTAGCTACAGTCTATGCAAGAATTTTATACAACAAGAAAAATTCCAATGTTTGGTGCACTATGCCTTCATATAGTAGCCTATACGTACAGTCTTTAAAAAAAGTTTAGTTGCATAGATACTTGTAAGACCGAGAAAGGAGGCAGTGCGCATGATCAGAGGAAGAGCGACCTGGTTCACAAGAGAAGGTAAAGTTCAAGTAATAAAATTAGGTTCGTTTCGTTGTATCCCAGATCACATTTATATAACAGATTGCTCACCCCTATGTTAAAATCGGTAGCACTTTGAAGAGAACAACCGCCAGGATCGCCACCCGTCCGCCGTAAACGAACACGAGATGGCAGTACAGTCGCCAATGCAATTCAAATGGGAGTTATGACATGACTCCTTATGTAACAACTAGATGGCATAATAGTAAACCTGACAAAAGTTGTTACCGTCAAAGCTTGTAAGGCCGAGAAATCTTGGTATATATGATCTAGGGTTGTATGTCTGATCATGCGCAGTGCCTCCTTTCTCGGATTTGCAAAGTATCTGTGCGACAAAACTTTTTTTTTATTAAGACTGTACGTATGTAAAGCCATGTGGCTCAAATCACGATTGAGACATGAATGCTTGTCAGCTGTCAGTGTGATACTTTGTTTTGTCTTGGTTCCATAGTTTTAACTTATTTATACTGTATTTGTCAACAGGATGCTGCAAAATATTTTTTTTCTCTTGCTAGGCAAATTGAAAAAAAAATAAAAGTCTTTACACTCATACATGCATACAATTATACCGGAAGTTACAGGATCAACGAAACAGATTGGTGCGGATAATTAGATTAATGTTAGGTTATATTTCAACATATTTGACGAGTGTTATTATTATTATTATTATTATTGTTATTATTATTAGATTATATTAAAATTAGGGCTCATGATTGATAAAGGAAAATATGGGACTATTAAGGAATAATGCGGGAACCGGTAAGAAAAAAAGTAGCTCAAACATGGAGGTTCTCTGAAAATGCGGAGGAGTTGTTCACCATAAGATATGTGGATACTTTGTAAAATGGTAGACAAAAGATTGCTTCGCTATAACATTTTCTAAGTCAAAGAATGAAGCATCGCGTGTACCCAGCGCTGAAAGCGACTGGTCATGACTAGGGTCGGAAGTTGATGAAATATCATCTTCTTCTCAGACATCACAGACAATGCAGGATGCAATATAAACTCGTTTCATTTCAACACGAACCCATATAGCCTACTTTTATTTCGCATTTTTTCTGCATTTTTCGGTCTTTTATTATCTATTGGTAATTTTTTTAGGAAATGTGCTACTTTTTGGTGAATTTTTTCTCTTTTCTGCTGTGTTGAATGGGCGTTTTTTTACGGTATAGTCCTAATCTACAGTATACAGGGTGATTCAAAAGTCGCGCGACATAGGGCATCTCCGTTATTAGTGCAAGTACAAAAAATAGTTTCAAATAAATGTTTTAGATATTAATACGTGTAGTTCATGTGCAAAATTTAAAGCAAATCATAAGAGCCATTTTTGAGAAAATTGCAGCAAACATGTTCGCGTTTCAAGTAAAGTACCAGTTTGGTTAGGGAAAACTCATCCAAAACTGAGATGTCACATCTCTGGAGCGTACGAAACTTAAATTAGAAATGTGGTTGGGTCGCGCGCCGTAATTAATAAATTGTGTTTTTTGTGTAGACAGGTGAGTAAGTGCTAGTTTCACCAGTGAACCGGGTAGCAACAGACAATGTACACGATTCCTGAGAGGGTGGAAATGGTTCTCATCCATGCGGGAGGTCTGAGTCTACGGAAAGAAGCAGACGAATATCACAGACAGCATCCAGATCAACCTACCCCACATCACGGTCTTTTAATGGAACGGTTCAAGACAGCAGGCAGTATCCACGACAAAAAACGTTCAGGGTGGCCTCGTACAGCAACAGGGGATGGAAACGCAGCTAGTGTACTAGCTAAGCTGGTAGTCAGTCCATCACGGTCAACCAGGAAAGTGGCGCAAGAATGTGACACCAGTCAAGCGTCCGTGTCCAGGATACTATCCGTCAATCATTTCCATCCCTATCGTATGCACTTCGTGCAGGAACTGCATGGGGATGACAGTTTTGTGAGTGGTTTCTTGAACGACGAACGAACCAGCCAAACCTTGAAGCTGATATTTGTTGGAGCGATGAGGCCTGTTTCCATTTGAACGGAACAGTGAATGGACTGTGTACTGGGCAACCGAGAACCCCCACATAGCTGTAGAGGCTCATAATCAGTTTGACCCAAAATTAAATGTGTGGTGTGGCATACACGGGGATGTTGTCATTGTTCCCGTGTTTCTGAAGAACAAGCTCACTGCTCCACTGTACAGATAGTATCTCGAGGCTGCCCTACTTGGATGATCTGCCCCTAGAAAGAAGACGTGGGTTTTTCTTTCAGCAGGATGAAACCACCGCATTTCAGATTGACAGTCCGCGAATTGCTGAATGAAGTTATCCCTGGGCGTTGCATCGGTCGCAGGGATCCAGTGGAATGGCCGCCTAAGTCGCCAGATTAACGCCACTTGACTTTTTTCCCTGGACACATCTCAAGTCTGTAATTTACAGCAACAGGTCCCGAAAACTGGATGAACTGCAGGAAAATATCAGGAGACAATGTGCATAAATAACACCTGCAGTGTTACGTAATGTGCGGAGCAGTTACCTCAACCGTGTATTGATGTGCCGTCAACAAAATGGCCACCAATTTGAACACTTACTCCATTAATGTGCATGTGGAACAATTACACAGTTCGTGAAAGTTCAAGTGCTAAAATCTTTCAGTTTGCCATTGTGACTCTCAACTTACTCACCTGTCAACACAAAAAACAACAATTTATTAATTACGGCGCGCGACCCAACCACATTTCTAATTTAAGTTTCGTACGCTCCAGAGATGTGACATCTCAGTTTTGGATGCGTTTTCCCTAACCAAACTGGTACTTTACTTGAAACGCGAACATGTTTGTTGCAATTTTCTCAAAAATGGCTCTTACGATTTTCTTTAAATTTTGTACATGAACTACACGTACCAATATCTAAAACTTTTATTTGAAACTATTTTTTGTACTTACACAAATAACGGAGATGTCCTATGTCGCGCGACTTTTGAATCATCCTGTATTAGAGAATCTAGTGCAGATTGCTTACGCAATTCGATTGCGTCATACAGAAATTTCCCTTATGGTTGCAACAATCTTAATTCCTGATCACATAATATGTTACTTGCTTGTCCCAATTTAACGCATCAGAACAAATACTGCAGCCGCAGTGCCTGCAGCCAGCATAATGTATCTCACAAGCGAGTACGTAAAAATTTCTAAGGTAAAGTAACCGACGATTCTTCAAACCCAAGACCATACGAATGGTGATGATTCTTTACTGCAATGCTGAATAAGAAGTATGTCTGAGAAATTCAGTTCCTCCTAATATTTAAATTGCACTGACGTGATTTTGGAGACATTCAATAATAATAATAATAATAATAATAATAATAATACTAATAATAATAATAATAATAATAATAATAATAACAACAATAATAATACAATTATTATTAATAAAATCTTAGTCTTTTTTATATTAATATCATATTTTCAGAAATTTAAGATCATTTTATAGGTCATTTTTCTGTGATATTTAGTCATAACACTTGCAACCATATAGTGTGTTCGTTTCCATGTAAAGATTCAGGCTCGGAATCTTACAGGATCATTTTTTTCTCATTTAATATCTTAATTAACCTAATTTAATGTAAATTTTCAGTGTTTTGCGAGTGTACTGTTCAATATTTCCTGTATTACTATAATACCTATGCAATGAATCACCCGATTTATATCACGCATATAACAGTTTCTTATTCAATATTTCCAATGTTACTATAATAAGCAACGAGTCACTCGATTTATAGCACAAGTATGAGAGTCTACGTACATATTATTTTTTTTTCTCCTCTAATAACCATTGACACGTTTGAGAGATATATGAATCGATTTAATCTAAACTAATCGTTACATATGAGGAGCTTATTTCAAAACGACCCTTGTCCATTCCCATAACTTTGTGGGAAATCACGAAAAACGTTTTTATGTCTAAAATTTCTTACCAGTTAGGCAAGAGACATTGTGAAACTAAAGATGTTTGGTGCAATTAGAATCAAATAGAGCATGAGACTCTTGATTCCAAAGGTGGAACTAGTATTTTGTCGCAATTTTGCTGTGGACAAGATTCAGTTTGATCCCAATAGTCACTTTTAACGCAAGATTTTAGTGGTTTAGAGGGCGTTCTGAAGCCCACCATGACAGTTGTATGTAGAATTATATTTGAAGAATGGATGGACACAGGAAACTCATTTTCGTTATCAGGTGGACAAGATACGTTTTGAATATGAGCTCCTCATATTATGTAGAAGCATATATCGTCATGTGACAAGAAATTTGCCGCAGCTTATGTGAACTGCGCGTTAGGACTTAACAATTTCAAAGCGCACAGTATTTTTACCTATCATTTATTGTACGTAATAGTTCATTCTTACAAAAATAGTGAATGGGGCGTATAATTGAGTGTGCGTTGTCAACAAGCAAAATCCTGCAATTTTCAATCATACATACTGATGTGAAGGTAAGTTCAGCGTTCGTTATAATGAACAAGTACTGAAAAGTTGCAGAAGAAACAGAACTGAGATAACGGCATTACAATAGCATTAAGTAGCATATAAAATGCAAGAGATTAAGGTCATTGCGTGTGATTTATTTCTTTGGTGTTTCTTGGAAGAGAAATTATATCTGATAAAAGCAATACATGTAGTTCTGTCGCATGTTACGTAACATTTTGTGTCGAGAATCACAAGTGCAAATTGTGCGTGTCTGTGAGATTGTAAGATGAAACGTAGGCCATATTGAGGTAGATATAGCTATGTTAAAGGCAGTTTTGCTAGTCTATTTCTTTATAACAGTGTGTAAGGGTATTTTGTCGCTAAGAAATACACAGAGAGAATACAAAATGCTGCAAACGAAGACCAAAGCGTAATAAAGAACATAATAGTAATAAAATTAATGATAGGAAATGCATCTTAGTTTCATTCATAGTGTTCTGCCCAAGGGCAGGTCTTTTTTTAGTGCGTTATTTTACGACGCTGTATCAACATCTTAGGTTACAGCATAACCCCGATTATCCATCACCCTATTAACCGATTGTCGGATTATCAGACTTTTTTCTAGCTCCTATTTTCTTTTTGCTGCAGAAAAATATATGTAGTACTGTAAGTTATATTTCTACATAGTTATTCTATAAAAGTTTATTACAAGCCTTTACTCTTACTACAACGTATGTAATAGAAATGCTTAGCTGTCGGCAACAAAAATAGTTACTTGTAAAAATAGTCACTACTTGCTTCCAAAAAATTTACTCCAACAATTTCCACAAACTCGTGTACAATTCAGTCCTTATCCTGACTATTTGAGTGGCCGTAATGTGTAACTTTTATGTAAAATGTCTTCCACAGTTGTCAAAAGAAAACGAATTGTGTTTATTTGTTTTAAAATATTACAAATGATTGAGAGGTCTAGGAAAGAAGAAACTGTGGTTAGTGCTGCTTCAGAATAGGAGATTGGCGTTACAACTGTATGCGATTTAAAAAAAAAAGAATAACTTGTATAGCCTATAGTATGTAAATCTACAAAATAAGACTTCAAGTATTCCTATCTTACCGCAGACAACCATGAATCATCAACCCTTGATCCTTAAGAACTCGTCGTTAGCAACCGAACTTTTTATGAACTCCTGATCCACTACATAGCACGTTAAATACAAGACCACGAAGGACATTACGAAATTCTGCATTATGAACTTAAGTTATAAACATCTTTTATGGTACGGATTATCTGATTTTTTCGATTAACCGTTCAGTCCACCCCCTTCATTACCACGGATAATAGAGGTTCTACTGTATTTAGTGTCTGAATGAGATTAAGGTGATAATGCCGGTGAAATAAGTCCGGAGTCCAGCACCGAAAGTTACCCAGCATTTGCTCAAATTGGGTTGAGAGAAAACTCTGAAAAAAACCTCAACCCGGTAACTTGCCCCGACCGGGATTCGAACCCGGGCCACCTGGTTTCGCGGCTAGACGTGCTAACCTTTTACTCCACAGGTGTGGAGAAGACAGGTCTTTCACTGCAAACCCAGCATTATCCAGTCTTTCCTATTTTCTGCCTCCCTCTTTGTCTCCGCATATGATCCAATTATCTTAATGTCGTCTATCATTGATATCTTCTTCTGCCCCGAACTCTCCTCCCGTTTACTATTCCTTCCTATGCATCCTTCAGAAGGCAATTTCCCCTCAACCAGTGACACAGCCAATTACTTTTCCTCTTTTTGATCAGTTTCAGCATCATTCTTTCTTCATCCACTCTTTCCAACACAGCTTCGTTTCTTACTCTGTCCGTTTCACAATCTCTATCCTTCTCCATATCCACATTACAAGTGCTTCTATTCGCTTCTCTTCACTTCGTCGTAATGTCCATGTTTCTGTCCCATACAATGCTACACTCCACACAAAGCATTCACTAGTCTCTTCCTCAGTTTGTCTCACAGTAAGGATAATAATTAGGCCTATAGAAATGAGACTGAATTATTCAGGGAAAGAAGTATGTTGATCGAACACGCGATGTACGAGGGAGAGTCAAAAAGTAACCTTAATAATTGTTTTAGTAATTGAATATTTAGGGCAAAGTTGCCTATTTCCGTGATATTCCTAATCCCGTGATACTTTTTTAAAATTGAATGTCAATCAAAGCTTTGCCGTTCGACCATAGCGCCAGACATCTTTTTCGAAAGATTACATCTTTCGCCTACTTTTTAGACATCGGTGAACTTCATAGCAAGATACCCAATCCCGTGACATTCAGTGAAAAAAAAACGTATCACGGAATTAGGCAACTTTACCCTACAATAAGACTACAGACAATCACTTTTCAACATATCAATTAATAAAACAATTATTAAGGTTACTTTTTGACACTCCCTCGTATTTAGAGTCTGAGCGCAAGAAACTACCTGATGCACACTGGATTCCATTAATGCCACCTCTTTCTTTAGTCGTACTCACAATCACACTTCGTATTCTACCCCATCCCTATCGTGCACGTGCGGCTTGACTCGTCTAAATTGTACATTCAGGTTTTTTTTGGTGTTCATGCTAGAGTAGTAGCTACGCCGTCAACACATTTAGAACTCGTTTGCCTTGTAAGCAAACATTTCAGAGGTGCAGTGGCACGCCACTATATCTATGCCTCGTATAGGCCTACATTAGCTGTATTATTGCGGTAACCAAAACTCGAGCTGCAGTGATTACATGCGACAGACAGCCTTTGGAGTAAGGAGACGGAGGAAAGGTACTTGGCGTGAAAACTACACCCAGTGGTGACTCCTGTACTAACATCTTAATCAATCCCGCGGATAAAAATCTCAAGCTTTGCCGTATCAGTAATGTCACTGCTGTCATCAAGAGCCAGTGAATAATATACGATTTTTCTTGCTTCTTTTTTTAAACTTCCTCTTGAATATTATCAGGAATTTTCTAAATTCTTCTCTCGATGCTTGGTGAGAAATTCGTAGTTTTTCAAAATTAAAAACTTCTTATGGACAAGTTATTTAAGCTACTTTAATCATTACTCTTTTGAGAAAATCTGTTCTATTAAAAGGCTTTAGAGCATGAGATATTTCAAACCCCATCAGGTAGCTGACTGCCTTACATTTATTTATGTCATCTTTCTCTTCCTGGCTATGATTTAAGACATGTTAATTCCTGGCGTTTAACAGTTCGTTGGCACATAATATTGAATCAATTTTTCTACAATATTATTATTAAATGAATAACTAATAAATAGTTACCCTCATCTAAATATTAAGAAGATTAAAATTGAAATAAAACCTAATAATTTTATCTTTCTAGAGAGAAGATCGAAAAATATCAATATTCATGCATGTACAGAAGAATTATAGAAACACATACTTAGTGGTCAATAATAATATTAATAATAATAATAATGATAATAATAATGATAATAATAATATAATAATAATAATACTAATAATAATAATAATAATAAATTATTGAGCGTGGCAATTAATGTTTCTACATAGGCCTACTCCTAATTGAACCGTTGAGCAAAGTAAACATATTACATTTTGTCCGACAGAACAACAAAAAAGTTCTCCTCCTTCTTTACGAAACCACCTCTTAGGGCTTGTAGAGACAGAGTTTGTAGAGCGACATGATACCGCCACTGCTTGCCTTCAGTACGTGAATGAAAAACACAGCAATGTACAGGAAACTCCTCGTACCCGTTTGAATATCTGATTACACGATGTAATCACGACACCTGCTTTGGTCAACGCTAGCCTACATTCTTATTAACATGTGGGCGGGGGTTTAATGGTATTGATGTGAACATAACATCAAATTGTGACGGCATTAATGGAATGGGTTGTACCATGATATGCATTCGATCCTTGAATAAGTGTAGATTCTGATCTTCAACAGAATACGTGGTAAAACTCTATGGAAAAAAATAGCAGGAAGAACTGGCTCTTCTGCAGACAAAAGAATGGTCTTTTGGCAACATTAATTACTCCTAATTAATTAGCTACAATTCTGCATTTCTAATCAATGTGCTACACAGTAGCAGTAACAATAGCATTAACAGCATCAATGGTAGAAGAAAGGAGCATCGAGCAGTAGCAGCACTTATTGAGCTTCTATTCAAAATGACCTCCCTCTATCAACATATAGAGCACTTGTATTAGCTTGCAGTAATTGTAGCGTTGAAGTTAAAACTAACGTCAGAATCCCTTTGCGAGTTTCTCTTTATACATGAAGTACCCCACGCGTATAGTTTACATTGCAAATGTATTGCACACTCCAGTTTTCAAAGCGTGATGCCCAACCTATCTGTATTCCGGCATTCAACTGTCGTTTGTAGCAAACTAGTGTTTGGAAGGTTGAAAGAGTAATTTGAAACGATAAAATGGTGACAAATATATGTAAGAAGTAGAGTACGAGCTTAAGGGGGGACTATACTGAAAATAACTTTTTCGAAATTCTACATCAAATTGTTCCTACATACCCTCTTTATGTGTATGCAAAGTTTTAAAGCCCTACGGCGCTTGGAAGTACTTTAATTAACGCCATATTTAATTGTCTGTGCGCTCTTGGTGGGCGTGGCATGGAGTATTTTCTGTATCTTTTATAAATTGTTGTATTTTGAGCGTTTTAATTGACATTTTTGATAAGAACCTAAATATATGGGCAATGGAGACCATGTTGGGAAGTGATTGGGAACTGCTCTTAGGAATGCAGTAAGTGAATGGAGAACGAAATATATGACTTTGGGCGGTCGAGGCCATGGTACTCTAAAAGCCACCACCATAGCGAAATTGATTTCATACTAACACAAGGCAATACGAAATAACTGTACAGACCTACATACTATGAAAACTGCAGTTTATGCCACCGTGTACCATAGTATCTCCACTGATCAGAAACCCCAGCATATGAAATGTCCTAAAGGAGAGTATTGTTGGTGTTTCTTCAACAGAGCTATAGCTAAGATGGAAAAACCTGGAGCACATATAGAACATATTGGGACACTACTGAAAAAAGAATATCTTCTAAAAATGATGCCGGTATATCAAAGACTGACATCTGATTATTTGCTGAAGAGGTATCTACAGGGAAAGACTCAGAATGCGAAATGTAAGTACTTTCTAAAGGGGACTTTTGGTTCCAAGGGTCGAGTCGATACTGCTGTTGGACTAGCAGTGAGTGAGTTTCATTCAGGCACTACAAGAAGTGTAATTTAAACTCAGAAAGCTGCAGGACTCTCACCAGGCAACAGAACAGTGGAGTGAGGGATTCGAAGGGATACCTGTCGTGTAAAGAAGGCAAACCGTCGAGTAGTTCAGAAGTTCCAGTAGTATCGATGTGCTATGAAGTTAGCCAGACTTAGAGCAGAGGAGGCAGCTAAGCTTCAGGAAGGTCCTGCGCTTCCAGGACGATACGTCCACAGCAGTACGTCCATCAGACAATTTGTCCACTAGCTCACGTCCACAGCTATTTTTCCCAAAGAAATTAGTCCAGTAAACATTTCATCCACCAAAAAATTTGTCCATTAATATTTCGGTGAAGGCTTATTGTGTCCATAATTTTTTCCTAATTTTTCATTTTCCACTAGTTTCTGTACCAACTAAATATTTTGTCCTCGAATATTGTTCATTTTTGGGTAACAAGTACTTCCAATATGCAATTTAAAAAAGAAGGGTTGCTATGGAAATGTATTTAATTATTTTGTAGCATATTTATGTCTATGGAAATGTATTTCATTGGTTCAGTATTAAATTTTGAAGTAGGTAAAAACATTTAAAATGGCTTATATGATAAGAGAGAGGGGCATGTTAGTCCACAACAATTATATTGTACTTACCACTTTCATTCACATTATTATTATTATTATTATTATTATTATTATTATTATTATTATTATTATTATTATAGTAGTGGTAGTGTTAGAGTAGTAATAGTGTATTAGTTTTCTACCATTTATGCAAATGGATGATCAGGAATATCGGACACAGTGTACTGGACGAGACAATAAAATGGACATCTTAATAAAGAGAACAAAGATAAATGTAGGACATAATAAAATGTGGATCAAGCTTTCAGAGGACAAATTAGCACAATGGACATTTAAACTGTGGACGAAATAATAGTGGACATAAAACACCAGAGGATGAAAAAATATAGTGGACAGAATATCAAAGGGACGTATGAAACAGTGGACGAAATATCCGTGGACATAGCGTCTGGGTACCGATCCTACATATAAAGCGGGGTGTTTCTGGTACTGTACGAATGATGATTTTCAATCTAATATGCATGTACAACTTTAACCTCATTTTTAGCTGTTTCTATTTTTTGCACTTTTACCTGCATGAAGAATGCTAAGGAATCCACAAATTTAGTGCTAGGAAGCTGAAATTTTGCTTACTTGTTCAATATACTATGCAGAATCCCTTGATCTTTGTAGATTTTTAATAATCTAAAATTTTCAAAAAGTAATTATTCAATATACAGAGTGCAACAGGACCTCACCGACAAACTGATAGGGGTGATAGGCCATGCAGAGAGGATCATTTTTGTTAAGGGATATAATTATTATACTCCCAAACACGTCGTTTATGAGTTATGAGGTATCGGTTCACGTGCGAGCTATTTAATCTTTTGCTTCTATTAAGATATGGAAGATAGTAAATCCAGTTTTAATCGAAAGATCCTAAAAACAGTGCGGGAGTCTGACCAATCACAAAGTTATTCACGCTCTCTTGCATCGAACGCCTTGAAATATCTGTACATGTTGCAAAACCTTCTCGAGGTAAGTCAGTGCTCCCACTCCCACATCTCAGTGCTCATAGTAGCACATTTCCCCTCACGGGACGTCTTCTGAGTTAATCCGAACTTTACCTAGGGTGCATATAGATAGACAATCCCACAAGTTCCACATGTCGTGCCGAGTGGTGACGGGAGAAATGTTGATAAATATTATTATAGAATTTGAAAAAGTACACGAAATTATGTCGTTCCTATATTGGGAAAACGTGACATTTCCTATTGAAACCACAACTGCGACCTTGTTCGCCACAATAGGAAAAAATGTGAGGCTCGCAGACCTGACTAGGATCCGCATCATATGCGTAACAGACTGATGGTCTAGACCACGCTGCCACCGCAGATGTATTGTATATTTATCTTACCTTTCACCTCAAATTCAATACCATGCAATCTAGTGCAGACGAACACAAACAGCTCTCATGCGACCGGGTGAGTGGTCCGAGAGCAATTTACTCTGCATACAGATGAGCAAAGAGACGAGAAGTGCCAAATAGTTGTTCGTGTTTGGTTTGGCATACGTGTACTAGCAGTTGCTTTCAATTACTAAATTACACGAAGGCAGAATGTGCATCTCTCATGTTTCCTTGTCTTCAATTCAGAATCTTACAACCTCCAAAAGCAACATCGCTTTTTAACAGAACAAGTAAATTAAGCTGAAAATTGTTTTGTTACGTCAGGTATGTTAACCATTTTTAATATCCCTCTTATCAAGCTTTGGCATCTCACACGCTTTCCAAATATTGTGTCTTGCATTAGTTTGCTCATGTTATTATTTTGTTTTCAAACTTAAGTCAATGCTAAATTTGCATATTCAGACGATTTTCTAGCCTCTGTGCTAGACCATTCGCCTTATTACAGTATTTCATTACCTCAAAAATGTCAACATCAGTTTCTTTTGTGTCATTTTCGTGAAATCTTAACATAGCCTATACGAGTATACTATTTCTACTATTCAAAACAAACACATCACGCTTGGTGCGGCTTCGTATCCGTCTGGACTTCTATCTTCCAGGTAATCAGATATATTGGCTGAAGACTTTGAAGACATAAAATATATGACAAGAAAACTGATAGAGGTACAAGGAAAATGGGGATTACAAACAAATGTTTGTTAGTAAAAATCAATATAGTTACAAAGTAAGTGCATCTACGTATACAGTAATGCAATATAGTTTTTTTAAGAACAAATGAGGATTACAATCGATAACGGGTCGATCAGGCACTTAAATTGATGTAGATTGTCAACTGTCGATTGATGTCATGTAACTATAAGTGGTATGTGATCCTCATTTGTACTTAATAAAACTCTATTGCATTACTGTATACCTACTTATGCATCCCTCTGTTTAATACTGGTGAGAATGACCGAAAACTATTACAGTATGATGTGATGTCAAAGAGCGTATTGACCTTAGCGACAACGTTAAATATTTGAGAGCTGAAATTACAATAGAAGAGAACAAAGAGATTAGGTCGATTTGCAATAGCAATGCTGAACGGAATTTTGTGGAATAAACAAATTATAAAGGAAACTAAAATATATCTCTAGAATGAGACACTTAATAACGCATGATCCAGAAATATGGAATAAGAATGCAATTAAAACCAAAATTACAATCTAATGAAATAAATTGTTAATAAAATGAACACGATGCTCTAAACGAGACAGAATAAGAAATTATACTATAAGAGAAAATATGAACGTTAAAAATGCCATTATACAGTTTGTGAAAATTACACATTTGCATTGGTTTTGACATGTGAAAAGTTGGATGAAAATAGGTTATTAAAGAGGAGTTTAGAATGGGTTCCAATTGCCAAGAACAGAAGAAGAGGACCTGAGAAAACCTAGCTGAAGGGTGTTATTGGCACTATGGAAGCGAGTGAATTACAGGATTGTAACTGGGAAGATGGAACTGAGCGCAGGAGAAACATTGGACACAGGAAAATATATTCACATTTGTAACTCGAATAATAATTAAATAATAAACAATTGTTCAACAAATTTCTACAACACAATAGTTTTACTTCTCTCAAAGATAATTTCATTGTCTATCAGCTGCATCTTCATGTGCCACAACTTGGTAATCAACAATTTAACATCCACCATCCATCCATCCATCCACTCACTCACTCACTCACTCACTCACTCACTCACTCACTCACTCACTCACTCACTCACTCACTCACTCACTCACTCACTCACTCACTCACTCACTCACTCACTCACTCACTCACTCACTCACTCCTCACTCACTCACTCACTCACTCACTCACTCACTCACTCTCACTCACTCACTCACTCACTCACTCACTCACTCACTCACTCACTCACCCAACTCCTAGTTTGTGACTTTTAAAAGTACAGAAACGTTTTGTGTTCTTTACTTAACTGTTACTTAGGAGCATCAGTATATAAACAAAACTTAAAGAACATTAACTGATGTAAACAATTACAAGCATTAAACAACAACACAAATCCTAATGATCATAAACAAGGTGCTCTATAAGATAATTGTGAACCATATACAGTAGCTAATCAACTAAAAATTTTCTGATATAAAGAATTACAAGCATTAAAGAACATTAACTGATGTAAAGAATTATAAGCATTAAAGAACATTAACTGATGTAAAGAATTATAAGCATTAAAGAACATTGACTGATGTAAAGAATTACAAGCATTAAAGAACATTAACTGATGTAAAGAATTACAAGCATTAAACAACATTAACTGGTGTAAAGAATTACAAGCATTAAACAACATTAACTGATATAAAGAATTACAAGTATTAAAGAACATTAACTGATGTAAAGAATTGCAAGCATTAAAGAACATTAACTGATGTAAAGAATTGCAAGCATTAAAGAACATTAACTTATGTAAAGAATTACAAGCATTAAAGAACATTAACTGATGTAAAGAATTACAAGCATTAAAGAACATTAACTGATGTAAAGTATTACAAGCATTAAAGAACATTAACTGATGTAAAGTATTACAAGCATTAAAGAACATTAACTGATATAAAGAATTACAAGCATTAAAGAACATTAACTGATGTAAAGAATTACAAGTATTAAACAACATTAACTGATGTAAAGAATTGCAAGCATTAAAGAACTTTAACTGATGTAAAGACTTACAAGCATTAAAGAACTTTAACTGATCTAAAGAATTACAAGTATTAAACAACATTAACTGATGTAAAGAATTGCGAGCATTAAAGGACTTTAACTGATGTAAAGAATTATAAGCATTAAAGAACATTGACTGATGTAAAGAATTACAAGCATTAAAGAACATTAACTGATGTAAAGAATTACAAGCATTAAACAACATTAACTGGTGTAAAGAATTACAAGCATTAAACAACATTAACTGATATAAAGAATTACAAGTATTAAAGAACATTAACTGATGTAAAGAATTGCAAGCATTAAAGAACATTAACTGATGTAAAGAATTGCAAGCATTAAAGAACATTAACTTATGTAAAGAATTACAAGCATTAAAGAACATTAACTGATGTAAAGAATTACAAGCATTAAAGAACATTAACTGATGTAAAGTATTACAAGCATTAAAGAACATTAACTGATGTAAAGTATTACAAGCATTAAAGAACATTAACTGATATAAAGAATTACAAGCATTAAAGAACATTAACTGATGTAAAGAATTACAAGTATTAAACAACATTAACTGATGTAAAGAATTGCAAGCATTAAAGAACTTTAACTGATGTAAAGACTTACAAGCATTAAAGAACTTTAACTGATCTAAAGAATTACAAGTATTAAACAACATTAACTGATGTAAAGAATTGCGAGCATTAAAGGACTTTAACTGATGTAAAGAATTACAAGCACTTGACTATCACACAGAATAAAATTAAAAACAACATAAAGCATCTAAATTGGAAACATCATAAATAAATTTGAGCAATTTATTAAGAGATTCTAAAAAGTTCCCATTCTGCAGAAAAACATTTTTAGGCACTTAGAAACAGTGACTGACTGAAGCGCGGTGCGAATACAATAATAATTACATTGAGAACATAAAAGGTATTTGAATTATTGACTCGAAAGAAATCAGCTTCACTTATGCAGTTTGACTTCATAAGTTAAAAGTGATGTATGCCGATACCTAACTCATTAAAAGTCAGTTCTCGTGTATTATCACCTGTTCGCAGACCTCAGTTATGGTACGCGAGGTCCACACCTGTGGAGTAACGGTCAGCGCGTCTGGCCGCGAAACCAGGTGGCCCGGGTTCGAATCCCGATCGGGGCAAGTTACCTGGTTGAGGTTTTTTTCCGGGGTTTTCCCTCAGCCCAATACGAGCAAATGCTGGGTAACTTTCGGTGCTGGACCCCGAATTCATTTCACCGGCATTATCACCTTCATTTCATTCAGACGCTAAATAACCTAGATGTTGATACAGCGTCGTAAAATGACCCAATAAAATAAAATAAAAAAATATGGTACGCGAGATTATTCGAGACATAATGCTTGGAACCGCAGGAATTGTAGCTTTTATCGTGCGAGCATCTGACTGTTGAGTGTGGATATGTTGAGATGTATCGATGTAGAATGAGCAGACTGCAGCGTAATTCAGTGTAGATAAGGTGACGATATGCAAATAGGACCAGCACATCCGCTGTCGTTCAGTATGGCTACAAACAAAGCCGATCTTGCATGCAACCTTCCCCCCCCCCCCCAGGAGACTGGACGTGCGTCCCTTCTCATGCTATCTCAGGCGATGACATGACTAGGGAATTCCATGAAATGTATTTGGGGATTATCCTTGTATAATCCGTGATTGTGTGGAGACGCAACGGTTCAAAGGAGCAAGTCCATAGAGGAGAAGGACAAGATAGGAAAGAAGGCGATGTGAAGGACTAAAAAGAAGGTAACGGAGGAGAAGGTGATGTGACAATATAAAGTGAAAGATGATGAAGAATATGGGATGAGAAGGAGGTAAAGCAGAAAGAGAAAAGGTTGAAAAACGGAAGGAAGAAAAGTGCGATAGAGACAATGGAAGAATAAAGACAAACATGAAGGGGGAGAAGGAGAGGTAAGAAGCATAGGAGAGAGAAGTGCATGGAAAAGAAAATGAGAAGGAACGAAAAAAAGGGTAGGAAAGAGAGAAAGATGGGATGAACGAAAAAATGGGGAAAAACACAATGAAAGAGAAAAAGGAGAGGAAAGGGGAAAAAGAGAATGAAAGAAAAAAAGGGATGATAGGAAGACGGGAAAGTAAGAAAAAAAGGCGAAGAAATTGATAAAAGAAGAGAAAGTGTAAGGGGATAAAGAGAAACAAGAGTTGGAAGGAGAAAAGGGGGAGGAAAGACGAAAGAAAAAAAGGGAATGAGAGGAAGAAGGGAAAGTAAGAGAAAAAGGCGAGGATATTGAAAAAAAGGAAAAAGGCGAGAAAATTGAAAAAGAGGAGAAGAAATGTAAGGGGATGAAGAGAAAAAAGGGTTGGAAGGAGAATAGGGGAGCAAAGACGAAAAAAGGTGATGATAGGGAGAAGGGAAAATAAGAGAAACAGGCCAGGAAATTTAAAAGGAGGAGAGGAAATCTAAAGGGAGAAGAGAAAAAGGGTTTTAAAGAGAAATAGGGAATGAAAGAAAGAAATGGTAGAATATAAAAAGGGAGGAAAGAGAAAAGAGGATGAAAGAGAAAAGGGAATGTAAGAGGTGAAGCCGAGAAAAGAGGAAAAGGTAGAGTAAAGGGAAAGGGAGGAAAGATGAAAGGGTTTGTAAGAGAAATAGAGAAGGAAAGGAAGAAAGGGAAGAAAAGAGTAAAGGCGAGGAAAGTAAAAACGGAGGTGAAAGAGAAAAATAGTAAGGAAAGGAAAACTAGAATTGTAGGATAAAGAGGAGGAAAAGTAGAATGAGAAAAAGAAATGTAGGGCGAACAGAAAGGCCAATAAAGTAAGGCAAAATGAAAACGGAAGAACTAAACGAGAAATAGGGTGGAAAGATGGGACAGAAGAACGAACAAATTAATATGATAAAGAGAAGGAAGAAAAGTAAGATTAGAAGAAGAACAATGGAAGAAAAAGGAAACAGGACAAGGAAGATAAGGGTAAAGAGAAGAAATGTAGCGGAATATGAAGAAATGGTAGAAAAACGAGTAAAAGGAGAGTAGAGTGAGAAAAGAGAAAATTTACAATGGAGAGATAGAAGGAGGAAAGGGAAGAGAGAGAAGGTTAAAAAGTAGTATGAAGAGGAAAGAGAGGTAGGTCTATATGAAGAGAAAGAGACGTTAGAAATAAGGAAGTGGGATGTGGAAAATTAGCAGAGGAAAGGCAAAAAGGTCTTCATTATTATGAAGAGAGCGCAGCTTTGAATCAGTAGGCAAACCAGATATTAAAGATAAATAGGAAGAATGGGATGAGAAGAAAGAGCGAAAGGAGAAAAAATGCATTCGCTAGCCAGTGCAGGAAAACGAGCCCCGAAGCTGCTCAATGTGAGCATGAGTGCTCCTCTCGGCTGTCGGTTCTTTCGCGAATCCCTTTGACTGTTACATTCAGTGTTGCTAACTGGACGGAAATTCCGTCAAAAGTGACGTAATTTCAATGTAACGGACGGGAAAAGAATGGCTTTGACGGATGATGGATTTTCTGGCGGAAATTATGATTTACATCGTCTTTTGACTTTTTAGCTGTTGTCATTTTTAATTATTTAATTTTCGGGGGAGCGTAGATCAACAAAGCACATCAACTGCAGAACTAGAGGCAGATGATGAGGATGAATTATTTATTATTATTATTATTATTATTATTATTATTATTTTAATCAAGATTGGTAAGGAAGTATTGCTTTCATTTGTGGGTCTTATCTCATTTTTTAAATTTTGACGGATATCCAAGTGTTAAATTGACTGGGATACAATTTATGTGTTGGCAACACTGGTTACATTACAAGTCAGTACAGGTCAGCGAGCCGTGCAGCGAACATAGCTTGCATCACACACACACAGTGGGTCAACGCACATCTAGCCTAACTAAATTAATAGCTTCTCTTCTATACAACAGATTTGTATTAAAAGTCGTACAAGAGTTACAGGTAGCATATATTTTTTGTGTACGAACTCTGATTACGTTTCTGTAAGAGAAACTACCCATTTATAGGCGGTGCACTTATACTTACATAATTAATAACTTCTCTATCTAACGTTTTTTTATATAAAACTTTCCACAGGAGTTACAGGTAGAATATATTTTTCTTCGGAATATGTATGATAAGAACTTTCTTGTGTTAAATTTTAACGTACCTTGTTAACATGTTTCGACCTATTTTGGGTCATCTTCAGAACTGGTCGTTGTTGGTATTGGCGCCTCTTGTTTCCTGTGACCAAATGCCAAATACATAACACAAGAAAACGGATACAGCCCCAACATAATAGACAACATAATACGTAATACAAAACAAAACTACAAAAAACAGTTGAATACAACACAAACACAAGAACACAAAAAATACATCACACTAACATAGGAAAACAAAAAAACACACACATAAAATTGCAACCTCATTCAAGAAATTAAATTACAACATCGCATACAGAACAAATAACACTCTACAAAAACATCTCAACACACAAATAACACAAACAAACAAATACAACCACACAGGCGTATAGAAACTCAAATGTAACACCTGCAACAACTTCTACATAGGACAGACAGGCAGATCATTTCAAACACGTTACAAAGAACACATCACAGCCATAACAAAATTACAAAACACCTCCACATATGCAGAACACATCACAAATGCCAACCACACCTACAGAGACACCAACACAGACATGGAAATACTACACATCCAACCAAAAAGCCAGAAACTCAACACACTAGAACAATATGAAATATATAGACACACGAAAACACACCCCAACGATATTCTCAACACACAACTCAATTTAAAAACACATACACTCTTTGACTCTACATTACGAACGCACCCTCACAGGAAACAAGAGGCGCCAAGACCAACAACGACCAGTTCTGAAGATTACCCAAAATAGGTCGAAACATGTTAACAAGGTACGTTAAAATTTAACACAAGAAAGTTCTTATCATAAATATTCCGAAGTGATACAGTGTTAAAAGTTGTGTAATCAAGATGTATATATTTTTCTGTGGAAACTCTCATTACGTTTATGTAAGAGGAACTATGCATTTATATGGGGTGGTTTTAGAGAAACTTAATAAATTCTCTCCTATACAACAGATTTTCATGAAACTGAACGTAGTGTCTTCTTGTGCAACTCTTGGCAACTCCAAAACTGTAGAAGATATTCTAATTAATTTGTATATTGACAACTGATTTCTTGATTTTTTTAAATATTTCAGAAGTTCGATGCACCGATAACACTTGTGTCTGTATAAGAGATTCGCTGGCCACCATCGTTTCTGATCCTTTTTCTTCTTATTATTATTATTTTACAAATAACACCATCCCATAAGAATGAAAGCTTTACTCACTACTTCTATATCCGGCATCTCAAACAGAAATAAATATGGAGCACATCTGAGCCGAGCATTCAAAATGAGCATTCGCCACGCAGGCAAATCCTCACTTTGTAACATTTGCTCAATGTGAGCATCACAGCGCTCGGCTCAAGCCAGTCGTCGATTTAAAGGAGTGTAGCGAAGTGTCACGTGTGTACGCAGTCAGCTATCTTGTTTACAGTAAAATTAAAAAAAAAATGAAGATATTCCTCTCCCCATATCGAAGTGCTTGGCATAGGATTTTCTGTCTTTTTGCTTGAATGTTAAGGTTGTATTGATAACCTTGAAGTCATTCTGATAGTTGAATTCTTCACACGTTGTAATAACTACTCGCCTTGCAATATGGAAGCGGATATGCAGACGAGCCCACAGCACAGAGCTTCAACCTACGCTCGTCTGCGAGAATTTGTCACGTGAACACCTATCATATTACTACAGCCAACCAACTGTTAAATGACTGCTTGTCAAATAATCGCAAGGTACTAATTTGACTTTCACAACTACAGAGTGTCCCAAAAGTCTCCAGACATAGGAAATGTAAGTTCAAAATAAAAATGTCACATAATGTGATCAATCTGTCCAACCCGCTCCCTAGATTTCATACCCCTTGATTTTTACCTCTAGAGTCATTTCTTTATTTACCCAATACCTTTCATCTGCAAGTCCTTATCGTCGATGCCCGTCATGTGACGACGGACGTGTTGCAGCTTTTGCATCGGAAGAGGTTGGAACACATTCACCGACCTGTGCCTGACTCTCGAAAGGCGTTATCTTGAGCACATTATGTGACATTCTATTTTGAACCGACATTCACTATGCATGGAAACTTTTGGGACACTCTGTATTATAGGCAGGTATCAAACTGTAACGACTTAACATAATTGTTTATCCGTCGTCATCGTCATCGTCATCGTCATCGTCATCGTCATCATCATGGATTTGGACTTTTGGTTGATCCGTTTCTATTTAAATCCTCTAATTGCCGTTTTAAGGGTTTTCCTTGTTTTATTCCTCAAGGCTGATAATATGTCATTATTTCTGGGAGGCGTTCTCGTGATATCTGTTGGACACGTGAAAACCAATTGAATCTGTTTTTGGGAAACTCCGTAAGCAAATTTTTTTTACAAAATTGAGTTAATTGCTAATTCCTGTTCTATAGGGATAGATGCAGCATTTTGTATAAAATACAAGTCAAATGGTATTTCTATTGTAATATGTGCGCTTGAAAATTAGGTTACGTGGAGAAAGCCCATACGTTAGTGACAAGGCTGACACAGAATGAACAAAACTATAGCGTAAGCAGTTGTGTTCGGTAAATTAATTATTTTGTGTCTGAATTTTGTTTTTGTTACAATAATGTTGTTGTCTTTTGTGTAATGTATTATTGTATTAGATTATTTCACGCAGAATTTTATTGTTTACGTTCTTAGTGACATTTCATACAGGTTAGAGTAAAATTTTGTTTACATGAAGCAAAAATTATGAAGTAAGCTTCTAAATATTTTAATTTATTTTGAGAATCAAATTTGTATTATTTTAAAAGCAAATTTTGAATTAATTCATGAAATAGAGAGATTGTTTTCTTAAATCTTTTCCAGATTTTAAGAAATCCCATATGCCAAACATTTTCAAACATGAATACTGAGTCATATTCTATTTAAAAAATATTATTTTCCATACAGAAATATTCGTTGTGTTTTTACCAACATTTCCCATTCCAGATATTCCAATTCTTAACTCATACATTCCTTTTAAACAGCTTTTTGTGTTTCTCCAAAACTCTGTATTTCGTGATTTAAGAGGTTTCTCAAAAACCGAGTCAATTACTTTTTTATTCCTGAATTGTATCTAAAAGTCTGGAATGACATTTAGAATTTATTCATTTCTCTTAATATCTCATAAAATATATTGGACAGTTTTTGTCATACATTTAATTTCAAATGCTCTAATTCTTTACTGGAAAAGCGGGGCTGGAAGAGGTCAACACGAGATCTAATTCCATGTTGACGATGGTGGTGATTGTGGAGCATTGGGATTCTGATAAAATGATATGATATTGCTCTTTCTCTGAACTGCACGTTAGGCGTTATTTTCAGTACATAATTATGAAACTTGTTCATTACATTAATTTTAATACCAGCAGTGTAGAATTGAACAACGATCGAGAAAGCAAGAGTAACAGCGCCTGGAAAGCCGAAAATCCACACGACAGTACTGTGTACGACACGTCGTTGACTATTCCTGAGTGAATCAAGCGAACTTTCAAGACATCGGGACTGGTCAAGTCTCGAACGTCAAGCAGTCTTGAATAGCCACGTTGTTTATACCAGACTGAACTTTTATCTATTTTGGCTGTATAATAGATCCTACTATCCGCTTCGAATTGAATACAACTCAACCGAAAGATGTCAACAACGAGAAGAATCAAATTTATGGTCCGTTTGTTCCTTATTATTTACATATGTATAAGTTACAAACTATTGAAATTATTGGGTTATTAGTGGGTGCTAGAGGCACGATTACAAAAAAAAAAAAAAAAAAACAATTTCTGCAAAGAGTTCAATCTTGAATCCTCTTTGGCCAAGACTGTTTCTTTGATAGCTCTAAAATATTTAATCTATCTTCTGAGAAATCACATATATAAAGTAAATTAATAACACTATAATAATAATAATAATAATAATAATAATAATAATAATAATAATAATTCATAAAATTGTACGTATTTACTAATACTTGTATATTTGGTACACTTTGTCCTTCAGGGCAACCCCTATTTTAGGGGAAGTTTGTTTACATACATAGGTTGATATGTACAAACAATCAAGTAGCCTATGTGAAACATCATCTCTACCTTTCAGTGTGTAATAATCCGTTCCCCAAACTTTAATTACTAGGCCCTTATTAAAAGGCTAGGATTGTTTTTCGTATATTTGAGATCAAGGGTACCGGTACAATCTCAAGTAAAAAGTATTAACGCTTTTTTAACGTTATGTTTTATGTTTCCTAGAAATGCAAATTTATTTGAGAATTTTTTCTATTTATATCACCATAGGTAATATCTGATAATAGAACCAAAACATTGATAACTATGTTACTGTTTTGTTTTGTATTTTTGTTTCAATTAAACATCTCTAATGTTATTCAAAGTTACGAAACCTTTCCACGCCGACCAAAAGCTGTTTCGAGAATGATAGTAAGACTCGAAGCGCGGGAGAGTTACGACACTTACGAGACGAGACGCGAAAGACAAGTGTAACGAACACAGCGAGCGAGAGCGGCAGTTAGATTTGTTCATCTCAACAGCAATGATGGAGCTGGCGACAAGCCATAGTCTATTTGGGCAAGCAGGTTGAAGTGAGGATTGCAGTTACGTTGTGTTTACAACTAGACACCGGCAAATCAGACAAGACTCACGCCCGTAACTGCCTGCCGTCAGGGTTGGGTTCCGGTGAAGCTACAAAGCAAGTTAACTTTTAAGACTGGCCCATTCAGCCCGGGTTTTATAAGTCCAGGCGAGACCCAAGAAAGCCTGCCTGTTTGCTCGTATTATAAGGTAGAGTGACTTGGATTCACGGAAGCCAGTTTGCGCTGGTTAAGATGAAACAGTACTAGTTCGAAATCTAAGTTCGTTGCTATTTAGCCTAGTTACTTCAAAAAATCTTTATCTTCTGGTCCAACAGGGCAGAAAATTCTTGATTAAAGAAATATAGGGGCCTAGTTCAACAATTTATTGCACTACAGAATTTCATAAAATAATAAGATAAATATTATACGTTTCATTTTTCTGCAAAGTGTATGTGACTCAAGAAATAACGCCAGATAATTCTTGATTAAAGAAACACAGTTTTATAATTTATTGCGCTACAGAATTCATAAAATAATAAGACAATATTATACATTTCATATTCTTGCAAAGTGTATCTGACTCAACAAAATAGTAACATTTCGTAACTTGTGACTAGAGGAGAGGAGAGAAGAGAAGAGAAGAGAAGAGAAGAGAAGAGAAGAGAAGAGAAGAGAAGAGAAGAGAAGAGAAGAGAAGAGAAGAGAAGAGAAGAGAAGAGAAGAGGATAAGCCTATTGATAATAATTATTATGACTACAACTATTATAGGAAAATATTTCATTTTAACTTTTTCTTTATCAACAATTAAAAGCCTCATGAAGACCTGTAAAATGTAAAAAAGTTTTTCGTTCTTCAGAATATTGATTTGCTATTTAACTTCTAAGGGACAGATTTCTATTTATTTATGGAGCTGAAAGTTTGAAGGGTTCGCTTTAAATTTATATTACCATAATGAGAAGGAAAGTGCGAGTAATTTGTAATAACTGTTGGCATATAATGGATATTATGTTGACGAGAATTAGTTTTCTTTGTATTTATTAATGGTACTTTTCAGAAGACAACTAATTAAATTTTCAGTAGTTTGTCTATATTTGTATGCTTCCTATCAGGTTTGAATGACTTGGTTGATATTTATCATGCCTCTGCAAGCAGCACAGTCTGGCGCATGTCGGCAAAACACAACAGTCCTTTCGGATCACTAATAGGACTGTTTGACGTCACATGCAACGACACTGCCTGTCTGCTTGTGAGGGAAGGTTGAAGGCAAGCGAACGGTAGCTTGTGTTCATGGTACTAAGAAGAGCGTTAGCCCACTCAAGAAACAAAACGGGTATGGGCAAGCTTGAAAGAGGGTTTGCCGGTCTCTGTTTACAATTGTGGTAATTTACTTTTAATAAGATAAGAATATCCAAGAAACAGTTGCTGTTAGAAAGATTTTAATTATGCTACTTTAGTCCTAATTACTGTACACGAGTTATTTTTTTCCACAAAGATAAATGCGTAACGCTTCATTCAACGCTTTGTAAATGCATTCTAAGTTTGCTAACATATAAATACATTATTTTGTTAAAATTAACTGTATGAAAGCTTGTAGGGTAAACCATACAGTTATTGGCCACTTAAGGAAGATTTCATGTTTGAAAGTCGAGGATTTCAATGCATTATATTGTAAGAAGGAACTGTTTGTGCATCTGTAATTGTCAATTATTTCTTTATTCAAATCACTGTTACAAAAATGGAACCAATAATACTGTGTGATACTAGTGACCAATTAAAATTAATATGTGTGAAATTATAGTTATTGGCCACTTCTTGACAGTTATTGACCACTGACTAAATAGTTATTGGCCACTTTAAAATTATCAACTCTAACAGACATTTATTTTTGTTTTGGCTGCAAATATTATTTTAAACTGTTGCTATTATTTATATCAGTTATTTACACATGCATTGCACTCCCCTAATACCAGTTTTATGGAAAATATAAATCCACATGTCTCTTTACTGTATAGACCCTTATGTTGCTAGTTTATAAAGTTCTTCAAGGAAATCATCATCCTCCGATCTACCCTTAAAGTCCATACTGTTATGTGAATCTTCTCCTTTATAAAAATGAGTGACACAGGGAGATATCACCATCTTTTTCAGGAATGTGTCTGTCTGTGTTTACTTGAATTATAATTTACATAAAATACTTTTTTACAATCTTCACATCAAATTTCATTGGAAGCTTCTTGCAAATGTCACAAATTGGACTTGATTAATTTTGCAATTTTCTGAAGAGTGTTCGTTTTCTTTTTTCTGTCGCAACTTCACGTTTTCTCTTTCTTTTTTCTTTTCTTGGACAACTTTCCGTTCGTGCTTCTTTCTGTACATATCCTGGTAGCAATGTGATATTATCGAAAACGGCAATCTTTCTATATCATGTTTGCATTCTCTTTTAGGTGTCTTTGGCCACACCAGAAACTTTCCGAGTGATGTATTCTTGACTCTTTTGAGCATGGAAGATATTTTCTCACTTATGTTCTTTTTACTTGGTTATTTATCGACGTTCTATCAACTACGAGGTTATTTAGCATCGATGGGATTGGTGATAGTGAGATGATATTTGGCCAGATGAGGCCGAGGATTCGCCATAGATTATCTGACATTTCCCTTACGGTTGGGGAAAACCTCGGAAAGAACCCAACCAGGAATCGAATCCACACCCTACGCAACTCCAGATCGGCAGGCAAGCGCCTTAACTGACCGAGCTACGCCGGTGGCTCTCACTTACATATTATGTTACCACAACCAGAATGTTGACTACTGGAACCTGCATTCGCATTTGTTGATGTATTGTCATGGGGAGTCTGCCACTGGCGTAGTTCAGTCGGCTGAGGCACTTGCCTGCCAAACCAGACTTGTGCCATGGCGTGGGTTCATTCCCGCTTGAAATTATCATTTGGTTGAGTTTTTCCGAGGTTTTCTCCAACTGTAAGGAAAATGTGAGGAAAACTATGGCGAATCCTGGGCCTCATCTCGTCAAATATCATCTCGCTATCACCAATCACATCGACGCTGAATAACCTAGTAGTTGATACAGCGTTGTTAAATATCCAACAAAAATACAATATAAAAAATTGTCATGGAGAGTCACATTCCGGGGTTCATCTCTCGCATTTTATAATAGGTGTAATTGTCAATATTGTCAGCCAAAACTTCTTGTTGAGTACAGGGTTGTTTCTGATCTTTGATAACGAATTTGAATGACGTCATATGAGTCAGGAATCACACCGACAGCTAAATTGCAGCGAGAGGTGACAGACCAGTAGTGAGTTATTTCATAATCAGAGTGCACGGTGTATCACAGTAGCAACGCCCAAGAAAATTTAACCTTTCTGGAAGGTGTACATAACAACTCTTTCCGATGTCAAGTACAGTTATGTGAAAATCATAGGAGCCTGCAAAAAACGTGGTTTCATTATTTCCAAGAAAGACATCTTATGTGTACTTAATAAGACTGGCAAAGCTGGGATGGAATTAATTCCAGAGTTGAAAAAGCAAGCAAATCCACCTCCGGTCATAAGTCGCCGCTCACCACGTGATGATACAAATTAATTCCATTCGAGCTTTACCAATCTTATTAAGTATACAGAAGATGTCTTTCTTGGAAATAACGAAACCTCGTTTACTGAGGCCTTCTTGTATTTTCACTTAACTATACTTGGCATTGGAAAGGGTCGTAATGTACCCCTCTCAAAAAGTCTCGATTTTCTTGGGAATTTCTGCTCTGAGTCGCCGTGCACTCTGACTATGAGATCACTCACTACTGGTCTGTCATCTCGCGCCACAATTCAGCTGTCATGTGACTCCTGACGCACATGATGTCATTCAAATTCGTTTCAGAGATCGGAAACAACCCTGTAGACTTGTCTGCATCCAGTGTTCGATATGAAATGACATTTTCAGAACACTCATTATCAATTTCCTCCAAAGCTATAAGATTCAAATCCCTTTTCTTTTTAGCATTCTTTATTTTTATTTTTAGGGTTGCCATAGCAACCTTTTAGCAATGACTCTAAAGTAAAGTCCTGTGAGTTTCCAATTCTTCCAATGTTACCTTCATCGCCTTTGGCTTATAGTCAGCCCATTTTGGAATCTTAAAAATAACCCAACCAGGGTATCAAATAAATAAGAATAGCTATTGGCCATCCATTAAGACAGTTATTGGCCACGTGGCTAATAATTATGTACACATTTAATTGACTCAAAATAAAAATACTAGTTAAATAGTGGCATTTAATAAGTTAAATGAAGGCAAATAAATTGATTTTTAAAACTGCTTTAAAATTACAGTTATTGGCCGGGGTGGCCGGGGTGGCCAATAACTGAAAAATGCGTTATAATTGAACAGTTATTAACCAGTAAATTTTCAAAATTTAGGGATTGTATTTTATTACGTTTTATAGGTGTAAAGTCAAAATAGAGATGTACTTACCTCATAATTGGAATAACAATGAATACCAGTTAAAATAAACAGTAATTATTACGACTCAACCACAACGCAGTTCTTAAGAATTTCACAAGAAACCAAAGACTGGGAACGTATGTTTTGCAGAAATATCTTTTTCATCTCACAGTGTTATCTGTTGTTGAAAATTGAAGTAACTACCAAATAAGAAAACATGCTGATACCATCTGGCAAAATATTCATTAATTATTTGCACATCCTGTCTTATAATAACACATCAAACTTCAAGTGGCCAATAACTATAAGGTGGCCAATAACTGTATGGTTTACCCTACTAGTTCACCATTTTAAAGCCAGGTCCCTTTCACCAGCACTAAACCTTTACAAGCAGCGAAATTGCTTGGTCTCGTTGACATGGCACAAGATCACCGCAGGACAAACACAACACAATGAACACGCGTCCATTTCTTTGCCTAGAGTTGAATCCGGATGGTCTCGATTAAAACAAACATTGAATGTATTTCTGTTGATGAAGTTTGTGAGCATAATGTTTCTTGCAACAAACTGAAGTTTCCCTTGAGGCATATAAACAAGTAAATCATCTCTCCGTTGCTTAGCAACGAGTGAGGCACAACTGCGATATAATTAATAGCTTATAAAGCACTTAATCTGTTGAAAGGAGGGCGTCATATAGTGCTCTTATCACGGAGTGCAAGTAATCTAGCAGCGTCATTAATACATAGACATTTATACAGTGGGTCTCGTGCTCGACATGGTAACTGCAACTCTCGTATTTTTTCACGTACAGATCCCACATTGTTCCAGGGCACATTTCAATGTTGATTGTTATCAACAGCGATTGCGAGCGAAATATTAAGTTTACGTATATGATAACAGCTACCTGATTGAACAATTACATCGTAAAGAGATTTACTAGAGTTCCTGGTTTTTTGCATTAGACACAAACGTGAAATGTATACATATGGCGTTTAGTAGGTATATTCATTTTTCATGAGTTATAAGTAGGGCTAGGATTTTGATGAAATTGCATCTTTTTTCTAGTAAGCCAGAAACATAGCTGCTTTAGTATTTATATGTGATGTGATGATCTGAGTGTTTTAAGACATATTTGTTACGGCACTTTTTTTTTTTTACATTTTTTGCCTGTTTCAACTGATAAGAGCATCTTCTGTTATATTCGGTCATTTTTAGGCATTTTCATTTAATTTTGGCCATATATCCCCATTATTAATGTAAAATAATGTTTATTTTCTTTGATATTTTCTTTACATGTTTTTTCCATTAATACCAATTATTTTGTATAATATTTTAATCGTTTTCCTACACAAATATTGTCATTTTAACGTAGTAAACCCCGTGTAATAGATCAGTCCAACCACCCCTTCAATATAGACTCCTCTATACCTGCTAATTCCGGATATGAGTGGTCTTGTGGTAGACTACATGGAAACTAAAAGTGAAGTAAATCCATGGCGCTACACCCCATGAAGGGCCAAGATCGACCAGCTGACTGCTGACCTCACGTCCAGATGCTGAATCAGAGATGAAAGATCATACATGGAAACTACATCAGGTAAAATAATTAATTACAGTGTACTACTTAGACAAAATTATTTAAAATTTAATTTAATTACTAGTCTAAATATTAAGTAGTACAAAACCTGTTTTCCTACTAAGCCAATTAAGTAAGATCAATTTTTAGGGCATGTTTGAAAGATTTTTAGGTCATAAATGTTTTGTTTTTAAGACATTTTTTCATGATTTATAGGTCATCAAAATCCTAGCCAAGTGATAAGTATGAAAATCCCCATTACTTGTAAAAGATCGAACAAATCGTTTCTTACCGCAAATATTTTAAAAAGGAGGTCGGACAATATAAAAATTGAGAGTCGCTCTACAACTAAATATGGTGTTTTCTGCTCCGTCCGTCCCAAACCCTTATTAAACGATGCAATGTATTGTTGTCCATTTCCACCTTCCTACGCGCTACGACATATTTAAATACATCCACAGATTCTGAATTCGGCCACGCATCGACGCGTACCGAGCAGATCCAATATCTGAGCGATCAGCCATCACTTGACACACACTTCCTTACTAAAGCGTCTCCATTGAAATCAATGGCACAGACCTGTAATGGAAGCAAAATTCCGTAGCTCTGATAGGATTAGGTTCAGATAAAGGGTACGTAGGCTAGTTAGTGGATAGATGGGGGTGGAATCCCTCTCCATGGACTGCAACCTTGACGTGGTGAGAGGGCTTGCGTGCCTCTTTTAACAGAGAGGCCAGACTAATGGCAGTCGGATAAAAAATTGAACTTCGAAACTTAAGAAGTACCGGTAACAACAAAATTTAAACACCTGATATACAGTAATTTAAATAATACAATAAAATTGAAATGAATTCAGAGTTTCTTCGTGACAAAATGAGAATAATGCTGAGGAAGATAATTATATCAATTATCCCTGAAATTAAATAATGGAACTTAGGCTCTTGAAACGTAGGCTAAGCAAAGTTTATTTAGACGTTTTCACAATCATATCTCGTGAAAGTGAAAATTCCGAAGGTTTTATTCAATCTCGAAACGTGAATATACAATTCCACTTCGTAAGAGATACATGGAATTGAGTTTAATTCATATTAATTATATTTACGATTTTAAAAATAATATTTCTGATATGTTTGTGGAACTTTTAACATCGTTTCCATAGAAATGGATGTATATTGTTCAGGCTGCATTATTGCTTTCGCTGACTGCTTCATTGACTCAAATATTCTGCTGTTCCGAATGAAATGTTGGAAGAATATTACTCTTCATGTGGTGTTGGCTAACTACAGACGGAGCAGTGCCAGAAATAGAATCTGACAAGTTACCCATCTATACTAATAATAAATCTGTAGCCGAAATTTTTCTGGTAATTTTCGATTTTCCAAACTAATTGGTCGTAACATATATAATTAACCACCCTGAAACCGAAAATCGCTTTTTTGAAATTTTTGTTTGTATGTCTGTCTGTCTGTGTGTTTGTTACCTTTTCACGCGATAATGGCTGAACGGATTTCGATGAAAATTGGAACATAAATTAAGTTCGTTGTAACTTAGATTTTAGGCTATATAGCATTCAAAATACTTTATTTAAAAGGGAGGTTATAAGGGGGCCTGAATTAAATAAACCAAAATATCTCGCTTATTATTATTTTTTGTGAAAAATGTTACATAACAAACGTTTCTTTAAAAATGATTGCCGATAAGTTTTATTCCAGGCAAAATTTTGATAGGACTGATATTTAAGGATCTACAAGAGTTTTAATATAACAATACAATACATTTCCACCGCCGTCTCAGATAATAGTGTCGTTGTTCCGTAACTTTAATGTGCAAAATATTAAATATTTTAGTAGGAAGAAAAACAAATTTATTCATTCTATGGCAGTAGTGCATAGGAGATCGTGAATTCTTACATTTTCGAAAGAAATATAATTAAGTTATATATAGTAGATTGTATTATTTGCTGCATCACTATTTAAGTTATTTAATAGAGCAAAAATCTAAAAATCAATATGTGACATAGGAGTTATTACAGGAACGACGACGATGGCTACAATGAAATCAAAACAAATGACTTCGTCTATTTAAGGCGGCCTTCGCGTTTATCAATATTAATATACAGAGAATATTTTGTGTGTTTGTATGAAAATCTCAGAAGCTAATTAACCTTCACTATTCGAAATTTGTAGTTTCTCTAGATGGATGTAATGCTACAAATGAGGACTGAGGTAAGACGAAAAGAAATCTGTACGCACAGAAAACTTGATATTCTGCGAAATATTGTATAACTTGATTATTGCAACTTTATTTGGTCCACATAAAATACTCTAATTTTATACACTCATTTTAACATAGAGATCACTGGAGGTGAGGTATTTTAAAAAGTGTCATGAAATTGCGTTCTTGCGCTCATAATTTACCCATATTCGTTTCCTGTATTTCTTAAAATAATATTTATGTAGGGTACCTCATTTTTTATCTGCATAAACAATGGTATACAACCGAGCGAGATGGCTCAGGCGGTAGCATTTGAGACACGCATTCGGGGGTCCCGGGTTCAAACCCCGTGGCCGACCAATCTGAGTGAGGTTTTTCATGATTTTCCTTAGCCATAAAGGCAAATGCCGGATTGGAAAGATACATGCCATTATTCATCACCGCCTCAATTACCAATACCAAAAACATTAATCAAAATCTATAATCGGTTACATGAACACAAGCCATCTACAACACATAATAGAAACAGGAACTCAACAAGAGTAAAAACGGCCTACTGATATAACCACACAATCTAAACATCATGCAACATGACCACAGATGTTAATGCATGAATAAAATAAACTTAACAAAAAAAAACAAGATGCACAGTAAGGTTAACATAAAAATGATCTTCGTACACAATCAACTCTATTAATTTGGAGTGATTTATTAAAGGATGCATTCAAGACTAATTTAGAAAAATGTTAAAGGAATTATATTTGCACCAAATGAGTGGTCTCTGGAACAAAATGATAGCATTTTAATTATTTAAATGCAATATAAATTAAGTAGCATACTAAACGATTTATTCTTCTATCAAACACGAATGTTCCCTGGACCCAATGTTCTATTTTAATTGTGTAATTACTTTATATTTATTTCTAATAAGTGCAGCGGAGCGCACGAGTACAGCTAGTTTACTAATATGATTCTAGTATTTAGTTTAACGGGATTTGTAATGCAGAAAATAGAGAGGTCTATATAATGAAGTATGATGATGAGTTTGAATATTCAGTAAACTGTGTATATTAAAGACGGAGTTTTCATCTACATATATTGAGATACATTATCACGAATCTTTAATTGAAATTGACGAAAACTAAGAAACTTTTAATCTAATGTAGCCAATATTAAGAATCTAATGCGGAACAGACGTGTTATTCTTGCACAATTTGTTCGTGTTTAAATTTAATATTACTCGGTGGCCTAACTTCACTCGAGTGATTCGAACCTTGAGGAACACAACCTATAGATTTTAATTCGGTAGATGAGACTGCATTTCCTCAAACAAAAATTTTTAAAGATTTTCAGGTGGAGCGGGGAGAAACAGCTGTAATACAAGCGTACTGCGTTGTGGTCAAAGGAATTGCTCGAGTGACACAGGAGACTGTAGAATTATCGATGGTAATTTGTCATTTTACATCAAATTAGGAATTATTCAAGGGCATTTCATACCAGAGTGAATTAAAGAGAAGGATAATGTAGTAGTAGTAGTAGTAGTAGTAGTAGTAGTAGTAGTAGTAGTAGTAGTAGTAGTGGTGGTGGTGGTAGTAGTTGTAGTACTAGTTGTAGTGGTTGTAATAATAATAATATAATAATAATAATAATAATAATAATAATAATAATAATAATAATAATAATGCATTAAAACGAAATGTCCTGTTTATTGAGGATAACTAAAGTAGAGATTTTGAGTCTCAGACAAAAAATAAACAATGAATTGTTATACTATATATATATATATATATATATATATATATATATATGTGCAAATATATAGGCCTATATATGATATAAACACAAAAAAGAATATCCCGTAAATATTTTTTTTCTAATGGCGGGTACTTCCCTGTTCGTTATTCACCCATTTGAAGTCAGTTGTGTAGTGTTGTAAACCAAATTACGCATCTAGTATCTACATACTTTCTGGTTCATTATATATTTTTCATCCAAAAATTAAAAACCAGTGTTGATTATGTTTCTCCTATTTACAGAGTCCTGAATATGTGAATTGCACTTTTTAAAATAAATATATTTTATAAAAGTGAAAATGAGTTTAGAAATACTAAATAATATGACATATTATTGAAAGGATTGAAATTCGAATACGCACAATTGAAAATGAGTTCATATTGAAATATAAAAAATTTCAACTTTCTTTCATCAAGAAAATGTAGGTTTTTGTCTCATATTACCGTTTCTAATGCCAGATTGTAGAATTTAATTATGGATACTTGTTTTACACGCGAACATTGTAACTGGACAAATCCTATGTATGTAGTAGTAGTAGTAGTAGTAGTAGTAGTAGTAGTAGTAGTAGTAGTAGTAGTAGTAATAATAATAATAATAATAATAATAATAATAATAATAATAATAATAATCTTTATTGGTCATTAAACAATACAATTATAATAGGCTTCGTATGTACGTATACATATACGAATATGGTTAAAATTACAATAATGCAATAAATCACAGTAAAAACAAAATTATTTACACCGACTACTTGCTTCTTGTTTTGTTTCGACATGTTGACTGCCTTACTCAATAAAGGCAGACATGAACTGTGTCTGGGGTGTTCAGTGATACTGATCTATACCTTATACAGTGTCTATCAGTCTTATTCGTACAGGTGAAAATATGTAACAACTTTGGTGATAAAAGACACATAAAATGAAAGTATTACATTTCTCTTTGAAAATTCTGTTCAGTAGCATTATGAAAACAAATAAAACGAAACGTAAATTCCATATATACCATAAACACGTAAATAAACGAAATTTAACAAAACATGTAATTTCTCTACTTGTCATTTGTATTCGTACAGTTAGTAACAAAATTAAATAACTATACATAAATAAGATAAACAATTACGTTCTAATACCTAGTTGCATATCCTCTGGCTTTGATCACTGCCTGACACCGTCTCTGCATGGAATTTACCAATGTTTTACATTGCTGAGGAGTGAAATTTCGCCATTCTTCCAGCACAACAGTTTTGAGGTGTTCTTTGGACGAAATTGTATTTTTATGTATATTTTCCTTAAGTTTGGACCACAAATGCTCGATAGGATTCAGATCGGGTGATTGAGGAGGAGTATGGAGTTGTTTCGGGACGTTCCATATCAGCCTGTTTGTTCATTTCGGCCGTATGTTTGCTGTCGTTGTCTTGTTGGAAAATGTAGACAGACGGCAAATCCATTTTATTGCACTTTCCTTGACATTATTTTTCAAGATGTTGTTATAGACTACATTGTCCATAATTGCATCAATTAAGTCGATGTTACTCACGCCTTTCGAGGACTTATAGCACCAAATCATTATGACGCCACCTCCATGTTTCACAGTGGGAAGATTGTTATCCACTTTATCGGCCTCATTCTTCTTTTTCCACAGTCTATGGGCACCATCGGATCCGAAAAGATTAATCTTGGTCTCATCACTGTCCCAAAATTCTTGCTCCTAATCTACATGAACTTTAGGAAATTTAATTCTTAAAGCTCAATTTTTTCTATTTACAAAGGGCCTTTTTCTTATCCTCCTACCATGAAATCCATATTTATATAGGACACGTCGTACCGTTGTTACACTAACAGTCTTCCTTGTGGTTTTTGTCATGAGAGAACGTGGTTTCGGCACACTTAACCGTGGATTTGATTTTATCTGTCTTATTTTAAACCTTTTTTTTCCCCTCTCATTTAGTATTTTTTCTTTTGGTTTTCTCTTCTGATTTGCAGTAAATCTACGGTATTTGAATTTATTAACCACGTATTGTATCGTGGAATGACTTTTGTTTACTATATTGCCTATTTTCCGTAAAGAATAACCTTTAAGAGCCAGTCTAACTATCGTCTTCTTTAGCTCGGCACTGAGTTCCTTCGACTTGCCCATTTTGAACAGAACTGGCTGCTGAAGCAAAACAACCCTAGAGCACGCGGTAATGCACACTCGCTGTTACCATTAAGGCACGGCACCCCCGAATAAGTCAAAATTACTCAAGTGTACGAATATAAATGACATACAGTTTTACTTTCAAAGTAATTTATTTATTCATATTTTTGTTAATTAGAGCTTAAAATAAAAACTGGTTGTACAGTAACGTTCTAAGAAATGGTTTTAAAGCATGGTACACTACTATTAGTATATGAGTATAATTATTTTGTACATAATGTTGTCTTATTAGTTTAAATTAGATATGTACGAATAAGAATGATAGACAATGTATGCAACTACACTGTTCCGAGTTGCTTGGTGACTCTAGGTAACCAAACATAGATGAGACGTTCGTACTAAAGCTGGAAGTATAGATGACACCTGCACCTCGCCTTGCTCCCGCTCGCTACAGAGTTCACAAAAACTACGCATAGTGGAAGAATCGTGAATAGTTTGAAGAATATTGGTAATTTATATTAATATTTTAGGTTCTGGACAATGTGAGCTATTCTGTTATTATTGTACTATTTACTTAATGTTAATATTATGCACGATTCCAAAAAAGTAAACTCATGTGTGTAACACAAATTATTTTTTCCTCAATTACTCTTCGTAAAATGTTGACGTCTCGTGCTGCTATCCATTCGATTGCGTTACAGTCCAAGTTCAATATCGGAATTACGATACGAACTTCCTAGCAGCCATTACAATAGAAAGGATTTTTTTTTTTTTTAAATTATGGGTTTAATATTATGTGCCGTATAAGAGAGACACTATTAGATTCACATAATTTCACTTGACGATAATACAATATACTCTATCATATTTCAGATTTGCTCCAGTAACGTTTTGTGATGAAAAATGAATATTTTCAGAGTACAAATATTCCTTTTTTTTTCTGAAACTAAAAGGAGTATTTCTTTCGATAAAATGAAAATGTTAATTGTTATTTGTTACAATGAGGCTGGAATCATAATTGTATATTTTATATGTTACTTTCATATGCATGGGTAATTTAATTTAGATTGGGAGTTATGAAATTTATAATTACAAATTATTTTCTTGTTCTAAGGCTGTGGATGATTGGATAACATGTTTGGTTACCACCCGGTTGTACGTTAGTCGTTCTGGTTCACCGACATTGAGAGACGCCCTATTACTTTTCACTCGGTAGAGATATAGTCGATGCTCACACAACTTAACAGTTTTGGTACCAATCTCCTAGCTCTGGTGATAAGTATGACAATCCCCACTACTTGTAAGAGATCGAACAAAATAGTTTCTTACCGCAAATATTTTTAAAAAGGAGGTCTGACAACATACAAATTGAGAGTCGCTCTTCAACTAAATACGGTGTTTTCTGCTCCGTCCGTCCCAAACCCTTATTAAAGGATACATCGTATTGTTGTCCATTTCCACCTTCCTACGCGCTACGACATATTTAAATACATCCACAGATTCTGAATTCGGCCACGCATCGACGCGTACCGAGCAGATCCAATATCTCTGAGCGATCAGCCATCACTTGACACACACTTCCTTACTAAAGCGTCTCCATTGAAATCAATGGCACAGACCTGCAATGGAAGCAAAATTCCGTAGCTCTGATAGGATTAGGTTCAGATAAAGGGTACGTAGGCTAGTTAGTGGATAGATGGGGTGGAATCCCTCTCCATGGACTGCAACCTTGACGTGGTGAGAGGGCTTGCGTGCCTCTTTTAACAGAGAGGCCAGACTAATGGCAGTCGGATAAAAATTGAACTTCGAAACTTAAGAAGTACCGGTAACAACAAAATTTAAACACCTGATATACAGTAATTTAAATAATAGAATAAAATTGAAGTGAATTCAGAGTTTTTTCGTGACAAAATGAGAATAATGCTGAGGAAGATAATTATATCAATTATCCCTGAAATTAAATAATGAACCTAGGCTCTTGAAACGTAGGCTAAGCAAAGTTTATTTAGACGTTTTCACAATCATATCTCGTGAAAGTGAAAATTCCGAAGGTTTTATTCAATCTCGAAACGTGAATATATTATTCCACTTCATAAGCGATACATGGAATTGAGTTTAATTCATATTAATAATTATATTTACGACTTTAAAAATAATATTTCTGATATGATTGTGAAACTTTTAACATCGTTTCCATAGAAATGGATGTATATTGTTGACGCTACATTATTGCTTTCGCTGATTGCTTCATTGACTCAAATATTCTGCTGTTCCGAATGAAAATATGTTCGAAGAATATTACTTTTAATGTAGTGTTGTTTAATTACAGACGGATCATTGCCAGGAATAGGATATGACTAGTAACCCTATTACTAATATGAAATATTACTAATCGAAAATTTCATTGCACAACAGCTGACATTCGGGCCTAGCACATCCTAGTGATTAACAAACTCCATCAGAGAAGACATACATCTGCCCTGGGTGTGATGTATCTAATGAAGAAGATTGGGTACAGTGTAATGGGTGTGGCAAGTGGTGGCACGAGTTGTGCACGTCATGAACATTTCTTTGTGATCCGTGTTAATAAGTTGTTGCAATACAGGTCTGTTGTAACTCACTGAAACTAAAGAAAACATACATTAAAAAGTGCGTACAGTTAGCCGACATTCTGCGTACCCGCATATGTCGTCTAAGTGTTCGCATCCGCCAACTTCTCTAAACTTATATGCCACAATAAATGATTATCACTATGTGCAGTTTTAACAATGCATAAATATTCTTAAAATTTCCTTGTGTATGGACACCTACAGTAGAACCTCTATTATCCATGGTAATGAAGGGGTTGGTCTGAAGGGTTAATCGAAAAAATCGGATAATCAGTACCATAGAAGACTTTCATAAATTAAGTGTTGCATAATACAGTTTCGTAATTTTCTCCGTGGTCATGTGTTTTAACACATTAGGTAGTAGATCTGAAGTTTTAAATATAGGCCTAATAGCTCTGTTGAAAAGAGTGGGTGAAGAAAGAGTAATGCTGAAACAGATCAGGAAGAGAAAAAGGAATTGAATGGGTCACTGACTGAGAAGAAACTGCCTACTGAAGGAATCACTGGAATGAATGGTGAACTGAAAAAGATTTCATGGCAGAAGAAGATATCAAATAATTAAAGACATTAAGATATATGGATCATATGCGGAGACTGAGAGAAAGGCGGAAAACAGGAAAGATTGGCGAATGCTGGGCTTGCAGTGACAGCACATGAATGAATGACATAATGACGGGTTTCTAAGGGTCAAGGAAACTTCTATGATGGATTTCCGTGGAAAGATAGAAAAAGTATAGGTCTCATGTTATAGATTTAAGTAATTAATACACTTCATCTTTTTTTTTATGAAATCTCGCACAGTTTAACTGCAATCTCGTATTCTGATGTGAGATGAACAACAGTTCCTCTTTTCCAAAACCATTCAATTATATGCACTTCTCTTCGATACTTAGCACAATATGTATTCTTTTGGCACTTCTGGAAGACATTACGGAGAGAAATTAGACATGTCACTCGAACAGTAGACCATAATATAAGAGCAAAGGTTTGTAATATCACTCTCAATAAAAAAATACGTAAGATACTAATGTATTGTTCAGTACTCAATACGTTTCCTCCACCATAAAGACGGATAATGAGCAATCGGTTAATAGGATGACGGATAATCGGGGTGCTACTGTACTTAATGTTACAAAATAATCACAGACGACCACATTATGAGCAAATTAAAACTAAGTGCGCACAGTACCCGCCATTACCTTACTGTACACATCTACGAATAAATAAATGGTGAAAATTACAATAATAAAATAAATCACAGTAAAAAATTATTTACACTGATTACTTGCGTCTTGTTTTGTTTCGGCATGTTGACTGCCTTATTCACTAAAGGCAGACCTGAACTGTGTCTGGGGTGTTCAGTGATACTGATCTATACCCCATATGCAACTACACTGTTCCGAGTTGCTTGGTGACTCTAACGATAAGCACAGACAGGAAGTTCGTATTAAGGCAGTACATTTCAGTTGAGTTCAGAGAGGAGTAAGGTTATAGATGTCACCCGCGCCTCGCCCTGTTCCCGCTCGCTGCAGACGATACGCAATATGTTCACATAAACAACGCATAGTGGCATTCTGTGGAGCTGTGTAGAATCGTGAATAGTTTGAAGAATATTGGTAATTTATATTAATATTTTAGGTTCTGAACAAAGTGAGCTATTCTATTATTATTGTATTATTTACGTAATGTTAATGTTATGCACGATTCCAAAAAAGTAAACTCATCTGTTATTAAATAATTATGCAAACAGGAGTGTATAACACGTTTTTTCCACTCAATTATTCTTCGTTAAATGTTGACGTCTCGTGCTGGTATGCATTCGGTTGCGTTACAGTCCAAGTCCAACATTGGAATTACGATACGAGCTTCCTAGCAGCCATTACAATAGAAACAAATTTTTTTTAAAGAAACAATTACGGGTTTAATATTACGTGCCGCATACAAGACATACTATTAGATTCACAAAATAATTGTTCATCTGATGATAGTACAAGAAACTGTATCATATTTCAGATTGGCTCCAGTAACGTCTTGCGACGTAGAACGAATATTTTCAGAATACAAATATTGTTTTATTTTTTCTGAACCTAAAAGGAGCATTTCTTTTGATACAATGAAAATGGTCAGTGTTATTTGTTATAATGAGGCCAGAATCATATGTAAACTTTATATGTTATTTTTATATGCATGGGTAAATTAATTTAGATTGGGATTTACGGCTCCCTTGACGCTATTCGACAGGAGCATGCTACGTGCCGGCACCGGGCTTCCCCTTCTCCCTTCCTCACCTTCATCATCATCCTCATCCATTCCATACAATACACTTACACATATACTCACCTAAAACACGACATAACTCTTCACAAATACACATCATGCATAACGTGGCCCGCCGAAGTCGTGTACAACTTGAAAATGGGTCATAGTCCTGCTATCTATCCGCAGTATGTGGAACCCGAATCACGTTAAGTGAAGTGGGTAGGCATTAGATACACACACACACACAACTACAAATTATTGTTTCTTATATTATTTTCTTGTTCTAAGTCTGTGAACGATTGAAGCACATATTTGGTTACCATCAGGCTGTACGTTAGTCGTTCTGGTTCATTGACATTGAGAGACGATCTATTACTTTTCACTCGGTAGAGATATAGTCCAAGCTCTCACAACGTAACTGTTTTGGTACCAACTTCCTAGCTCTAGTGATAAGTGGGGCTAGGATTTTGATGAAATTGCATCTTTTTTTTAGTAAGTCAAAGACATAGCTGCTTTAGTATTTATATGTGATGTGATGAACTGAGTGTTTTAAGACATATTTGTTACGGCATTTTTTTTTTAATTTTTTGCCTATTTCAACTCATAAGAGCATCTTTTGTTTTATTCGGTCATTTTTTAGTCATTTTCTTTTAATTTTGGTCATATATCCCTATTATTAATGTAAAATAATGTTTGTTTCCTTTGATATTTGCTCTACATATTTTGTCCATTATTTTGTAAAATATTTTAATCGTTTTCCTACACAAATATTGTCATTTTAACGAAGTACACCCCAAGTAAAGGATCAGTCCAACCATCCCTTCAATATACACTCCTCTATACCTGCTAACTCCGGATAAGAGTGGCCTTGTGGTAGACTACATGGAAACTAAAAGTGAAGTAAATCCATGGCGCTACACCCCATGAAGGGCCAAGATCGACCAGCTGACTGCTGACTTCACGTCCAGATGCTGAATCAGAGATGAACGATCATACATGGAAACTACATCAGGTAAAATAATTAATTACAGTGTACTATTTAGACAAAATTATTTAAAATTTAATTCAATTACTAGTCTAAATATTAAGTAGTACAAAACCTGTTTTCCTACTAAGCCAATTATGTAAGATCTATTTTTAAGGCATATTCGATTTTTTTGTTTGGTCATAAATGTTTTGTTTTAGGACATTTTTTCATGGTTTATAGGTCATCAAAATGATAGCCAAGTGATAAGTATGACAATCCCCACTACTTGTAAGAGATCGAACAAATCGTTTCTTACTGCAAATATTTTAAAAAGGAGGTCGGACAATATAAAAATTGAGAGTCGCTCTACAACTAAATACGGTGTTTTCTGCTCCGTTCGTCCCAAACCCTTATTAAACGATGCAATGTATTGTTGTCCATTTCACCTCCCTACGCGCTCGACATATTTAAATATATCCACAGATTCTGAATTCGGCCACGCATCGACGCGTACCGAGCAGATACCAATATCTCTGAGCGATCAGCCATCACTTGACACACACACTTCCTTACTAAAGCGTCTCCATTGAAATCAATGGCACAGACCTGTAATGGAAGCAAAATTCCGTAGCTCTGATAGGATTAGGTTCAAATAAAGGGTACGTAGGTTAGTTAGTGGATAGATGGGGGTGGAATCCCTCTCCATGGACTGCAAGCTTGACGTGGTGAGAGGGCTTGCGTGCCTCTTTTAACAGAGAGGCCAGACTAATGGCAGTCCGATAAAAATTGAACTTCATAAGTTAAGAAGTAACAGCAAAATTTAAACACCCCTATACAGTAATTTAAATAATACAATAAAATGGAAATGAATTCAGAGTTTCTTCATGACAAAATGAGAATACTGCTGAGGAAGACAATTATATCAATTATCCCTTAAATTAAATAACGAAGCTCGGCTCTTTAAACGTAGGCTAAGGAAAGTTTACTTAGACGTTTTCACAATCATATCTCGTGAAAGTAAAAAATTCAGAAGGTTTTATTCAGTCTTGAAACGTCAAAATATAATTCCACTTCGTAAGAGATACATGGAATTGAGTTTAATTCATATTAATTATATTTACGATTTTAAAAATAATATTTCTGATATGTTTGTGGAACGTTTAACATCGTTTCCATAGAAATGGATGTATATTGTTCAGGCTGCATTATTGCTTTCGCTGACTGCTTCATTGACTCAAATATTCTGCTGTTCCGAATGAAATGTTGGAAGAATATTACTCTTCATGTGGTGTTGGCTAACTACAGACGGAGCAGTGCCAGAAATAGAATCTGACAAGTTACCCATTTACTAATATGATTCTAGTATTTAGTTTAACAGGATTTGCAATGCAGAAAATAGAGAGGTCTATACAAAGAATTATAATGATGAGTTTGAATATTCAATAAAATGTGTATATTAAAGACGGAGTTTTCATCTATATTGGGATACATTATCACGAATTTTTAATTGAAATTGACGAAAACTAAGAAACTTTTAATCTAATGTAGCCAATATTAAGAATCTAATGCGGAACAGACGCATTATTCTTGCACAATTTGTTCGCGTTTAATTTTAATATTACTCGGTGGCCTAACTTCACTCGAGTGATTCGAACCTTGAGGAACACAACCTTTAGATTGCAATTTGGTAGATGAGACTGCATTTCCTCACATAAAAATTTTTTAAAGATTTTCAGGTGGGGCGGGGAGAAACAGCTGTAATAGAAGCGCACTGCGTTGTGGTCAAAGGAATCGCTCGAGTGACACAGGAGACTGTAGAATTATCGATGGTAATTTGTCATTTTACATCAAATTAGGAATTATTCAAGGGCATTTCATACCAGAGTGAATTAAAGAGAAGGATAATGTAGTAGTAGTAGTAGTAGTAGTAGTAGTAGTAGTAGTAATAATAATAATAATAATAATAATAATAATAATAATAATAGTGCATTAAAACGAAATGTCCTGTTTAATGAGGATAACTAAAGAAGAGATTTTGAGTCTCAGACAAAAAAATAAACAATGAATTGGGATATATATACAGGGTGTTTAAAAAATACGGGGCATAATTTCAGGTATGTATTTACCACATGTAGACAATCAAAATAGTTCATTACAACATGTGCCCGGAAATGCTTTATTTCCGAGTTATGGCCTACACAGCATTGAAATTCACCGGAACGTTTTTCTTGCCGCAGGTCGTTGCCGTCAAAGGAGACATTAAGAGGGCACTCTGACAGTTAATTCCGAGGCGAAGGTTACATTCAGTGTTGTGTAGGCGTTAGACTGTGCGACATGTATTCAAATCAAGAGCTGGCAGAGATACACTTCATGTACGGTACGGCGGACGGCAATGCTGCGCTGGCTCGTCGTTTGTACCAGGAGAGGTAACCACAGCGACAATGTCCAGATCTTAAGACATTTGTACATCTCCATTACCATCTGTGCGAGTATGGAAAATTTAACTCTCCTGGTTTGGGAAGGGAACGACCAAGATCTACAACTCCAGAAGTACAGGAGGAGATTCTGGAGGCTGTGAACATGACTTCTTCTATCAGCACACGAAGGGTAGCGTTGCAAGTCAATGTTCCTCATACGACTGTCTGGAGACTGTTGAAAGAGTATCAATTGTATCCTTATCATTTGCAACGTGTACAGGCCCTGTCACCAGCAGATTATCCTGCACGAGTTAGGTTCTGTCAGTGGTTCTTGCAGCAGTGTGGTGTAAATCCGAACTTTCCTGCCTTAGTATTATTTACAAATGAAGCATAACAGATTTCCACAATCAGCATGTATGTGCGTATGAAAACCCACGTGCAACTGTTCCATCTCATTACCAGGTGCGGTTCTCCCTCAACAAGTGGGCCGGTATCATTGGTGATCGATTAGTTGGACCCCATGTACTTGTAAACAAACTTACGGGGCAGGCGTACACAAACTTCCCGGAAAACACCATACCTCATATTTTAGAAGACACTCCACTGATCAATCGTCAACACATTCACTTCTTGCATGATGGCGCTCCTGCACACTTCAGTCGTACGGCTCGCCGGTACTTGGATCGAAGGTTTCCTGATCGATGGATAGGTAGAGGTGGCCCAATTGCTTGGCCTCCACGCTCACCTGATCTGAATCCTCTCGATTTCTACTTGTGGGGCCATTTAAAATAATTGGTTTATTCGTCTCCGGTGCCTGATTTGGAATCCCTTCGGAATCGAATTGTGGCATGTTCTGAGGACATACGCAATACTCCTGGAGTTTGGGATCGCGTTCGCAGGTCAATGAGACATCTATGTGAGGTCTGTATTCAAGCAGGAGGTGGACATTTTGAACATCTTCTGTAATGACAACGACCTGCGGAAAGAAAAACGTCCCGGTGAATTTCAATATTGTGAAGACCATAACTCGGAAATGAAGCATTTCCGGACACATGTTGTAATGAACTATTTTGATTGTCTACATGTGGGAAATATATACCTGAAATTATGCCCCGTATTTTTGAAACACCCTGTATATATATGTAAATATATAGGCCTATATATGATATAAACATAAAAAAGAATGTTCCGTAAATATTTTTTTCTAATGGCGGGCACTTCCCTGTTCGTTATTCACCCATATGAAGTCAGTTGTGTAGTGCTGTAGACCAAATTATGCATCTAATATCTAGATACTTTCTACTTCATAATATATTTTTCATCCAAAACTTAAAAACCAGTGTTGATTATTTTTCTCCTATTTACAGAGTCCTGAATATGTGAATTGCACTTTTTAAAATAAATAAATATACTTTATAAAAGTGAAAATGAGTTTAGAGGTACTAAATAACATGACGCGTTATTGAAAGGATTGAAATTCGAATACGCACAATTGAAAATGAGTTAATATTGAAATATAAAAAATTTCAACTTTCTTTCATCAAGAAAATTTTGTAGGTTTTTGTCTCATATTACCGTTTCTAATGCAAGATTGTAGAATTTAATTATGGATACTTGTTTTACACGCGAACATTGTAACTGGACAAATCTTATGTAATAATAATAATAATAATAATAATAATAATAATAATAATAATAATAATAATCTTTATTGGCCATTAAACAATACAATTATAATAGGCTTCGTATGTATGTACACATATACGAATAAATAAATTATCAAAATTACAATAATGCAATAAATCACAGTAAAAACAAAATTATTTACACCGACTACTTGCTTCTTGTTTTGTTTGGACATGTTGACTGCCTTACTCACTAAAGGCAGACCTGAACTGTGTCTGGGGTGTTCAGTGATACGGATCTATACCCCATATGCACTGTTCCGAGTTGCTTGGTGACTCTAACGATAAGCACAGACAGGAAGTTCGTATTAAGGCAGTACATTTCAGTTGAGTTCAGAGAGGAGTATAGATGTCACCCGCGCCTCGCCCTGTTCCCGCTCGCTGCAGACGATACGCAATATGTTCACATAAACAACGCATAGTGGCATTCTGTGGAGCTGTGTAGAATCGTGAATAGTTTGAAGAATATTGGTAATTTATATTAATATTTTAGGTTCTGAACAAAGTGAGCTATTCTATTATTATTGTATTATTTACGTAATGTTAATGTTATGCACGATTCCAAAAAAGTAAACTCATCTGTTATTAAATAATTATTCAAACAGGAGTGTATAACACGTTTTTTTCCTCAATTATTCTTCGTTAAATGTTGACGTCTCGTGCTGGTATGCATTCGGTTGCGTTACAGGCCAAATTCAACATTGGAATTACGATACGAACTTCCTAGCAGCCATTACAATAGAAACAAATCTTTTTTTAAGAAACAATTACGGGTTTAATATACGTGCCGCATACAAAATATGCTATTAGATTCACAAAATAATTGTTCATCTGATGATAGTACAAGAAACTGTATCATATTTCAGATTGGCTCCAGTAACGTCTTGCGACGTAGAACGAATATTTTCAGAATACAAATATTGTTTTATTTTTTCTGAACCTGAAAGGAGCATTTCTTTTGATACAATGAAAATGGTCAGTGTTATTTGTTATAATGAGGCCAGAATCATATGTAAACTTTATATGTTATTTTTATATGCATGGGTAAATTAATTTAGATTGGGATTTACGGCTCCCTTGACGCTATTCGACAGGAGCATGCTACGTGCCGGCACCGGGCTTCCCCTTCTCCCTTCCTCACCTTCATCATCATTCTCATCCATTCCATACAATACACTTACACATATACTCACCTAAAACACGACATAACTCTTCACAAATACACATCATGCATAACGTGGCCTGCCGAAGTCGTGTGCAACTTGAAAATGGGTCATAGTCCTGCTATCTATCCGCAGTATGTGGAACCCGAATCACGTTAAGTGAAGTGGGTAGGCATTAGACACACACACACACACACACACACACACAACTACAAATTATTGTTTCTTATATTATTTTCTTGTTCTAAGTCTGTGAACGATTGAAGCACATATTTGGTTACCATCAGGCTGTACGTTAGTCGTTCTGGTTCATTGACATTGAGAGACGATCTATTACTTTTCACTCGGTAGAGATATAGTCCAATCTCTCACAACGTAACTGTTTTGGTACCAACTTCCTAGCTCTAGTGATAAGTAGGGCTAGGATTTTGATGAAATTGCATCTTTTTTCTAGTCAGTCAGAAACATAGCTGCTTTAGTATTTATATGTGACGTGATGAACTGAGTGTTTTAAGACATATTTGTTACGGCATTTTTTTTTATTTTTTGCCTGTTTCAACTAATAAGAGCATCTTTTGTTTTATTCGGTCATTTTTTAGTCATTTTCTTTTAATTTTGGCTATATATCCCCATTATTAATGTAAATTAATGTTTATTTCCTTTGATATTTGCTCTACATATTTTGTCCATTATTTTGTAAAATATTTTAATCGTTTTCCTACACAAATATTGTCATTTTAACGAAGTACACCCCAAGTAAAGGATCAGTCCAACCATCCCTTCAATATACACTCCTCTATACCTGCTAACTCCGGATAAGAGTGGCCTTGTGGTAGACTACATGGAAACTAAAAGTGAAGTAAATCCATGGCGCTACACCCCATGAAGGGCCAAGATCGACCAGCTGACTGCTGACTTCACGTCCAGATGCTGAATCAGAGATGAACGATCATACATGGAAACTACATCAGGTAAAATAATTAATTACAGTGTACTACTTAGACAAAATTATTTAAAACTAGCCGTACCCGTGCGCTCCGCTGCACCCGTTAGAAATAAATATGAAGTAATTACATAATTAAAATAGGACATTTGATCCAGGGAATATTCGTATTTGATAGAATAATAAATCGTTTAATATGTTACTTAATTTAAATTATATTTAAATAATTAAAATGGAATCAGTTTGGTCCAGAGAACACTAATTTGGTGCAATGACAATTCCTTTAACATGTTTCTTAATTTTTATTACATGCATCCATGGTTCAATGAACATTGACATCATTTACATTTAATGTGTATACTTTATTTTACTTGTTATATGTTTCCATTGAATTATTGTAATAACTTAATTTTAACTCTTGTTTTCTACGTATTCAGTAAATGGCGCTTGGCCCACTATGGTTCTGGACCCTTCAAATAACTTAAATAACTTAAATTATATTATATTTAATTATATTATATTATATTATACTATATTATATTATGTACCCCGATAAGTAAGTTTTTAATTTGTTATGGGGGCTCTTGAATCTCAGGAGGAACAAATTTTATTTTACAACAGCGCAACATATTCTGCTTGGCTCATTACCCAAATTTTTTGAAGTGCATTTAATGCGTATGTATTTCATATATTTTAACTCGATTCAATTGAGCATAGTTAAAATTTGGATTCTAAAATAATGGAATGCTAAGCTAACATATTATTACTGCATACTAAATCAAAACACTCTCGTTGTTCGTTAATTCTCTGAGATAAACATTATTTTAAGAAATACAGGAAACGAATATACAGAATAGCCTATCACGTTTTCTGTGCATAAGAAGCTATTTTAATCTTACCTGTCATCAATTCACTCAGAAGTTACTGTAATAACATTATAGCATTATGTCCATATAGAGAAATTACACTTTCCAATGGTGAAATAATAATTAATTACACAAATGGGTTCATTTAGCTTCCGATATTACTTCATACAAACACAGACACATTCTCTGTAGGCTATGATTCATAGCTTTCGATTGTTGTAGACCAAGGTCCCTTATAGACGAAGTCATTTTTTTTTATTTCATTATACCGTCTTAGATGGCAGTTATTTTAATTTTAAAACTCATTTATCTCACTAAATATCAGTCCTATCAAAATTTTTCAAAGAATAAAACTTATCGGAAATGATGTTTAAAGAAATGTTTGTTATGTGACATTGTTCATAAAAATCAATAATAAGCGAGATATTTCAATTTATTTAATTCAGTCCCCCTTAGAACTCCCCTTTTAAATAAGTATTTTGAATGTCATATAGCCTAAAATCTAAGTTACGATGAACTTAATTTATATTCTAATTTTCATCGAAATCGGTTCAGCCATTATCGCGTGAAAAGGTAACAAACATACAGACAGACAGACATACAAACAAACATTTCAAAAAAGCGATTTTCGGTTTCAGGATGATTAATTATGTATGTTAAGACCAATTATTTTTGGAAAAGCGAAAATTACCAGAAAAATTTCGCTTACAGATTTATTAATAATATAGATTTAATTCAATTACTAGTCTAAATATTAAATAGTACAAAATCTGTTTTCCTACTAAGCCAATTATGCAAATGCTTTGTTTTTAGGACATTTTTTCATGATTTATAGGTCATCAAAATCCTAGCCCTAGTTATAAGTTATATATATATATATATATATATATATATATATATATACATAATTTAGTATTGTTCAATTTGCGACAAAATGCGAGAGTGTCTGAAAATGTGATATGACTTTGTTTTCGCGAAGTACACTTGGTCAAAATGAAAGTGGCCGGTCTCTTGAGGAGCGAAAATTTTCTAATTCCCTTGGGGTGAGCGCGCAGTTCACTACCGTAAACCTCCGTGCGCAGCTTTAGTTAATTCCATAATACAAGGCGCTGATTTGGGCTACCTCCAAAGCAGGCTTCGAATCTCTGTATAGAATTTTTTTGTTCTGTCCTTTCTTTTATTTTTTACAACTCGTTTTAGTGTAATATAGTCAAATAATTTTGCTTATGTTAATTCATGTTACTTACAGATAATTAAAAAATTGATGAAACTTTGTGGTTATAATTCCAGGAAATCAGAATATATTTTGTCATCAGAATTATGGGTTTTCTTCTTGTTTACAATTACTACGTTTGGGCCCTGAAGATCACGGATTTAGATTAGTATAATAATCATATTACCTGTAGCACAACTTGCAAATTAATTATTGCCAATTATTTAACCGTCAACATATTTACTGAATGTTACTTAGGCAATAGAGTGCAAAGCAACAGGGATTAATAAAATAATTAACACAGCATTTTAATATTAAGTGCTCTTAATTTTCGTCTCTAGTGTTACTTCTATCTAGCGTCAAAAGTTTCTATTAACACGAAAAAAATAAAATAAAACGAAAAGTATTCTAAGGATAAAAAAAATGACGAAAATCTGTTATGTTTTCACTGATACATTCAAAAGGCATTTTAAAAAAGTTTAGTAACTCCACGAAGATTTAAACTCGCAACCTCACGAAATCTTAGATATCGCTCTACAAACTACGATAAGAGTTTTACTGCAGTCAGAATGGCACTGTAACGAGTAATGGTCATACTCCACTTGAGAATCTGCTTTACAGTATACAATAGTGTGTGTGTTACTATATTCACTGTTTAAACACTCTGAACGATCTATGTGTTTTAAATCTCGTATATGAATTATTTTCTCGGAAGATTTTAATGATTAATAGTTGTGTTCCCCATTATAACTACTAGAAGAATATACGCAATCTTTCGAACAAAGCCTGGCTGTTCCGAGCGCACACGGAAATACCCGATTCGAACTTAGTCTCTCAGAGGCTGGCCACTTTCATTTCAACTAAGTGTACATGAGAAATTGTAAAATGAATAGTTCTTTTGAATAAATTTGTGGTTTTCTGCTGGAAAAATACCTTATAGTCTCTGTATTGACCGTACATGGAAATTCCGTCCCAAGAGTTGTGAGTGGTTTCTTCATCATCATCATCTTGCAAGGTTTAGGCTCATAATACCTGTTTCGGTTGAAGATCATAATAATAAATGTTCTATCCGTCTTCTGACCGGTCTTCCAGGGTTTCTTTATCCTTGAGGTGCACAATGAATTAAATTGTATGGCATTCTATCTTCTTACATTCTATTTACTCATACGTGCTGGAACTACCTATAACGACATTCATTTTTATTATAGACTATCATTTATTGCAAATATATTAACTTCTTCTCTGATTTCTTTATTACTGTTTATCTGCTAATTTATATCTAGTCACTTGTCGTAAAAACCTCATTTCTACCGCTTCAGTTCTCTTTCGTATGTTTTCAGTGGCAGCCCAGCTTTCTGAACCATACGTTAATATTGGGACCGCCATTATGTTATTAAAATTAAAAAAAAAATAGGTAGTTTATATCAGAAATAAACAATATTCGGATAAATGTGTTAATAAAAACACTAAGGTAGAGATTGTTTACAATTCAAGTCTTGCATATAAAAGTGTCTAGCAAAACTTGATTCATACATGGTTATGAAAAAGACCAACATTTCGATCCAGGAACTGGGCAAGCTCTTTAATTCAGCAATCGCAGGACAATATAGTGCGGATCATCGAAAGTTATTTCTAGACATGAAATATAAGTTGCCATTTTTTTATTGTGTTACACCAGATGAATTTGTAGCTGGGATTGAATCCTTCGATATGCGGTTGTGTGAAAACATCAGGAATGACAAAAACACTGTGTTCAAATGTAGTGGTACTGAAATTGAAATCCTTTTCCTTTGCCTTTGTAGCCCTGAAATTTATATGGGCCCCAACAAACAGTGTTGATGCTGAATACTTTTTAGTAGATATAATTTAATTTGACAGACAGACGATCTACAATAAAATAAGATCACGATCGAAACATGTGTCACGTTAAATTTCAATGCCTGAACTGAATATAACGTTGATTATGAGGATAAATTGTAGTTTGATATCATCCGAAAATTTGTTTAATTTATTATTTCATAACTTACTATCATTAGTTTATTATATCCTGTCAACCTACAATATGCTAAATTTGAAATCATAAATGCTACCAAATGCTAAATTTACAATTCAAAATGTTAAACTTTAAAGTTACAAATGCTAATTAACTACGAACTCAAAACATTAAGTTACTAATCAATAATTTTTTACTTATTGTGTTCCCGATAAGCCAAGTGATATGTTTATATAAGTAAAATTGTCGTCAATAGCTTATCTATTTTATAAAGGTTTATAAACTTTATACATATGGACGAACGTTTAAAAGACGCGGGCACTCACTCTTTCTGGAAGCGTTTCACATATGGCAGCACCGGTCGACGCACAAAACGCGATTAGTTGCAGTGAAATTTTAGAAGGTGTTTTCGATAGTACTTCAAATGGCGACGTTTTTATTACAAAACCAGCGTAAAATCTTCCGGTTTCTTCACCTGAGTGAGATTGCGGTGATGATATCATAGATGTGACAGCTGCACTTGCTTCACTCGCGCAATCCTGTTGTCGGTCCGGTTTGTGCGTGGCCGAGATTCTTTCGGTTCATTATTATCACAAGACTTCGATCTTCTTTCAAATGTTTCACCCACGAACGCACATTTTTCACCTTGACACCGTCAATGCATGCCAACTCAACTGACTATGGATGTAGTGGAGAAACAGGGTGATAACACGCTGACCTTGTAATGAGAACGTCGCCATTTAACATACTATTGAAAAGTCCTACTCTCGCTGCAGCCACTCGAATTATATGTGCCATACGGTGCTGGCATCTGTGACACGTATTCACAAAGAATTCCTGCGTCCTTTAAGCTCAATCGCATGTTTCTGTCTGCTCCCAGTCTTGAGAAAAAATTAGGAGACCTTAGAACTTGAACGCACAGAGTATGAACTCCAGCTGTCCGGTTCAAGAAATGACACATTTTCTCTTATGTATTTCATGCAGTAACTAAGAACTGTTTTAAGAGAAGCTGTGGAAAATGGACTGTCCGTGACAATTTTTTATATCCGGAACATCCTTTTTAGGTATTTAAATTTTTTCTTTATATGTACTAGTATAAATTAGTATAAATTTTCCAAGTGACAAGTGCGCTTTATACATTAAAAATTCAGTGACACAGATTTTATCACTCCTTTATATAACGTGATTATCATGTATATGAGCATGTTGATTCTGAGAGTAAATCAGAAGACAAGACCGATCAATACATTCTTACTGGATAGTATGTGGCACCATTGTTCAAATCCATAGTTACCTCACAGTGAATGCATACTTCTGTTTACTGTTTGAAATTAAAATTAATTAACCTTGCAAATAAAGCATTTTAAATGTCATGTTGCACAAAAGATTGAAGCAGTGTTAGATTTACAGAGGTAATTCGATGTTTCCATATGTATTTGATTTATTTATAAAATCTCGTAGGCCTAACTGAATTTAAGGAAATTGTACAAGAGAGTAAAATAAATGTTATGTTTTATTTAACGACGCTCGCAACTGCAGAGGTTATTTCAACGTCGCCGGATGTGCCGGAATTTTGTCCCGCAGGAGTTCTTTTACATGCCAGTAAATCTACTGACATGAGCCTGTCGCATTTAAGCACACTTAAATGCCATCGACCTGGCCCGGGATCGAACCCGCAACCTTGGGCATAGAAGGCCAGCGCTATACCAACTTGCCAACCAGGTCGACTGAGAACAAAATATCTTCTTATTCTTTTTATACCTCAGCTAACAGCTGTTACGCATTTATTATTTATAAAATATAAAAGCATTTGCACACTTACGAGGTGTTATTAGCAGACGCATTTTGAAGTATTACACAGATTTCGACATTCGAGAAAAATTGGACTTACTGTGTTTTAGAAGCCGACGATATCCAATATTACTCGAATCACTGTACGACATGCAGTAATAAACATATTCAGTATGCATTTGAGCCTTAAGCCATCAACCAACTGAAAGTGGGAATGATAAATTCAGAATCTTTCCGTTTTATTTTACTCTGCGCGGTCTTCATATATTTTCATTGATACAGATCTAATTTACTTCGTGCAACTCTGGACGTACTTTCGTATTGTAGAGAAGTATTGTGAACACACCTAGTGACCTTATTCTCTTGTTTGTAGCCGATTTGAAATTCAAATACTAAGTACATCGGAGAGGCACATGTAAACAATGTGACAGGAAGGATGGAGTTGTTTCTGGCAAATTACAACGGACAGCCTCTCGCATGAACATAAATTCGAGCGGTACCGATGCTGCCAATCGATTACTAATTCTGGATGTGTACCATCAATATTATGTATTTGCTTATAGATTTTGCCTTACCCCTATCTCATGTCCTTGGAACGTCCAGTGCTGATAACTCCTCAAATAAGGGTTAGGTGTACCGGCGATAACAAGCGATCATTCTCTCCGTTTTATTACTTGTTTTGTCAACCAAAAGAAGTCGTATTAAACTAGAAGAGTCTATTTTCATCATTAGGATTTAAGAAGTTATGTAAAATTGTTTGCCTATCTTAGACTGATGAGAGTCTGTTGCTGGAACATATTTCATTATACTTGAAGTTAAAGAGTTAAATATTTTATTCGGAGTTTGAACAGTCAAAAGTATTTACTGACCTACAAGTTCTCGAAGCAATCTGCCACTGATGGTTAGGTATGTGTCTGTTTATGTCTGAAGTTAAAAATATCTCATTGTCTTGTTAGTAGAGTTCTGCAACGGTTACAGATCACGGTAATTCCGGGTAACTGTTACAAGGAGTTGCATGACGTTACGCTATTGTAGTATTGGAATGTAACATCCAGGTCAAAGAATTACGATGGAAAAACATTGTTACATTAACTACTAGAAGAGCGAGAATCGAGTTAAAAGGTGGTCTAAAAATGTTTGATAATATGTAAATAAGTATAATGCTAGAAGGAAAATTCAGATCAGAAGGCAAACGTGCCTGCCGCATATTGTTTTAATTTATCAAACGGAAAAGTCTTCTATTATCACTTTCGAAAACTTTATTCCATGAAAAAGTACTTCGAAGTCACATGAAGTGACTAGCGCATATCGGGGAACAGGGATATCACAACTATCTACTCTTTGGATTTGGGACCACTTTCACAGTCCAATACAGATCTCTGCTAAATTAGTCCGCTGGCATTGAATTATTACACTGGCCAAAAAAAAAAAAAAAAAAAAAAAAAAAAAAAAAAAAAAAAAAAAAAAAAAAAAAATGAATGTTTCTTGCACTTCATGAGTCAATTGTTACTAATTTTGGGTTGAGAAAAACGAATATGACAATGAAAAATTTTTCTTAGCTCTAGTTTCTGTGATACACAATAGGTGGAAGTATTTCAGTTTAACGGATTAAGAGAAAACTATACATTTTAATTACATATGCCAACAACATTGAAAGTGCATTTAATTTTTTTAAATGGCAGTTACATTCTAAGAGTTCTAAATTTATGGAAGAATACCTGGCAGATGGTTGGGTCTGAAGAGAATCATGTGTGGCTTCATGAGATCGTCGTCTTTTAGCTTGCCTCTTGTAAGTGAGTTCCGGAGCATCCCTACGCAAAGACAGCAGTAATCCGCAAGCATTGTTTCAGTCCAGCGGCCCTGATATCTTCGTTCCATAACAGAAATATCGTGATGGAACCTTCCTCCGTGTTCATCACTGAAAGCTCCACAACTAGGAGGGAAAAAGTCTAGGTGGGACTGGAGAAAGCGGATTTTAACGGACATTTTGCATCCGAGTTGATGGTATTTTTGCAGGAGCACTGTCACCAACTGAGTGTAGTTATCATCTCTTTTGTTGCCAAAAAATCCATGAATAACTCCCTTGAAGGCTTCCCAAATTTCCTTTCCTTTCCCCGCCAAAACTTGGTCAAATGCAGGATCCTTTACAAGTTCTCGAATTTGTTGCCCGACAAAAATACCTTCCTTGACTTTGGCATCACTTAATTTCGGAAATTTCTCTCTTACTTACTTAAAGGCCTGTCCTTCTTGGTTCATATCTATGACAAAATATTTTATCAAACCCAGTTTAATATGCAGGGGTGGAAGAAGAACATCTTTTGGGTCTACGAGAGGCTCGGCAACAACATTTTTCTCGCTAGGGTTATGATTTCTTGCAGGCCAGTCTGCCTGAATATAATGTGATTTTCTATCCCTGCTGTCCCACATACATAAAAAGCAGCAATATTTTGTATACCCCAGTTGCATTCCTAAGAGTACAGCAATGAGTTTTAGATCACCACAGATTTTCCACTTGTGTTCATGATATTCGATTGAGTCGAAGAGGGCTGTCATATTTGCATAAATATCCTTCATGTGAACTCCATGACCAACAGGAATAGAAGGAAGACGGTTGCCATTGTGAAGTAATATAGCTTTCAAACTAAGCTCGGAGGAGTCTATGAATAGCCTCCATTCAATTGGATCATGGTTCAAATTCAAACATTTCATCAAGCCATTAATGTCGCAGCAAACAAGATTGTTTTTCTTCTAAAAAAAAGGGAAGCAGATCCCTGTGACGTTGTCTGTACTGTGAGACCCTGACATTACGTTCGAGAAGATTCCATTGCTGTAGTCCAGACCCTAGAATTTCTGCCTTTTCCTTTGACGGGTCAAGGTCTCTAATGAGATCATTCAATTCCGCTTGACTCAGTCTGTGCTGTTTATCATCTTTTTTCCTCAAAATCAGGGTCCTGGGATGTGGAAGGCTTGTTGGGTTCTTCTTCTTGTTCCACACTGTCTTCATTTTCTACTTCAAACACAATTTTCGTGGCATTTTTACAAATTTCATGCTTTAAAAACACTTCCAAACCAGAAATTCTACATTAATTACAGCAGAAACAATATGAAATTCACAGTGACAGCAACAATACCTACGTTTGTAACTTACAAACAGCTGAAGAACATTTGTGTTTTGTTATTTGACAAGTGTGCCAACTCCCAAAACAAAATTTTCCCCAAATTTCCCCCAAACTGAAAATGTTGACTCTAAAAAATGAAATGTCACTTTATCTACAAAGCAAGAGCTAATATGTCATTTTTATGGTGATTTTTGAATTCAACAGGTGAAAATACATAAGAATGAGCTATTTTTGAGCAAGAAACATTTTCATTGTTGACCAGTGTTAGTGGAATGTAGATCATCAGACTCACTTTTTTCTATCAATTTCAAATGGTTTATATATATATATATTTTTTTAGTTTTTATTTATTTATTTATTTATTTATTTATTTAATTTAATACTTTACACTTGAACTACATTAGGTATTGCAGCCCGAAAGAGCAGAAGCTCGTGCTTGGGCGCAGTTCAGATCAGTTATACAAAATATATCACAAAATTAAGAGAGAAAATACAAAAGTATATAAATATTAGAGTATCAATTTTTAACTCAATTAGCTTAAACAATTAAATAATTAATCTAATTGTGTGTGTTAAGTGTACTTAGCTCAGGGTAAGTTCTAATTAATTCATTATATATTTTGGGTCCAAAATTTCTGCTGTGTTTTAATCCAGCAGTTGTGTGGCATTTCGGAGTATTTAGAAAGAAACTGTAATTTTGTCTCGTATGGTATTCATGAGGAACAAATTTAAATTTATTGTTGGTTTTTATGGAAGTAAATCAGCAATGTTTATTTATAAATTTGTTCTAGATTTGATACACCATATTCCTGAAAAATTAATGTAGTTGGATAATCAAAAAGTTTATATAGACAAATTTTGATAATTATTTTTTGGAGCAAATTTAAAGGATGGAGAGTCGATTTTGCCATTCCTCCCCAACCTAAAATACCATACTGAATTATTGATTGAAACAGAGCTAAGTATACAGTACGCATAACATAAACAGGTAAATAAGAGCGTAGAATGGAAAATTTGTGGATTGTTTTACGCAATCTGTTACACAGGAAGGAGATATGCTTGTCCCGTTTTATATATTGGTCAATAATAATGCCTAAATATTTAACTTGTGAGGATATACTCAAAGCGTTACATGAGCAAGTAGGTAGGTTACAATCATGTATTGTTATACTTCTGTTATTATTCATTTTTAGTTGCTCAAGGCCATGTGATGTTAATAAAATGGTATTAGTTTTGTTTTACAAACGTTCAAAGAAAGTAAGTGAGCATCCAGCCATTCTTTAATAATGTTAATACCACTGTTAGAATTTTGATAAGTTTCATTCCAACTCGAACCGCTAAATATAACCACAGTATCATCAGCATAAGAATACAGAGTACCAGAATATTTCTCAATGTCAATTTTAAGTAAATCGTTGATATATATTAAAAACAAAACAGGACCTAAAATCGTCCCCCTGAGGTACACCTATATCAATGTTACGTGATTCACTAAGGTGATCATTTATTTTAGTTGCTTGAGTTCTGTTACTTAAGTAAGATTTAAATAATTTTAAAGCCAACCCATTAATTCCCAATCTATCCATTTTATTCAAAAGTATATTGTGATTGACTGTATTGAAAGCTTTTTGTAAGTCTAGAAAAATTCCTAGACATTTATTTCCTACATCTAATTGTTGAATTATTTTTGAAGTAACTGCCATAATAGCATCATCAGTGCACAATTTTTTCCTGAACCAAATTGCTTATCATTTAGTAGTTAATTTTTTTCTAAAAATTGTATTAACCGTGTTTTTATACATTTTTCAAATACTTTAGAGAGACTGGGTAATAGTGAAATGGGTCTGTAATTATTAAGATTATTTTTGTCACCAGACTTGTGAATTGGTATCACCACAGTATGTTTTAGGGGTTTCTTTAATTGCAATCCTGCTGTAAATATAATCTTTTAGAGCAGATTATGTCAGTCTTACATAATTTACACACAATTATGTCGCAACTTACACAAACGTACTATCTTCCGAATTCCTCTACTCACTTCTATACTTTCGCACTTATTTTAGGCACCTTCATTTCAACTAGTAGTGTATAATATCATAAACATTACTGAACTGAAGTGTACTGTACTTGTTTAGGAGTAAGGAATCTGTTGTAAAGTGATCCTGTAGTGTAGTGCGTGTTACTTGTACTTATGAGCAGAGTGTCTACTAGGGTAGAGTGAATCTAGACATGAAATTGTTTTTTTATCTATTTTCTAAGTGTAATATTTGCAAAAATCTGTATTTTCACTTAAGTTAGGAATGTGAAAAATATGGAGTTTGTATATTTACTTCTTGAGGTGCCCCAATATCTTTGAAGTTTCTTAAAATTATAATTTTTTTTTTGCCTATTTGCATGTTTGTTCTATTATTTTGTTTTTCATTACATAGCTAATGAATTGCTGTAAAATCACGAATTTAAACTTTATTTGGAAGACTAAAATTTGGGGTTTGCAGTATACAGTGTTTTTTAAGGGATCCAAATGGACAAAATATATAGTGTCTTACATAAAATATGACAAAAATTCCATTTCGGCCCATTTATTTTTTTTAGTTGGAATTTATTCTTGCTTTCTTTTTCATTTGTTTCTGAGTGGTAACTAAATCAACAGGTCCAATGATCATCTTTCTTTCTATTCTTTGCTCTAATAAGACATTCTTTCTTGTTTTGGAACATGGCGGTCTTTATCACATTTGCAACTACATATGTGAAATAGTTTGTTTGTTTCTTCTTTGAATTTTGCAATGTTGTCATTTTAGTTGTCATTATGTCGTTTCTTACAAAGCTTCATTAAGTTTGTGTATTGATCATGGTAAGCACGAATCTCTAATATTGTAATATTCTTGTATGACTTACTTTCGGAATTTATGCCTTTACCTGGATTTCCTTAGTTTTGATAGAAACTCTTTCTGAAATCTCTCCAACAGTAGATTCTTTTGATTTGAAGTCAGATTTGAATTCATTTTTGACCCATGGATAATATTTCATTACGTCATGATAGATAAGTAATTGTGATGGGTTCAATCCCCCTGGAATTGCGAATACAGGGTAGATCAGATTTCTTGTATTAATATTAGAGAAATTCTGATTTAAATACCCTGCAACATAAGAAGAATAAATTTCCATTAATTTTATTATATTAATTATATCATACCTAAGAGTTTTGTATTATTTCTTATATATTCAGTTTTCTGTGACACTTCAAAATGAAACAACAGGGGACCAAAAATATGCTGAGTCTTTTAACATGTTCCTGGTATCCTGTTCAGATTAAATTACTGGAGAATGTTCTCTCGCTAAAAAATTTGAACCTCAAAATTTTGTGAAAATTTCAAAACATAATGCTCTTGGGGCACCTCTAAATATTAATCTAGAGTCAAATATATTTTACATTGTTCTTTATATCATCACCCCCCAACTTTTGTCTGATTTTACATTTTGATTCCATAAACTTAATATTTTCACTCTACCCTAGTGTCTACTGAAGGACACGTACTGTAATGTATACCCCGTGCACACTTATAGTCGTTCCAATGTTGTGGGACTAAGAAAATGGCCTTTATTGATAAATTATTGACGGATTTTCATTAAACAATAAATTTGCTAGCTTATCGGAACTATAATGTCTCTAAAACTCAAAATATGATATTCTATTTCGATGCTTTGGTTCGCAAGTGCTACCTTATTTTCCGGAGCCATAAGTTGGAACCGAATTGTTTAGCAATCGCCCAGTGATAGATATACTGTATAGTATCTGTGTCGTTGATTTTATGAAATCTCCTATGTCACAGTACAGATGATAATATTTTGAGGGGGAAGGAAAAAGTATAGGCCGAAAGAAGAATAATAGATAATTCGGTAGAAAACATTGGTGAATATGACATCATCGAGGATCAGTTTAGGCCTAATGATGTTGAATTAATTGTTTCATCCTCCTGAAAAATTATGCTCTGTACTGTCACATACAGTAAGAGGTTTCATAAAATCAACGACGATATATTCCTATTATATCCACAGAGATACTGAAGTGATTTGTCTTCAAAAGCCAGTTCTTATAATCGCAACTAATACAAACTCCCCTCACGATTTTCATATTTCATAGACTGTACAAGACTGACAGATGGATGGGACTCAATCAAACCTTTAGAACCCTCAAGAGAATCTCACGGTGTGGTTGTGGTAACCATGGAAACCTGAATAAGCAGTTCTCTGACACGATCGGGTATGAATAATTGGATACTAGAACAATCTGACAATCAATAAATCATTGAATTACCGAACAACGGAAGACGATCTGGGCCATGATAAGAGAATGTTCGTACCCTCACAAGTACTCTAATAAGTCTCTCGGCGTGCCTAGTCTTTGAGTGCGAGTCCTTCAGGTATTCAAGCGAACTAGACATGTTAGATATTATAACTTACGAAAGACAGTGAAGGACACATACTCTATAGTATGACAGTGCAATGGTGATAGCACTGGTAATGATAAAACGTTAAAATTGTGGATGAAACATGTGTTATTTACAATGTGTAAAAATATTTCTTACTTTTTAACAACAATAGTTATGCATTATTATAATTATACTTGTTCAGTTCAATCTTCAATTTTTGAAGATTTCGAAATACCGTAATAGGCCTACTATAATATATTCACATATACAGGAATTCCCTAGCCATGTGACTGATAAGGTGCAAGGTTACCACTTAAGATAATAGGGCATGTATAAGACGATTTAATTTAATTTGTTTTATTTAACGACGCTCGCAACTGCTGAGGTATCAGCGTCGCCGGTGTGCCGGAATTTTGTCCCCCACGAGTTTGTTTACATTCCAGTAAATGTACTGATATGAGCCTGTCGCATTTAAGCACAATTAAATGTCATCGACCTGGGTCGAGATCGCACCAGCAACCTCGAGCACAAAAGGCTAGGACTCTACCAACTGCGCCACCCAGACCGACTGCATAAGACGAGAAATGTATGCAATTCAATGGAAGGAGGAAAAATTAGCGGTTTCTATAAGGGATTATTTATTCATTTGATTACTTATTTATTATCAACTTTACAAAATGAATGTCACAACTTAAACAAAAAACACATTTCTTTAATAACTAGTATCTGGATTTCAATGGTGTAAAAATACCTTTAAAAGATAAATTTATGACCTGAAAGACTGGAAAATTAGCTTTAATTTGATCTTGGTACAGAATCGTTTTTACTCAATACAGTAGTGCAGTAAATTATAAACAAGTTCCGTAGATTTTCAAACGCAAAGAACTGGCGAATGTCTACTACAGAGGGTTGTTTCAGATCTCTGATAACGTATTTGAATGACGTCATGTGCGTCAGGAATCACACCGACACCTGAATTGCGGAAAGAGGTTTCAGATCAGTAGTGAGTGATTTCATAATCAGAGTGCACGGTGTATCACAGTAGCAATGCTCAAGAAAATCGAGCCTTTTTGGGAGGGGTACATAACAACTCTTTCCGATGTCAAGTACAGTTTCGTGAAAATCATAGGAGCCTGCAAAAAACGTGGTTTCGTTATTTTCAAGAAAGGCTTCTTGTGTTTACCTAATAAGACTGGCAAAGTTCGGATGGGATTAATTCCAGAGTGGAAAAAGCAAGCAAATCCACTCCCGTCACAAGTCGCCGCACCGCATGAGATGATAGACTACAAAATAATTCCATTCGAGCTATACCAATCTTATTAAGTACACAGAAGATGCCTTTCTTGAAAATAATGAAACCTCGTTTATTGCAGGCTTCTTTGGAAAGGGTTGTTATATACCCCTAACTTACTACTGGTCTGTCACCTCGCAGCACAGTTCAGCTGTCGTGTGACTCCTGACGCACATGATGTTATTCAAATTCGTTATCAGAGATCAGAAACAACCCTGTATACCTAGACCGTTGTAACTTTGCACCTGACAGCATTGCATAATGTTGGTAGCGAGAGATGCAAAGTTGCCACAATGACTATTCGCTACACAACAGCCGACTTAACTTATGCGAAGTTTGCTTTTCTGTTCCATAATTCAAATGGTGGTTATTAAGTAACTTCTTTCTTTATTACTGTCCCATTAGAGAAGCCTAAAGTTTCCTTATGTCCGCTATGAGTCATTCCACGTCAAATCGCACAGCAATAAAACACGACTTTCTCGGAAATGGTCGAATTTTTTTCATGAATTCCAGACATCAAATAAGGAGACCCATATTTTTTTATTTTCACAATTATTAATTATTTGTGTAGTTATGAATATTTGAAGTTACGCAAGTTATGCGCGCACTGTTACATAAAGTCGCTTGGAACTTTGTGTCTACATATAATTGAGATTTGCGGTTTGGCGCATTTGAAAGACGAAATACAACACTTTTTATTACTTTAGGCCTATCACAAATAAATTTAAAATTTGGCCTATATTTGTAATCATTTCTTTTTCAAAGCAAAATTACTATATTAAATAGCCAAGTTAAAAATCTGAAAAAAAAAAAAAAATAGACTTGTTCGCTGATGTATTATCTGTAAACTACTGCATTTATAAATATGGGATTGGCACCCATACATTTGTAACAATTTATTTTCCGGTGGCATGCACGCGCTCGCGATGCCCAGCTAATGAACTGCTTGCAGCCATAGGCTAGAAGGCTGCCCGTGGAAATTTCCCGTTGCATCTGATGTCACCATACTAATCATCAAATGATTAATACCTTAAGGAACAGTAAATATCTTATCTAAAATTATTTTATTATTGTCAGCTCAGGGGGAAGCCCTTCACAGTTTATACTGTAATATAGCCAAGTGCTTGATGATAGCAAGACTGGGTAAGGCAGTAAACTTTATGGCAGTAAACAGATGGCATGAGAGAAAAATAATCAGTTTGGGTTTGAATTTCGCGCAGTGACGTGACTTCTATACAACATGAGTGATGGTAAAGATCGCGTAATATATAACAAGTGTTTAAATCCATTTACCTTCCTAATCACGCTTTTAAAAAGAAAAGTAAACTAAGACGCGTAAGTCGCGACTTATTGATAAAGCTCAATTTAAAGGAGTATTTGAGTGTGCAAATATGTGATTTGTTCCGTAAAAATCAATCAATTTCCGCATAGGTCAGGTGAAATTATATGTGAAGCCGGTAGTTCTTGTGATATTAATAAACATGAATCAAATGAAAGTGCGGACAGAGAAAGTGATTATCCCAGTATTTCTTCTAGCAGTTCTATGGATACATTGCTAGAAATCAGTAATATTGAGGAATTAAACAAGAGTTTGATGTCAATAGAATCCCCTATCAAGAAATGAAAGATACAACAAAACGATACCCCCGTGAAAAGTTTCAAAAGTAAAAGGCTCCCTAGCATGTTAAGTTTTTCATGTAGAAGATGCATCATCATCCATTCAAAAGTCAGCCATATTTTATTTTTGACGGAATGCAAAGAAAGTACAACCTGAAAATTACATAGTTATTGCAGACTTTTCTGAAAATGATTCATTTGTAATACAAGATTCAGTACAAGGTGTGCATTGGAACATATGCCAAGCCACAATACAGTACAATTTTAATTTTACTTCCTACTTTATTTTATTTTATATTCTCTTATAGGCCTATTAATATTATATCTGAACTGTGACCGAACACGAGCGCTGCTCATTCGGTCTCAAATTTTGTTAATACTACTGCATCTCCTTTTTTATATTGATTGTATTATTTTATTTCTATTTCTCTTATTTGTAATTATATTCTTTATTCTGTATATTTAAATAAATAAATAAATAAATAAATAAATAAATAAATAAATAAATAAATAAATAAATAAATAAATAAATAAATAAATAAATAAATAAATAAATAAATAAATCCTTTCGTAGTATATTTCAAAGGAGATACAGAAATTCGTTACAAAAGTAATGTCATCTCAGAAACCATGAAACATGACACCGATCTCTTTCACTTTTTTCAATCCGAAGCAATCAATTTCCTAAAGCAAGAATTCAACGATATGAAAAAAAATCATCTACTTTTCCAATGGATCAAGTTCACAATACAAAAAAAAAAAAAAAAAAAAAAAAAAAAAAAAAAAAAAAAAAAAAATTGAAAATAATTGCTTACATGAAGACGATTATGGAATTAGTGCTGAATGACACTTCTTTGCAATGTCGCATGGTAAAGGTCCATGTGTTGGCATTGGAGATACTGTTAAAAGACTTGCCACGAGAGTTAGCCTATACAAGATCCTATAACAACACAAAACTGTTTGATTAGTCACAAAAAACATTTCTAACGTGTCATTTATATTTTGTCCATTCAATAAGCACAAAAACCACACTGAAAATTTGCAGGCCAGATACCATAATCTAAAACCAATAACTGGTACATTAAAATTATATTATTTCATTCCGTTGTCGAAAACTGAAGATTTAGTAAAACAATTTTCTTTCAAGAAAGAAGGTAGGCGAATGAAAATTTAAAATGTGAATGAAAAGAAACATTTGAAAAGCATAATGTACAATTATTTGAAGATATCATAATAAGTAAATTAGCAGTGTTTCCTCGAGTAACTTGATCCGTACTGGGTGTAATGTTGCAAAGTTCAGTCAATTATCCAGCGCCGATAAACCTCTTAGCGCGCTTTAAAGCTTCCCGTCCACTGCTGCTGCGCCGACCGCTACACATTCTGTCATAAGTAATTAAATTTCCATTAAACTATTGGAGATCCCATTCTGATTTTTTCTGGAATTATTAAGAATACTTCAGTGCACCTAGTAGGCATTTTTTTTTTTAGATTTTTAATAGGTCTATTTCACATTGATGTATATGTTTTAAAAATTTAATTATAAAAAATATTTGAAATAATTATATTAAAATTAGTTAGTAAATATTTAATAAAAGACAGTACTTTAAGCTTTTAAATGCATTTTTCAAAAAAAAATTTTAACATCAATATCGTCAGAAATATGACGCTTTAAATGTTGCATTGTGCGACATTTTTAACGAAATTTAACATGTAATATTTTAAAAACATGTGGACTTAGGAGGAAATAAAAATAGACTTGTTGGTTTATGAGACCCATAGAGTTGGTAAAAAAAATATAAACACAATCAGAAATATGAAGGTCAAAATTTGTATAATTTTGTGCGATTTGACGTGGAATGACTCCTATATTACATTATCTATATCAATGAAGGGATAGCATATATAGCCTACGGACAAATTTCTTCTCCTATTTGTAAAATTCACGAGTCGTTCGTAGCAATTCTGACGCCTAACTATTTACGCAAAGGATTCTCACTACGTGATTAGAATATGCCATTAGGAAAGTTCAGGATAACAGAGAGGGTTTAGAATTGAACGGGTAACATCAGTTTCTTGTCTATGCAGATGACGTGAATATGTTAGGAGAAAATCCACAAACGATTAGGGAAAAACACGGAAATTTTACTTGAAGCAAGTAAAGATATACATTTGGAAGTAAATCCCAAAAAGACAAAGTATATGATTATGTCTCGTGACCAGAATATTGTACGAAATGGAAACATAAAAATTGGAGATTTATCCTTCGAAGAGGTGGAAAAATTCAAATATCTTGGAGCACAGTAACAAATATAAATGACACTCGGGAGGAAATTAAACAAATGCCTGTTATTATTCGGTTGAGAAGCTTTTGTCATCTAGTCTGCTGTCAAAAAATCTGAAAGTTAGAATTTATAAAACAGTTATATTACCGGTTGTTCTGTATGGTTGTGAAACTAGGACTCTCACTTTGAGAGAAGAACAGAGATTAAGGGTGCTTGAGAATAAGGTTCTTAGGAAAATATTTGGAGCTTAGAGGGATGAAGTTACAGGAGAATTGAGAAAGTTACATAACACAGAATTGTACGCATTGTATTCTTCACCTGACATAATTAGGAATATTAAATCCAGACGTTTGAGATGGGCAGGACATGTAGGATGTATGGACGAATCCAGAAATGCTTATAGAGTGTTAGTTGGGAGACCGGAAGGAAAAGACCTTTGGGAAGGCCGAGACGTAGATGGGAAGATAATATTAAAATGGATTCGAGGGAAGTGGGATATGATGATAGAGACTGGATTAATCTTGCACAGGATAGGGACCGATGGTGGGCTTATGTGAGGGAGACAATGAAACTGAGGGTTCCTTAAAAGCCATTTCCCTAGGTATATATCAGACTTAAATTTTGATCGATAATTGTAATTTTTTTTTGCAGAGTCACAAAAGAGGAATCGATTAGTCTACCTACTTCCAACATTAAACGTTGCATACAGATATTCATGTCGCTTTGGAACAATTGCATTGGAACTGAAGTGAAATGTGAGCCATGAACAATACATTCCCCCAAGTGGAAACTGAGATAGCAGCCATTCTCAATTTCTGTCTTGTCTTGGGCGTTCTCTTTCAAAGCCGATCGCAGATTTTCCGAAGTCACGGAACAAAATTAATGGGTGTCAAGGCTAAATAAAGACGCGGATACACGTTCAACTCGGTGTGCAATAGCTGACGTGACACCGACCTGGCGTCGCAGTGATCTTCTTAAACCGAACTTGCTGACAGCTGTTTTGAGGCAAGTAATGTATGGAAGCAGGTAACTCGCCTCTCACTGCAAGACTCACTTCGTTAACAAACTGGAACTTTTGTTTGTTTAACGATCTTATACTAACTGTGTATTCAAGGCCTGGTGGAGGCTATGCTACACCACTCATTGCCAGAAGTTTTGTATTCTCCTAATAACTTGTGAATAATGATCACGATCGGTTTTATGTATTGTATTGTATTGTATTGTATTTATTAACATTCCATGGTATTCATACATTGTTTCACAGCTAGAATATGGAACAAGTCAAAAAACGTAATACTATTATAAAATCTTAATTTATAATCACAGTCTAGATGAAATATATACAGAAGAGATTTACAATATAGTCTACTAGTACAACACAAAGTTTTAGTATCAATTTTATGAATCGTTATTGAATTTCATGAATTCACCTACAGAATAGAAGGCGTGAGAAATTAGGTACTTCTTTAATTTGGCCCTAAATAATTTTATGTTTTGAGTTTCATTTTTTATATCGATAGGGAGGCTATTAAAAATTTTTACTGCCATACAACGCTCTCCTTTTTGATAGCACGACAGACTTGCCGATGGAGTATGAAAGTCATTTTTTGACGTGTATTTATGCTATGAGCTATTGAATTAGTTACAAAGTTTTCACGATTACATAAGAGGAAGATTATTAATGAAAAGATATACTGACAAGCCATGGGCATTATTTGTAGTTTTTTGAAAATAGTCCTATAGGATTCCCTAGATTTGGCACCTACTATTATTCTAATTGCTCATTTTTGTAATAGGAATATACTATTACTATCTGTGGAATTTCCCCAGAATATTATTCCAAAACTCATTACCGAGTGAAAGTATGCAAAGTAAGTTATAATGTTTTTAAGGTATTGATATTTACTATCTTTTGCATAGACCTAATAGCAAAAAATGCTGAATTTAGTTTGGGGGAATTTCTTTAATATGATTTTTCCAATTTAACACATTATCGATTTTTAAGCCAAGAAATTTGATTGTTGTTGTTGTTGTTTCTAATAGGGATCTATTCTTAATTATTGCGCTATTGCAGTTATTTCATACATATTATGATAATTATCTCCTATAATACAACGAGAATTGATATTTTCTGGTAATTTAATTGAGGTTAACGTTTGCTGTCATGATAATTATTTCGAAATCGGAGGTCGAGAAATTATTATCTAATAACAGCGGACATGAATTTAAAAGTTAAATTAAATTACCTGATGATAACTATTATTACGAATTCTATTCGGCAAGATAATCCAAATGCAAACAACTGTAATTCTGAATGACTAAATATTTGAGGTTATAATAATAAGAACCAGAGAAACGGTCGAATCGAAGCAGAGGTGATAAGAATAAAGGGCTCCTTAGAATAAAAACAATTTAACATATTTTGAGGTTATAACAAGACTATTTTGAACGCTTTTATCATTGGTTATTTTCAACATGTTTTTTTGCAAAAAAATTTACTTTACTCTAATCATGCAATTATTGTAATTAATTATTGTTGCATGTTGAGATGCGAGTCTCAAGTAATTTCTTAATTGCTGATACATCAAAGTAGAGACGATACAAATAAAATAAATGTATTTGCGGAGGAATTGCTGATATTTACGTCCATCATGCACTCAGCTGTGCGAGAAGCAAGGGTTGCATTCCCAGACATACATCACACAATGATATTATTAAAAGATCTCTGATTTCTTGTGGCATCCCGTCTCTTTTGGAACCACCAGGTATTAGTCGCGCGGATGGTAAACGACCCGATGGTCTCACCTTAATTCCATGGTCTAGAGCAGCCGTGGCAAAAACGTCATCGTGCGCCGAGCCACTGTGTAACCTGCAACGTGCATAGCACCTATGGAGGGAGGCGGACACCCGAAGGGGAAGTGAAGCGACTGTCTGACTTATTAACAGATTTCATTTTCCTTACGTCAAGCACTTAAATATAGTTTTATACAGTATAAGGTTACAAACTAACATTTAGTACATGTAACGAAGAAAGAAATGAACAAAAAAGTAGGACACATTATCACAACCTATTAATTCTCTTCAGAATATGTCTGCGACAGAGTTTCAAAATCAGGAATTATGTCACTTACTGCCGGTCATAGTTGATCACGAAGGTATTTGTTTGTCAGTGGTCTAAATTTGGTTTTTATTATTTTCATTGTTGAAAGTAATTTTTCACAAACCTAACAAGTAAACCTTCGGGTGGGATAAGAAGCAAAACAAATGACTTTATTACCGTTGGATTAAGCATTAAAACTAATGCAAAATACGTAAGTTTTACAACTCGAACGCAATGAACACCTGAGATCGGGACCAATCAAGATGCAAGTTGAAATGAGCTACTTAGGCTAGATTGCAAACAAGTATACCACGCAGCTATACTAAAAAAATGGATAAAATTCTTACGAAAAATATTCCTTCCTAACTCTGCAACACGCAATCTTCTGCTGTTGGATTCGTATGGTATCCACTGCGACGAAAATACAATTGACCAAATGACAGAACAAGGGCACTATGATCTTGAAAAACTAATGGTGAACATCATAGATCTATCACCAAATACGACTTATGAGCTGCAACCTATGGAGAGGTATTTTTTTCGAATGTACAAGCATATGATTCGATAAATTGCCCATAATATAGGCCTATATTTTGACGATTCATCTGATATAATACAACAACGCAACAATATACTGAAACTGCAGACGCTTGTTCACCGGTAGTTTTTATTTTATTATGCTAATTCCAACAGGCACATGGGTATGATTGGGTGTTAGCTGGATTGGCATCCAGGAGTAGAAAACGTTTACAAAACACTACAAAGTACTTCAGTACTGTATCCGAAATGTACAAGGATTATATACGACCTATGCAAAATCAGCTTAAAGTGCGGGTGGTGTACTGACAATTTGTGTTTCCAACATTTTTTTCATTAGCTATCACTGTTGTGCGACATATGTTTCTGGATAATAACAAACACAGATTCTGCAAATACGATGTATTAAGTAACATCATGACCGCATCGTCGTTTTCTTCCTTATGCATTAATCGCTAGTTGAAGGTGTGTTTTCTTACCGTTTAAAGCCTCGTGTTCTGCGCTGTGTATCGCACTTGTTAATTGCAGTCGAGTTGCGAAATTTCAGGATTATTCATATTTCATTATGCTCATTCCAATAATATTCGTTTCATTTCCATTGTTTTTTACCTCAGGTGAAGGTTTACTTGTAAGTTGTAGCGAACATGGCTTCAACAGAGCAAGTGAAAGAACGAAGCTTCGGATATTTATTTTTTGGCAAAGATTTGAAAAGTTCAACATTTGTCAAGTCCTCACATCTAGCTTTCATTTAACATCACATTGTAAATCTTTGACTTTAAATTGAAGATCTAACGACATTATTCGCACATCTGCTGAAAAAGGATCGACTTATAGAGATAATAATGATGATAATAATAATAATAATAATAATAATAATAATAATAATAATAATAATACTTCACCTTTTAATCTTTCATGAGTGACATGTAGTATAATGCTGTTTTATATTATACAACCGTTTCCTCGTAATACTTTTGAACAAATCATACATTTAATATTCTCATCATATTGGCAGCAAAAAATGCGTCCTCCCATCCTCCTTGAAACTTTCGCTTTTGCAGAGGTACATGGTTTCGAGAGAGACATTGCGACGATACGCCACTCGCAGATCAAAGACAAGTAAGCAAATGAAACGGAGTTTGATTCCAGTGAGTGAGAGAGTGGAGGTTGGGAAAGGCAGGAAGTAAGCAAAATGCACAGCTATCACTGCGAGCCACAATGTGCTCGTGAGTCATATTTTCGCCACGGCTGGTCTAGAGCAAAATCTTTAATTTGGGACTCCACTTGCGTTGACACTCTAGCTCTATGTGACTTGCCGAATACCTCCAGACGCGCAGCATCTGCTGCTGAATTAGCCGTGAAAAATAAAGTCAATAAATATGCTCATCTTTTAGACAATTATATCTTTGTCCGCTTTGCTGTGGAGACCTTCGGTCCTTAAAGTCATGACGGTAAAGTTTTGGTATCTCAAGTCGGCCAATTTTGATCTCCATTACTGGTGATCGTCGTTGCACTACTGATTTGCGTCAACGCTTAAGTATCGCAATTCAACGCGGAAATGCAATGAGCGTTTTAGGTACTCTTCCCGAGTCCAGCCCTTTGGACGAACTCTTTCTCCTGTAAAATTTATTAAGTACTCCGTATGTAAATATTTGTATTTAGTTTTATATACCGTATTGTTCAAATTGTTTCAAATTTTCAGGAAATCTGTAGCCATTGAAACTGTAGAGAATGAACTACTTTAATGGAGATATAAGCATAATTTCATAAATTTTAAATAAATAATGTTAAATTAGTGTTATTATTGCTTACTTTTAAACTGTAATAGTGTCCGGCAATGAACGTAAGAGGGAAAAATTTCTCACTTTATGATCAGTGTAATTCGATTGTCATTGATCAATCTAGCGTCAATGATCTCGTTCATTGGCTGAAAAACGTTCGCGTGGGATTATGTTATTTATCACCGTCCTTTGAGAGTAATTTCAGTACGAAGCACAGATGCCTCCTGTGCAAAAGGTCACCAGTGGGAGTCGTACGATGGAAATCAAAATGTGCACATCACGTTGCATCATATGAAGTCTCAGGTGTCAGAAGGTTGTTCACAACAGCGAGAATTAATGACTAAGTTAACGACAGCGAGCGGCCTCGCTCAGGAAACGGGAGAGCTCTGCATTTTATATACGACGAGGATAACAGTGAAATTATCGTTCACGTAACGATATGCACGGGATGAAGGAAGAGCTACGAGCGTGTGCCGCGATCAGAGTTTATAAGCTCCAAACCCACTCTTGTCAGATTAATTTAATCAAGTACCTAACTAGGTGTTATGTAAAGATAATTATGACTAATTAAATTTGTTTAGCGAAAAATGGTTTCGCATACGTAACACTTACAGGATATTCAAATCCGTCCTAGACGATGGATTTTTGGCGAGAAGGCGTAGGTGCGATTTTCATCGGATAAAGATCCGACCCTGTGTAGTAGATATACTGTAGATGCAAGCAGATGTCAGAAAGAAAGTTTCCTTGAGCTGTAACAATTTTGTTTTTAAAAATTATAGACAATGAGCAATATTATCGCTTTATAACAGTGAAAGAGTTTCCAGTACTCGGAACGAGCTCAAATTTAATTTATACAGGGTGATTCACGAGGATTTACCGTCCTTTACGGAGCCTATTTCCGAAGACATTCTGAGCAAAAAATGTCATACAAACATGGGTTTAATTCTCAAGATTGACAGAGTTACGTTTCGTTATTGGAACGCATTGCTGTGAACGCGTGATCTTGGTCACCGTACAGTTAGCAGCCAGCGCTAGGAAATTCAAGATAGCCGTATGCAGTTACGTAGTGCGCCAAGCGCGGTTCACAAGCGTGCGGCCAAGGTTACTCAAGCGGACGGCGACATTTTTTAAAATGTGTTGTAAACTCTCCAAGGCTGTAAATTAGGATGCAAAATTGAACTGCAAATAATTAAGTCGGTGGAAGTGGTGTGATTTGCAATAATTGTTGTGATAAGTGCGTAAGAATAATGTAATTTTCTAGTTAAAAATAGAAAAAGATGTCTGTACGAAGCAACTAAGGAGTTCACAGCACACTTTTTAGTTTCATAATACTTGACAATTAAAGAAATGATACTTCTGAATGGTTCATTTTCTACTTGTATTATTCTTTTACCTTCAAACTAAAGAAAAACGTATTTTACAAACAATTTTAAATTAGTGTAACTCTGAAAATATTGAGAATAGGAACTATGTTTATATTACATTTTTTGCTCAAAATGTCTTCAGAAATAAGCTCCGTTAAGAACGGTAAATCCTCGTGAATTACTCACTGTGTATAACATACTGTCCTCTCAAATTGCGACAAATTCACGTTGCAAGGACTTAGACCGGCACGATAAACAAATTTAAGTTGTTAGTTCAGCGAAGCAAATTGTGCTTATAAATATTTTTTTTATCCAATAGCGTGTAGGTTTACTCGACTTACCACAGGAGAAAGTCAATGCTTTAGGCATTTGACTAACGATGTGCCTGTATTTACAATTAAAATACCGAGCGAAGTAGCTAATGCGTTCCGCATGAGGCTCACATTCGGGAGGTCCGTGATTCGATTCACGGGCCGAGCAAGCAAACTGTGGATTTTTTCGTGGTTTTCAACAGTTAACTTACATAGGCAAATGCTGGGTTGGAATTTTCATTGCCAAGGTCCATTTCTCTTTCCCCTCCCGTGTAGTAAAGGAATTTAGATTTCATATCATTTATCTTCTTCATCTCATTCCTTACACATACTCAGGTCAAGACGCATGTCTTCGTCCGCTTATGTGTGTAGGGGGTCCTCTCCGCAACTGTTCCCGGGTTCCCAGCCTTCCGCAATATCTCTGCCAAGATTCATTTCTTAAGAACACTTCCAAGGGCGCTTCAACTCCTTGGAACGGCCGTTGGAATGGATCCTGTGCTACTTGGCCACCTTAGCAGTATGAATTTAGGGCGGGAGGGTGGGGGGGTCCCCAATGGGTGAATGGGTGAGGGGTCACATGCGGCGGCGAGCTGGTACAATTCATACTCATTCATCCCATAAATTCGGAGTGCACAATAGGCCTCAGTATGGCCGACGTGCAAAGGATCGTACAAGTAATATGGTGTTAGAATTTTTGTTGTACTCTGTCCAAGAAATAAGCTGTTAAAATCTGCACAGTTATATTACTTCCACTCTGTATAAAATTCTAAGCAATTAATTACAGACGTGGACAAATTATTAGTAAAATGTACGATTCTTGTGACTTTTTAACAAAATTTCACTTTTCGATTTAGACTACTGTTGACATTTTTATGATTATAGTACTCAGAAATATGTAAAAATGTCAACTGTAGTCAAAATTGAAAAGTCAAATTTTGTAAAATTATACTATACCATAAAAATAGTCAGTTTTGCTAATAATTTGTCCACGTCTGTACTTCTTTCTCATTTCTTAGTTGCATATTTCAACACAATAATAACTGAATTTTTAATTGAAAAGAATGGGTCCTTTGGTACTTTCCGATGGCCATGGATCCACACTAAGAATTCACAAGCAGCGGGATTTTCTCATCACTTGGCGAATATGGCTCAAGATTGCCTCTTAACACAGATGTGTTCACATATCTATGTTACAAACTTCAAATGATTGTAGAGGGTAGCATTAAAGCTATGGTGTCCATGTTATCCAGCACCAGGAAAATCTTTTAGCATATTTGTTGGTTGGGTTGCTTGCTATTTAGGCGTTTCTGAAATGCAGACTGACATCATGTATGTTTACGTCATCTGAGCACCACTTTCATTTAGAAAGTAGCTACTGGCCTCGAGGTCGTCAGGTCAGTCTACGTTTGTTGATGGTATGGCTCAATATACGTTACCAGAACTTCCTGACTTGCACTTTGAGTACGGGGCAGCTGGAAGTAGAGGCAGGGAAACTGAGCGCATTTATCTATAACGAATCTATAACGAAGCACAAAACTCACACCATGTTTCAGCAGAATACATTAGCATTTGCGAGTAACACGATAGATAGCTACAACCAGCGATGAGAAGAAAGCAGACTTCTGATTGTGTGAAAAATGTTCGAACATCTGATATGCAAGTTTCTGCAAGTAACTTCTCCCCATTTGATAAACAATGTATTCCTTGTAAATTAAATGAAATATCGTAGTTCACAAAAGGATGTATGATCTATCATTGTGCGACCGGCCTTCCATACAACATTTGCACATGGCAGGCAGGTATCCTAATAGCCTAGCTTTTTAGTTGGTTACTTAACGACGCTGTATCAACTACTAGGTTATTTAGCGTCGATTACATTGATGATAGCGAGATGGTATTTGGCGAGGATTCGCCATAGATTACCTGGCATTCACGTTACGGTTGGGGAAAAACTCTGAAAAAAAACCCAATAAGGTAATCAGCCCAAGCGGGGATTGAACCCGCGCCCGAGCGCAACTTCAGACCGGCAGTTAAGCGCCTTAACCGACTGAGCCACGCCGGTGGCTTAGCCTAGTTCACAGGAGAAGCGGAAACATACACGACATGAACGACATTTTACAGTTATCTTGAATGAATCCGCTCATGTGTACGTACGTGTAGATGAATATAAACCCTTGCCTCATTCTGAATACAAAGATAAGTGAAATGATAACAATCAAAGTAAAAGAATAACGGGAAGACATGGATACAAGAATAGTACAAGGAGAACAAGGACAAGGCAAAGAAAAGAAAAAAGAAGTCAGAGAGAACAAGGAGAATGAAAAGAAAATAAGGAGAATGTAAGGCGAACAAAGCGGAAACAAGTTGAACAAGGCGAAAGCAAGGAGAACAAGGGGAAGACAAGGAGAAAAAAGAGCATACAAAGATAATAAGGAGAATGTAAGGAGAGCAAAGCGAAAATAAGGAAAGCAAGGCGAACAAGAGGAAGATAAGGAGAACAAGGGAAAGACAAGAAAGAGAAGATGCTCATTTTGAATAAAATTTAAAAAATATTGCTTTATCTACTTTAAGACAGTTACGTTTAATAATAAGTATTTTATCTGATATAGGTTTCTCTATTTTGAATTTTTTTCATTTATTAGTTCATGCATTATTTAAGACATTATTATTTATGTGCGCTGGGAGAACACAAGGAGATCAAGGAAAATGCAAGGAGAATAAGGAAGGGGGTGCATTTTTAAGTAACGGTAAATTCCCTAGTTACTCTTCCCCATATCTAGCGAGAAGAAAGACATACCTTTAAGTCAAAAGTGCATACATTTTATCTTTCCACTGTCGTGGATGTAGAGTGGACGCGGTATTGCGCAGCGCTGCTATACACATGCGAGCGTGGAAGGATAAAATAAGTTATATGCTCTGTACCTAGTTAACTACGTATCTAGACGCCTATCTACAATTTCACCCATCCATCCATCCATCCATCCATCCATCCATCCATCCATCCATCCATCCATCCATCCATCCATCCGACCGCCAGACCGCCTCTCTGTTATAACCAGGGAAAGGAAGTTCATTCCCTAAAAACGTGAAGAATATGTAGGCATTTTGCCTTAAAAACAGATAAATAAGCTACAAAATATGCATTATCAGTCTGAGATTATTTTAACAGAATAATAAGGTATAGGTAACTTACGTTTAGTCTATGGATTTTGAAGTGCTTGCCTCATTGCTGAATGCACCATTTATACTGTTACAGTTCACAACTAAGCAATGACGTATATTTTCTGTTGTCATTCTTCGCCTGTTGTCTCTCAGCATAGCTTTATAGTGCGAAAACTTCGTTCTACGTCACAAGAAGTAAGAGGGGCTTGCACAAAAGCTGTGAGCTGTTCTATAGAAAATTTTCTTGGTTTTTGGGGTGTTTTTCCTTAGATAATATCTTGAATTTCTTTAAGTTGATAATAGCCAGGGTTTTTGGAAAGAATATTTTCTGTTTTCTCGTTCACTTTATCTCCTATATTTCCTGGAACTGATGTTAAACTGGATATTGTTCTATCGTTACGAGGTTACAAACTTTTAAAAATGAGGGAAAGACAAAAAAACATAAATAATATGCAGTTCCCTGCATAAATGTTAAAATATGATGTTTTTATAAACAGAGGCAAAATATGCACTTTTATGCACAATAAAAGTAATACCATTGTATTCAGAAATTTGTGATTCATGTAGATAATCTTTCAGCATATTCACACAACGATAGAGAACAAATATGCAATGCATGAACTTCCTTTCCCTAGTTATAACCAGATTGGTAATTTAACTGTTACTCTGTTAACATTATCTGATTTCTCATAATTCATATTTATCTTAATCATATGTTCCAAAAATTATGAGAAAAATTGTGCTGTATCAACTTCATGTCAAACGAATTTCATGGAATTTCTATTGCAAATGTTCTATGAAGTAAATAACCACAGTAAATCTCTGGAATTGGCGATGATACCAGAATCCTCAGGCGTAGCTTAAGGAGATGGGTAATATTCGCTTACACAGTCGAGATACATGAGGAAAGAAGTAGGGAGAAGATGTCCTCTTGTACATGAACGATTTTTTTGTTAAAGGATTGCAGTCAATATTGCCTGTCTCGAAGCTCAAATGCGAACCTCTTGAAAACATTCAGCACAGCAGCACTGACCCGACTCTCTCGGGCTCTTTAAATGGATAATGGCTTTCCTTTCCTGAGAATGAAAAGGTGGGAGCGTGAACTAGCCACTCACTTTAATCTTTCACCGCACTGAACAATGCATTAAGCTTTACCTTCCTCTCTTCCATGCTCTCCGAATAAAAGCAGTGGTAGGTACTCCATGCTATAGCTTGATACGAGTTTCTAATCCAGATGTGCACTACTTTAGCTCCTTGACTCAGGAAAATGTCTAAATTTCACATTGAAACAGACTATGACCACCTTTATTGGAATTCGCGTCCATGGCTTGCATGCTATGTTAGATCAAGATTTTTGGCGTTAACCCACAAAAATGGTTTGCATTACAGCCAATTGAAGGTAATGCTGCAATTGTAGGTGAAACGGGAGTATTCCAAGTGCACCTAAAAAGTTTTCAATGTAAATTCCATTTTGCATTCGTCAGCATTTGGTTCTTTAATCTCAACGTGGGAAACTTGCCATGTAATACCAGTAATGTTAGTCTGGCGATGTGAAAAATTTAATTTAGCTACGCTGTGGACGCACCCGAGAGGATGATGTGCGAGGACAATTACTAGTCGCGTTTAATTCAAAATGGGCAAAAAGTGACCGGCAAATACACCTGAAGCCGTCACATTCTGAAAAAGTTTTCTATTATGCGTAACATTCTATAATGCGACACGGATCTTCCAGCTTTCGTTTCGTCACCTTGAAAAGAACGCTAAGGATTTTTATCACCCACAGTGCCTGATTAAATGTTCGCCCCACAATATGGACAGCTATATCCTCACTCACAGCCAGTTTAATTTTTCGTTCTCAAAGAAGTAACTTTCTTCGAAAAATAACGTAATCTATGCGATCTTTTATTTTGCGCAAATCTATCTTCGACTGTCGAGTTGTCTGGTTGTTGGATTGCTCGTATTTTGCTACTTTTGTGTCCAGACCTATTTCGCAATACTTGTAATCATACTTGAAGAGGAAATAGAACTTTCATTTAAAACTAAAAATTAGTCGATCATTCTACAGCAGTGCTTCCCAAAGTGGGATCGCGACCTCCGAGGGAGTCGTGTAGAGAGCTGAGGGGATCGCGGGATAATTTACAAATTAAAACCAAAACCACCTTAATAATATACATTACAGGTAAAAAGTTTTCGATCAGCTATGAAAACAACTAGGCCTATATACTTTATTTCAATGTACAAACACATCGGAAAAACTAAATAGACCGACAAAATAAATATTTTCTCTTTCTAGCATTATGGTACGATAGAATATTCAAAACGAAATCCCTGTTTTAACTACAAATCCATAGTTATGATAGGTGATCGAAAACTTTTGACCGGTGGTGTACATTTGTTTTGAATAATTTAGAAATATAAACTTAAAGAACGTTGAACATCATCTATCATCATCACTGAACGTCTATCATCATTGCTATCTGTTTTTTTCTTGTATTACTTCGATGAGAGCTCTATAGTGTTTTGACCCTGTTGACTCTCTATAGGGCTTTAATTTAATTTGTATTATTTTCACCAGCGTTTGTATTTATATGTGCTATCTTGTAGGATGGAAGAGAAGACCTTATGGCCTTAATCCTGTCAGATTAAATAAATAAATAAACATTAATATAAAAAATATTTCAGTATAAAATAATTAATGTAATACATTTCTGTTTTTCGGAAAGCAACTTCTCAATCTGGACTATATATTTGGTACATACACATAGTGATAGTTTCAAGTTCAAGAAGATCTTTTGTTGTGATGCCAATCTTAAAAGAGAAACTTATTTTGTATAAATATAAGATTACAATTACACCGTGACCCGGTGTATTATAAAAATATAAGAGCTTTTTTTGCAAGTCTTTTGATCTAAATACTGGTTAAAAATTATATTTGTGGATCAGTCGCTTTTACGGTCGATTTGCTACAAAGTTCAACAAAGAGAGGGGTAGGAAAAAGGATGGGTTTATAAACTGCAGAGAGGGCTTCATCATATAGAAATGGGATGGATGTGAGAAAAGGAGATAATTATAGAAGAAATGTATGGCGTAATGTGAAGATGCGTTTAATTGATATCGAGAGGCAAGAGATTGAGTTCCAATGTTCGGAAAAGTCCTCACTACATTTACAATCAGATCTCATGCTTAACTGGGGAGGTGTGACTACATAAATTCTTGTAACAAAGACAGTAGAGCAAGTTTAGCGTGGCTAAGTTTGGGGGCATGGAATGGTAATAAAATTGTCAACGAAGAAGGAGAGCGCCTCTGTCCATTGTGGGGAGGGAAAGGATTCCTGAAGACACATTTTATCCCATTATGACGAAACGGAACATATCCGGAGAAAATATCTACCACCCTCGATGCTAAGTCAGAAGAGGGGTTCGCCTGCATGTCTTGACCTTATGGGGAATAGAGAATGCGAACAAAAGACTGGATTATTCCTCTTGAAGGCGAGACAGCTTAGAACTTCAGCTGTTGAAGTTTATCATGAGAACTGACTAAGGGATAATGGTAACTATTCATTTATACACTTTTATGCCTGTTTGTATGTTCGGTTAGGATATACTATATAATGTGTTTTTGTTTGTATCACTTTCATATTAATCTGTGCGTCCTTTTGGGGAATGGTTGTATCTAATCATAGGCGAGGGGTGTGAAATCTACAAAGTAGGAATTGTTTTATACAGCACGTTTGTCAAAAGACCCGTGCATTGGATTTAAGAGAAAATTCTGATAGTGTAGTGCATCTGTATGTATAATATTAATGAAGAAATCTGTCTGCCTGTCTGTCTATCTATCTATCTATAAAAAAAATCTAGGGATATTTAAAAGAGTAAAGCAGATGTCATGCTTGCATTGAGGGTGCTGACCGTCATTTTGAGCAACTGTTGCGAGGTGCAAAATTGTACGTGCTTAACTCAGGTTCGTAAATGATATGAAAAAATTTAAAATGTAAATAATAAGTGTAATCACCAATCACATTATATAACAGACTGGTCATCCCCATATTAAAAACGGTAACATGTGGAAGAGAACCACCAGGATCGCCACTATCGATTGGTAACGACTGCGACCGCTATATGGAAGTACAGTTGCTCCATGCAATTCAATTGAGAGTTATAACGTGACTTCTTCTGCACTCGCTAGATGACAGCATAGTGAAATTGATAAAAGTTTTTGCATTCAAAGCTCATAAGGTTCATCAATCTGTTATATGTGATGTGGGATGCAATGTAAATAATATCGAAGGGGTAAGCGATGACGATAGATATGTTTAAACCCATATCTCTTTAATCGGCTTCGCAGATCCCAAGTTCTCTATCTCAAAATCTTCAGTATTGCGTCCCCTATTTCCTGTGTACTTTTTCCACGATTTTGCTTTATGATCCTGTAGAATCTATAAGGAACTGTAGATCACCACCAGAAGTATGATATACGGATATAAGGCCTGAGAGAAATGCGTCGTTTGGTGGATTTTGGGGCCAGCTTAGCAGGGCAGCAAAGTCGACATGCGTGCACACAAAACCTCTTCGGGCTGAAATGCTTACGGATGCTCCATGTCCAGTCTGATAAGCACCTCTATACCTCTACAACTGTAAGAGCGACAGATATCCCTTGTCTTAACTTTCTCTTCTGTTTTTTAAGAGGTGATATTGCGTAACACACATGAACAGCAGTCATTCCCTGTGGATTAGTGCAGCCAATTTCAACCGGTGTGCCGCGAGAAAATGAAAATAGTAAAGATTACCGTAGTAAGAATGTTAAAAATAAAAGTGAAAAGAGTAGTAAGAATGTGATTCCACACGAGTCAACTTTCAGCGAACGCGGCACATATCAGCATTCAGTAAACAAAGTGTAGGTGAGCGAGCAGCCGAAAAGAGAATAACAGACGCGCAGCTAGGGTTGCCAGATCAGTAAAGTTGGAATATCGTACCAACTTTAAAAAATGTCATATTTTACTTGTTTTTATGACAAAAATCGTACATTAAATACCTTTGTAAAAAAATTTAATAATATTGTATGTTTTTCATATTTTCAAAAATAACAAATTAAGAATACATGCACAATACCATATTTATCACACTAATTTTGGATTGTAATAATTTTCTTTCATTAAATTTTCCATTTCTATTATAAACGTCAGATAAAAATGAAACGAAAGTGTGTTAGTTCTATTTATAAATAATGTGTACCATATTTTGTTTCTATTCTCAACCTTTTTTGGCTCATAGGAGGAGTGACAGTAGGAGGAAGAAGAATAAAATGCATAAGATTTGCTGATGATATGACGTTGTTAGCAGAAGAGGAAATGATACTGAAGGATATGCTAGGGGAGCTAAATGACGCTGTGAGTAGTATGGGATGAAGACAAATGCAAATAAGACGAAGAGCATGGTCATAGGAAGAAAAATACAGAAGATAAACTTGCGAATTCTAAATGAGACAGTAGAGCAAGTGGACAGCTTCAAATACTTGGGGTCTACTATAAGCAGTAAAATGAGCTACTGCGAGGAAGTCTAAAGGAGGATAGCATTGGCCAGGGAAGCTTCTAATAGAAAAAGAAGCATTTTCTGTGGACCTCTGGAAAAATAACTCAAGAAGAGACCAGTGAAGTGCTTCGTATGGAGTGTGGCATTGTATTGGGCAGAAACATGAACATTACGATGAAGTGAAGAGAAGTGAATAGAAGCATTTGAAATGTAGATATGGCGAAGAATGAAACGTGTGAAGTGGACAGACAGAATAAGAAATGAAGCTGTGTTGGAAAGAGTGGGTGAAGAAAGAATAATGCTGAAACTGATCAGGAAGAGGAAAAGAAATTGACTGGGTCACTGGTTGAGAAGAAATTGTGTACTGAATGATGCACTGGAAGAAACGGTGAACGGGACAAGGGTTCGGGGTAGAAGAAGATATCAGAAATATTGGCACTTATACCCCTTATATCCTGAATAAATCCTTAGAATTCATTCTTAGCAAGCAGTATGTGAGCATAACTCAGTTCTGATCAAAATGGCCGTTGGGTGTTTTGGATCTGGAGAATTCTAATATTTTTCAAACTTTATGAAAGATGCGGAACTGGATTGACAGTACATATTAGGTATGCAGAAGCATAGGCGTACAAAATGCCAAGGGGCTAAGGTACATGAACACATGTGGTTTATGCGTAATGTAATCTAAAACATGACCAGGGAGTCCCTCTGCATGTGAATGCGTAATGTTGATTGTAATCCTCACAGGGTTGAGGGCGGAGCGGGCAAAAGGATCCAAATGCCATTGTTATTGATGACGGTGGTGATGATATATTTACAACATTGAGTTTTATCAAAATTATAACATGCAGACTCAATCGTTTGGTTAATTTAGCCTATATTTATTTCAAGGACAATAAAATTCCAGTTACATCACTACATCAAGGTTATTAAAATATGTTATTATGTTGAAATCCAACATCATTAAAAACACATAACAATATAAGTAATTAGAATTAATTTAGCTAGACATGATTCAGGATTTGCCGTCTCATTTTCAGTAGCTTTGAGGCCCGATCAGCTGTTGTTATGCTAGTGCAGGACTACACGATTTGTACTCGCTGAGCAGACTCGCGACTCGCGAGCAGAATAGACTGCTTAGTACACTCGGCCGCCGTACGGAAAAGGAGTGAGAGGGAATATCGAGTAAAAGAAGGGTTGAGAGCTTACAGGCGACTGAAAATGTATACACAGAAGAAAGAGAATCTTCATATGAAGTTAGAATTAATTGATTTTCTTTGTATTTATTTTGAGAGTATATTGGTCAGAGCCCTATATATTGAAAGAAATGGAAAGAAATAAAGTTTTCTACCTATGCAATTTCGAATTGAAGTTCATTAACTTTATTGTCACTCCAAATGGAAAAATACTTTTTTAATGTATTTTACGAATAATATTGCGATCCTGTTTATTTTTATTAGCTTAATTATTATTATTATTATTATTATTACTATTACTATTATTATTATTATTATTACTAGCAGTAGTAGTAGTAGTAGTAGTAGTAGTAGTAGTAGTAGTAGTAGTAGTAGTAGTAGTAGTAGTGGTGGTGGTGGTGGTGGTGGTGGTGGTGCTGCTGCTACTGCTGGTGATATTATTGCTTAGTGTTGTTGTCTGTTTCTAGCTATTGCATTTCTGATTTAAATAATTTTTATGAACTGTAGAAACATATTTCAAAGATATTAACACAATTTTACAATATTTTAAAATTGTAATACAGAATTACTAAATATAATGAATTGTGTACTTTTAATATTGTAGCATTTTATAAATAAAACTAAAATATAAATTAATTTTTAAAATAAGTATCAAATCAGAAGCTAACTAAATTAACAATAGTCTAAATGAATTTTTAAAATAAATACTAAGACACAAGATAACTAAATTAGCAATAGTATAAATTAATTTTCAAAAATAAATATCGAATCACAAGCCAACCAAATTTACCACAGTGTAAATGAATTATTAAAATAAATATAAAATCACAAGCCAAACTAAATTAAGAACAGTATAAATGAATTTTAAAAATAAATATCAAATCTCAAGCTAACTAAATTAACAACAGTCTAAATAATTTTTAAAATAAATATCATATTACAAGCTAACTAAAATTAACCACAGTGTAAATAAATTATTAAAATAAATACAAAATCACAAGACAAACTAAATTAACAACAGTAAAAATGAATTTTAAAAATAAATATAAAATCACAAGCTAACTAAATTAACAACAGTCTAAAAAAATTTTAAAATAAATATCATATTACAAGCTAACTAAAATTAACCACAGTGTAAATGAATTATTAAAATAAATACAAAATCACAAGCCAAACTAAATTAACAACAGTCTAAATGAATTTTTAAAATAAACATTATATTACAAGCTAACTAAATTAACAAGAGAAGAAATGAATTCTTAAAATAAATATTAAATCACTAGCTAACTAAATTCACAACAGTGTATATGAATTTTAAAAATAAATACCAAATCACAACCTAACTAAATTAACAAGAATATAAATGAATTCTTAAAATAAATATTGAATCACAAGCTAACTAAATTAACAACAGTGTATATGACTTTTAAAAATATATATCAAATCACAAGCTAACAACAGTCTAAATGAATTTTTAAAATAAATATTGTATTACAAGCTGACTAAAATTAACGACAGTGTAAATGAATTATTAAATAAATACAAAATCACAAGCCAACTAAATTAACAACAGTATGAATGAATGTTTAAAATAAATATGAAATCACAAGCTAACTGAATTAACAACAGTGCAATTGAATTTTTAAAATAAATATCAAATCACAAGCTAACTTAATTAACAACAGTGTAAATTAATTTTAAAAACAAATACCAAATCACGAGCCAACTAAATTACCAACAGTGTAAGTGAATTTTTAAAATAAATATAAAATCACAAGCTAACTAAATTAAGAACAGTGTAAATTAATTTTTAAAATAAATATCAAATTACAAACTACCAAAATTAACAACAGTATAAATGAATTTTTAAAATAAATATTAAATGACAAGCTAACTAAATTAATAACATTGTGAATGAATTTTTAAAATAAATATCAAATCACAAATTAACTAAATTAAGAACAGTGTAAATGAATGTTTTAAATAAATATCAAATTACAAGCTAACAAAATTAACAACAGTATAAATTAATTTTTAAAATAAATATTAAAAGACAAGCTAACTAAATTAACAACATTGGAAATGAATTTTTAAAATTAATATCAAATTACAAGCTAACAAAATTAACAACACTATAAATGAATTTTTAAAATAAATATCAAATGACAAGCTAACTAAATTAATAACATTGTGAATGAATTTTTAAAATAAGTATCAAATCACAAACTAACTAAATTAAGAACAGTGTAAATGAATTTTTTAAATAAATATCAAATTATAAGCTAACAAAATTAACAACAGTATAAATTAATTTTTAAAATAAATATTAAAAGACAAGCTAACTAAATTAACAACACTGTAAAAGAATTTTTAAAATAAATATCAAATTACAAGCTAACAAAATTAACAACAGTATAAATGAATTTTTAAAGTAAATATCAAATGACAAGCTAACTAAATTAACAACATTGTGAATGAATTTTTAAAATAAATACCAAATCACAAGCTAACTAAATTAACAACAGTTAAATGAATTGTTAAAAGTAAATATTAAATCTCAAGCCAACTAAATTAACAATATTGCATATGAATTTTAGAAATAAATACCAAATCACAAGCTGACTAAATTAGGAACAGTGTAAATGAATTTTTAAAATAAATATCAAATCACAAGCCAGCTAAGTTAACAACAGTGTAAATGAATTATTAAAATAGATATGAAATCACAAACCAACTATTTTAACAGCAGTCTAAATGAATTTTTAAAATAAATATCAAATCACAAGCTAACTAAATTAACAACAGTGTAAATGAGTTTTTAAAATAAATATGAAATCACAAGCCAACTAAGTTAACAACAGTGTAAATGAATTTTTAAAATAAATATAAAATCACAAGCTAACTAAATTAGCAAAAGTCTAAATGAATTTTTAAAATAAATATCAAATCATAAGCTAACTAAATTAATAACAGTGTAAATGAATTTTTAAAATAAATATTAAATCACAAGCTAACTAAATTAACAACAGTTAAATGAATTTTTAAAATAAATACCAAATCACAAGCTAACTAAATTAGGAACAGTCTAAATGAATTTTTAAAATAAATATCAAATCACAAGCTAACTAAATTAGCAACAGTTAAATGAATTTTTGAAATACATATCAAATCACAAGCTAACTAAATTAACAACAGTTAAATGAATTTTTAAAATAATATCAAATCACAAGCTAACTAAATTAATAACATTGTGAATGAATTTTTAAAATAAATATGAAATCACAAGCTAACTAAATTAACAACAGTTAAATGAATTTTTAAAATAAATATCAAATCACAAGCTAACTAAATTAACAACAGTTAAATGAATTTTTAAAATAAATATCAAATCACAAGCTAACTAAACTATCAACAGTCTAAATGAATTTTTAAAATAAATACCAAATCACAAGCTAACTAAATTAATAAGAGTCTAAATGAATTTTTAAAATATATATCATATTACAAGCTAACTAAAATTAACAACTGGGACAAAATTGCACTGAAATTTCACAGAACTAGCAACAAAGCAAAGTCACTAGTCATAAAGTATTTAAATGGAGGTATATGACAAAGTGTGGGGTAACATTCTGTATATACTTTTTGCTAGTCCCCAACTAATGGTGTATCTTCCGCGGAATCTAAACCAGCAGAATCATTTATCAAAGTTTGCTGAAACGGGTGCTCGCCACATGATCCACGTCCGCGTGGCAACACTTGACTAGACGACGGCGACGCCTGGAACGTGATGCACGGCCTCCTCCTTGTTCACGATCTGTCACCTTCAGCCGCACGGGACACGACAAAGTGGATACTAGCTTTCATTGAACGAGGAGCCGATGAAGGCGAAGCAGGGGCAAACGACAGCGGAGATACTCATCTATCCATCCATCCGTCCGTCCGTCCATCCATCCATCCATCCATCCATCCATCCATCCATCCATCCATCCATCCATCCATCCATCCATAATTTACTTCTTGCTAAACTTGATATATTTATAACTTCAATGTACTTTGTAATAGTTCCACGCGAACTCTCTCAGCCAATGAACAAGCTTATTGACACAGAACTGATCAATGAGAATCGTACTGCACTGATAGTCGAAAGCATGATGTTAAAATTGTCGATAGTATTTCACACCTAATTACATTTGTTTTGATTCCAAGGCGTTTTTTATTTCTCTCATCTTTACATTCGATTCGATTATTGCTCTCGAAGCGCTAAGCGAACATAGCAAGGTTTTGTTTAGTCAACTATCTGAATACAGATCTAACCTCACAAGTGATACCAACCAGGCATCATTTATGAGACAATTAGGCCAGGAGATAATGAGGTAGGGTGGCCAGTTCCTTTCTCACTCCATTGCATACATCGCCGATTAGCTACATATTACACTAACCAGAATTAAGGTGCATACAAAGAATTATTCTTCCTCCGACATAAGATATGATATGATATATGATATAATATGATAAGATATATGATGTGATATATATATATATATATATATATATATATATATATATATTTGTCAGCCAACTTTACAATAATTCATAGTTATTGTGGACCATCAATTTTTCTGCTTTTCGATCCACCATCCCTTTTAATACCATCCTTTTCTATTAATATATTCATTTGCCAAGTATTTTCTGATTACTTTCTATTCTTCTGTTTTAAATGAATTGCTATTTATTCTTCCTTACCTATATTATTCTATTCTCTCTCTCATACCTAGACTGTCTCCCTTCCATTTCTCGCCTTCCTATTCAATATTACACATTCCCTTCCTTAATAATTTGTATTATTTATTCATTTTAATTTCCATTCTCATATCTACCTGCTCTCAATTATTTTCCAGCTATTTTCTCCGAAATTATTTGTTTACATTTTCATTTTCTCTATTTTACAATACATCACTTACTATTTCCCTATTATTCTGTCCTCTATTTATTTAGGTATTTAACTTTCTGTCTTCACTTTATTCCTAAATTTCCTATTTTATTACCTCTTTCCATAAATTTATTCCTATAATACTCCTACAGTTATAGTCCCCTGATACTATTCCCAACCCACAACATTGAAAAACATGAAATATTTAATTCACTTGATTAAACTTCTCAATTGTTCAGATGTTCTTTTACTTTAATTTTATTTTATTCATTGTTTGTATGTCCATCTTACTGCACTCTTACACTATCTTCTTCACTTAACACTTTCTTCTCTATTTCTAGTCTATCACTTTTTCCACCCCTGACTTTCTTGCACTCACTGTTTAGCACTCTTCTTCCTCGCCAATTCCATCTTCCTCACTATTCTGTCCTCCATTTTGCCATTTAAAAACTTCTCCAAAGCCCTATCTACTCTGTCCTCACAATCACTAATATCTGGTAGTCGCTTTGTTCCTTTGCTCGTTCTTATCATGTCTTCTCTTGCAATTCCTCCGTTAGTCTTGTCTATGCTCCTGATCTCAGACATTTCCAGCTGCTTCCATAATCCTTCGCCGTCTCTCGTTACACTGTTACTGAAGTTTCGTGTCGTCTGCTCCTCTGACATATAGTCAAGTGAAATGTACTGCCTGATAATGGATGTAGCCTATATATCAGCCAGAACTTCAATCAGAGGCATATAGCAAAGTTTGGATGTAATAATATAGAACGAATAATCTAAGAGGATTTAACATCAACGGACACTTACTTACTTTCAGAGAACTCCGAGGTTCATTGCCTCCCTCACATAAGCCCGCCATCAGTTCCTATCCTGACCAAGATTAATCCAGTTCCTACCATTATATCCCATCTCACTCAAATCCATTTTAATATTAATCCTTCATCTATGTCTCGGTCTCCCCAAAGGTCTTTTTTTTTCTCAGGTTTCCCAATTAACATTCGCATTTCTGGATTCACCCATATATTGTGTTATATGCCGTGCCCATCTCGAACGTCTAGATTTAATATTCCTAATTATGTTAGTTGGAGAATACAATGTGTGCAGTTCTGCGTTGTGTAACTTTCTCCATTCTCCTGTAACTTCACCCCGCTTAGCCTCAAATATTTTCCTAAGCACCTTATTCTCAAACACTCTTAACCTCTGTACCTCTCTCAAAGTGAAAGTCCAAGTTTCACAACCATACAGAACAACCGGTAATATAACTGTTTTATAAATTCGAACTTTCAGTTTGTTTATAGCAGAGGGTAAATAAATGAGAGTAAAAGTTTCAATGTGCGGATTGCTACGGGAATCGACGCGAGAGATCATACGAGTGTGGATGATGGTGGGAGAAGAAAAGCTGATACTCATTCAGGTAAGAGAATGAGAAAAGTAAGTGGTGATTCACAATCAACTGGAATTTTCAACCAATGCTAAACATGTAGACAGAGAAGAAGCAAGCATTCCGTTAACTAAATTTGACAGAAAATGAGTTCATAATAAAATTTACATTTCGAAATGTAAATAAATAAAATCTATTTTACAATAAAGTGTTACGATACTAGCTATAGCCACAAACGTTTACCCATGAAATTCATAGTTACAGAAGTCTGGTATGTATTTATAATCTCTGCTTTCGTAAGAAAAATATTTGAATGTAGTCAGCAGCAAATCCAGTTGTTCGCATAGAATTATCTAGCCGAAGTTCACACGTGCAAAATATTTTTCATTGATAGCACTGGCCAACAAAAATTTTTTTGTTGCATTTCTATCAACAGCTGTTATTAACTAATTTGTGGGTGCGGACTTCAGATCTGAAGTTAGTTTTTATCTTAAAGCTCTGGTTTCTTTTTTTTTTTTTTTTTTTTTTTTTTTGCAATCGACGTATGTCAAAATTTCAATTTTCATTTTTTCTCATTTACCTCATAGCGTATGTGTAGAGATATATGATTAAAATGTCTTAAAATTAGCTTGGCAATAAAGATTAAATTGCAATATATTCTAAATTTCTTCAGTAATACAAACAGAAACACATAGTCATAAACTCTCTTTAAAATTAGCTGATTAATAAACATTAAATTGCAATTTATTCCTAATTTCTTCAGTAATACAAAATGAAACACATAGTCAAAAAACTCTCTTTAAAATTAGGTGATTAATAAACATTAAATTACAATATAGTCTAAATTTCTTCAGTAATAAAAAACTGAAACACATACAGTCATAAACTCTCTTTAAAATTAGCTGATGAATAAACATTAAATTACAATATAGTCTAAATTTCTTCAGTAATACAAACTGAAACACATACAGTCATAAACTCTCTTTAAAATTAGCTGATTAATAAACATTAAATTACAATGTAGTCTAAATTTCTTCAGTAATACAAAATGAAACACATACAGTCATAAATTCTCTTTAAAATTAGCTGATTAATAAACATTAAATTGCAAATTATTCTAAATTTCTTCAGTAATACAAACTGAAACACATAAAGTCATAAACTCTCTTAAAATTAGTTGATTAATAAACATTAAATTGCAATATAGTCTAAATTTCTACAGTGGTAAAAACGTAAACACATACTGTCATAAACTGATTGCTATATAACACTTTGTTACTGTGTATGTAATTATGTAGTAGAACACACTTCAGACTCCACTTAGAACCGTCTACAAATAAACGCCAATCATTTGCACTGTATAATGTAACCCCTAATTTCTGTAGAAGACTTGAGGCATTATGACAGTAAACAAACTTATTCTCCTCTGTAAAATATGAAAGAAACACCTCCTCCCGGTTTCGGAGGTATGAAACTTTTGTGTTGGAGCTCAGTAATCCTTTTTCTTGCAATCTAGAGGCTATCACTTCAGCTGCATTTTTGGATAGATCCAAATCACGCACAAGGTCATTCAGTTCAGGCTGGTTAAACTTCTGAGTAGTGAAGGACTCTTAAATACTAAAAGAATACTCGTCCTCTGCTATTCCTTCAGTCTCATCACTTGTCTCCGAATTTTTATCCTCATTATCAGATGTAGTAAACCCTTTAAAACTGGAACAGGTAGCTCATTAGAATGCACAGTAGGTCGAAATGCTGAGGGGATTATGGGGTATAAGATGTTGTGTCTGTTTTTCTTGGCAAACCCTATGTATTGACGAAAGATAAAAATAGCAATCACTTGTATGATCCTTTGGTTCTCGCCATGTCATAGGAATTCCGAATGGTAAACCCTTAAGTTTCCCTCTTGTCCAATCACGCAGCATTTCTTCGCAAGTGTGACACACACTATGTGGGGCTCATTTCTTTCCTTGATACCCAATGGTAAGCCCGAAGTACACTTTATAAGCGCGCCTCACAAAGGATGTTATTTTACGCCTTTGTCTAATAAAGGTGAAGTATCCACAAATGTAGCACAAACTGTCTGGGTTGTTTATACATTGACGTCTGCTTGTAGCCACGATCAGATATGAAATAACAACAGAAACAATATTCATATCTAAACAATATTACCTTATTACCTGTCGATAACATAAACATAAACGGCTGGAATGCAAAAGTTGGAATTGAATGAAAACTAGAGCATGGAGAAAAAAACCGTTTTCAGATTTGAAATCAGCACGTCAAAAATATTAAGAATCAGTGAAAAAATCTCATGCAACTGACATTTCGCTTTTAAACTCATGTTTCTTGTCATGAAATTATTAACTTTAGCTAATATAATTTATTCTCCCTTTTTTTAAATTTATATGCCATAGTGGATTGAGAAAGGATTTTGATGACCTCACCAGATAACCCTACAAGTGGATGTCGGCATATTTCTAACAAATGCGTCACAAAGAATGTTATTTTACCTAAGAGAGCGCGGCATGCGGCATGTTTTTCAGCGAAACTCGGTCGCTTTGATCTGAGTATCAAAAAGTCTTAGAGGTAAACAAACCCAGGGAATGACATTCATCTACTTTGATTCTGTAAGACAGAGCAGAAACTTTCGCTGTTGATCTAGGCAGTATGCAAAAAAATTAAATGCAAACAAAGTTCATTATAAATTCAAACTACCACTCAACTGCAGGCTGTGATTCACATCAAGTCATGGTAGAAGTATGTGAGGCCACTCTTTGTATCCAACGGCACTCTATTATTTTAGTATGACGCAGTGAGTCTATATGCACTTATTTACTAGGCCTATAATAAGGAATCGAAGTGAAACCAAAGTTACTAGTTTTAGTAACATTCTCGATAAATTTGGTTGTATCAATCAGATAAGTCCACTACAGCGTAAAGGCTGGTTCACAATAAACCGGAAACGAGAACCAGAATGAGAACGAGAACGAGAACGGAAAAATGGTTAAAATATCTATATATATAATTTGAACTGGTAATAGAAATTACGGGAAAACGACTGAACGGATTTTAATAAATGACCCCTCATTTTGAAGCTTGGAACCCAAAGTTTTTCAGAAAAATAGTAATTTTTAGTGAAATGTCAATTTTCCTACATCATTTTCCTATTTTCCAAAATCCATTTGTCGTCAGTTTTGAGAAATAGGTAATGGCCCTTTCAGAATAAAACAAAACAAAACAAAACACAAACACACTACAATAAACAATATCACACGAGGGCTATGACCTGCAGGATTGCTAACATATTTAGCCAATATGTTGAGTTTCATTTGTGTAACTTTTTCTGAACGTTTCTGTAATATTGGTTATTAAAAACTTCAAGACGTAAAAAAAGATTCTCTGGTGTGTAATTTTCTGAGTACAGCTGTCTGTGTATTGCATATTAAAAACTACAAAACGTAAGAATGTTTGATGACATTATTACCATTAAAAATGAAATATTATTATAGTGAATGCCATGATGTATTTGTCACCAATTATACAGATTAATGCTTTATTGATGATATGAAAGCGAAACCTTTTGGGGTTATATAAGTAGGCGTAGAGAATATCTGAAGGTAGATCTTCATTTCTATAATATTTACTGAGTGACGGCTATATAGTAGTCTATACAAAACTTATGTAAGGTAACAATATTGTTATTAAAGTGAAATATTTTTACAGTTATTAGTCAAGTGGTATGAGTCTTTTCCATATATTTAATGGCGGTGTGGTATAGATATTTAAAGTTGAAAGTTAGAATTTATAAAACAGTTATGCTACCGGTTGTTCTTTGTGATTGTGAAACTTGGATTTTCACTTTGAGAGAGGAACAGAGATTAAGGGTATTCGAAAATAAGATGCTTAGGAAAATATTTGGGGCTAAGAGGGATGAAGTCATAGGAGAAGGGAGAAAGTTACACAACTCAGAACTACACGCATTGTATTCTTCACCTGACATAATTAGGAACATTAAATCCAGACATTTGAGATGGCAGCTCATGTAGCACGTATGGATTAATCTAGAAATGGTATAGAGTGTTAATTGGAAGACCTGAAGGGAAAAGACCTTGAGGGAGGCAGACGTAGATGGGAGGATAATATTAAAATCGATTTGAAAAAGGTGGGATATGATGGTAGAGACTGGATTAATCTTTCTTAGGATAGGGACTTCCAAAATGTCTGGTATTCTTCATTGGAAATAAATTTGAAAAATTTTAATTTGAATTGTAATGAACTTAGTTTGTAGCATTTGCTGCACAAGCCACTAGTATAAATGTGAGCATTCACAATTAACGAGAAGCTTGCGGGAGCCCGGGAACGGGAACGTGAAGTTGCCCAAGTTTTAACTTTGCCGTTCTCCTTTCCGATCACAGCCTACTAGATTCATTTTGTTGCCATGATAAAGCTATTTGATCGTAGTGTATTTTGTAGCAAGAGGCCATGACAATTTCTTCTTCATGCCTCGTTTCTAACTAACTCGAAAATTCAGCAGAGTCACTTTCAATATATGCTACATATATATGTGACCAAATTACCACGTGAATTGAATTCTTAAATATTCTCGTCATAAATTCTGATGTTGGTTAACCTATGTTTATGTTGGCTAGTTTGTTGTCATGAGAGAACGTCATTCGTCAATTATACACATATAATAACAGATTGCGTAATATATATTTCACGTATCGTTATTGTCATACATATCGATATGCGTAGCCATTTCCGTTCATTTAACATGTTACCCAAGAAAAAGCCCTCTATAGTTAAAGTGAACAAACCTTTAAAAACTCTACCTGGCAAGAATTAATATAAACTATGTCGGGTAGGATGTTGGAAGAAACAAAGAGAATAGACCGTGGTGTACAACACCACAAATGAATGCTTTATTATGCTTCTCCAGAGCTTTGTTTGCAGCATTTTCTTCGTGAATTCTAAGTTTTTGCGCACTACATTGCATTTCATCCATCCTCAGAGTCGATGGTCTGCCCTTCTCTTCTTCAAACTTCTACTTCCCATTCCATAATTAATCTTCGAAATCTGATACACGTGCTGATCCGGGGCTGAGCTCTGGATTGCGTTCGATTCCCGCTTGGGCTAATCATTACTTCTTTGGGAGTTTTTCGAGGGTTTTCCCAACTCTAAGGCGAGTTGCGAGTTCATGGGGTATTCTCGGTTTCATTTCGTCAAAAACCATCGCATTAAGCACCAATTCCATTCACGCTAAATATTATAGTAGTGATACAGCATCGGTCTAAAGGACAAAGTAATAGCAGATGATTATCGAAGATCCACTGAAAATAAAATGGGCGAACAAACAATGGAAGACATGGACATAGAACAGAAATGGGTTTTTATCAAGCAAACGATATGTAATACAGCAACCGAAGTACTTTCAACAGTTCAAAAACAAAATAGAAACCAATGGTTTGACAAGGAATGCCAAGAAGCAATTAAGTCAAGAAATGCTTATAGACTTAAAATGATGCAAAAGCGAACTAGAGCAGCAGAAGAAGAATATAAAACTGCACGGAGAGCCACAAAGAATATATGTAAAAAGAAAAAAAAGAGCTAGAGGAAAGTATACTTTATCAATTAGATGAAAACTTTGGGAGGAACGAGAGTAGAAAATTTTTTGAAAGTATTCGAAACATTAAAACAGGTTTCCAACCAAGAACTACTATGTGTAAAAATAAAGAAGGAACCCTTGTTGCCGGAGAACAAGAAATACTAAAATTATGGGTAACACATTTTAATGATTTGTTAAACGAGGCCAGGGAAGATAAACCCACATCAAATTTGATCTATTTTGGACCTGATCCTCTTGTTCCCCCTCCAACTATCTTCATGGTAAATGATGTAATTAGAAGGATGAAGAATAACCGAGCCCCAGGAGAATATTCTATTAACATGGAATTAATAAAACATGGTGGCAGAGCTTTATGGAAACATATCTATAATTTGATTCTTGATATTTGGCAGCTTTAACAAATGCCTAATGATTGGAATGTAGCCATTATATGTCCTATACACAAAAAAGGCAGTAAATTGGAATGTAATAACTATAGAGGAATCTCACTTTTAAATGTCACCTATAAAATTTTTACCAATATTTTATCTAAATATATTGAACCATACGCTGAATCAGCTCTTGGCGATTACCAATGTGGCTTTCGTAAAGGAAGATCCACGACTGATCAGGTTTTTTCCTTACGTATGATTTTAGAGAAATTTTATGAATTTAACTTACCGTTACACCAGTTGTATATTGATTTTAAACAAGCATTTGATACAATAAATAGGAATTATATATTTGATGCAATGGCAGAATTTGGAATCCCCAGAAAGTTAATTGCCTTAACCAAGATGACCTTAATGAATACACAAAATAAAGTTAAAATACAGAATAAATTATCAGAAAAGTTCATAACTCATAATGGAATTAGACAGGGTGACTCCTTATCAACACTCTTATTTAATATTGGTCTAGAGCGAGTTATTAGAAAGATTGCCATTAATCCAGGGGGAACCATATTTAATAGAATGTTTCAATACTTTGCTTTTGCTGATGATGTAGCTGTATTTGCACGGAATGTGTCATCCTTAGATGATGTCCTCAAACAGATACATAATGAGACAAATGCTTCAAATTTAAATATTAACAGAACAAAGACAAAGTATATGAATAACATAACCACGAGAGACAATACTGTAAAAACTGTTGTCTTAAATGAGGTTACTTTTGAGAAAGTGTCAAGGTTCCGATATCTCGGCTCGATAGTCACCGAGGATAACAACATATTAACTGAGATCAAGGATAAAATAGCCATTGGCAATCGAAGCCTCAGAGCATTAGATAAAATTATAAGAACCAGATATATCTCCAAAAAAATGAAGGTGAGGATTTATAAAACAATTATTAAACCTACAGTGACTTTTGGAAGCGAAACCTGGACTCTACCTGAACGAGCAATAACCATCTTAAATACGTGGGAAAGGAAAATTTTAAGAAACATTTATGGCCCTATTTATGATAAGGGAGAGTGGAGAATTAGGACCAATTCTGAACTACAAAAACTATATAAAGATTCAAGTATTGTCACTGATATAAAAATTAGACGGCTGGAGTGGCTGGGCCACATTATCAGAATGGACAATAATAATATTCCTAAAAGATTACTAGATGCCACGCTAAGTGGTAAAAGAAGAGTAGGAAGACCTAAACTACGATGGTTGGATGATGTTCAGGATGATCTAGTTAAAGCAGGAATTAAGAGATGGAGACGGAGAGCCCTAGAGAGGGAAGATTGGGCGGCAATTCTTAAGGAGGTCAAGGCTAAACTAAAAGGGCTGTATGACCACAGATGATGATGATGATTATACAGCATCGTTAAATAACAGGTAAAAAAATCTGCTGTCGGGCATTCTTGTTATATGTGCATAAAACTTTCCTTGTTAAATTTCTTGAAGAACATTTATTTTTACAACCATGATTTATTTTATAACAGTGGTTTTATATTTTTTTCTTTTATACATTTCATGGCTGTTTGCCTAAAAAAATTCACATCCGTGTCAAGTAATTTATTCTGATGTTTCTTACTTAAGAACCGCGATTTCAGATCCGTACAACAAGATGATCTAGACTATTGATTTATTAATTATAATTTTTGTTTCACATAAAATATTACTGTTCCACAAAACACAATCACTTTTACTTTCAATACATTATTTTACCCAATCTTTTCTCTCGTGGTTCAAATCATACATTTTCCGGCTACAAAAATAGCAGTACGGATTCGATTCATTGCAAAAAAAAAAAAAAAAAAAAAACAGGAAATTTATCTCCCTTGACTGAGCGCGTATTCCTTGCTTTTAGTTTGTCTTGCGTTATTGAAAAAATAAACACGCCTACCATTCTACGTTTCCTACTATATTTGCTTCACTTTTATACCTACGTCATAACAATGTTTTTCTTTAATTTCCTTCGCTTTTCCTTCTTTATGTAGTCAACAGCAGCAGTCGATAAGAAACGCGTATTTAAATTAGGGCCTACTAGAAAAAGCTGTTTGCAAACTACAACTTCCTATCAACCAAACTAGATATCACACCCACACTACACACGCGCTGTAGTACATCATATTGTTAAATAAATACTACGAACATGCACGTTTGTATTTTTTATGCTTTGTACGTAGCACATCTGCTAGTCTCTTAAATAACAGTTTTAATGAATATTGCACCGTCACATAAATTCATATCGGGAAAACAAACAAACACTTTTAACCAACGATGTTTGTAGCGCAGCTTTTGACGAAAGTAATATTCTCACGTGCGTCGTTATTAATTAAAATATTAATTTCAACCATCTGTCGCTTAGGTTTCGTGTAACAGAATTCTCCCCCGCGGTATTTTACTTATGCAGACCGCATACGAGGAATGCAGGAGAAGTTGCCGCTGTATGTCTTCAGGCGGAACGTATCCAATGAGCACATTATTACTAGGTATAATATTATATTTTTAATCCGGCTAGTTTAATATACAGTAAATTGTTAGTCATTCTGTAAAATAGCACTGTACATAGAGTAATCTTCGAATTACTTAATGCAATGATCATGATTTCGAATTCCAGCGAAGGAACGAATGTTTGATCTAAGACTGTTCATCGTCATCGTCGTCGCCAATATCATCACCAAGTTCACGGCTGTGGAGTACGGTTAGCATGTCTGACCCTGAAAGAGCGGTTCCAGGTTCAAATCCTGATTGGAACAAGTTACCTGGTTGAGGTTTTTTCCCCAGGGTTTTTCCTAAGGGGTTAGGTACAGCTTACAGCAGTAAAATTTTTGGAAATATTCAACATTTTTTTCCTCCATTACTGTATCTTCTACAATAATGAAAAATGGTGCCGTATGTGTAAAACACTGTCCTTCTGCTATATGGGAAAAATATTTTTACTATAAAAAAATATTGATGTATTTTTTTTTTTTTCAAAATCATAATGGTGGTAGATCACTGTGCAGTGATGAAGCGTTTCCCTCATAACTCTTAAACTTGTTAACGTTTTCATGTTCTATCTCTTTTATTTTATTGCTGAAACTCTTGTTTACAATATCATGCTCTTTCAACTACATTCTTTAATAAATAATATATATTTTTATTTTTTGTTAGAAGAAAATACTGATATTTGACATTTTTTTGTGAATTTATTTTTATCAGACAATCCATTAAAGGTAGAAAAGTGATCTTGCAATATATTGTAGATATGACATGCATAAATACACAAAAAAATTTCATCACAGAATGTTGGATAGTTTTTGAGTTATGTGGGAAACGCTTCATCAATGCACAGCGAATTGAATTAAAAAAAAAAACTGTAAATAATTTTTTTAAATCGTAAAAATATATATATATTTTTTCGTATAGCAGGACAGTGTTTTACACACATTAATTTTCGTTACTGTACAAGATACAGTAAGGGAGAAAAAAAAGTTAAATATTTCCAAAACTTTACTGCTGCAAGCTGTACCTAACCCCTTAATGCTGGGTAGCTTTCTGCGCTGTACCCTAGACTCATCTCGCTGGCATCATCACCTTCATCTCACTCAGACGCTAGATAATCGTAGCAGTTGATAAATCGTCGTAAAATAAACCAAATAAAATAATATCCAACTGTCAGTAACCTGTTGCCATATCTAGTCATCGTTTTTGAATTTGTCTGGGTTTGTACGGCCGTTGGGATTACTGTATAATATTATGATACGTTTAGTTTTAACATTCTGTTGGGATTTCTATCTACTAGTTGTTTGATTTTACTTCTGTAATTGTGGATGTACTTCAAGATAGGCTCGACTTTTAGTTGTTTTAATATGTCTCTATTTCTGCGGTGGTGCAGTAGTTTATATCCTTCTGTCGTTCTCGTTTTGGATACTGCTTCTTTCATCAGTTTTTCTGAGTACATGATTCACTTCCTTAGGTTACGACAGGGTTAGCTAGAAATTTATATCCTATCATTCTAGTGTTTTTGAACTTAGGGAAACTTGAAAATAAAGTTGATTATACTCAACAGAAATAATTATTTCTGTGGTTTTAATGAATTTGAGTACTGGTACCAATTTTTGTGCAATATCTTTTTCTTCTCCAAATTACACTGTGCAACCTTGGTTAAGTAAATGAACCAATTCTATAGTCCGGGTCAGCTTTCTTAATACCCTAAGGGTGAAACCTAACCATGTTTCCTCTATTACTACATATGCTAGTAGATTATAGTGATTTTCTAGCTCTCAGGTTGAATTCTCTTTTACCAACTTCGTCTCGAATTTTGGGTACTGACAAATCCCTACAACTGGTAGTTATTTTCTGTTATGTTAGCACTTATAATTTGGAGTGTGCAGTAAAGTAAACTGATAAAAATGAAAGTACCTAGGCTTATGAATTAATAATTAATTATTAATGACTAATACCTGTATTAATATTAATACAAAATTAAAAAAATACTAGTGGAAACACTAGTAATGCCCCACTTTGATTATTGTGATTTTCTACTGACTGACCTCAGAGTCAACCAGTTGCAAAGATTACAACGTGTTCATAATTCTTGTGTTCGCTTCGTCTGCGATGTCCGCCGCGCTGATCGCGTTACCCCATTCTTCCAAACTCTAAACTGGCTACGGCTTAACGAACGTAGAAATTTTCATTCCCTTGTTTTCCTTTTCCAAGTCCTTCACACCTCTACACCTACCTACCTTGCCTCCCGTTTCAGTTACCTGTCATCATATCATAATCTCTTCACACGCACGCAAAAATAGCCGCATACTAGCCATACCAACACATAAGACCATCGTATTCATCATCATACACAATCTCCCTATCGCGCTTGTAGAATACCCTACCTAGTGACATCAGAGTCTGTCGAAATTTAGCAGTGTTCAAAAACAAACTTATTAAGCATTTTCTTACTGCGTAGAGTAGGTTTAATTTTTACTTCATCAATAAAAGAAAATTTCTTTCTTCTTAACTTCTACAATAAACTGTCTACCCTTTACTAATCAGTTAATCTTTTAGTACTTTGATTTTTTATTGTATTTTTAAATTTAATATTAATTGTTATTATAACTGTAAATGCATTCTTAATATTGTAGTTGTAATCCCCTGGTAGAGGGGAGGGGAAGAGAAGGCCTGATGGCCTTATCTCTACCAGAGTTAAATAAATAAATAAATAAATAAATAATAAATAAATATATATATATATAAATAAATAAATAAATAAAAATTCAGTTCTGTTGCGTTGTGATTCCAGTTAAACTCTATATTCAGGTATGTGTAATTAAATAAGAAATACCTTATAGACCGACTTCGTATGAAATATGCACGTAAATACGAGTATATTTGACATTTTAATGAAATTCTTTTGCGTTCAGATTTTTATTAAATTTCCAAGAGAGGAAATAGCATGGTAGCGACTTCTCCAAGAAAGAAAGTGCTTGTAAGTATTTTAAGTAAGCTATACATTTTAAAGTGGTGTTCTAAATTCGTACTAATTATCTCACATGATCAAACTATATTTTTAGGTTAGGTCTCGTAAATCGTAAACTGTTTAGTTAAAGCAATGAATTTCATGTTGCCAGACAAAATAAATTTTAATATTAGATCATACTAATCCTAATTACCAACATAATATGCGAGAAGCCAGGAGGAAAATAAACTATTTTATAATTTATTGAACCATTCAGAAAACACCTCGCAACATAAAGATGAGATGTGGTAAATAAGTAAGACATCGTTATTGTTAATTGCTATATTATTATTATTATTATTATTATTATTATTATTGCTATTATTATTATTATTGCTATTATTAGTATTGTTATTGTTATTATTATTATTGTTATTATTATTGTTATTATTATTATTATTATTATTATTATTATTATTATTATTATTATTATTATTATTATTATTATTTCAGTACGTAGCACTGGCAACACTGAAGAGACGGCCAAATTAGACTTTTAGGAACTACACTTACGTGATCCTCACTACATTACTATTTTTTCAATGCAGATATTACTTGTAACATGGTTTTACTGTAATTCTGTAGTTTTCTGGTAATTTTTAAAGAAGGGTTTTTGCCGTTGATGAGTTAAAAACTACTCTCAAGCATATGAGAATTGGGAAAACCTAGGAAGGTTGTGATATTACCGATGCCGATAAATAAGCTTATTGTTGGTCAGATTTAGCAGTTTTTAGGATCTGAGCAAATAGAAAGTTCTTCCCACCCCAATTTTTATCACCTGAAGAAGAGTAATTTTTCGAAATTCTGAGTTCTGATTTTCTTTTTCATTACAGCATTACTATAGAAAGTCTAATCTGCACCTATTCTAAATAATTTGCCATCGCTTTCCTCCTCATTTACATCAATATTATTAAAATAAAATTACGTAGAAGTGTAGCGAAAATATAACAATAATGGAATGACACTGGCAACAGAACAGAAATACGCTGAGAAAGCCTGTTTCGCAACAGTTTCATGGACTATAAAGCTCACAGGATAGAGGCTGCTAATACGATAAGATGACGACATGGTGACAATGAAACAATAGTGAAATTATGCAAAAAAATGAAGTACTAAGAAGTCTGCCTCATAGCAACTCTGTTTGCGAAAAATGAAGGGTGTCTGCATGAACGGTATCCGAAAGTATCAAACGTAATAAAAACAGACTTTCTTCTATCCTTAGTTTGATGTTTCAGAACCGGCTGCTTTTTCATCTTGGATGTTGAGGTCCATAATGCGTTCTGAAACGATGGCGAAGAGCTGTAACAGACTAACTCACAAACAAACATTATGATGGGGCAGATAAAAAAGTTATTTTTTTCTTCCATGTTAACAATGTCAAAATAAATTATTAAAGAAATTTCGGTAACTCAACGTAATTACGAGGGCTGTAAAAATAAGTTTCCCTAGGGCCGTTTACAGAAACAAAATACAATATCATTGAAGGATTTATTGGAACAGATACAGCAATTGAAAGGTTCAGAGCCATAGTGGGCCAAGCGTAATTTATTAAAAACGGAGAAATGAAGGCTTAAAGTTAAGTGAATGTCATAGTTTAATGAAGATTGACATATCATTTAGTTTTAATGTGTATACTTTATATTACTTGCTATATGTTTCCATTGAATTATGGTAATAACTTTATTTTAACCCTTGTTTTCTATGGTTTTTTAATGGCGCTTGGCCCACTATGGTTTTGAACCCATCAATTGTTGAGATATTTTTCAATATATTTCCCACCGGAATTGAGACATTTCTCATACCGTGGAATCAACTTTCGTAGCCCTGTGTCGTAGAAGTCTGCCGCCTGGGATCGGAACCAGTGTGTGACAGCCGTCTGCATCTCTCTGTCGATATTGATATGATAAATGTCTCAATTTCAGTAGGGAATATGTTGAAAAAATAGCTAACAGTTGTTGTATCTGATCCAATATTTTTTTTCGTGAAATTGTGTTTTCTTTGTTTGTTTGTTTGTTTGTTTGTTTGTTTGTTTCTTTGTTTCTTTCTTTCTTTCTTTCTTTCTTTCTTTCTTTCTTTCTTTCTTTCTTTCTTTCTTTCTTTCTTTCTTTCTTTCTTTCCTTTCTTCTGGACCTAGTAATTGCATTTGAGTGATCAAAATTTGTACAATCACTTGTTTTGACATTATTAATATAGTGGAAGAAAAAAATAATTTTTTATCTATCCCCATCAGAATGTTTGCTTGTCAGCTAGCCGCAGTCTTCTCCTAAGGCCCGTTACACACTTGAAGAGATCTCGCTAGCGAGAAACGTGTTGCGAGAAAGAGGCGAAGAGCCTTCCTCCACACACTTGGAGAGTTCTCGCTATCACAGATCACACCTCGTTATGATCATCTATGCACTACCTTCTTGCAGGGAGTATTTTTCTGATTATAGTAATCATTCATTGGCGGAAATATTACAGGTTATGTATTTACTTATATTGTCGTACTTAAATATATCTGCAGTGGTTGGGAAAAGTGACATAAGTCACTTTTCACAAACCTTTTTTGATAATTTATTGACAACTTACACTGGTATATGTCGATTTGATTTTTTCTGTATGAATTATTATAATGGGAGGAATACCTATGTTTTTTTCCCAAGTGAACAGCTGTTCCGTAAGTTGTCAATAAATTATCTAAAAAGGTTTGTGGAAACTGACTTGTGTCACTTCTCCCGAGCACTATAGATATAACCTGTAAGTATATTGTCGTACTTTACAAATTATGTACGAACGCTACTAACCTGTAAGTATATTGTCGTACTTTACAGCAGACAAATCACTATGTTGAATCTGAATCTTCAGATGATGAGGAAATGGAGTTATAAGAACATATTATGTTAATGAAAAGAAAAAGTACGCCTAAAATTAAAGCCAGAAATATCTGGAAATCACGTTGTATCTCACGAAGAAAAGAGCGAGTTTGTGTCATTGATTTCTATTTGGATGATGATACGCTTAGGCGTTACTTCAATTTGAATAGACCTCATTTTTTGTCATTCGTGATATGATACAGGATTCTATGCTACGTTCTGATTAAAATTATGTAAACTGTTAAGACATACAGACACAATTTCAAATGTTATAATTAATAATATTAAAGCTCATCAAAGTAAAATATAGGCCTATTTATTTTAAGAACATCTGATATTTGTCTACAGATGTCTTCTTTAATTTTCGTGTTTTTTTATAGTTTTCATCCCGTGTATCATAAATAGGCCTGCGGATGACATCGTACAAGTTCGATAAGTTTCTGACTGCAATTATCAGCCATCTTTCCTCATTGTCAATAAAAAAAAAACAATTCATCGCCACCTGTGATATTACTTCTTTATCTTTTTCTACATTCAATTGTCATAAAGAGTATATATGTCGAACATCTTTGATAAATGTGTCAAGAAAATTCGCTGAGCTACCGATTTCAGCGAGAAACTCGCTCGAGGTTTTCACCTCGAACGAGAATCTCTTCCAGTGTGTGGACGTCCATTTGAATCCATGTTAACAATCTTTGAATTTTCTCGCAACACATTTCTCGCTAGCGAAAACTCTTCAAGTGTGTAACGGGCTTAAGTTGTAGATATTTCATACTGACCCTGGCTAAAGTTACCGTCTGGCGTATGCCCTTGAGCTTTGAGCGTAGTACGAATAGAACTCTAAAAAGATTTTTTTTTAAGAACACGCAAACCGGATGTGTGTTTAATAAATGCTTCCCGAGATATTGTTAATTTATTTAGGATTCCTTTCATCTGGGCACGCAGTATACCTCACCAAATCTTGCCCGGAGTGATCTGGAGGACTGATCGAGCGGAGCTCTTGCTAAGAGACTGCTCTTGGGCGTGGATTCGAATCCTGCTTGGATTAACTATTATCTGTTTGGGTTTCTTTCAGGTGTATCCCACATGGAATAGAATGCCAGGTGATTATACGGCGAATTCTCGAACTTATCTTGCCAAAATACCACAGCCCGTGGTGGACATTTTTATACCTTCTGTCGTGATCACAGCAAACCCACCTAGCTCATGCATCTCTTGTGCTAGTGTCTCAAACTTTCATTGATATTGTTCAGTGATGGATCTATACAACAGTACCAACTGATTGCTATCCTTAACGAAAACATAATTAGTTTAATTATGAGAGACAACAGGAATTAAAAACTCAAATTTATGCTAAAAAAAAGTATTATTTTAATAAGAGCTAGCCTCCGGCGCAGCTCAGTCGGTTGAGGCGCTTGCCTGCCGATCCAGAGTTGCGCTCGGGCGTGAGTCGAATCCCGCTTGGGCCATTACCTGGTTGAGGTTTTTCCGAGGTTTTCCCCAACCGTAAGGTGAATGTCAGGTAATCGCCAAATACCATCTCGCTATCAAAAACTGCATCGACGCTAAATAACCTAATAGTTGATACAGTGTCGTTAAATAATCAAGTGAAAAAATAATGAGCTCAACAGAAACTTTAACAAATCTTTATCGTGAAGATGATGATGATGATCATCATCTTTTTCAATACTCTTTTCTTGAGAACATAAACGTTGTGCTACTTTAGTGAGACACTTTTTAATGAATTTTCCTTCTGTTTATACTTTTTGCTTTAGCAATTTCTGACGCAACTTTACAGCTCATCTAGAAAATGTTCTTCCTCATTAATTACGACCCAGTTGTTGTATTTAGTTTACTGTTGGTAGTATTTGTTTTATTGCTACCATAAAACATGCTTGCTTTTTAGTTCTACCAGTTGTTTGACATGATCAGCACCTGCCAAGGGATAACATTTGTAAATATAGCAACTTATATTATGGTTCTGATGAATTTTTATATCGAAATTAGTGTGGATATATGTGTAAATGCACATATTTCTGTATAATTAAAAAGAAAAGTGCTGCACGTAAAAAAGAACAGGATTAAATTTTAATTAATTGAACCTTAAAAATATTATGCGTGCGATGCATATTTTAATAAAGCACGCTAGTAACACTTTTTAGTACAGCAAACATCAAATGTTCTCCCTTTCCTCACAAAAAATAAAGTATTATTCTTCCCATTCATTATCGAAATAATATTTCTTTGCTTTCTTCGATTCACTTACTTCCTTTGAAAGATACATTCTTTCTTATTAAGCCACTGCTGGTAACTACGCGAGTGAGCACATTGAGCTATGTCAATAAACCCTACCGGCACAGGTGAACTAGAGTGTGGGGGTTGAGAAGTCGCTTACTATAAGTTCTAAATCAGGACTGGGCATCGGGAGCGGAACTAGAGTTCTAGACTCTAAACGGGGACGCTTAATATTCATCCGTAACTAAATCAACGCTGCGTGGTGTTCGGCGGGGAAGAAAGGGGATGAAGAGAAATCATATGGCTCCCCGTGAGAGAGTAGAATCTGCTCTTGCTGCCCAGCCCTGTTCTAGATGTACTACATTTGTCAACCGCTGCCATAGCCTATCGCTTTCAAGAATTTCACATATAGTTAACTCTGCAGTTTATATAGCATTAACTGAATAAAAAAGATGATAGAAGATTCTTAGAATCCCTAAAATTAAGTGCAAAGTTTAAGTGATTTGTGGTAGTGCGGCAGTATGGGTTTGGTTGTTCGTAGATTACAATGTTCATGAAATAAATGAAATGTGATTAATGATTATGTATGCTGGATTGTTAAAATTATTTTATTTGTATTCTTTAAGCTATGTTGCGGGATTTATCAACCCACTGACGCTAAGATGCAATCATATGTTGCGCGCTCCCGCTGTGAAGCAAGCTGAGCGAAGAATATTAGAGAAATGATAACGGGCATTTTCCCGAATAGGTGTCCACTTAAACGTTCCACGTTAAACTCTTGCAAACAAAATCTCATATGATTATGAGAAACGGAGCCGCAGATCGATTCCATGGTGCTAACTGGCTTTTAGAGGGTAAGTCCGTAACGCACTTAGGCTAACATTGGTTCATTGTGCGCCCTACGTATGCAATGATTGTTCCAGCCCGACAAATTGCCGGGGTGGCATTCCTCTGACAAGAGGACATTCTGCCTCGAGCCTGACACATCCACGTTCCATTTCCAGATGAGTACAGTATCTGATAAACAGAGTCCTGCGTTTGGACATGGTGAAGACGATGGTGTTAAAGATATAATAATAATAATAATAATAATAATAATAATAATAATAATAATAATAATAATAATAATGATTTATTTAACCTGGCAGAGTTAAGGCCATACGGCCTTCTCTAACACTCAACCAGGAGTAAAAACTGCGTTATAGAAACACTACAAATTTGCAAAGTACACACAAAATTGAATAAGATAATAATAATAAAATGTAAACAACAAGTAAGAAGAAATCAGACATAATATATAACATACAGAAAGAAAGAAAAAAGCATAATAAAATGTGAACAGCAGGTCAAAAATAAATGAGGCCTACGAAGTGTAAAAAAATAGGACAATTATTGATAATAATAATAATAATAATAATAATAATAATAATAATAATAATAATAATAATAATAATAATAATAAATAAGAATAGTAATGATAATAATGATAATAATAATATTAATAATAATAATAAATAAAATAACAGGCCTAATAGTAATAATAATACTAATATTAGTAATACAATAGTGCAGTACAAAGCATACAATGAATACAATATTTTTAAGTATACACAGTAAGGAAAATTATGTTTATATATAGCTCAACTTATCACATTAGAGATATACCATTATCGGAAAATATGAAAACAAAAATATAAAATAAGTTAAATATCACTAGAACATAAAAAAAATGTGAATACGTGGAAACATGCAATACAACACTTGTCATAATAGTAAGTTAGTTTGGCAACTCGTCATAAGATAATTTTCTAACTTGGATTTGAAAGATTTCAATGTTCGGCAGCCCTTGACTTCATGGCGGCAGAGAGTTCCAGTGACAAGAGGTAGCAACAGTGAAAGATGAGGAATACAGAGATGATGTGTGAAGTGGAATTTCTAGCGTGTTATCGCGTTGTGATCGAGTATTAATATTATGATAGCGAGAGAGAGTATGAAAACGAGCGAATAAATAATAGGGGGATGAAGTGTGCATAATTCGATATAGGAGAGAAAGTGAGTGCAGATTTCTCCTCTCATGTAACCTAAGCCATGATAATTCTCGAAAGAAGGTGAGATATGATCATAGTATCGAACATTACAAATGAAGCGGACGCACGCGTTATGAACACGCTGTAGTTTCTGAGCGGAATCAATCCTGAGATCACTGAACAAAACGTCGCAATAATCGAAGTGAGGTAGAATGAGTGTCTGTACCAGCGTCTGTTTTAATTTAGATGGATAATGATACAATCTTTTTAGTGAATGGAGAATAGAGAATGCCTTCTTACATGTATATTTAATATGCGTATCCCAACTAAGGTTAGATTCGAAATGCACTCCGAGATTTTTTACGGTAAAGCTAAACGGGATGATTGTTTTATCCAGTTTCACAGGTGGAATATTCAGGTCGTTGACTTCAGGAATTAATCTACGGTTCGCGAACAGAATAGCCTGTGATTTACATGCGTTTAGGTTAAGCCCAAATTGTTGAGACCAGGAAGAGATGGAATCAAGATCTTCATTAAGACTATTAATGCTATCATTTAGTGCATCAGGACGCGCTGAAATATACAATTGAACGTCGTCTGCATATATTTGATATCTGCAGTGCTTAAATGATTTAGAAATTCCATTTATATAAATAGAGAAGAGCAAGGGGCCTAATACTGATCCCTGAGGAACTCCTGTATCTACAGTACGCCAGGATGAGAAACGATTATTAGATATGACACGCTGCTGGCGGCCAGTAAGGTAGGAGTACATCCAGGTGACAGCACTATCAGAAAGGTGTAGTGTTTGTAGTTTAGTCAATAGTAGATCGAAGTCAACAGAATCAAAGGCTTTGCTATAGTCCAATAAAACTAGTACAGTAGCCTGTCGTTTATCCATAGCTGCGCGTATGTCCTCAGTAACATTCAACAAAGCAGTAGAAGTGCTATGGCCATTTCTGAATCCTGATTGTAAAGGATCTAAAAGATTAAATTCTATTAGGTAGTCTGACAACTGCTTATGAATGATGCGTTCCAGGGCTTTGGATAAAACGGGAAGAATGGAGATTGGCCTATAGTCTTTTGCAGAAGTTGGTGAATTTACTTTAGGAAGTGGGCGTACCAAAGCTGTTTTCCAGAGTTGCGGATAAACAGACGTGATAACTGAAGAATTGAAAATATGGGTTATTACAGGAAGCACGATATCAACTAACTTATTGATAAAGACTATGCTTATGTTGTCAGAGCCTTGTGCTTTAGATTTAATGCTTTTAAGAGCCCTTCTTACTTCAGAATCAGTAATGTGCGAGAAGAAAAATTTTTCGCGAGAAGGAGGAGGATTAGCTAGGAGAGTATTAATTGTATTTAGTTTTGACTGCTTTTCAGGTCGTATAGTGGGAGGTGAGGTAAAGTATTCATTGAGTTTATCAAGTGGTATGTTTATAACTTCAGCTTCTGATGCTTTCTTCCCTACTCCCATATCACGTAAGTTATTCCAAAGACACCGCGGGGGAATGGACGGGTCGACGAGACTCAGAGCGTGACGGCGTTTAGCATTCCTAATGCTTTGTGTGGTTTTGTTTCTAAGTTTTTTGTAGTTGTTAAAGTTTTCGGCAGATTTGTTGTTTCTGTACTTCCGGAAAGCGTCACGTGACGTCATAAGATTACGAATACTGTCATTCAGCCATAGGGCGGGTCGGTGGGTGACACGTCTCTTCTTTGAAGGTGCATGTTGTCGAATAATTGTATTATCATGTCATTAAAGGTGGCAACTTTTTCATCAACTGTGACTAAATTAAAAATAGTATGCCATGGCATTTGTAAGGCGTCAGAAGTTAGTTGGTCGTTGTCAATGCCTTTTAGATCTCTGTAAGTAATTACCTTAGCTGCATTTTTTGGGCACTGAAGAGAGTACTCGGCAAAAATAAGATCATGACCAGATATTCCTGGAACTGGTAACTGTCCTGAAGTTAGAATTCTATCAGAATTATTCGTAATAATTAGGTCAATTAAAGTATCGGAAGTAGGTGTGTGGTGGGTAGGACTGGGTGGAAGAATTGTTAGATTGAAAGCTTCAAACAGATTACGGAGTTGATTAGTCCCATTTGATCTGACTGCCAGAAGATTTAAATTGAAATCCTCCATAACCAAGACATGTTCATATTGTGGTAAAAGATCGGCTAACGGGCTTTCTAAATCGGATAGATGTCCAGCTTTGGGAGGCTTATAAATAACTGCTAAGAGACATTTATGAAGACTTGCTTGTATTTCTACGAACAAATATTCGGGTCGTAATGCATCGCCTTGTGATTTTAGAATAATTTTAGGGTGCAGATCATTCCTAATATATGCGCAAACTCCACCCCCTCGTTTGTATAATCTATCATTTCTACATCAAGTATAGCCGTTTAAGTGAACGAGTGAGGAAGACAATGAGGGTTTTAGCCACGTCTCGCTAACAAGAATACATTGGACATCTATATTAGTGAAAATAGAAGAGAATTCCTGGAAATGAGGAATAATGCTTTGACAATTTAAATGTGCTATTTTCAAAGATTTGGGGTCAGGTGAGAAAGACTGCTTTAACAGCTGAGAGGTAGACAATAGAGGGGTTGGAGAGGATGACAGACAAGTGGATAGAGTTGTGGGAACAGGTTGTCGACAGTGAGGAGGGTCGGGGAGGCTAGACGCGCCATCAGCCTGAGGGCATGCCACAGAAAGCGGGACGATATAGGCAATAGTGCCAACCTAACTAAAAATAGACTAAATTTACTGAGGTAATGTAATGCAACTAAATATAGTATTACTACAATAATTAAATAATTAGTATTAAATTATTAAACTATTACTTTCTTAATATAACAAACAACTTATGAGGAGTTACCTTGACTTACTAATTATGTATCTCAGCCATACGGGTGATCCTTCTTTTCGTGTCGCCGCTTTTTACAATGATGACGCCGTCTTGAGTCCACACGTTGGTTTGTCCAAATTTAGTAATCGCTTCGCGTAAGATGTTGTGGCGAGTTTTCGTCAAGTCTTCACGAATTGTCCAGCCAGAATTTTTTAATTTTCTTTTGTTTCGGAAGACCTCGCTTCTCTTCCTGTAACTAGCGAATTTCACAATTATTGGTCTGGGTCGATTCTCGTCTCTCCTACCAACTCTATGGCTCCTATCAATGTCTGCCAGACTGAAGTCCACCCCTACCTTCTCCGCCACACTAATCGCTAACACGTCGGTGTCCTCACCATTGTTCTCACCTACACCGAAAATACGCAGACACTGGCGTCGCTGGTATTGTTCTAAGTCGTCCAGTTTGTATTCTAGCTCCTCGATCCGACGATCTTTTTGCTCCAGAGCACTTTTGAAGTCACTAATTAAGTCTTTGTTGAAGTCGAGATTTTTCTGGAGTTCCACCACCACTGCACTCGTCACCGCGTCCTTGATCGTGTCGGCGAGAACTCGAACCATGCCCTCGTCTTGTAGCATGTCCCGTAGCGCGTCCTTCACCACTCGTTGCACGGTAGATTCAATTTCCTCGATTTTTGGGCCACGGGGAGACATGTTGATGAAATGTAAAGACAAATGTAAAGCTTAGTACAAAGAAATAAATCTGTGCTAAAAATATTTGGCCTGTGTACAGACTCACCTGCTAAAAATCACCGTTTAGTCAAGAGCCTCACTCGCGTGGTTATTCACTGTCCGCCATTACTCTATTGCTAAAAATTGCTATAATGATAATGATGATGATGAAGACACGAGTTGAAGACATTATGAAGACGATGGAGCTGAAGACATTATGATGAAGACGATGGTGTTGAAGACGTGAAGATAAAAACGATGGTGTTGAAGTGAAGATAAAAACGATGGTGTTGAAGACGGTATTTTATACATGATGGCAATCATAATTGTGCTGAAAATACGATGATATGACTATGGTGTTGAATACATGATGTGATAATGATGTTGAAGAAATGATATGATAATGGTTTTGAAGACACGATGACAATATGATAATGGTTTGAAGACATGATGGTGATAATGATAATGGTGTTGAAGACACGATGATACGGTAATAGTGTTGAAGATACGATGATGACGATGGTGTTGAAGACACGATGATACGGTAATAGTGTTGAAGACACGATGATGACGATGGTGTTGAAGACACGATGATGACGATGGTGTTGAAGACACGATGATATGATAATGGCTTTGAAGACATGATAAGATAATGGTTTTGAAGACATGAAAATATGGTAATGGTTTCGAAGACATGATGGTGATAAGGATAATTGTGTTGAGGACATGATGACAATGGTGTTGAAGACACGATGACGACAATGGTGTTGAAGACACGTTGATGACAATAGTGTTGAAGACGATGATATGACAATGGTGCTGAAGACAGGATAATATGATAATGGTGTAGGAGACAGGATGACACGATAATGCTTTTGAGGATACTACGATATGATATTGGTGTTGAAGACATGATATTGATGATAGTATTGAAGACATGATAGGATAATTGTGTTGGAGACATGGTGATGATTGTGATAATGGTGTTGAAGACATGATGTTAATAGTGATGTTGATGACATGACTATGATGGTGCTCAAAATTATTGTAATGGTGATAATGGCATATCTGCATTTATTCACACTGACACTGAAGCAGGGTCTCCAGTGTGCAAGTCTATGTATACTTCTTTTAATTAAAATTATGCCTCCGCATGTCTCTGCAGCTCCACACAAAGTGAGTGTCTGCATTTCTATGTGAACTTGTCTAACCATTCATTCATGATTACTGAATAGAGTCTCCAAGAAATCTGCAACAGTGTAGGTGGCCTATTATCCAGTAATCCCTTGCGGTGACTGAGAGGCCTTCAACCTATCACGCAGGTGGTCCGGGTTCGAATTTTGGTCAAAGCTGGAATTTTTTACGGGATTATTCATTGAAAAATTCATAGTGACACTTGTAGCGGACAAGGTCGTAGTTGGGGTTTTTCTTGAGGTTCTCCCGTTTCCCCATATTAGACATTTACATCATTCAGTTAACATTTCTCAATTCCGTCATCATTCCATAGCATTTCCCGAACGCAGGCTGGCGACACACGGAGGGGGCTGGCCTAGGAACGAGTATGAAAGCAGTGTACGCAGCGAACCTTAGTGTAGTCAGCCGGTGTTGGTCTGGAAATGCACCCAAGTTGAGAGTTAGCCCAAAAGATCGTAAACGGTAGCAGTGCTGAGGTATAGTGCCCCCTCCCGAAAATTTAATTCCTTTCCATGTATTGAGTAGATCTATAGCTCGGCGGCATGCATATTTATAGGTCATTTGTTATCTCGTGGAACCTACTTGCGCGTGCGGGAAGAAAAGGTGGAGTGGGATGTTTCCCTCCCTCGCTACATTTCTACTTACAGCTAACTAGCTCACTTACCCCCACCATAAGGTTTTACTATGAGTTACGGCGCATGCATCCATTTGGTTTCAAGAGATAATGAATGACGTATACATAGTTCAGGTCTGATATTCAGTGAACGTACCAAAACAAAACAAAGTTGGGATCTTGCAGACCAGTGCTCTAATAGAAGAATATGGTAGTGAGCACTTCATTAGAAAAAAAACGTATTTTATCAGAAAAATATATTTTTTAACTTGAAATATTGATAGCCAGTCATTGTAATGTGTAGGCTCGCAAAGCGTGCAGTAAATACCGTATAATTTATTTCATTTTTAAGTCTGTATTGAGATTAATATTTTTTATTCCATTGTTAATTCCAACCTTTAATTAGATCTACATGCGTTTCATTTATTGTAAAATTATTTTACTGCATGTAAGAGTAAGCTACCTTTAAATAAATACTTCTTTATTTAAATCCAAGTGGTATTTTGTATATCAGTTTAGTAATATTCCTGTTGTTCACCGACTTATACACACAGGTACACGAATAAAGAAATGTAAACACACAGTATTGGAGTCTGCTTCACTGGCTACCGGCATTATTCAGGTAGTAGCGCCTTTCCCTAATGATTCGGAGTTGCGCTCGGACGTGAGTTCGATTTCTGCTTAGGCTGATTACCTGGTTGAGTTTATTCGAAGTTTTTCCCAACCGTAAGGCGAATGTCAGGTAATCTATGGCGAATCCTTGACCATCTCGATATCACCTATTCCATCGAAGCTAGTAACCCAGCAGTTCATACAGTGTCGTTAAATAACCAACTAAAACTGCTTCACTATATATTGAGCCGTTTTGACTCGCAGTGCTCTCCGTACCAAGCGCAGCTAGTTATAGCCACCGTACATTTAATTTGTATTCAAAGTGACCAAACGTAGGGCTGTACTGATAAACCTCAGGACCCAAAATCCCAGGTCCTAAATCTTATACCAGCATCGGAGACCCATAAGTACTATTCCAAGACTTCAAACCCTGCTTACTTTAAACTAGGAATCGGCAAAAATGTCATCGTGATCATTAGCAATAGTTATGTCGCAGGGGCAGCACAGTAAAATGTCTTAGCTTCACCCCCTCCCTTCCGTTCAATTCCCCTACAACTCCAGTACACTGGCATAAATCAGTGGCGGGTTACCTGTACTTGATTATAATTATTTAGATTGCTTTTTTTATCAAAACCTTCAACGTCTGTTCTGAAACGTGTGTTTAAGAAAGAATGGGAGGAATAGTATTTGTTTGTTATGCATATGGTGACAATGTAGATGCCTCTTGTGTAATAAAATTCTACACTTATAAATCAAACATCTAGCGACATTACGACACGTCATAAGATTATCACGAAATCATAGGTAAGCAAGAACATATTCAATATAATTAAACGGAAACGTACATAGTAGAAAATAAGTATGAAAATAATTTTCTTTTCGTAGGGCTGGACGGGGCGAAACAATTAAAACATAAAAACTAAATTCAAATAACAGTTCCGGTACTAAAATATGATGAAACAAGCTATGAGTGAAAGGGAACTCCATGCGAGTTATGTTACTGATATGGAAATGGCAAAATCATTGAAGTGCTATAATGAAGAACAGTTCATTAAAACATGTCTGAATAAAGTTGCTAACATTATTTGTCCCGAACAATATGATGTTTTAACGGTATGGAATTATCCATACTAACAATAAAAAGCAGGATAAGAGATATTGAAACACTAACTAACGAGAAATATAATCAAAGATGCATCAACAGTGGTCTGATCTCTCGCTTTAGATAAAAACACAGATATTGGTACAGTAAAACTGGTAATGTTCACCCGCGGAGTTACGAAGGATCTCTCTGTATAAGAATATTTGCTCGATGTCATTGCTCTCGAAGGGAATACAACAGGAGAAGAGTTAATTCAAGCATGAAGAAAATATATGGAAGAAATGAATCTGAAGAAAAAGCAACTTGTATCTGTATTAACATACGGGAGTCGAAATACGACTTTAAAAAAGTCTACTAGGTGAAGTAACGTATTAAAGTATTAAGAGAGCTGGAAATAAGTTGTATAACACACCAGACTGGCTTAGGTTTATTTAAAGTGCTTTCCATAGAAAAAGTGTGTAGTCCTATCATAGGTCGCTTGCCGCTACTTTACATAGCCGCTATGTTTGGCTCTATATTTAATATATTTCCGAACACTTGTTTTCTGAATGAAAACTTGTAATATGTAAACAAAAATTGTGACTAGCAGACGAGAATTTACGAGTTGTATTAAGAGTGGCAATTTGTGAATGTATTTTCCTAGGTTGTTGTAGCATAGTAAAAATAAAAGTGAAATAAAATATAATCTGTCCACCTATAAATCAATATTGTGTAGTTTATGTCAGATGATTGTGTTGAGACTCAGCCACTGGGATCTGAACGGAGTGCTCTATATTCCTCGATTGATATTACATCTTATGTATTGCGGCTTGCGTCCAGTGATGTCATCGTGAGTACAAATTTGCCGACGGCTGCTTTAAACTGTTACAGGTGACAGATGAATGACGGGGAGGTGGAGTGTGGTGGTGGAATGGAAGAAAGAAACGGGAGTGCACCAAAAAAAATCACCCTGCAACATATGGTTTCTCCATAAAAAATTGAACCACGATCGAGCCACAAACACGAGTGATAATCTCAAACTGGTGCATTGATGCATTTCCGTGTTCATGCACTTCTCATGATGCTAGTATAGATTATAAATATAAAGCGACGCATTAACAGATATAAAACTTAACAACAGATGTAGACTGCTCTTATGTTAACAGTGCACCGCTATCAGTTTGAAGGGGAGATTATACCGTAATGAATAACCTTATCTGCAGTTTAGGAGGGTGATTACATAGCTTTTAACCCTATCCCTCATTAATTAATTACATGAAATAAGTATTTATACGTTACATGGTCATATGGTGCATATAAACTGCAGAGACATTTTTTTGCGGGCGTGAATAAAACGCATTATTATTTTTTTTAGAAGTTCATAACTTATTCAGGAGAATTATTAATAATATTCATGAGTCTTGCAGAAATCTTATACAAAGCATACCAAAGAGATTTGAAATGCTCACCAAAGAGAAAGAATTCATACAAAATATTAATATACACAGGGTGAAAGTGAAATAGCCTTGGAGATTTTCAGAGCGAATACCTCACGTTGTAAATAACAAAAAACTATAATATCATATTGGTGGAAAGTTAATAGTTTTTTTTTTCAGAAAAAAAATGTTCTTTTTTCTAAATATCTAACAACCTCTCATTCGGTAGCTATTGCGAGTAGGGTCGTGACTTTTTTCCATATCGATAGGAAAACTGATACTGAATAGTTTATCCCCCTGGCGTATTTAAATAATACGGACGGTTTTCGTGTAAATTTAATTTTTAAGAACTTCTGATTTGAAGCCACTGTTCGATGCGAGTTGGTTGCAACACAGCGCCAGAGAACAGCTCATCTAGCAACACACACCGAGTCCGTTTACCTCTTACATCTGTATAAAAGAAGAGTGTTTTTACTGCTATGTTGACGGACTGTTGAAACTTCAAACTTAATTTTCTAATTAACCGTGTATTTAATCACAAAAAGTAATACGAGTATAGGTTTTCTATTCATTTCAGTGTACCCTGTCGTCCCTCTCAATCTGCAAGGTTATTTCACTTTCAATCTGTATAATGGCTATTGTAGATAAGATATTATGTAACTGTACTCAATTTTAAAAACAAGTAACAAATTTATATGTATGTATTTATTTACACTGCAAGTGGGCATGCACCCGGTGGCAGTGGTATACACAATATAAACAATACACAATAAAGAAATGATAAACAATATTTACAATACATAATAAATTATACAATACACAATAGGCCTACAATTATGCAAATAATTATGTTAGTCTAACAATTTACTCACGTCTATAGTTTACGCCGGCAATGCGAGCATATCTTGATGCGTGTGATACCGCCGGAAGTCGATATGAACGCTCTACAGAGTGTTTCAAAAGTGATGGTTAATAATTTACAGATGAAAAGTACAAACTAAAAGAAGCAAAAATGATTCAGTAAACATTGGTCCGCAAATTAACTGTTCATACGATATTATCTTTTTCAGAGGAGGGCCTGTACCGTGGCCCCCTAGATCGCCGGATTTATATCCGATTAGGTTTTTGTGTTTGGGGTTATGTAAAAAGCCTGGTTTACACTACTGAGGTCAACACACTTCAGGAACGATCCAGAACAGCCCGAGGGGATTCGCAGTTAAATACAGAAAAGAGCATAAAGCTGCGTTCAGATGCATGGAGAGCATTCTGAATACCTATTCTAAGTAAAATTCAGTTAGCGCTGTCTGCACGTCTGCTGTCAGTCAGTGAGAAATCCCAACATAAAATTTGGATTATCTAGACAACGATTAATTTGCGAACTGACGTGTATTGGAGCTTTTTTGATTGAGTTAGTTTGTACTATTCTTCTTTTAATTATTTTTATTTATTTAACTAGATAGCTAGTGAGTAAAAATTAAATTTATAAAACAAAAATGTTTCTAGCCACTACCGTAAGAGCCAAGCTTGTGTACGGTGTGCTCTTAGTCAATATAACATAAAATTTACAAGGACAGTTTGCTAAATACAGTAAGTAACTTAATTGAAATCAATAAATACAACACAACAGCAAGAATAAAGAAGAAAGAGAAAAAGAGAGAAACATACACATTTAATATAAATTGACAATCCGATAGAAGTCAGTGGTATTCAATAAAAACATGAATATAGTAGACAGAAATAAAATGGAAAAAAATACATTTGTTAATATTATATGAAGAGTCCACTGCAAGAATGATGGATTTCATTTGGAATACATTTTGCAGGAGAGCAATTGAAAGTTTGAAATGCTTAGCGCTCAAAGCTTAACTGTGATTTTCCCATCATTACTGGACAATGACTATCAGTGTTAATGCCATATAACTCTCTATGTACATTCTATATGTCTTAAGCTATGCATTGACAGTCTTGGTTCATTTTCGACAAGAAAGTGACATCCATCATTCTTGCAGTGGACTCTTCATATATCAAATTTCTTTTTTAAAAGCCTTTAAAAGCTTCAATTTTAAAATATTTCAAATTTGAAAAATGGTTTGTAATTTTATTATAAAGTTTTGGACCGAAAATAGTACAATGTTTAAGAGCTGCACTTGTATGACATTTAGGATCAATTAATGGGAAAGTAGACGTTTGTCTTCGAGTACGATATTCATGTCGATTAGATTTATGTTTTATTTGATTTCTGTGGTAGTAAGTTAGTAAACTATATTTATAAATTTCTTCAATAGTTGATACATTAAAATCTGTATACATTAAATTTGTTGGGTAATCCATATTTTTGGTCAAACAAATTTTTATTAATGTTCTGTGTAATAAAATTAATGGATTAAATACAGATGATGCTACTCCATCCCAATTTATTATACTATATTGTATTAATGATTGTACCAAAACTAAAAATATTGATAATCAATTTTGTAACACTCTGTCTCTATATTTACACTTACGTAATGTATTGCGGTGTAATGTTCAACTTTGACGAAGTCAAGGTAAATTAATGTTCTGAAATGAGTTGAAGAATCTGTTTCCATTGTTTATTCTGGGTTTAATTTCCTCCTGATTTTCATTTGTTATTGTTGCTCTAAGGAACTTGATCTTTGCCACACACGTTTATACTCAGAAGAAGGAAGTGAATTCCTCTGACGATTGAAGACATCGAGGCATTTCCATTGCGCCACACTGTATTGACGGCAGTTCAAAGAACCGAGAGTAGACAAATATAGGTAGCGCGACAAATTTTGTGAGGAGATGAAACTAATTCGCTCTCTGCAATTAACATGCTAATTGACTTTAGGGTGAAGACGAGATTAAAACTTCTAACAAAACTGAGCGTTTCGTGTAATTACTGACAGAGTCGATCATAGATCCCGGCGCGGGTTTCATCTCGCACAATGGCTGTGTAGGGGAGTGCCATTTCCAAAATCAACGCAGCGCAGAACTCCATTATGAAACTGAATTCAAATTTATTTGTAGGTTAGAAAGGCCAAACGTACCTACGCCCTATAAACACGTTACAGACAATGATACATTTTCAACGTACATAGGGCCTATACATTAATATTATGTAAGTTATAAAAGCAATGTAATTTTAATGAAGTCATAATTGTGGATTTTTGCTACTCTTGTATTTAAACTAAACTACAATTTTTATTGCGTTTTCTTAACCCTTCAGTGCTCGCGACACCAGTACTCACGCAGATTACATTTGTAAACCAACTTTTTTTACGCATGTGAAATAATAATATGCGTTACAAGAGCGGTATGTTGAAGTGTTCATGTTCGAGGAAAAGTTTGAAAAAGTGAAACGTAGTTGAGCTTTTTAAATTTCCGAGAATTGACAGAAAACATACCGCTCGTGTATCGTACATTATTTTGTGCGAAGATCGTTTATTAAATACCTGAAAGAGGAATTTCTAATTATTTGCAATGAAATCTCCATCTTGGCTTCTGTTCAATGACGGCAAAATTTGCAAAACAAAAATATCTATCTTCAATATTGTTGCTTTAAAATGTTTTCTGTGTTTACTATACGTCTGTCTTCCCCCCCCCCCCAGTCTATGATGAGTCTGGAATCTTGTTGATTTTTTCACGGCTTCCTTAATGTTACTTGCATCACGAATGCAGTAACTTCAGTGGAGTTGTAGAGTTTACTTAATTTTTGAAAATATATGAAAACAATAATTAACAGTGCAATTTAGGTGAAATTGCAGTGGTAAGTTTCCAATTTATAATTATTACTATGTTGAACGTCTCTAAAAATAATATATTAAAAGCCTAAAGCAGTAAAATCAATATGTCACTTAAGCGGTAAGAAGAGGGAAATTGTTATGTGTGTTAGGTTGGGAATACTGAATGTGGAATTTTAGACTTTCCGCGGATTGGTTTTGTGCGGAAACCAAGCAAATACGCACGATCTCGCACAAATGTAATTTTACAACATATACGAGTATAATAGTAACGTTATTGATTCTATTAAACTCTTTATGATATAACAGTGTAAGTCTATTTGAACTTTAATATTTAAATCAGTGATATAAAAAAAATAGTGTTATTATGATGCAACCAATGTATTAAAACTTTTATTAATACTGTTATTATAATAGCTTAATTTTTAGTTATTATAAGGTACACAGTACAGTTATAATGTTCTACTCCTAAACTTTAAGGTCGGTCTCGGTAGCTTGTTGGTATAGCGCTGGCCTTCTATGCTCGAGGTTGTGGGTTCGATCCCGGCCCAGGTCAGTGGCATTTAGGCTAAATGTGTTTAAATGCGACAGGCTCATGTCAGTAGATTTGCTGGCAAGTAAAAGAACTCCTGCGGGACAAAATTCCGGCATACCGGTGACGCTGAAATAACCTCCACAGTTGCGAGCGTCGTTAAATAAACTATAATTTAAATTTAAATTTTTTAAAGTTTATAGGATCGTATTCGTAGACATTCTTAGCGCGGGCTTCTGGTGGATGATCAGCGAACTAACGTTTTTCGTATTCATAAACCAGTGTTTGTGATGCGATGCGATGTGATAAATGATATGACATGACATGATACGATATAATATGATATTATGATATGAATCCCGTACAAGTAACCAGTCGATAGCCGGGGCTAGTTTAGAATGCTCGTAGCGTGGGCTAGCGAAATGTATATGAATAGCACCCAAGTCACTATTGGGTATCTGCAGCGTTTCTTTGATCGCCTTTCTGTTGGTTTGTTTCTATAATCTTCGAGTTGGATACGGTAGTTTCCCAAATGAATCGAAGAAACATTGGGATTGTGTTATCGCACATTTGCAATGAAATAGTGAAGATAATACCACAAACATATCGTCGTTGTTCCTGCAATAACTCCTATGTGACATATTTATCGATTTTCAGATTTTTGCTCTATTAAATAACATAAGTCCTCGGCGAGTCCTCGGCATCAAACCCTCTGATTTGATTACCTGGTTGGGTTTTTCCGAGGTTTTCCCCAACCAAAGGCAAATGACGGTTAATATTTTGGCGAATCCTCGGACTTCACCTCATCTCATTACATCTCGCCAAGATATTGTAAAAAATTGCACAAAATTGTAAAAATTGTAGAAAATTACTAAATTGTAAAACTGTAAAAATTTGTAAAAATTGTAATTGTAATATTGTAAAATTTTGACTTGTTTCACATCTTAAAGCTTCATTGCTCATGTAAGATTTATAGAATAAAATAAATGAATGAATGAATCAACAAATAGTGATACAGAAAATAATAAAATCTCCTATATGTAATTGTATTTCTTTGTTTCGAAAATGTAAGAATTCACAGTCTCCTATGTACGGCTGCCATAGGATGAATAAATGTTTTTTCTTCCTACTGAAAAATTTTATATTTTGCACATAGGAGTTATTGCAGGAACAACGACGATATATGCCTATGTAGTTAAATGTTACTTCAAATGTGTTCCAAAACAATGCCAACAACAGATATAACAAATCGTCCGTTGTCTAGCAACTCAAATAATCATGAGTATAATATAGTAATTATTTAATTTTGTTTAATTCTAATTGTACGATCGTATGCTAAAATTGTTTATATCATTAACTGGACAACTCCACATAATATTCTGCACTATACTTTCTGCAACTGTGCATGGACGTGTAACGATGCGCTCAAACTATTATTGCCATGAATATTTATAACTACAGTAAATTTAAAAGTTTCTGTCTCCAGCGTTTCTTTGGTCTATCTACATTTCGCTTTTCTTTTGGTTTGTCTCTATAATGCACAGTCTCTACACCAGGATAACATCTTGTTCTACGGCCGGGCAGTCGTCGACCATAGAGGTTAGTGACGCTCGCTGCGGTGATCTACTGCCTGTGGGTTTGGACGGGGAGGGCCCAGGTGAAATAAACGGTGGTACGGTACGCCTGGATGTTGACGGGGGAGATAGATGCACCGCAGAGTGGGCCTGTTTTGTTAATTTCGTACTTGCATTACTATACTCATTTATTTTGCGTTTGCGCCCTTATTCTGATAATATACACTAAGATAATATACCCAAGTACTTCTTTCATAATAATCGGTCAATAATTCATTGCTGCTTTCTCCAGCTTTCTTTGGTCTGTCTACATTGCGTCTTTCTGTTGGTTTGTCTCTATAATCTTCAAGTTGGATACAGTAGTTTCCCAAAAGAAACGCAGAAGCATTTGAATAGTTCCAATGAGACACTGAAGATAATAGGCACTGAATACCGAAAACAGATATGCCTATGTAGTTAAATGTTTGACTTGAGGCTTTCCCGCGTTTGATATGGAATAACTCTTCTCGGGTTCTCCCAGGTGAGTTGGAGATTAGCTTCCAAGCTTTCGACGGCTAGCTCTGCCATCTTCAGGGATGAAGAAGATGGCAGAGCTAGCCGTCGAAAGCTTGGAAGCTAATCTTCAACTCACCTGGCTGAGAACCCGAGAAGAGTTATTCTAGTTAAATGTTATTAGAAATGTGTTCTAAAACAATGTCAACAACAGATATAACAAATCATCCGCTGCCTAGAAACTGAAATAAAAATGAGAATAATATAGTAATTAATTAATCTTGTTTAATTTTAATTTATTGTAGGATTACATGCTAAAAATGTTTATATTACCTAGACAACTCCTCTTAATATTCTTTTTCTACACTTACTCCAACTGTGCATTTTCATCAAGGTCGTGTAGCAATGCACTTAGATTATTTCATAACTTATTGCTTATGTAGTACTATGCACTAGTTACATTATGTGGGCCTGTTTAAGGTATTGCTATAGGGGAGAGTCGGGCAGTATCGGACATCGGGTAATGTCGGACAGTGAGTTTCTTTCATCTACCACACGATGATAGTACCTGATTGACATGGTTACGTTTCTGTGATGTCGCATAGAGAAACGTAACCATGTCATTCAGGTACTACGATATGGTGGTAGATGAAAGAAACGCACTGTCCGATACTACCCGATGTCCGATACTACCCGACTCTCCCCTAGTAGTATTCTTAAAAAGTCCCTTGAATTATTTATTATTCTCATGAATATTTATAACTGCAGTAAATTTGTAATTTAAATCGTTATGGAAGCAAGTGTTTTCAATCGTGCCAATAAACAAATGCAGTTACTACTATGGGATTTCCCTTCGATAAGTAATTTATAAAATGCGCAGTGCGCCCCACTGCAAATCCTGTTCCGCAATTGCGGTGCGATGACTCAGAATGCAGACGAAGGGGTAGTTTATACAATTCGGTTCTCAACGATCCATCATGATAGCGCGGCACCTGTTGTGTGGCGACTCCTGTTCTTTTTAAGGTTTATTAATAATCTACGAGATAGACGTTGATACCTGTCAACCCGTGGCAAGTGGCGGCAGGTGTAAGGGGAGTCTCAGACGAACGTGCCGTTTGTGTCCATATAAGTCACGGAAGAATACCGTAACTCTGTTTTCGGCAATCCTTATGGAATTTCCATCATCAATTTTACAAGATATGTATGCCCTTCATAGGATTCGTTTCGTTTCCGTCATCTTTCTTTCTGTCTCATTGCCTTGTTTTTCCTTTCTTCTTTATGTTTTTATTTCGTTTCTTTCTACCTTTCTTCCTCTATTCTTTTTTTTAATTTATTTTCGTTTTCTTCGGTTAAAGTGCACTTACACTACGTGTTACATTTCATTTTTCGACGGTGACATGCCCTTCTTGTTCCATATTATACAATATTTCATCCACCTGCACAACATAAAAGATGACGATTGCGAAAGGAGTCACGTCATATCTCAGCAACTATGAGTTGAATCTACAGCAGGATCTTTGAGATTTATGCTGTAGTCTACATCAGATAGCTGCAAAATAGTGCTTACAACCGGTTTAGATTCGACCGATTATAGAACATCCGGCAAGGTTGGGCAATCGACCGAATATTCGATTTTCAACCGATAACCCCTTATATATATAATATTCAAGTTATCATTTGTATTCTGTTATCGTTCTTTAGCGATATAAATAATAGGCCTATTCAAGTTATCATTTTTATTCTGTTATCGTTCTTTAGCGATATAACTAACATAAATTTAATGTTAGATTTGAAACAATATACAGTGAAACCTCTCATTTACGGACATCGAAGGGACGTAACAATCTTTCCGCATCTGGAAGGGAGGCTCGCCAATCTAACAGTCAATTTATAATATGCATTATGTATCCCTTCACGCTTTAAATGAAATGTATTAATGCAGTTTAATTCTAAATACAATATACTACAGTAAATTCTTTGCAACTTTGAACTACAGTAGGTAAGACCGAAAAAGGAAAATATAGAACTGTGCCATGCAATTTCATTCTAGTAATTTACAATTCATTTTAATATATCAATATGCCTGGTAAATGATTAATAATTATTTAATGAATTTCAATCTTAAGGAATATAAACTTGCAAATGTTTATTTGCTATTTAATAACAATATATGAACGTTTTCGCCGTTTAGGGCATCTTCAGATATAACAAAACATATTATCTGGACCTATGATAACATATTATGCAAATTACAAGGAAAATAGAGAACAATATATGTGGTACATGAAATTCATGAGCTTTATGTAGATATAACATGAAACAGGATGAATATTGAGATAATCTTTGAATTTGAACTTAGACTGGACGAATATTTTATTTTATACATATAGCTCATGTTACAATTAATATACAATGTTTAAAATTTGTCAATGATATTAATTTTAAAATGATGATAATAAAATATTTAAAGTAATCATGGCTGAAAGTTGTCGTAAGTTACAAGATGGTATGCGTAGTTAATGTTCTTGTGTTTTGTAATTATTTCGCTTAGAAAGGCCGTTGGCATTTGAATGAATGTTGTTTGACGCTGATGACTACTTTACAATTGATATACAGTGATTAAATTAGTCAATGTTAAAATTTAATTTTATAATGAAGATAATAAAATATTTAGAGTAATCATAGTAAACATCAACTACGAAAACTAATTTGAACTTACGACAATTCCCAGCCATGATTACTCTAAATATTTTATTATCTTCATTTTAAAATTAAATTTTAACATTGACTAATTTAATCACTGTATATCAATTGTAAAGTAGTCATCAGCGTCAAACAACATTCATTCAAATGCCAACGGCCTTTCTAAGCGAAATAATTACAAAACACAAGAACATTAACTACGCATACTATCTTGTAACTTACGACAACTTTCAGCCATGATTACTTTAAATATTTTATTATCATCATTTTAAAATTAATATCATTGACAAATTTTAAACATTGTATATTAATTGTAACATGAGCTATATGTATAAAATAAAATATTCGTCCAGTCTAAGTTCAAATTCAAAGATTATCTCAATATTCATCCTGTTTCATGTTATATCTACATAAAGCTCATGAATTTCATGTACCACATATATTGTTCTCTATTTTCCTTGTAATTTGCATAATATGTTATCATAGGTCCAGATAATATGTTTTGTTATATCTGAAGATGCCCTAAACGGCGAAAACGTTCATATATTGTTATTAAATAGCAAATAAACATTTGCAAGTTTATATGCCTTAAGATTGAAATTCATTAAATACTTATTAATAATTTCATTCTAGGTCTACAATTATGCAGTACTATAATTTACAGTTTTCAACTTAACCTGTACGTTCAGGTGCCATGTCTCTCGAAACAGAACAACTGATTGAAGTGAAGAGAATAATCCTACTAACCCTAGCAGGTGTCGAATACAATTTCACGATCACGGAAACGTTGGACCCATCAGACAGGTTAAATTTTATGACTTTGTTTATCCACCCGCTTCCAGCTAACAAGGGATAGCCGGCTGGGCTAGTGGTAGCCTACGAGATCCTTGTTGTCTTCTTTCATGTTAAGGAATTTCTACGAGATCCTTGTTGTCTTCTTTCATGTTAAGGAATTTCTGTACAGTTCTCAAAACTAAATTTTACATTTTTGTAACACATTAGATCTTGAAATCCAAGTTCTGTCTGCAGTCAGGAGGTAAAGCAAGCTTTAGGACTGTGAAACAGCTGTCCATGTCCGTGTCTGAGTGTGTCCGTAAACGAGAGTTAAATTTATCATTATTTCTATATTATTTCAGTTAGGACATAAAAATCTGTCCGTATATGAGGAGTGTCCGTATCTTGGGGTGTCCGTAAGGAGAGGTTTCACTGTAGTTGCATAATACTAGTGTTGGTGGAAAAAACTGGCCACCTTACCCATTATTTTTGCTTCACAAGTGGTGCCTTGTTGGTATCACTTGTGAGATTCAGACCTGTCTTAGGACAGTTCACTAAACAACAACAACAACAACAACCCCTTATGTTTTGCAGGTATACAGAACACCAGGCGCACTTCATCATACATGAAACAGACATTTTCTGAGTACCGGTACACAAACGGAGTAACAATTGAAGGAAATTTACTTTGTCTTATTAAAATTGTGTTTTCTTGATATAGCTCTACAATTATTATTGATTGGACACTTTAATACACTTATCTCCATAACTATAGTCCCGTCGCTCTAATTTCCGGCAGCCAATCGCGTTGCAGGTCGGCTACATTTAAACGTGTGCGTCTTGTGATTCGCTTATGAAGACTAGATAAATACTTAATATAATCGCCCGCCATTTTGGCTCTTTCGTTGGCGTTCGCAGAAAGCACACGAAGACGTTATTTGCCGCTCAATTATTTGCTGAATTACAGTGCGTTTGATTTATTATCATAGGAGCTACGGCATGATAATGTTTAACGGTGTGGCAAATAGATTCCTCGTATGGTAGCTCGGGAACGAAAGAATAAAAATGGCGAACGATACTACCTACGAGACTTTATAGAACCTTCCCTTCCTAAGACGTAAGCAAAGAGGCGGAGTCATGCCGGAAATAACAGCGTCACGACTATAATACATAAATGAACAAATGGATACCGGCAACAACAAAGGAAGTAAGTGTAATGCACAATATGAAGTCTGGTGCGTAAAGAAATGCAAGAATAAAATAAGTTACAATTACTTACTGTATTAAAGAGAACAATAAATAAGTACATAGACCTTCATTATAGTGTAATACGAGTACGAGCACAACTATTTTTTTACGGAATACTATTTCGGTTTGGACGTTCAAAATTGGAAGATAGTTAGTTTGAATCTTTCTCTACAGACAGCAATGGCTCGATCAGGTGTCACCATGGCGTAACGACCGGTAACTACCGAGTAAAGATGGCGTGTATGCTAGCATCGTCTACTTGTGAAGAATGATGAGGTGCAGTCTGTTTTTTTGTGGGCAAAACGAAAAAGTCCGAGAGAAATCCACAGGGAAATGCTGGAGGTGTATGGTGCTGATTGTCTGGACAGTAACAACATCTCCAGGTAGTACAGGTTCTTCGAAGAGGACCGCCGACGAAGCACGTTCCGTGCGACCAGTGACGTTGCAGCACCACCCAATGTAAGAGGTATTGAGGCGGCAATCACCCACACTACAGTCCAGACTTCGCAGCGTCTAACTTCACCTCTTCGGACCAATGAAGAAATTCCTATGAGGCCAACGCTTCGGTTCGGATGAAGAAGTGGAATCAGTCGTGCGCATGTGGCTATACTCTCAGAAAACGGAGCTTTATGAACAAGGTGTACTGAATCTGATGTCACAATGGAAGAAATGTGTCGAGAGACTTGATTCCTGTATGAAATATAGATAAAACCTGTAGCTTTCTTGTGCATTATTTCGTTCTGTTTATCTATGAAAATCGTTGCCACAAAAATTGTTGTGCGTTACTTTTCGATCCTCCTATGTATTTACATTTTAAATTTAAAATGCATACATCTAAAACAGTAGTTGTTAATATATAATGCCTTTTAATTACTCTAAAGAGCTGCATTATTGTTTCATTAATAAATCATTTTTTAAGAAGATAGAGTGTTATTAACAAAAAGAAAAGTACTCTGAAGCTCAAATGCTTGTACTTTCACGAAGCATGTTGTTGCCTTTGAAGGTTCCCAACTGTAATACCTGGACTGGATGGATGGATAAATTAATGAACCTATTAATGATTCAGCTAATGAAACAATAAATGAATGAATCAATCAATCAATCAGTGAATGAATGAATGAATCAATAAATCAATCCATACAAGAATGGATCAATGAATCGATGTATGAATGATTCAATTAGTCGATGGATGGATGAATTTATGATGGCTGAATCGATGGATGATTGACTGTACTGAGAGAGGAAGAATTATCAATTAAATGGTAGGCCTACACGATGATAAACGCGTCCTTGCAAGGGCTCCTGTAACTCCTGCATGGCTCATTGTGGTCTGCCTTTGCTGTCCAGTCACAAAGAATGAGAAACAACTCCAATATTCGATAAACCGAACCTGAGGCACTCCGCGAGATGGGAGAGCTTTGCATACTGACTATAGCGCCAGGCGTTCAATAGAAATATATAATTTATATTTTTCGTAACCGGTTGTGCAAGACTCTAGCCTACATATAGTCATTTTCAACCGGTGTGATTCAACGCATTTCGAACTGGCGGATCAAGCTCAAGCAATAGATTTCATTTGCCACGTTTCCTTACCCCCAATCCTGGAGAATTCTCCTCAACTAAAGTCACCTGGGACAGTGCTTCAATTCACAGATCAGTTCAGTGACTCGTCATGGTTTGTATGTGACCTTGATCGGCCTGTTCGAAATGCGCTGAGTATAGTATGCCGCGAATGATCCGCAGGTGTGCCGCGAGAAAATGAAAATAGTGAAGGTTGTGGTAAATTGCAAAAATAAAAGTAAACAAAGCAGTAGTTAAAAAGTGGATCCACAATGTCAAATTCAGCGAACGCTGCACAAGTTAATATTCAGTAAACTAAACACATTCCCTCTTAATACTCTCAAAATTCCTCCTAGTTAGGAATCATTGATTTATATTATATGAATATGCGGCGGGATTTTAAATTACACCTTTATTGTGCCAAAGGTTGAAAAACGTTGTCCTACAGTTGGGGCAAGTTAAGCGAACTAGTTTTCATTTGGAATTACTTACTAATGAAGGACATAGTGAAAATGGTGTAGGTACCAACAATTGCTTCAAGATACCGGTATTGGATTTAGCCTTTATTTTTACTATTGCAGGTGATAGATGAAGTGGGAAGAAGTGGAGAGTTAGTGGAATGATAGAGGGAAACGAGAGTATCCCGAGAAAAACCTCTGATCTGAATAATTTCAAGGAAAAAATTGTTCCGGGACCGGGTATTGAACCCGGGACCTTTGGCTGAGCCAACGCTCTACCGACTGAGCTACACAGAAACTGTAACCGACACCGACTTGAAATGATCCAAGTCGCCTTCACAGGGAGCTATACCTGAAAGCCAGTTTTGTATAATACACGTCACTGTTTGTTAACAGAAAACCACAATTCAAGTCACACAGAGTTTCTGTGCACTCAGTGTTGGGTTGTATCGTCTTGTCAGCCAATTTGAGGTATGTGGATATAAAGGGAAAAATTGAGACGGTGTCGGTTACAGTTCCCGGGTAGCTTAGTCGGTAGAGCGTTGGTGCTCTCAGTCAAAGGTCCCGGGTTGGATATCTGGCCCCAGAACAATTTTCCTCTTGAAATTATCCATGTCACCTTCACCAAGTCACCTTCACCTTCACCTGAAAGCCAGATTTGCAACGTCTGATTTGTTCACAACTAATTTCATCACGATCTGACCCGCCTGGACTGAAGTTCAGCGCTCCAGCACTGTAGCCACAGACGCGGCTTGGCACACTGGACATGTTTTGCATTGATATCTTCCACCTCTACCTCGCCGAGTCTGTGCTGGTTATCCATCCAAGCGACCCGGATTCGATCTCTGTCTTGTCATGAAGGGATTTGTGGTAGGCAAAATAGACATTGTAGAGAATTTCTCTCGGGGTATTCGCATTTTTCTCTTTCATTTTACTGAGAATCTTCATCTTCCCCTCATTTCATCCATCACTTGCATTAGTTAAAAATAAGCTCGAGTGAAGTCACGGGGATAGTACGAGATTCCGATGCTGATATTGGATTCAAGAATTTGGGGCTCCGGGCCCAGGAACATATCAAGCATCGTCTGGAGATGGAAACGACGAAAACTTTCCGTTAGGGTAGACACAGGCCCACCTGTCAACATCAGATTCACGAATTCCACCCTGGCCATCTGTCGGACTGAAGCAATTGTCGCAAATAAGGTGCATGACGGACAAATATAAGCATGGATCCATTCGGTTGAGTGGAAGAGAAGGTCTTATTGCCTTAACCCTGCTAGCGAAAATAAAACATTCTATTCTATTCCGTGTGTGGCTCTCGAAAAGCAGCCCACATCTAACTACATCCGACCGACCGAGCCATTCACCGAGCCGAGCCGACCCGACACGGCACGACCCATCCAACTCACCTACCTACCAACACACCTATCCACCCATCCGATCCAACCAACTAACCAAATCGACCCACTAGCTCAGCCAAACTACCAGCCCAAACCAGCCATCAAACCAAACCAAACTAACCTAACCCAACTCAAATGAACCAACTAACTAATCAATCAGTCACTCAGTCAGTCAGTTAATAAATAAATAAATAAATAAATAAATAAATAAATAAATAAATAAATAAATAAGTCAACCAGTCGATCAATCAATCAATCAATCAATCAATCAATCAATCAATCAATCAATCAATCAATCAATCAATCAATCAATCAATCAATCAATAAGTCAATGAATCAGTCAGTCCATAAAACAGTCAGCCAATCGATAAATAAATAAGTAAATAAATAAATGAATAAATAAATAAATACATAAATAAATAAATCAACCAACCAACCAATCGATATATCAATAAATTCATCTACGAGTACAAATATGAATATCATTGGTAATGTTATGTAGAAATGAGATTTTGAGGCCTGAGAAAAATAAATATGAAATCTTTGCCATGATTACGTAAGTATTGTGTAGTAACTTACGGAAGAAGTACTGTTGTTGATTGAAATGACATACTGAGAAATAGTAAGAACCAAGTCATTTCACGGAAAAATAATGTCCTAGGAGCAAGACGCATCCGTGAATTTCATTCTTCGTTGTCTGAAACCTGCAGAATATCTCTGACGGAAGTTGTGCTGCCTGCGTTTTGTAAACGGGGAATACATAGAACAGCTGGGACCACCAAGGAATGCGACAACTGTTTGTGAACACTGTCTCACTTGTATAAATCTTTGTTTCTTGAAAGACGATAGTCAGGAATATCTAAAACTCAGCTCAGGCTTACAGTGTGACGGAGGACGAAATGATCCTATTTATAGAAGACCTAACATTAACATAATAAATATGTATGTAACCAAAACAGTTAGAGATGATATTAAGATTACACGCTGACCTGCAGTAACACTCTGAGTCTATCACGCAGTCGGTCTCGAGATGAGTCCCGTTCAGGCCTGGGGTTTTTCATTTGAATAAGACCAAGTGCATGCGATAGAAAAATCCAGCGAACCCGGGTATGACTCCCGAATGGAAATAGAGATACACGTCACCATATCGCTCCTGCGATATCAGGCAATATATACATATTCGATTACCTGCACATAAGCATTCTAGGTAACTCCATCATTACAGGAACTCGATGAACGTCTTCTGTTACTATATTGTCTTAAGTGATGATCAGGGAAAGGAAGTTCATGCCCTAAAAACGCGAAGAATATGTATGCATTTATGCCGTAAAAATTGATAAATATGTTACAAAATATGCATTATCAGTCTGAGATTATTTTAACATAATATGGTATAGGTAACTTACGTTTAGTCTATGGATTTTGAAGTGCTTGCCTCATTGCTGAATGCTCTATTTATAGTGTTACAGTTCACAACTAAGCAGTGACGTATGTTTTCTGTTGTCATTCTTCGCCTGTTGTCTCTCAGCATAGATTTGCAACGCGAAAAACTTCTTCTACGTCACAAAAAGTAAGAGGGACTTGCACAAAAGCTGTGAGCAGTTCTATAGAAAATTTTGTTGGCTTTTGGGGTGTTTTTCCTTAGAGAAGGTCTTGAATTTCTTTAAGTTGATAATAGCCAGAGTTTTGGAAAGAATATTTGCTGTTTTCTCTTTCACTTCATCTCCTACATTTCATGGAACTAATGTTAAACTGGATATTGTTCGATCGAAATCTGCTAAAGACTGTAGTAAAGAAATACCAATTGCTAACTTGAGAGGCTCCCTATGAGGGCGTCATCGTTACGTTCAAAATCCATAAACATAAATTAGTCGTGTTTACGAGGTTACACACTTTTAAAAGTGAGGGAAAGACAAACATATACTGGGTGTTCATTTCAAAGTGTGTCATGACGTCACTGTTGTTGGGTCACCGATTTGAAGCGAGTTTCAGTTTATATGTTAGAGAAGTTGCCTATTATTTAAGGCGTTCTTCAATCTGAACTTGAGAACGTGTACAGTATAACTTGAACGTCGTAACAACAGATGGCGGTCTGTACGGTCTGTGTGCTACCATAACCTCTTTCAAACTGTGTTTTGCGCCTGCAAGTCGTACGCAGGGTATTTGTTATCATCGGTTGCGTACGGTAACATTCCATAATACAAATCAAATGCTCCGTGTCCATGTAGACCGTCGAAGTTAATGTCAACAAATACGTAAGTAATCGTCTTAACCCTCTTCCCATATCCCGACAGTACGTATTTCCAAACAGTTCACATTCCTGCCACTACCGGCGTTACCGTACGTATCGGTACGTACTCTTCAGAATGAACGCCGTACTTGCTAGGCAACTTTTCTGCCTCATAGGTTATACACCTCTGCGGAAGTGTAGGAAGATTGAATTCTCTAGGCTCATCGGCTAGCCACATGGCGGCATACAGCGAGCCATGACACACTTTGAACTGAACACCCAGTATAATATGCAGTTTTTCTGCATAAATGTTAAAATATGATGTTTTTATAAATAAAGGCAAAATATGCACTTTATGCACAATAAAAGTGATATCATTGTATTCAGAAATTTGTGATTTATGTAGATAACCTTTCAGCATATTCACACAACGATAAAGAATAAATATGCAAATGCATGAACTTCCTTTCCCTAGCGATGATGTTTCGTCATGATTATGTCTAACATTAAATGCTGCTTTAATATCGTCATAAAATGAACGTGAATTAATTTACGAGTCGATCGTTGGAGATCGACAATGATTATACTGCCTTTGTTAAAATGTAAGAGGCTTTAAACTAATTTTAAACTAATACGTCTGAAAGCCGTCAGTAAAGACTACGTTTTGTTACAGTCTACGACGGTAACAGCAATGTTATGATGTAGTGCAGTGAAGGCCAACTCCACTGCACATGTGAAATGGCTTGTGGTGTTGTGTGCACGGCTAGCATGGGAAAGAGGTTAATGTGCAGAGAGTAGAAAAGATGTACATTAACGGACTGTTTACTTTGAAAATATTAGTTTTGCACAGAGGGTTAATTTTTAGAGGTGAGGTGATTTTTATGTTTGTACAAAATGACAGTTAATTAATTTTAACAGCGTGATATTTACTTCCCACAAGAGGTGCCTCATCACATCTATTTATATACACTTATAATGATTATGACGTCTGGTTGTGAGAATTTTATTATAAACGAATTATAACATTTTAAATGAACAAGTACCTATTAAACAATAAAAATGAATGTGATTACACTAAGCATTCAACGAATGGAATTCTTAGAATGTGACTTATATCATAAATGAATTATACTGACTACTTTGCACATGTACCAATTCAACATAGGAATATAAAATGACTTGAATTTCACATAAACAGAGCCATCTGTGACTGCAATATTGTCGATTTCATATTGTCACTTTTGTCTTGTTTGCAATAGATCGTTCGTACAGCAGTTTCAATCTGTTTTGAACAGACACACGCATGCGCACATGGATTTTACTAATTTACTAATAGTCACGCGTTCTTACAGCATGTCAAACTGTCACAAATCGATTCCTGACAATCAGAATTGATTTGCGAATCAAGTGCAAAACAATCTCTAATCATAATTGATGTATGAGCATCAAGAGAGTTTTGCCATTGTTTTCTGCATGTTATTTACAGCGTAACCTATATACCCTAAATGTGCAATAAATTGTATTTTAGTACGGTACTGTTATCTTGTCATTTTTTCAGGAATGTAATACTATAAATTATTATATAGTATAAGCGTCCGTGTTCTAAAGTTTTACCGCACAAGTTATAAACCTATTATTATATTTTTTATTCAGTAGCTCTGACATTTAGTAGTATTAGTAGTATTTATTTATTTAACCTGGTAGAGATAAGGCCGTCAGGCCTTCTCTGCCCCTCTATCAGGGGATTACAACTATAATATGAAGAATAAAATTACAATTAATATTAAATTTACAATTACAATTACAATAAAAATTAAAGTACGACAGGTTTGATTAATGAAAGCTAGACAATTTATCATAGAAGTTAAGAACAATTAATATTTTTGTATTTACTGAATTACAAATTAAACCTAGAATAACAAAATTCTATAGTGATGAAATTACCATATATTGAAATATTTTGTGATAGATTAAGAGAACTATTTACAAAAAACCATGTCTGAACGAGTCTCAATTACTGACCAAGTGCCTAGTAAGTTTGCGTTTGAATTCAATTTTATTTCGACAGTCACTGATGCTAACAGGTAAAGAATTCCAGAGTCTTGGCAGGGCTATTGTGAAAGAGGATAGTATGAGGAGGTACGATAGGATGGTATTGTTAGTATTGTTTCATGGCGAGAGCGTGTGTTCAGATTGTGGTGGGAAGAAAGATAAGTGAAGCGAGACGACAGGTACGAAGGAATAGAGGAGTTCAAGATTTCGAAGAGAAGGAGAAGTGAATGTAAATTTCTTTTCCTATCTAGTTTAAGCCAACCTATTGTTTCCAGGGATGGAGTAATATGATCATATTTAAGAACATTGCTTACAAAACGTACACACAAATTATGAGCACGTTGAAGTTTCGTTTTGTTGTCGCTGGAAAGGTCAGTCAGTGAAACGTCAGCATAGTGAAAATAGGGAAATACAAACGTCTGCACGAGGGACTTTTTTAAGCAAGAGGGAAGATGAACATTTATCCTTTTTAGCACATGGATAATAGAATATACTTTTCTGCAGGTTTCATTTAATTCTGTGGATGCGTCATTTCAAGCTGTTTTTATTTAATTCATAAAAAATATAGCATAAACGGACTTAATGTTTTTATTTTAGTTCATTTTTAAAACAAAATCCACAGTTTGTGATTATGATGAGCATACCCTTAATACAGATTAATTGTATGTGCGTATTTATTTACACTGCAAGTGGGCAAGCACCCGGTGGCAGTGGTACACACAATATAAACAATACACAATAAATAAATTATAATAAAATTATTTTCCGGAAGTGTTTTAAAATAGAAGTTAGGCTAAATTAGACCTGCATTTGTCCTTTCAGATGTCTGATTCAAGCATTTCTAGTGATAACGTTTTGGAATAGGCCTACAGGTCTAATATATCCAGCGGGTATGAGTTAGACTCATTGTGTGGTTTCGTAACAAGCTGTTTTTACGGTGATGGGTTGTTAGCTCTTCGCCCAACCTCCGACCTGGAGTACCACCCCTTATCGGCTGTCGCGATTGCTAATTCAATATATTCGCAGCTACCTTCCATATCTGGAGGCCGTCTCCTCTATCCGCAACCTGAGGATCGATCAAACTTCAGCAAAATTAATACAAAAGGATGGAAGCGCATTATCTAGCGAAATTTATAAGCTTGTACTTGGTATTTGTGTAAAGGAAATTGTACCAGAACAATGGAAGGAGTCCATAATTGTACTTATCTTTATGGAGGACAAGACTAACTGTAGTAACTTCCGTAGTTGACGTAGTACAAAATTTTGTCCAATATTCTTTTGAGGAGATTAACACCATATGTAGATGAAATGACTGGGGATCATTAATATGGTTTTAGGCGTGATAGATCGACTACTGATCTGATTTTTTTGTATTCGACAGATATTGGAGAAAAGATGGGAATATAAGGGTACAGTACATCAGTTAGTCATAGATTTGAAAAATGGATATGACTCGGTTAAGAGAAAAGTTTTATATGATATTCTTATTGAATTTGGTAATCCCAAGAAATTAGTTGATTAATTAAATTGTCTCTCAGTGAAATGTACAGCAGAGCCCGTATAGGTCAGTTCCTGTCGGATGCTTTTCCAATTCACTATGGGCTAAAGCAAAGGAGATGCACTATCACCTTTACTTTTTAACTTTATTCTAGAGCAGCGGTCATCAGAACATTACACTCTCGAGCTAGTGTCTCTTACCCGCGGACAAGACACTGCCACAGCGTGCATTCGTGGCTGCTGGCAGGTATGCTGTCTTTCTATCCCTTGTGCACGACGTAACATATTTCCTTACACTCCATGCACCCTACCCATTTCAGCGAGTGCTAACAACCACTGCTCTAGAGTATGCCATTAAGAAAGTCCAGGATAACAGAGAGGGTTTGGAATTGAATTGGTTACATCACTTGCTTGTCTATGCGGATGACATGAATATGTTAGGAGAAAATCCACAAACTATTAGGGAAGACACGGGAATTTTACTTGAAGCAAGTAAAGACATAGGTTTGGAAGTAAATCTCGAAAACACAAAGTATATGATTATGTCTCGTGACCAGAATATTGTACGAAATGTGAGTATAAAAATTGGAAATTTATCCTTTGAAGAGGTGGAAAAATACAAATATGTTGGAGCAACAGTAACAAATATAAATAACACTCGGGAGGAAATTAAACGCAGAATAAATATGGGAAATACCTTTTATTATTCGGTTGAGAAGGTTTTGCCTTCCAGTCTGCTCTCAAGAAACGTGAAAGTTACAATTTATAAAACAGTTATATTACCGGTTGTTCTTTATGGTTGTGAAACTTGAACTCTCATTTTGATAGAGGAACAGAGATTAAGTGTGTTTGAGAATGAGGTTCTTAGGAAAATATTTAGGGTTAGGAGGGATGATGTTACAGGAGAATTGAAAAAGTTACAGAACTCTGAAATGCACGCATTGTATTCTTCACTTGACATAATTAGGAACATTAAATCGAGACGTTTGAGATGGGCAGGGTATGTAGCACGTATGGGCAAATTCAGAAATGTATATAGTGCTAGTTGGGAGACCGGAGAGAAAAAGACCTCTGGGAAAGCAGAGACGTAGATGGAAGAATAATATTAAAATGGATTTGAGAGAGGTGGGATATGAGACTGGATTAATCTTGCTCAGGATAGGGACCAATGCGGGCTTATGTGAGGAGGGCAATGAATCTCCGGGTTCCTTAAAAGCCGTAAGTAAGTAAGTAAGAGTTAGACTTGCTGGAATTATTTGAGAAAAGAGACAGGCTCAAAATTAAAATTATTTTCACACTATTATCGTTAGGTACAATAATAACGAATTTATTATTTCTGTGTAAGCCGCCATATAGTAAAGAGTCTCTCTCAACAATTAGAAGTACCTATCACAATATTTTAATTAATTCATTCTGCTGTCGTAAGTTCAAACATTTATCTAGACGTCAGTGGTTTCAACTAGTTTGAAAATGCATTCGTACAACTGAAAGCACGAATAGTTTGAAATTAGTTTTCAAACCGATCATGCACAATAGATGAGGTTGGAACATTTTGAAAACAGTTTTCAAACTATCACAAATTTTATTACCATGATTACCGAAGTACATTTGGAGTTTCAGTGCAGTAATTCTGCGTTTCCATATGGTGAAGAATCGGTAGAAAGGAGAAAAATTATTTCCAGAACTTGAGTCCCGTGTGGTTTAGTGGATAAAGCGCCAGCACATAAAGTTGAAAACCCAGATTCGAGTCCCGTTGCTGGAGAGAATTTTTCTGCGTTCTACCGATTCTTCACCATATGGAAACGCAGAATTACTGCACTGAAACTATGTATGTACAGTTACCCTTAAAAAGAATGAGACGATTCTTGGTTGTCAGAAGTTAAAGTTCTACAGCGCGGTTCACTCGATATCGACGTATAACGATAAGTACCATGACAAATAGAACAAGAATTGTTACAAGGACCACAACAAGGACAAGGATCGGAATAAGGATCACGAAGAAGACAGCCATTTAAGGCCACGATTTCACAATATAGCTCGGGTAACAAAATATCATTGCTTCTCTGTACCGAATGGCAAATGCCTGCTATCGGATCTACATTCTGGACTGCTGCTGTCACTGTCTTGTCTCGGTAGCTCATATAGTAGCGTGCCGGTTCCACCGTATAACCGAAATGTTTCGTGTTCGATCCCACATAAAACTCTTTTTTTATTGAGGTGTAATTAATTTGTTCAGAGTTCCTCGACTGTATAATTTGTCGAAAAATATGGAGAAATGAGGGATGACGATAATACTTTAGTGTAGACAATGACTATTTAGCGTGATATAGAATTATTGAAATAAGGGGCATTTTGTACAGTAAGAGTTAATAAATCAACCCTAAATTAAATATTTAAATAACAGGATATAACAGGAAGTCCAATTATTGTTGCGAAACTAATCAAAATAAATCTAATTACGTTAAGTAAACAAATCCCAAGTTATGACACCACATTGCTACAGCTAAATTCTATGTTATTAACATAAGCATTGAATAGGTCCGTGCTTATGCGTTGGACGACAAAACCAAACATCGAAAGTTCGAATGTTGCCGCGGAATGTAACTTCTTGCTTTTTATAATGTAAATCAGACTTCTAACTAAATCATTCATATTTCTTACATTATTTATTAATATTTATAGCCAACATTGAATTTGCAAAGAAAAGACTTTAGAAATCTCATATGGAATTTGTGATCTGTAGTGACATAAACATGGATTATCTCTCGGAACTTTTCCGTAAAAGTAAATTAAATTCACTCCTTGAAACTGGAAACCTTAGTCGTAGAGCCATTTTCCCACCAGTATAAAGCTGAAGTAGCACAGCCATTGATAAAAGTTTTGTACACAGAATTAGACTGAATTCCTATTCGACAGGACCTATAATCAATGGCTTGTCTGAACATGATAAATAAATCCTAAGTGTTTCCAATGTCACTGAACAATTTCAAAATATTAATTTAAAAACTAAAAAAGGGTCGTAAATGCTGTATCTAGTGACTATTCATATTTATGTCTACAACATGAATCTTGGAAAAACGTATATGATACTGGTACTACTGATATTAAGAGTAAATGTATTGTATTTTTCACTTTAATTTCAGAATCACTTTGGCGGATGTTCTCCACTCAATGTTGTGAAAAAATTCAAAAGTAAAAAAAATGTAGATAACGCAGGGACTTAAAAATCTCATGTATTAAAAGGAAGAATCTATATGTAATGAGTTGCAATGTAATGATCCTCATGTTCTTAAATACTACAAGAAGTACGGTATAATTTATAAAAAATTATGAAAGAGGGAAATAGAGTACATTCGAATAGAAAAGTACAACATTCAGATAATGCAATTAAGGCTATTCGGAATATTATTGAAGTTAAACTTGTAGATATTCTAAGAAAGAAAATATTTTTTCATTAAAACCAGTGATTATAAACTAGAGGACCCCAAATCTATTGCAAATTCATTTAATGTCTTATAGTATATAGTACAGAAATATTATTGACAACTTAAACATTCAAGATTTTGCAAAAGATACTGCAATTGGTTATTTAAGAGATGCATTTAATAATTAGTATTAATATATGTAATTAGTCAATAACTGCAACAGTGCTTTTTCATTCAATCATAACATGAATAAAATTGAATGAACATTAAATTAAACACTTTTGCAAACACGTAGATAAAATAGTTAAAATCAACTGAAGTGGTGAGAATGAAATAATCCAAAGCCACAGTTTTAACAAAAATTGTTTTGTGCGAGTGCATTTCTTACACATATGGGAAAGCTACTAATAAAATATTGTAATAACTACTCAACAAATGACATAGCCTAAGGACTCTAAACCTTTGTAAAAGTTTGTCTGTGTGGCTTAGGAATATTTTTTAATTTCATTTTAATTGTTAGTTTTTAATATATATGCATTTACATTGTATGTGTGTGTATGTATAAATGCATTCATTAGATTAACGTTTACAATATTATAACTTGTAATTTTGTATTGTCTGTGATCATTAACACTTAAAACTTGTAAAACTCTATTTCAAAGTTATTTTAAAAAAATCGTTGTGTAGAGTAGGAATCGAACTCGCACTCTTCTACACGAAACGCAGAAGTCTTAGAGTCTGAGCAATGGAAACGACACGAAAGCTTTCCTTTCTGTGCGGAGTGTCAATCTAGTCATGAAGGTCCATGGTCGATTTAACTACACGATTTATGTATATATTTATCTTTTATTTACGTAATATTATCATATTTTTGCAGTTTTTGAAGTGAATTTCGGAACGATGCTAGTAAGAAACCAAATAGCCTGAATTTAAGTAACTAAATATTCGTTATCTTGTGTATCAGTGCTCTGGTCTCTGATCATGCGCAGTGTCTTACATCTGAGACTTAGGAATATTCAATCGTCTCATCCTTTTCTAGGGAAACTGTACTTCCTTACATCATAGTAATATCATAAAGCGTAAGTAATCACTTTGTGACTCAAGACGGCGCCATGTTCCGTCGGATCCCGGCCACTTAGTCACTCGTAATGAGTGCACCTCTGTACTGGCGGTTGGACCTTGTGTCTACTGTTACACATACTGTGACACGGTACACGAGGGTAGGCCAACAAAGGGGAACACAGGAGTAGAACTGAAACTGAGAAGGATTCAATCCGGCATCGGAACTTGAATCCGGTGTGGCTTAGTGGATAAAGCGCCGGCACGTAAAGCTGCAAACCCGAGTTCGAGTCCCGGTACCGGAGAGAATTTTTCTCCGTTCTACAGATTCTTCATCACAAACTTGCTGTACGAACAAATCTCATATCTCGTAAGGTAATTGTTTCAACAAATCAATGATGATCACCATAATATAATTATTACTAAACTCGGAAACAAATCAATTAACATAAATTTAAGCTACTCAGAGTGAAGTGGGTCCAATACATTCACTTTAACGAAATGTCATTCCATAATTACATACACAATTACATTTTAATTTTTCTAATTTCACTGTGTTTATAACATAATGAATGTTTCCGTTATTCCGTTGTATTCCTACTCATGTGTAGTCAGAGCACTTAACACTAGATGTTTCTAATCATATTCGTAAATACATATTTTTGTTCTCCTTCGGGAGTGCTAATGAGACGTGCAATATACTCTGCAGGTAAATATTATCCATCATTACATTTATTCATGAATTATTTATTAACTTATTATTCTATTAACGAAATAACGTTATTAAATGTCACATGAGACATTCATTTGCTTTGATAATTTCACGCTTGCGTAGCAAATGAAAATATTTTGTGACAGCCAATTATTACCTATAACTGCATATTTAGCTTTAGTACTAATCCACCAATGGAGTGCAAGAATACTTTGAATTTTAAGCAATTAAATCGGATAAATCGCAATATAGCGAACGCCAGTAGGGGAAGTCATCCTCACCCACATGAAATGTGCATTCGACACAACACTCACCTATAACGTACAGTGTCTGTTCAGCTAGTAGGGGAAAAGTGGAAGAGGTGGTGGGCGGAGCTTCTAGTTCGCTATATTGCGATTTGCCAATTTCTACAAATCAATGAGATACACCATAACATAATTATCAATAAACTGAGAAACAAACCACTCAACTTAAGTTTTCCTAGCATCAAGTACACCCAATAAATTTAAATTTATGATAATTATATAACTTTATTAATTATGCATTTAGTTAAATTTCCATCATTTTAAATTTCAGTGTAAGTAAAATATAAATAAGTACTTTCATTATTCCATTGTAGTTAAGATAGTAAACAATATCTGACTTCAGTCGTTTTTTTAGTTGGTTATTTAACGACGCTGTATCAACTACTAGGTTATTTAGCGCCGATGAGATTGGTGATAGCGAGAAGGTATTTGGCGAGATGACGCCGAGGATTCGCCATAGATTACCTTCTATTCACATTACGTTTGGGGAAAACCTCGCAAAAATCCCAACCAGGTAATCAGCCCAAGCGGGAATCGAACCCGCGCCCGAACGCAACTTCAGACCACGCCGGTGGCTACTTCAGTCGTATTTGTAAGTAAATATTTTCATTCTGTTTTACCAATTCGAATGAAATATGATAGTATCATATGAATAAGTAGCATGTATTATTATCTTAATTTAATTAATGAATTACGTCTAATTTTATTTGCGAAATGCCCTTATTAAATATCAAGCGAGGCTTCCATGTTCTACGGATAAATTCATGAGCTGTACTATTGCAAGACAAACTAGAATTCATATTTCAAGAAGACAGCTGTCCCTCCGATTTCGAGAATGACGTTAATTGATATGATGCTGGCAAGTCGATGCATAGAAAATACATCTGAAAATGACCAGCACCTTATGTAGCCCCCAAGATGACCTGACCTCACACCATGTGGCTATTTCACATCAAAGATAGGGTATCCGTCCCAACGATAACGCGTGATAACACAGACCTATCGGACTATCATCGCAACAGCTAGCATATCGACACGACCGCGTTGGGACTGATATGACGAAAACTTTACTGAACTATCATATTGATGTGTGCCGTGTCATTCGTAGTGTACACATACCAACATACGTAGGTCTTTCGTTCTGCACTAGTTTCATTAACTTAAGTTCAGTCGATTATGAAATACAATAATAATTAGGGTTGTGAAGTACAGTATTGCTATTTTGTATATCCACTATGCGTCTGATATGATAAAATGACATCAACAGCTATACAGTAGAGTGCCCGAAAAATCCCGCACCATGGAATAAATCACAGTATGTATTTCATGCATTGGTTGTACGAAAACTTTTCCCATTCGATTAATCACAGAGGTCCAGTTTGTCTCCACGCTCGCCGACTTGAACCCCAATGACTTTGTTTTCTGAGATATTAAGTCAAATGTCTACAGCAGGGCTGGGCACCAAGAGAAAATTCTACTCTCTCACGGGGAGCCATACGACTTCTCTTCAACCCCTTTCTTCCCCGCTGGACATCGCGCAGCGTTGATGCTGTAACAGGTGAATATTAATCGTTTCCGTTTAGAGTTTGGAATCGCTCCCGGTGCCCAACCCCCTGGTTTACAGCATAAAGATTGAAGATATGGAATATCTATGCCGAAAGAATCGAGGATGAGTACCGCGGTATATCACCTAGCTTTGTGACCCTTGTTTTAAACATGCGGTTCCACCTCTAGACTTGTGCGGAGCACATGTAGAACATATGAAGGATTCAGAGCCATAGTGGGCCAAGCGCCATTTATTAAAAACGGAGAAAGCTAGGGTTAAAGTTAAGTGAATACCATAGTTTAATGAAGATTGATATATCATTTAGCTTGAATGTGTATACTTTATATTACTTGCTATATGTTTCCATTGAATTACGGTGATAACTTCATTTTAACCCTTGTTTTCTACGGTTTTAGTAAATGGCGCTTGGCCCACTATGATTCTGAACCCTTCAGATACTGTGATTAGACATTAGACCTATGGTGCGAGACAGTTCGGACATTCTGTTTAGAAAGCGCGATTTACAATGTTATGAGGTGTAAATCTTCCGGTCTTTATCTAGTAACACTTAAAGGATTATGAACGAATGAGAGGGAAATGGGAGTAGAAACTTTAAAAGCTATGCGAAAACGCGTCCTTGCAAGGGAGATTGGGGCTGAGAAAAGCTGAATACGTGAACTCCAAGCCTCTTGGCCACTTGTCTCACGTCGAGTTTCGCGGATTCACTGAAGGAGCTCTAGAAAATTTTTAATGGGAATATCCGAAAATGGGCGTAACCTAATAGTTACCACATAAAGGGGGCAGAGGGATGCGATGGAGAAGCTGATTCCAGGGTCGGTAGAAGAAACGCTGGAAGATGTAAGTCTGCACATTTAAAAGTTCTGTGTCCTTTCGCAGTGCGAGTGGAGTAAAGTAAACTCGCGCGTGTAATAGGTGTGATCAGGTCTCGTTTTAAAGGCTTCTGTGATTGGACAATACGCATTGCTTCCCACAACACACCTTAGTATCCAGAGAATCTTGTATCAGACATGTATGGTGGCGTGCTTAATCACAAAGTGTGAACGATATAAACTACCAAAATTATACAGACAATATTAAGCGGTCAGTGGGATAAGGACTAAAGTTAAAGTTTTGCCGAAAATGGTTTTCTGAATGCAATTTACTCTTAAAGGCAAGCCGTACATTATGCACTTTTAAAATGACCAATATCCATGCCCGTTGCCATATTAGAACGTATATATTATTTTAATGTACCGAAGTACATATGATATTTCCATGCAGATATTCTGCGTCATTATACGATGAAGAGACGATTCTGTCCGACGCCGGGGTGGAATCCGGTGTGGCTTAGTGGATAAAGCGTCAGCACGTAGAGCTGAAAACCCGGGTTCAAATCCCGGCCCCGGAGAGAATTTTTCTCTGTTCCATTACTCTTTCATCGCATATTAGAGCGGCTTAAAAGTTTCAATCCATGGAACAACGCCCGATGTCCGGGACTTTGGACATTATTGTATTGGCCGAGCTACGAGTATGCCTCGCTGCAAGTGGAAAAAGTGGAGCTCCCAAGTGTATGGACTGAACTTGTTAAACGTAATTTCGAAGTTGTTGAAATGACACATACTGATTTCAAAGACTTTGATGGGGGTTTCACGCAGTTTTTCAAGAAAAGTGCATCTCAAAATGGTGACTTGTTTCAGGTATCAAAAGACAAGATTTTCCAGTACCATCATGTCTTGTATTTTTATTTTATTGGGTTATTTTACGACGCTGTATCAACATCTAAGGTCATTTAGCGTCTCAATGAGATAAAGGTGATAATGCCGGTGAAATGAATCCGGGGTCCAGCACCGAAAGTTACCCAACATTTGCTCATATTGGGTTGAGGGAAAACCCCGGAAAAACCTCAACCAGGTAACTTGCCCCGACCGGGATTCGAACCCGGGCCCATGTCATGTATGGTGCAGCATCTGATACCAGTAAGAGTACATTTTTTCTCATGATGCCCTCATGCCGAAGGATATTCATAGACTTTTTAAAGATACTGCAGATCGTTAAGTGATTTACTTTATCTAGTTCTTCACTTCGTAGCACAAATGTTTGCCTGGGTTATCTGGCGACAATATACCAACAATAACATTACCAATATATCGTCCAGTTTCATCCGTGTTTTCGTGAAGTGACGCTCAGATTTTATTATTTGCTACTGTACTTCCGATGTTCCATAGCACTTTTTCATAACACGAAAATACGTACCCTTGACGAAGTGTTGCTGTTCGTGGAACCTTCTTTTTTGTATACTTTCTAAAAAGTTTTTAAAATATACATTATCGAGTTTCTCCAATGGAATTTTGCACTGAACCATAATTTCACACAAATCTTAAAAAAATTGCGATTTCTTTTACCTGGAATTTCGTTAATGGTTGAAGATCGTTCATTATCTCCATTAAGTTTTAACAGATTTACATTATGAATGTACTTACTTCTTGGAATTGCAGTGCTGTTGTAAGTATCTTGTTTTATTTCCATTTACGTCTGTTTCACATTCAGCACATGTAATAATGTCTCCTTTTGCACATAAATATGGATTTCCAACATACTCCACCATCTTCTTTAAACGTCCAAGCAATTACTTTTTCTTGTTTTCGACATTACAATGCACCAATATTATAAACACTAATTAACTCAGCTAGCATGAACACGAATATAATTCAGCGATATGTGTTGTAATCCCGAAACCAGCAGTAGTACTGCGGGAAGCTAACAAGAAAGTCTCTGTGAGATGTATTTTAATTAGGTGCGGTGCGGGGAGGTATTAATGAATGGAGGACCGCTCTTCCTAGAACTGACTAGAGATAAGATAAGTGTTATGAGTTTGGCCCTTATGACAGTAAATAAATGACATCTCAGTCACCACATGGTGTTTAATTATACTGTGGCTGAAAATATCAGGTAGTTTGAGACTAGCTCTGTGTCGGTGTGTTGTATAAGTTGAAACTGTTAGTTAATATTTTAAAAGTGAATATTTCACGTTAGTTAGTTACTGTAATGTAGTTAGTAGTGTGTCATTATGTCGTTTTCTGCGAGCAAGAGTGGCGTTACGCTGGCTGTTGCCTGTGTGTAGGATTGGCATTACTCCACATTCCTACCAGGACTGATCTCGTGAGCTCATGCATTTTATCAAGACACTCCCCCACTCTTCCTAAAGAGCTGCGCACGAGATCGGATGAGTCTACTTTGAATTAAAAGGGAATGGGTTAACCTTTGCCTTGAACTCCAGACCTTCCCTTCTACTCCTACCCCCTCCACAGAAACGTTGTTCCCGTACTGCACATTAGAGATGGGATAAACTGTTCTTTTTAAGATACAGTTTCGATTGTAACTGTTTCATGAACGAAGCTGTTCCAAAATAACAGTTTCATAAGAATATGTTTACAACATCTGATTCAAATGTTCCAACTGTTTCAACTTCTCATCTGTTTCGGGAACATGTTTCAAGGCACTTAAATCGTCTTTAAATCAGCTGTTCAGTGTATTATGACGACGAAAGTCATTTTTCGTACATTACTATTAAGGGTACAGTAAATAACTACAATTCAAAATGAATCAATTTTTGTAAAAATAGTAAATTGTTTAATAACGATGACATTAGCCGATGATTTTTGCGGTATATTAATAATTAACACTATGTTAGGGCACCATGAACATATTCTCCATCAATAGACAGCTAATAATAAATATCAGATTTATTAGGGAATTTGATTCGTACAGTTAAATTGCGCGATCCTACATAGGCTACTGTTGCACGAAGGTCGTGTGGAACATGGATAATATCTACTTTCGATTGAAGGTCAATGATAGCGCTACACGTGGTCTTTGCAGACAGCAAAGAAGAGGAAAACTGTTTAGAAATTGAACTGTTTATCTCTCAGAACAATGTGGATCGTTGGAACAGTGTAACACTCTTTGGAATAGTTGGAACAGGTTATTGCACGAAACTGTTTCGTATCGAAACAGTTTCAACTGTGAAACAGTTTCAAATAAACTGTTCCAGCTTTTTTTACCCATCTCTACTGCACATCGTGAGTGTCTTGACAAAATGCATGAGCTGTACTTGTCATGCGCTCAGTGTATACTCAAGAACGGCTAACGTCACCCAACCCTCTCCATACATCTTAACGTCACCTCGTTTAAACGATAAGGGATTAAAAATAATTGTGTCTTTATATGTGATCATAAATTTGTGTCTAGTGTGAAACTAAGGAAATAATGTCTCCTTTGTTAAAGGGGATCCGAGTGTATTACATGCATGCATCCATTCCCCACACACCCGTCTATCAATCTAGCAGTCCGCCCACACTCACATCATAGATGCCTGCTCGAATAGCAGCAATCTTTAGCTCGTTTAAAATGTGGCCTTGATGTGCAACTGCAACTTAGCGGACAACAAACGGTATAAAAGGCGAAGGCGGGCCGATCTGACGTCTGATGGGTTAAATTGTAGTGCGTGTGATATCACATTAGATAGGAAGCTGGGAGCTTCTGAAAGGCGGACTTCCTCCTGTTTCCGTTGTGCAAAGTGACTGAAATTTATGTGGCGATTATAAAGTGTTGCAGGCGTCTCCAGTGTCTAGATATCGTATATCAGACGGAAAGGTTTCAAGCGCTTTATGTAGAGCAGAACATTTGTTAATGCACGTGATATACGAACCCTCTGTCATTTTTCCCCATGCTACACGACTTTATATTTCAGAACATAAGAATACCATAAACCCTAAAGCGTTATGGACTATAAAGAGTTATTATCTCTCATTTTTGAGAGGCCACGTTCTACAACTAGCTCCACCAGAACAGTACAAGTAATGGGCGTCAAGTCCAAAGGTTTCTCCTCATCTCTAGAGGGATATCACCGCGAATTTACTCTTTAAGCCTTGGCTGTGAACCCTACATAGTTATGGCCATGTATAAGCCTACATCGCCATGTCGCTCCCACGTTATACGTTCGATTAGGGGAGATGCAGGCAATGGCGGTCACCTAAGCAAAATGTGACTGTATCAGACAACTAATAATCCAATTTGAATTTTAGTGAAGGCATTAGAACTGTTGAACTATCCACTTTCAATTGCATCTATTTACAGTTTATAAACAGTTGCTAATTTTTATATAAATTCCTTAATTAAAGACCACTGCATTGACCGGCATTCCCAGCACATGAAGGTAATAACGGTCATGAAATTTACAATTGAATTTAAAGGGAATAACCTATTATATGATTTATTTAATATTTTCTACGTTACAATGTGTGTACCAATCAATGGAATTAAACAAAAACGATGTTATAATGAATATGTAAATTAAAAATCTTATATTTATATCTGTCTTTCTTCAAAACAGTTAGAAATTATATTTAAAAAAACAAAATAACTGCATACAATATTTTGTTAGCTACAAATCCGCCTTCAGGAAGTTACATGAAACACAGTCTTATATTTTTTCAGTTACAGATATAGTTAAAAGTTTTTCTTAGGTCTCTGAACGGAATTTAATCAGTAATGTTAAGATAGTAGTCACATTCATACCCCTTGGCACTATCACAACTACTACACTCTGCAAGTTCCCACTTTCAGCAGCTTGATATCATAATCATTGTACAGAGAGCACTTCTTTCTGTTACTCTCAGTTCATCATCACTGTTATCACACATGACTAGATCATTATCCTCTGATGAAGATTCAAACAACTCCTTTGGGAGTTTTTTCTTTGCATCAGATCTCTTCGCAGCAGACCTTTTAGGATCGTATTTCTTTTATTTTTTCTGCGACAGTTTCTTCTATTTTTTAGCCTCAAACGTTTTCTTCATACGTGTAGAAGTGAGTACTTCAGAGTGCTGCTTTTTTGTTCCTCCTGATCTTCTACTGTTTGATGTAATAGGTCCAGCTGATACCGCTTTCAAAATTTCGGAAATACTGATTTGTATGTAATTGCGTTTTTTCTTTTCTCCTGGTGTTTCATTGACAGCTATAGAAACGGTTGACTGCAACATTGTACTCAGGTGAAGCAGAAACAGAATCAGATGAGCAGATATTTGACTGATTAGAGGGATTACTCTGTGATGTGGCTGGGTGAAGATCAGGGTTATAATAAGCAGAATCTGGAGACAAATTGGGAATTAAAGCGAAAATTGCTGTTGCTCCAAAGTCTGACAAAGCATTCGGTATGTTTGCAACTCTGGCAAGATCATCAGGTCTGATAACTTTTACTTGTTCATTTTCATATAGATGTCACACTCCTTATTAAATGCCGTCCTGAGAGCTCCAAAGAATGTCACATCAAGTGACTGGGTTCTCTGAGAAGTGTGGGGTGACAATGAAACCATAACAGTACTCTTTACCCTTCAGAATTCATATGCCTCTAAGGTGCAATGTGAGTAATGGTTGTCAAGGATCAGAAGGTTAGGGTTTTCTGGAGTAGGACGGGAGCGATGAGCAAAATGTTCCAACCACTTCAAGAAAAGTTCATTGGACCATCCATTTTTCGAACAGCTGTACAGTGCATCAGGAGATCCGCCTTTTTCAAGAGTCGGACACATTCCTTTCCGAGCAAATATAAACATCGGGCAAATATAGTTCCCAGCAGCACTCATGGCACACATCACAGTGGCGTGTGTGCCACGATCTGCACTTGTAGCTGCTCCTACTCGTTTTTGGCCCTCGGGTGCCAAAATAGTTTCAGGTTCCAATCCCTCTTTCGTCTACATTATAGACATGTGATGCCGAGAATCCATATTTTAGAAAAACATCCTCAAGATTAGTGTAAAATTTCGAACTTCTTCCTTATTGAAACCTTTAATGCGGTTAATACTTACTACCTGCGATTTTCTCAAAGACAAAGAAAGGTTTCGCTTCAGGAAATCTTCAAGCCAATAACATCCTGCCATTTTTGTTTCTTTGGAGAATGTATGTTCATGTTCTATTTTATTTGCTTAGCAAACTCAAAGGCTGCACGCTTTACATTGTTTGGCGTAAGACCATAGAAGGAATTTGCCAAAAGTTTTAACTGGTTGCACACCTCTGCTTCTTGGTCAGGAGTAAATATTCCCCTTTTTTTCCTAATTTAGGATCATTATAGTTCTGTTTACTTATCCTCTCCTAAAGTGTGCTGAAGGAGATTCCAGTAGACTTCGACATTGACCTGATGGACTTTCCAGCCTGTATAGCTCTTACGACTCTCTGAAAATCTTCTGCTCTCCAGCTGCCTCTGTTTGTCTTACGCCTGTATTTGCTAACCATCTCAAGGAAATGCAAAAATAAATAAATAGACGACTAGATACACAGATACATAATTAATTAACTAATGAATAAATAATTAATAAAAATAAATACGTAATATTAAACGCATGAACTATTAAGAATGAAACTATATCACTTGACATATTGCATTAGATACATTTCGAAATGTTATATTCACACGAAGGTAATGCCGGTATAGTGAAGGTAATGGCGGTCAGTTGACCGGTACTGCCTTCATTGCAGACAGTTTGTAAAAATGCAACCATAAATTAATGAATGTAGGTACCAATATCAAACTGCTACCCATTGACTAGCAACATGTATGGGTATATTCCTAGTGTGAAAGTATTAAATAAAACAAGATTAATTACTTACAGCAGCAGCCTGAAGTTCCTTTTGATTTACAAGAATATCAATGAAAACATACAAGCACTCCTCGTAACAGCTAGGCTTCAACTACTACAAAAAGAGTCTTGCACATAGTTAATATCATCCTTCCAAAAGTGCAGCACCAGTCGGAAGACAAAATCGAATTATTGTTTTGGAGATAAAGAGATGACCGGCATTCCCAACTGACCGGGCTTACCTGCAGCTCCCCTACCTCTATACAGTCAATTCTGGTTATAGTGAACTCCGATGTAGTGAACATTCGGCCATAGTGAACCTAAATTGTTGGTCCCGATCCACATACATTAAAAAGTACATTAATATTTCCGTTTATAGTGAACCCTCACTTCGCTTATAGAGAACCTAAAAACTAGAACTTCTAACAAAATGTTGTAATTTTGAAATGACCAAAATGGTAATTTGCGAAAATAATTTCTCATTCAAACTTCCAAGAATGTTATAGCGATGTACCGAAGGACATATGATATTTCCATGCAGGAATTCTGCGTTATCATATGATGAAAGATCGGTGGAGCGGAGAAAAATTTTCTCCGGCACCGGGAATCCAACCCGGGTTTTCAGCAAGTATCTACTTCGGTACATCGCTATAATACGATATGCGTATATAATCACTTGTGATTTAAGACGGCGCTCATTCCGTCGGATCCCGGCCACTTAGTCACTCGTAATGAATGCACCTCTGCACATTAGTGTGTTGGACATCGTGCCACTGTCACACATCTGTAACACAGTGCATGAGGGTTGGCCACTAAAGGGAAACTAAGAGGTGGAGCTTAAACTGAGATGATTCAATCCGGCATCGGAATTGGAATCCGGGGTGGCTTAGTGGATAGAGCGTCAGCACGTAGAGCTGAAAACCCGGGTTCGAATCCCGATGCCAGAGAGAATTTTTATTCGCTCCACCGATCCTTCATCATTCCAAGGATATGTTTACAGCAAAATTTCATACCTGATACTCCTTAAGTGCATTGAAAGACAAAAGGATTTGTTCAGCTTCCTGGACAGCTTGGAACATATTAAAGGGAATAGTGTACGCAGTAAAGGATAAAGGAAGTTCTGACTCCTTTAAGAAGTTATCAGAAGAATAGGAAGATAAAGTATTTTCTATTGTGAAGAGAGTAGAGTGGTGACCAAATAGTAAGTGCGAGAAGGATTATAGTATAATGTTCTCAACTCTCCTTCCCGCAGTGTCTACTGTCTACATGGCCAGATTAAATTCAAGTTTTGAATTGTATCAGGAAGTCAAATCGTAAAGTGTTTACATTGGAAAATAAAGCGAGCATTATTACTGATACTGAACATGGTCTATTCCAAGTGGACATTAATGCTTACGTATAGCAACGTCAGTAGTATAAAAACAGACACTTCGGTTTTAGTGATCCTCGAACATAGTGAACGAAATATGCTGGTTCGCAGAGGTTCACTATAACCGAAGTTGACTGTATATACCTTCTAGGTAACCTTATCTCAAGATTTATTTGGAGAATTCATGAGTCGTAGGATGAAATTATAATTTTGTATTTATCATATTCCAATATTTCTCCATTCGAAAGTTACATTTATACACGTAGCGACTATTGTTGGTTACTCAGGTGTTGACGAGTAGAAGAAATGTGACCTTCTTGACTGTTGGTGTTTATTATTATTATTATTATTATTATTATTATTATTATTATTATTATTATTATTATTATTATTATTATTATTATTATTATTATTTTTACAGGAATATACGAAAGGTAACTGGCTTACCCACCGTTTTGGTCTCTTCGATTTATCTGCAAAGACATCTGAATTCTCTTCAATTGAGATGTTAGCTTGCATAGCAGGGGAGAATACAAAGTTGAGGAACAACTGACAAGTGAATTTTCCTGAAGCCCTCCGAATTAGGAATAGATTCATTTAATGTTACTTAGATTTTAGCATTCAAAAGAAAACGCCGGCCATGTGTTTCTCAGCGTTTAAGGCTTACAGAACGTTTTGGCGGCTTCGGATCTCGCGTTTTTTCTTTGTCAGTATAATGTTCTGTGCTCATTTCGATCAGCGACGTGACGTAAATAACCAATGATTTCTAAACCATTTCCGTAATTATGGACAAAAAGTGAGTCAGGAGCAGTCGAAACGCCTATTATCGTTGCTCTAGTTGTTAATTTCTATTGATAAAAAGTAGCTCCAGTAAGTTTTTATTTGTAATGGAGATTTATTCTTCGTGAAAAATAATAATATACAATACAGTAGTATATGTGTGAAATATAATTTTCCATTTCCTATGGACAGCGAGAAAGTTGAAGTAAATGAAACGTTCCTTTAGGCAATTTTGTACATCCGGAAAGTAACTTTCGTTAGATTATTGCAGAACTCCGTTCTGTTCTAGAAATTTTATTATACACAAATTGAAACTACAACACCGAATTTTTAAACACAATTTTCAGCCAAAATGAGACATTTGAAGGGTACACGGGAAAAACGAACAATGTCACATTTCCATTAAAGGTGAGATAGTGATATATTTCAGTATATTACTGCAAAATTTATTGATGTTTCTACTTGAAATGAAGGAAATGATGAATGTATCCGTGGCTTTAATTCTCCTTCACCACTTTTGGTAAAAATAACACTGTAGTAATACAATGAATTAGATAATGATACCACCCTTAACAGAATTGTGACATTGTTCGTTTTTCCCGTGCACCCTTCATTTGTCTTATAGTTTTACAAGTTTTAGGATATCCTCGTCAAAGAATTCTGCTGCCTGTGATTTGAGTCATGCCTGAAGTACTGAATGGTTCTCCTTAACTTCTTTAATGTGTGATACTACACCTCTGCAGTGAATGTGGTGCCCGTTTCAGCAGCAACAGTAGCTATGAGTTTGTTGCGAGAGAAAGTTTGAGCCACATCCTTGTTTCATTTTCTTTGTGAGGAGCATGGACCTACTTTGTTGACTGATTTTTTTTTGTGTGTAAAGATAAAGATAAGCACACAGAATCATATTAGGCCAAAGATCTCTTGCATGGGCAGGGGTAGACTAACTTTTTTCATTACTTAACACTTTTATCTAAGCCTGTAAGTCCTCTCAGTATCGTTCGTGGCCCCTAGCATATTTTAAACTGTCCACCTTCCTTCCAGTTGATTGATACATGTGCCCTTCTCCATCATCCCTGAAAGTTCGTAACACTACCCCGGAAATACCCTGTATACTTCTCTTTTTATCACCTCCCTACAATTTGTTTCTTTGTTTGCCAACCTTTCAAACTGCAAATTCATTACGATACTAAAAACATGCTTTGCAATCGTCATTTGTTTACCGCATAGACAGTCAACTGAAAATGGCGCCTCTGTTCAAACATTTTAGTGAAGCTCACATTATTGAAATAGAATTTTAGTAAGTCAATTAATGTTGCATTATATGTATTACAGTACTTCATTTCTTATAATCTTTATATACTTTCTTCTAATCGTGTAATAGTCATTAAAATCCCACTCGAGTTTTGATTTTCTCAAGATAAATCAAAATCTCTAGTGAGATTACTGTTGATAACAATATCAATGTTGCAAATTTTACGTATTATGAACGTTAATTCTGTGGTTTTTGGGTAAAGGGAGATAAGTCATAAAAATGAGTTCGGAGATAAATGAAAATTAAACTTGAAACCCTATTACAAATAATTTTCTACATAAATAAAACACATCAACTGCTAGTATTCTTTGATTTTTGCACACTCACTTGTATAATTTAACTTGTGTGTTCATCTGGGGAATAAAATTCCACCTGGACAAAAAAATGACTTATAACCCTTTACCCGAACACCACAGAATTATGGCTTTATATGGCATATCATCATCATCATCATCATCAATCATCATCTCTATGCCATGAAGACTTCTTGTTACTCATCATGCTTCTTCAGAATTTTAAGGTACACCCCGATTTATGACTTGTGTTGGACAAGCCCGTGGTCCAGCTAATACAGGAGTTTTCTTCGGGAGCTCCGGTTACTTTGTGGAATTCCAACAAATCCCAACAAATCTCGTTTTAATATATCTCATCTTACCTCGTCTCGTCTCATCACATCACATCACGGATGAAGCGTACTCCAGCCTCCTATGGCGCACCCTAAGGCAAAGAGTCTGTTGCAAATTGGTCTATAGCCTACATTACACAACTGGTTTCATAAGGGTGAATGAAGAACAGTCAAGTACCCGCCATTAGACAAAAAAACAACACAGGCATTTATAATTAGTTGGACTACATATCTATAACAAGCAGAGCCACAACATAGGAAACCAAAGAAAAAATACCAAAAGGAACATAAATCAAATCATTTCGGGAAGGAAATAAATTCCTGATTTGTATTTGGGAGTATTGCGCATTGAGTCACAGCAAGGACTTGAGCATGCGTGTTACAAAAAAAAGTTAATAATAATAATAATAATAATAATAATAATAATAATAATAATAATAATAATAATAACAATAGCAGAGTTACTTATCTTACTCGTATTTACTATAAATGTTAAAAGTATTACACAATTTAATTTACATTCATTTTTTATAATACGATAGGATAAGAAAAATGATCTTCGAATTGCGTTCGAGAACCAAGTCGCTTGCGTTTTAGCTAATTAAGTGAATTTAATGGAAATTTGTGCTGGGGTCACGCCATGCGATATCACTCAGCTGTCAGCTACGATAAATTCGTTACTCTCGTATGAAGCCCCCGAGTTGGATGCGATATACGAGCAGTTACTCAGGGTAAAATTGCGGAACGTTGAATAATGTTGGTAGCCATCAAAACATAGCACGTTACAATTATTTTATTACGACCGCAGTTTCATTTTGCACCAGTACCACTCCAGTGTCATAAAATTTTATTCCGGTTATTTGTATCGGAAGAATTGATCAAATTATTGATCATATTATTCTGGTAATGACGTGTCAATATGTTAACTTTATCGGGTTATTTTCATGGCTGCAGTCGTGTTTTTCTATTATACAGAGTGGAAGTGAAATAATCCTGTAGATTGAAAGGGACGATAGGGTACAATTACATGAATAGAAAACCTATATGCTAGTACGTTTTGCGATTAAAAGCACGATTAATAGACAATTGAGATGGAAGTTTGAGCAGTCTGGCAACATGGTCGCCTATTTCTTCTTGTTATACAGATGTACGAGGTCAACCATAGGTAACCTACAAGCAAAAACCAGCTCGGACTCCACGCGGCGCGCATGCTATACCCCTCTTACTCCTCTGCAGTAGGCTTGAGAGCATGCTGGAAACGGGAGCATACGTCATCTGCGCGAGACAGACACGCCCGCTGGTTTCTGCGCACTGAGTTTTCCTTGTTGGATGCCTGTAACTCAGGTTTGTATTCGTATTCCATCTCCCTTTCTGGCTACAATGTTGCAAGCTGGTCGAATCGGTCAGTGGCTTCAAATTAATGGTTTTAAAAGTAAATTTACACGAAAATCGTCCACGCTATTGAAATACGTACATCAAAGGGATAAATGATACTTTAGTATATTTTCTATCGATATAGACAAGAAGTACGATGCTACTCGCAATAGTTACCGAATAAGAGGACGTTAAATATTTGAAAATATGGCATTACACTTCATTAAAAAAACATTCAAAATTAGCATCTTCCAATAATAACTTATTTAAAAAGTACTTCAACTGATTTTAAATCCTGATTAGTATAGTTTTATTTAATACTCTTTTTTATTTTACTTTGTTACTGTTTAAAGGGGTCATCACCCCTTTTGCTTTCTAGTTAACCTACTCTTCTGTGTATTACTTGATATAATTTCATTGTATATCTTGTATTATTTTGGTATATTTCATTCTTCTTTTGCTGACTTATACTTGATTAATTAAATTAAATAATTATTTTAGTGTAGGCTTAAGCGTGTAACATTACTTTTCATTATTTAATGTAAACTCCACTTCCGGGCCACAAGCTCTTACTTCATCGGGAGTTCCAACCAGAAGTGTACACTTGGTCAAAATGAAGGTGGCAGGCGTCTGAGAGACTAATTTCGAATCGGACTTTTCTGTGAGAGCTCGGGACAGCTAGGCTTTTTTCAAAAGATTGCGTATATTCTTATAATAGTTGTAATGGGTAACACAACTATTAATCACTAAAATCTACCGAGAAAAAATTCATATACGAGATTTAAAACAGACAGATCTTTCAGAGTGTTTAAACACTGAATATTGTAACACAAACACTAGGCCTATATACTGTATAACAGGTTCTCAAGTGGAGTACGACCATTGCTCGCTACAATGCCGTTCGAACTACAGTAAAACTCTTAGCGTAGCTTGTAGAGCGATAGTTAAGAATTCGTGAGGTTGCAGCAAGTTCAAATCGTCATGGAGTTGCTAAACTTTTTTTTGATGCTTTTAAATGCATCAGTGAAAATATAACAGGTTTTCGTCTTTTTTTAATGTTTAGAATGCTTTTCGCTTTATTATTTTTTTCGTATATTAATATAAACTTTTGACGCTAGATGGAGGTAACACTAAAGACGACAATTAGGGGCTTTCATATTAAAATGCTGTCTTAATTATTTTATTAATCCCTGCTGCTTTGCACTCTATTGCCTAAGTGACATTCAGTAAATATGTTGAAGGTTAAATAATTGGCAATAATTAATTTGCAAATTGTGCTACATGGAATATGATTATTATACTAATCTAAATCCGTGCTCATCAGGGCCTAAACGTAGTAATTGTAAACAGAAGAAAAACCATAATTGTGATGACAAAATATATTCTGATTTCCTGGAATTATAACCACGAATTTTCATCAATTTTGTAATTATCTGTAAGTAACATGAATTAACATAAGCAAAATTATTTGATTATATTACACTAAAAGGAGTTCTAAAGATAAAAGAAAGGACAAAACAAAAAATTCACTACGGAGATTCGAAGCCTGCTGTGGAGGTAGCCCAAATTAGCGCCTTGTATTATGGAGTTAACTAAAGCGCCTTACGTAGGTTTACGGTAGTGAACTGCACCAATACCTTCTCGATCTAGACCAGGCCGTAATGCAGGTTGTGTGACGTCACTCGAAGAGTCGGGATTTTCTATTTGAGTATACGGAGCTGAGTGAAATATATTACTTTATTGCGTGTCGGTGCCCAATTTTATTCAGTGTAATGTGTGCATAAGATCCGTTCACTTCATATTGCATAACATATTGCAGAAATAATTACAAAACTGTGTTATTTTAATGTGAACGGAGTTTTGGATGTTAACATAACCTGTTTGCATCAACATTTTAAGTTTGGAATGGAAGCTATTTTGAGATTTAATAAAGAAGAATTATTTATATTGTGATTTTAATTTAGCACATCTACCTTCCTTACTTGTAGATGGAAAATTTACCACAGTCCCTCCTATGAAATTAGTGTACGTACGGTTGTGTGTTACTTCCTCTGGTAGGTTAGATAAATACAATTCGATACAAACCAGTATAGGGGTTATATTAATACAATTACATTTGTATTCAATGTAATGTGTGCATAAGTTTCATTTATTTGTTGCATAATGTGGCAGGAATAATTATAAAACGGTGTTATTTTTATGTGAAGAGAATTTATTCACCATGTTAACATAACCTATTTGCGTCAACATTTTAAGTTGAGAACGAAAGCTGTTTTGAGATTTAATAAAGAAGAATATATTTAGGATAAACTTCAGAACACGGTTACCGTCCTTACTTGTAGGTAGAAAATTTACCACAGTCCCTTCTATGAAATGTACATACGGTTATATTACTAGCGCTGAGGTATAGTTCCGGTAATTTCTGAACTGGAAACAGTTGAATTTATTTTTTGTGGAGATGCATTTGATCCTATAAGCAAGGCATAATAAAAGCCTGAACGAACCGAACTAATTAGTATATGCAAGGTGTATGAATACGAAGGAAACTACCTCAGCGCTAGTTTAGCCCTAGTAACATATTAAACTAATCAGACTTCAGACTGGAGTACCGTATGAAACGAATAAATACAATTGAAGTGTAGATAAATTGCATTTACAAGTGATACGTAGCGTTATGCTGAATTATCATGCATAATTGCGAATATAGAATTAAGGCAAGTACTGATAGAATAAACATAACCTATAATTTCAACACCTCAAAATATGCGTGTGATGCAACTGAAAACTGTTGAAACGTGCTTAAATGAATGTGCAAGAATTTCGTAATGAAGCGTGCGTGCTTTATTTCAATTAATTACAATTTAGATACTGTAACAGTAATGAAAACTGCAATATATAATTTTTCACAATATACTATATGTATCTCGTTTTTAGTTCAAATTGTGTATATTATCAAAAGCCGTATTATTTATAATGTAGGTTATTCACAAATAAAAAGGGCGCAATAATTTAAATGTAATAAAACAAATACGGTAAACTAACAATAATGGATTAGACAAGAGTAACATCAGTAACGCTGCACTTAGGCCTAATCACAACTTACTTTACATGCCAGTCAATGTTTCACTTTCACGTGTATATTATTTATTACACATATTTACTGTTTATAACACCAAAAATTCACTTAACCACATAAAGGTCACAATATTTAACCGAAATAAAGGCAGGTATTACACATACGAACTTTGCTTGCAACAACGTAATTTTCACACCAAAAATAATATTATACCTTAAGTTGCAAGTGAATTATGTCTCAAGTGTCTCACAATCACTGTTTCAAATTTTATTTACAATTACACTGCATTTCAGAGAAATATATGCACTCTAACTAATTCATATGGTTGAAAGACCGCCCTTCGCGATCAGCTGTTAAACGAGTCACGTGGTCTGCCTTACGGCCTGTATTAGATCACGATGGCAGTGACTGCGCGTTCACCCGAAGGGGCTTATTGTTAGAAAATTTTCGCTGCTCAAGAGACCGGCCACTTTCATTTTGACCAATGTACTATTATTATTTTTCAAATATATTATTATTATTATTATTATTATTATTATTATTTATACACTTTGTTAGATACAACATGAGCTATTATCTCAAATAATCTGCAGGGTTATTTCACTTGCACCCTGTATATCTCCTCTAAGTACTTACCCAACATATTTTCTAAGACTGTATATGAGCAGGGCCAGGTTGTTGGTAGAATTTTTTTTCCCAATTTTTCGTAAAAGTAAGTAAAACATCTACTTATGGTTAAAAATGCGACAATGATTTCATGATTATTCTCTTCATCATGTAATGCCACACATATATACACAATATTAATTAGCAATAATCTTATGCACGGCATTATATTTGATTCATCCATTGCGAAATAAAGCTGTTAATAAAATAATAATAATAATAATAATAATAATAATAATAATAATAATAATAATTGTACCCTTCCTAAATCAACCTTATTGTTACTCAACTCAGTTTTATACAAAAATCCAGTCATCAATAGCACTGGCTGTAGGCCAATAGAGAGAATAATAGAATTCCAAAATAATTTGTCTACCTATTCTTTTGCAGCTAACATCTTCAAAACTAATATAGTGTATTTCTTTAAAATAATTTTTAAAATGCCCCTTTTTCGTTTTATTCCAGAAGTGAAGATTTTTAGCAGGAAAATCTATTTTCGTGAAAATCTGCGACAAATTTGCTGTCATTAAGCAACCACATTTATGATAAAAACCTGCACATACTTCTTGGTACTTATCACTGCGTTACTTCTTAAACCTCGTAACTGCGTTTGAGGAAATTATAGAGGGGTGCAAAATAACTTATTATTTTTTTATACCCCACCTAACAATTGAAGGATTCAGAGCCACAGTGGACCACATGCCATTTATTAAAAACGGAGAAAGCAAGGGTTAAAGTTAAGTGAATACCATAGTTTAATGAAGATTGACATATCATTTAGTTTGAATGTGTATGCTTTATATTACTTGCTATATGTTTCTATTGAATTATGGCGATAACTTCATTTTAACCCTTGTTTTCTACGATTTTCGTAAATGGCGCTTGGCCCACTATGGTTCTGAATCCTTCACATACTGTTATATACAGGACTCCTAAAAAAGACCTTTCCAGTTTCGAACACATGCAATTTACGTTCTATGAATCTGAGGTGGATGAAAATAGCACGAATGGAAAGAGAAACTCAAAAAGTTTAGTTGTGGCAACATTGTTTTCCTAGTTGGTAACACTACCTCATCATAGCGCATATAAACAAATTTGTTCATTATTGAGGCGAAATGGTTGCTATAGAAGAAAGAAAAGCTTTTTGTGTGCTTGATTTTCATGTGAATCAGTCGGTTATTAATGTGCAACGGCATTACCGAACAACGTTTGGTGCAGATCCATCCTTAAACGGTACAATGAGGCAAAGTTCTTCGCAAGCGGTTGCGACTTCATCCGTACCGACTATAGTTGCTGCAAACCCTAAAACCAGAGGAAAAAGTGCTACGAAGAAATAGCCTAAGTAGTCTATGTAGAATTTGATTGAAAACGATGATGAATTTATTCGTTCCATGGCGTTTTCTGACAAAGCCATTTTTCATCTTTCTGGTAAGGTGAACAGATATAGCTTCAGAATCTGGGGGTCGGAAAATCCGCATACCTATGTGGAACTTGACTGTAGACTTGATGTGTGGCGTGTTACCAAGAGGAGGGTTGGGCACATTGAACATCTTTAAGGTAAAGAACTAAACTTTTTGAGTTTTTCCATTGTTACTATTTTCATGCACTTCGGATTCATAGAACGTAAATTACATGTGTTTGAAACCGGAAAGGTCTTTTGTAGGAGCCCTGTATTTGTTATTTATAAAATATTGAAACATTTGTAAACTTACAAGGGGTTATCAACAGACGCATTTTTAAAAATACACAGATTTCAACAATCGTGGAAATTTGAGTTACAAGATTTTAGAAGTAAGCTGTCGATAACTTAGTCACATTTCGCGTTTATCAAAAACGGCCCTGCATATGAGAAATACGCTTAAAATAATCTCCTATTCGCTTTCTCGAATACTACTGGAGATACAAATATAAAACTGATATAAACGTTACAGATCAATCATCTATTCATTTACCAGTATTTTCGACAAAGTCGCCTTCTCGTTCTATAGGCTACACTTAATTGAGCGGTGAACAAATCTCTGTGTCCCTGTAAATTGTCGTCATTGGTCTCAGTGAGACGCTTGAGACAATCTTAAAGACAGCGCTGACTTTGAAATTCATCTTTCATTGGACCAAAAAACTGAAGTGTTCTTCTTCTTCTTCTTTATGGGCCTCTGATCTGTTTCATCAAAATTATGAGTCTTCTGTGTTCTTCTGATGATCTTCGTCCTTGACGGACGAACAAGAACAGTCCTGTCGGTCGACATTCTTGACTTGTGTTGATCCCATTCCTTTCACTTCTTACTACCCGTTGTTCAGCATCATTTATTTAAGATCTCCTTATAATGTTATTGGAATGGAATTTACGGGAGAGTGACACTGTGGCCCAGCACTGCGACCTGTAACGATTTATTGCGCTAACCCTCAAGCTAGACGCATTCCCAAACCCACACCAGCTGACTACACTAAGGTTCGCTGCGTACCCAGGTTTCGAGCAGGCAACTCCCTCGTTCCTAGACCAGCCTCCTTCGTGCGTCGCCAGCCGGCGATCGGCGAATCTATGGAATAATGACGAAATGGAGACATGGTGACGGAATTATTTAAACACCTAATATTGGGAAAACGGGAGAACTCAGAGAAAAACCCCAACTGCGACCTTGTCCGCCACAAGTGTCACTATGGATTTTTTCCAATGAAAAATTGCAGACCTGACCGGGATTCGAACTCGAGCCGCCTGGATGACAGACCGGAGGTCCTACGACTCAGTCACCGCAGACGTGTCTAATATTCTTACTACGTATTCCACTCAGCTTTCATTTCTCTATTTACATATATCTGAGATTGCTCAAAACTGTTTTGTTTTTGTTGTATCTGCTCCTGACTGCCTCCGTGGTCTGTTGGTCAGCATGCTGGCTGCCAGATCAGGAGGTCCCGGGCTCGGCACTCGGTGAATTTTTCTTGAAGAAGAGTCCCCTGGGTGTCTAGAGTCTGGAAATTTGTATGAATGTGAGTGTGATTGTGAGTGTGCCGGGTTAATATTAATTAACCAATCATCACAAATATAAAAATATATCAGGACTGTCGCTGGACAGTAACCTGAACACACGTTTCAGCGTCACATTGTTGACAAGTAACTCCATCTGTTAGCACAACCATAAAGGATCTAATAGCTGCTATAGAGTTACCAACAACGAAAAAAAAAATCTGCTATTGTTTCAGTACCATAACTACAGCATTAAAAGTATAAATCCCGGTTTTATCTTCTATCCTTGTATTCTTCCTCACAATATTATTTAAATTTGCAGAAGTCGTGCCTGCTTTACTAGCTAATTGTTTGAGTTCTTTCTCAACTTTCCGATTACTTCCAAACTCCACTCCCAAGTATTTAACTGACATTGCTTGTTCTGTAATTTTCCATTTAATTCCAGTTTGCACTGGAAAGGATTATTACTTTTTAAAAGCATTTTTAGTTTTATTGTGTGACAGATTCATGTTAAAATTTTCAGAGCTCTTTCCTACGTTAAGAATAATTATTTAGTTATATTTATTTTGAACATTTAATTTGCAACATACGAAATCCAATTTACTGACTACCTTCATTACTATTGTAGCTCACATTTTCCTTTAACAACTGTTTCACAGCTTCTGTCAGTGCTATGTATAAAATAACAATTATATTTTATTTCCATAATGTTAGCTTTAAGACTTTATTTCTCCGCCACGTTTTCCATCCAAGCGATTGGTCCTTGGTTCGATTTCCGGCGTGAGAACTGAACCAGACTTATCTCTTAAGAGATATTTAAGAGAGAGAGAGCAGCCATTAAACAAAGTATTGCAATAGGCTTAGTCAAAGATAAAACTAAAAACTTCTTAATTATTTTAAAATATAAGATCTAATTTACCAGCCATTTCTTTTTTTTTAGTTGGTTATTTAACGACGCTGTATCAAGTACTAGGTTATTTAGCGTCGATGAGATTGGTGATAGCGAGATGATATTTGGCGAGATGAGGCCGAGGATTCGCCATAGATTACCTTGCATTCACATTACAGTTGGAGAAAACTCCAGCCATTTCAAACTCATTAATATTATAAAATGCTTTGGTCACAAGCCCGTTTTTCAATACTCTCTAGAGGAACAGAGATTAAGGGTGTTTGAGAATAAAGTGCTTAGGAAAATATTTGGGACTAAGAGGGATGAAGTTACAGGAGAATGGAGAAAGTTACACAACGCAGAACTGCATGCATTGTATTCTTCACCTGACATAATTAGGAATATTAAATCCAGATGTTTGAGATGGGAAGGGCATGTAGCACGTATGGATGAATGCAGAAATACATATAGAGTGTTAGTTGTGGGGCCGGAGGGAATATGACCTTTGGGGAGCCGAGACGTAGATGGGAGGATAATATTAAAATGGATTTGAGGGAGGTGGGATATGATGGTAGAGACTGGATTAATCTTGCTCAGGATAGGGACCGATGTTGGACTTAGGTGAGGGCGGCAATGAACCTCCGGGTTCCTTAAAAGCCAGTAAGTAAGTAACTAACGGGATGTCGCACTCGGAGGAAGTAAATTAAATAGCCTAATTCCAACAACCCTTTAACAATTTTGAACTTTTCCTAATCTAGTGTACCCAAAGTCAATATGATTTCCTTTTTTAGTGTTATACTTATGTCAAATTGAATGTATTACAATTCTCTCTAACAAACAACAAACTGTAAAAAATGTAAAGACAAGATACAGTAATTATTTTCAACTCTTGAAAATAGCTCCTACAGGAGTCTGTTTGATTAAGTCCTGTTATACATCTTACAGCCTTTTTCTTGCATAAGAAAACCTGTTTTGCCACAGTTGAATTGCCCCATAGGAGAATCCCATATGTTAACTGTGAATGATAAAACGCAAAATATGCATGCAATACTAAATTGGTTTTGTGTACAAAATTTCAATTTTCTTATCAGATACAACATTCTTGATAACTTAATAATCACCTTATTAATATGAATGTCCCAATTCAGTTTACTATCTAAATATATACCTAATAATTTTTTACATTTTTAACATTAATATTACATAGATTAAATAATCCACGAGACTGGGTGTTTTTCCCTTGTCATGCTCTGTCATATGCTGTCTCAGCGGTAGTCCTGTGCCGTGCTGACTACATAACCAGGGTGGCCCGAAATTTGCTGCTGTGAATTGTTGGGTCAAAGATACGTATCATCCTCTACATTGAATTATAAATCATTACAAAAATATAAAATTAAAACTGAAGAAAGAAATAAATAATTGTATTTCTATTTCGCGTCTAGGTGGTGCTCAAGTGGGAATTGAAATGATTGCTAATCAGTACTAATTTTATTATTAATAACATAAACATTTCAGTTGGCCAGCAAGAGTAGGCTCTTACTCTTACAACAATTTCAATAATTTTGGACACAAGAAATGAGGAGTTCCTGCCTTTGAGTGGTGAGATACAACTTTTAAATTGTGTAAGTTAAGTGTACTTATAGCATTCATATCTTAGTATCTTTAAACTTCCATCACATCACTTCTGCTTTATTCTGCATTTTAAATATTTTTAATGAACTCTTTTAATTAAGAGTAATTTATTTCCAAAATTTTGTATAAAAATATTGTAAAGTTATTATGCATTTTCCTAATAATTATGAGTTTGAAATGATTTTTCCTTTAAAATGTTTGTAATATCTACATGCATTAGATAAACTAAAATTTTCTAGTTCTCTCTTGAAAACATTTTTATTATTCAAATCGTATACCTGTATTATTAATTCAACAAGTTCTTGAGTTATATTGTTTTGAAAATGTAAATAACAAATGCTACAGCCGAGATTATATATTATAGTTTATGTTTTAAGATTTTAAAATTACAAGCTTGCAAAATTTCATTAGCATCTCTATAAACGTTTTGAGTTATCACGGAATACAAGTTTACGTTTTAGTTCCGGAAAACTATCGACAAAGAATAAATTTAAGTATACAATAAAGTGAGAATGGAGAATGTTGAAGGGCATATTTCGAACACTACAGTATTAGACATGTCTAAAAACTCCTTTCATGAAAAAAAAAGAGACAAGTGTATGCATAAAAACAGAAAAGAGAAATTGAAAAAGAAATAATTTTTAAACTTTCCCTTTTAATAATTTATGTAGGGTAAAGGTTGGTAAATTGTAATACGAGCAATATTGTGTTCTTTTTGAGACTTATTACAATTTTACCAAGAGAGAGGAAGATCGGTTCTTTTGCGTCAACGTATTAAGGGAATGTCTGTGGACAAATTTCTGCACAAAGCCGGTTCTTCTCTCGCTCAGTAAAATTGTAATAAATTCTCAAAAAGAACTATCACAATATTATTCGTATCACAGTATTACCAACCTTTACCCTACAGTACACTGGTACCGCCAATGCTTCTCACGTCTTGGGCATTAAAGGTCAATTCGTCCACAGCACAATGTCCAATATGTAGAAAGTCCTCTGCAGAAATATGCACAATTAAAACGTCTTATCAAATAAGTCCACAAGTCAAAATGTACAATATACAAAAATGTTCACAAGTGAAAATGACCAATATAGGCTACTGAAATGTTCACAAGTCAAAATATGCTATATTATATTATGGTATGTACAGTTGTATTCTTGTAGTCAGTATGTTTGGAACATTGTTGTGACTGAGACGTGAGTCGTATGTCCATGGACATTACAATTTTTGGAGAATTGTTTCTTGGCATCATGTCGGTATTGGAAATTCATAGAAAACATACTACAGGGACGGAATGAGAAAGATAATACCGTAATTCAAAGTCACAGTGACCACATAAATATAAAGGATCCCCGTAAACAAGCATTATAATACAAATCAACGACAAACTTAGGGGACTGTACATCGATAAAATCAATACAAGGACAATAATCATGTGAAAAAAATATCTGCGGACACATTTACATCATACGAAGCTGCAAATACCTGCCCTTGGTGGAGAAGAAAATTAAAAAATAAAATAGTTACAGGATATTGTAAATTTAGCCTATATTTCACTACCGGTAGTAATAAATTTATTGATTAACTTTTAATAAATTCTTCTGAATATTCATGATATTGTACATTTAATATACTGTCTGTGGACATTTAAGATAATGGTCATTTAATGACTGGACATTTTTGATACTAAACATTTAATGTCTGTGAACATATTTTTCACTGAACATTAATGACAGTGGACATTTTTGACAATGAAACATTTTTGACAATGGATATTAATGATAGTGCACATTTTTAACACTGGACATTAATGGCAGTGAACATTTTTGACACTGGACATTAATGACAGTGAACATTTTTGACACTGGAAATTAATGACAATGGACATTAATGACAGTGAACATTTTTGACACTAGACATTAATGATAGTGCACATTTTTGACACTGGACATTAATGATAGTGCACATTTTTGACACTGGACATTAATGATAGTGCACATTTTTGACACTGGACATTAATGACAGTGAACATTTTTGACACTGGACATTAATGACAGTGAACATTTTTGACACTGGACGTTAATGATAGTGCACATTTTTGACACTGGACATTAATGATAGTGAACATTTGACACTGGACATTAATGATAGTGGACATTTCTGACACTGGACGTTAATGACGGTTGACATTTTTGACGCTGGAAATTGTTGATAGTGCACATTTGTGACACTGGGCATTAATGACAGTGAACATCCTGACACTGGACATTAATGATAGTGGACATTTTTGACACTGGACATTAATGATAGTGGACATTTTGACACTGGAAATTAATGATAGTGAACATTTTGACACTGGACATTAATGATAGTGGAAATTTTTGACACTGGACATTAATGATAATGAACATTAATGCATTTTGACACTGGACATTAATGATAGTGAACATTTTGACACTGGACATTAATAATAGTGAACATTAATGATAGTGGGCATTTTAACACTGGACATTAATGACAGTGAACATTAATGATAGTGGACATTTTTGACACTGGGCATTAATGATAGTGGACATTTTTGACACTGGACATTAATGATAGTGAACATTAATGATAGTGAACATTTTGACACTGGACATTAATGATAGTGAAAATTTTTGACACTGGACATTAATGAAAGTGCACATATTTGACACTGGACATTAATGGTAGTGAGCATTTTTGACACTGGACATTAATGATAGTGGACATTTTTGTGTCTGGACATTAAGGATAGTGCACATTTTTGACACTGGACATTAATAATAGTGATCATTTGACACTAGACATTAATGATAGTGGACATTTTTGACACTGGACGTTAATGACGGTGGACATTTTTGACACTGGAAATTAACGATAATGCACATTTGTGACACTGGACATTAATGATAGTGGACATTTTGACACTGGACATTAATGATAGTGCACATTTTTGACACTGGACATTAATGATAGTGAACATTTGACACTAGATATTAATGATAGTGGACATTTTTGACACTGGACGTTAATGACGGTGAACATTTTTAACACTGGAAATTAATGATAGTGCACATTTGACACTGGACATTAATGATAGTGAACAGTTTGACACTGGACATTAATGATAGTGAACATTTTGACACTGGAAATTAATGATAGTAAACATTTTGACACTGGACATTAATGATAGTGAATATTTTGACACTGGACATTAATGATAGTGAACATTTTGATACTGGACATTAATGATAGTGAACATTTTGACACTGGACATTAATGATAGTGAAAGTGAACATTTTGACACTGGACATTAATGATAGTGGACATTTTTGACACTGGACATTAATAATAGTGGACATTTTTGACACTGGACATTAATGATAGTGGGCATTTTTGCAGTGAGCATTTTGCAGTGGACTGACTAGTAATCGTCTTGGGCAGCACTAACTGATGATTAGTTGAGGTACACGGCTGGAAATTAAGAAATCTCTGTCTGAAAATTGTATCCTATTTTTAAGTTCATTATTTAACGACGCTCTATCAACTACTTGGTTATTTAGCGTCGATGGGATTGGTGTTAGCGAAATGGTATTTGGCGAGATGAGGCCGAGGATTCGCCATAGGTTATCGGACATTCGCCTTACGGTTGGGGAAAATCTCGGAAAGAACCAACCAGGTAATCAGTTCAAGTGGGAACCGAACCCACCCCCGAGCGCAACTCCGTTCGGCAGGTAAGCGCCTCAGACAACTGAGCTACGCCGGTGGATTTGTTTCTTATTTCAGTATATTTTATATGAGTATCCTTATTATTTAACTCCACTATTACAAAATATACTGAACTTCTAGCCTTCTATTTAGAGTACTGCATGCCAGAGGTAGGTCTAGTAAAATTTTGGTCAAAAATAATTAAAATTAATGGAAAGTAATGTAGTATTGGTAGAGCTGCACTTCCATTTTCTGGCCATAATTCCACTACTTTTTTATCATCCCAATTTCTTCCATTTAAGTCTAGTAGTTCCGCTTATCACTGCACTTCTTTTAAATGAACAAGCTCAATTTTCATAAAAAGGTTTTTAAAGAGAGGAAGAATAAAAGCCGTTGTAAATAAATTACGGAATTGAATCAATACATTCACTACAAAGCTTGTCCCTTCTGCAAAACGTGTAAACCAATTATTCTTTTAAGAATTTATTAGTTTTTCTGTTGAGTACGTAAATCGTTTACTTTTTCAACGATAAAGAGAATTGTTTTACATCAGACGTGGCAAGGCAAAGCATACATTTCCCATGTTGCCAATGTCCTGAGTCCGATTACAATACGCCGTAGTCTGGGACTTCAGGAGTGAAGTTTGTTATAGCTGCATATTTCGCCAGGGCGAGCTGTAACCATTCCAACAAGTTTTTCTTTAGGAATTTGAGAACCTATTTAAATATTGCACAACATTCCGCTCGTTATAATGGATTCGTAAACTTTGAGTTATGTAGGAGATTATTAATTAAACTTCCGGATAGGAAGAAGTTTTGACTGCAAAAAGAGATTTATGTATTGAGGTATACACAGGGCGTTCACAAACTTCACTATCCTGTATTCTGATTCAGTTAACCAATCAAATAGTTAATATAGTCGTAGCAATAAAAGATGTTAGTCTATGCAGACCTAGAATTGAGAAGCTTTCATTCCACGTTGAATTCATGTATAATCGAATTTCTGATAATTACGTAATCTTTTCTTAGTCGTAAATTTCTTAGAGGACAATAATCTAACTAAAACCTGGATTTTTATTCACCTGAAAAATATATGGATATATTATATAACTGATGTGACGTAGGGAGAGAATAATACTCGATCATCACCTAATGTTGGATATCTATCACATTGACAATGTACGAATATACATATTCAGTCATTATGATGATGATGATGATGATGATGATAATGATGATGATGATGATGATTATTATTATTATTATTATTATCAGCACTATCGACACTAGCTGTTTATTCTCTCTTCAATGAATCTTTAGATTTCTAGGATGATCAGTAGGCTTCGAGACTTGGGACCCGATACAATAAGTTTATTGTGCATGTACTATAGGTTGTTGACTCGCTGCTGGTATTGAAAGGTAGAAATGTGTTGAGGTAACAACGTTGCTATTTAGAATAGAGTACGGTAGTTTGGGGGAACACATACATATGTATATTCTGAAAGTAAATATACATTACACAATGACAATGTCAAAAGAATGTGAAAAGCATTTATTCTCCTGTCTTTTATAAGCATTTGTGTTTAATTATACACAGTGTTAATGGTGGAAGTAAACATGTATCAATTTTAATTTCTTCATTTATCCTATCGGTCGTCTTTAGGAAGTGCAGTTACATTACCGAATTGCAATGTTCTACAAGATACATTCTCAGTATCTCAAACGTAAATCTTTTTCGGTTATCTGCCAAATAGAGTTTGTACTGTGGAGAGCTGCGCTCTACGTCGCATGACGTGACAGGAGCAAAACGAAAAAACCTTACATCATTGCAATCTCTAAGAGACAGTCCTTTATTCTCGGGGGCCTCTATGTCCACTAATTTGCTGTTTATAATACACAATGTTCCATATCCGTTATTTTTACATAAAATTGATTTCCACTTCTGTTTTACACGTTCAGTAACCGGTGTACTTGGTGTCTCATTAATTCTCTGTGTCATTTCCTCAACTAATTAGAGGTCTTCCGACATCTCTTGCTCTGACTTTTCTAACCGTGTAGTAGTTTCAGACACAGTTTGAAAATAGATTTGTATAAAAACCAAATTATTCGTCAGAACCATCAAATCCAGAGCGTTTTCCTTTGCGTATTTGTTGGCATTCATTCTACAGTACCCTCACCCACTGTACGCTTTATCACTATACTCAGTACACCGTTATGCGGATTTCCCACTGAACTGCTCTATTGGGTCCGAAGTCTCGAAGCCTGATGATCAGTTACCATTAGTGACAGTATTTTGTCACACGAGGCTGCAAGGTTAACTGGAGTTAACTGGACGTATTCTAGCAAGCGAAACACTTGACTGACCGCTCACGCGACTCCCACTTGGTCAAGTTGGGCAGAAAAACATGAACCGCTTTAACAATTACACTAATACTTACAATTTAATATATTTACACTATGTACACTAGAATACGTTATTTACACTATCATAAAGAATGTAGGCCTACATTGAGCACACATTATTTACATTTTCATGTAGCGTATTATTGTAATGCAAGGTATTTTATTTGATAATACTAAAGCCTAGGCCTGTTTATTTTGCAAATAATGTATACATGTTTGATGAATGTAAGCCTGCATTCTTAATGATAGTGTAAATAGAAAGAATAGCGTATTGTAGTGTACATTGCGTAAAGGGGTTGTCAGATATTGACTATTGTTAAAACTGTTTTTCGTGTCTACAATATCATTTTTTTTGCTTGGTTATTTAACGACGCTGTATCAACTATTAGGTTATTTAATGTCGATGGAGTTGGTAATAGCAGATGGTATATAGCGAGATGAGGCCGAGAATTCGCCATAGATTACTTAATATTCGTCTTACTGTTGGGGAAAACCTCGGAAAAAACCCAACCTGGTAACCAGCCCAAGCGGGAATCGAACCCACGACCGAGTGCAACTCCGGACCGACAGGAAAGAGTCTCAGCCGACTGAGCGACACCGGTGGCTATCATCTTTCTTCAAACATTACTTTTGTAGAATACGAGTATATTTATTATTTTCAATATATAAATTTTCCTTCATTATGTTAACCATAACTTTGTTCCAAATTCTCTTCTTGTTGTTTAGTCAACTATCCTAAGATAGGTCTGAACCTATAAGTGATACCAAGAAGGCACCATTTATGAGGCGACTAGGCCAGGGGATAATGAGGTAGGGTGGCCAGTTTCTTTCCCTCTCCATTGCATACATCTCCAACTAGCTATATATTACACTAGTCAGACTTCAGATGCACACAAACAATTGTTCTTCCTCTGGCACATATCGTCAAGTGAGATGTACTGTCTGATAATAGATGTAAAGTAAAATTAAATCCATGGCGCTACAGCCCTTTGAACGTCCAAGACCGACTAGCTGGCTGCTGGCCTCACGTCCACATGCCGAAGTAGAGGTGAACGATCTGATAACAGATGTACAGCTGTCAAAAGAAAAAGTGGCCCCTCTCTAGAAACTAAGTTCCCTCCGGGTATCTCCGCTACAATTCGGAGACAGGCGATGTTACACGTTGTTGGACCACTTTGCCTGATATTTACAGTTATAATGAAAGTATTCTCCGCGTTACAGTTGTATCGTAATGGTAGCGTTTCGAGCTGGTATTCGTGAGGTGGTGAGCTCAAACTCAACCTAGTGGTTCTTATGTTCTTGTTTTGTTTGTTTTTAACAGAGAGACAAAATATAATTGCTCCCGTCTCTTTTATGACTGTTTTAGTAATTGACATCAGGTTCATGAATGTATTATGCCATGACTTTATCATTATTTATTATGACATTATGCCTGCAAATGGTCAGAAAGAAAAATTATACTCCCAACAAAAATATCTTTCGTGGTATAAACAAAACAAACTTATTGGCATCTGCCTTAGAAAATTAAAACAATTAAAAGTTAAAAAAAAAAAACAAAACAAAAAGCCACGATTCAATATCTAGTTCATCTTCCTCCCATCTCAATCACTCTTGCAGTCGAGTGGGCATGGAATCGATTAGTTTTTTCAGTTCTCAGCTATGGCATCCCAGACATCCTGGACGAGCTTCCACAAATTATAAGGACGTCTTGGATGACAATTGGACCAATTTTTCCGCATATACTTCTTTATTTGTGCCCCCGTAGCTCAGTCGGAAGAACGTCATAATTTAGATAACATCTCAGGTTCAAATCCTCGCCACTTCTTCACATTTTATTGTAATACAGGATAGTATAATGTAGTAATATAAGAAGAAAAAACTAACAACAGTATTATGCAACATTATTGTTTCAAATCTAACATTAAATGTACAGTTTCCCTGGAAAAGGATGAGACGATTGAATATTCCTAAGTCTCAGATGTAAGACACTGCGCATGATCGGAGACCAGAGCACCGATACACAAGATAACGAATATTGAGTTACTTAAATTCAGGCTATTTGGTTTGTTACTAGCATCGTTCCGAAATTCAATTAAAAAACTGCAAAAAATATGATAATATTACGTAAATAAAAGATAAATATATACATAAATCGTGTAGTTAAATCGACAATGGACCTTCATGACTAGATCGACACTCCGCACAGAAAGGAAAGCTTTCATGTCGTTTCCATAGCTCAGACGGTAAGACTTCTGCGTGTTGTGTAGAAGAGTGCAAGTTCGATTCTTAGTCTACACAACAATTTTTTTTGTCTAAATAACGTTGAAATAGCTAAGTCACGTTGAAATATAGTTTTACAAAGTCCTGAGATTAAGTGTTAATGATCGCAAACAATACAAAATTACAAGTTATGATATTATAAACGTTAATCTAATGAATGCATTTATACACACACATATATACAATGTAAATGCATATATATTAAAAACTAACAATTAAAATGAAATTAAAACAATATATAATAATAGACAAACTTTTACAAAGGTTTAGAGTCCTTAGGCTATGTCATTTGTTGAGTAATTATTACAATAATTTATTAATAGCTTTCCCATATGTGTAAGAAATGCACTCGCAAAAAACAATTTTTGTTAAAAGTATGGCTTTGGATTATTTCATTCTCACCCCTGCAGTTAATTTTAACTATTTTATCTACGTGTTTGCATTCAATTTTATTCATGTTATGATTGAATATATAAGCACTGTTGCAGTTATTGACTAATTACATATATTAATAATAATTATTAAATACATCTGTTAAGTAACCAATTGCAGTATCTTTTGCAAAATCTTGAATGTTTAAGTTGTCAATAATATTTCTGTACTATATACTATAATACGTTAAAAGAATTTGCAATAGATTTGGGATCCTCTACTTTATAATCATTGGTTTTAATGAAAAAATATTTTCTTTCTTAGGATATCTACAAGTTTAAATTTAATAATATTACGAATAGGTTTAATTGCATTATCTGAATTTTGTACTTTTCTACTCAAATATATCCTATTTCCCTCTTTCATAATTTTTGATAAATTACACTGTACTTCTTGCAGTATTTAAGAACATGAAGATCATTACATTGCAACTCATTACATATAGATTCTTCTTTTTAATACATGAGATTTTGAAGTCCCTGCGTTATCTACATGTTTTAACTTTTGAATTTTTTCACAACATTGAGTGGAGAACATCCACTGAAGTGATTATGAAATTAAGTGAAAAATTCAATATATTTACTCTTAATATCAGTAGTACCAGTATCATATATGTTTTTCCAAGATTCATTTTGTAGACATAAATGTAAATAATCACTAGATACAGCAATTACGATCCTTTCTTAGTTTTTAAATTAATATTTTGAAATTGTTCAGTGACATTGGAAACACATAGGATTTGTTTACCATGGTCAGACAAGCCATTGATTATAGGTTCTGTCGAATAGGAATTCAGTCTAATTCTGTGTACAAAACGTTTATCAATGGCTGTGTTACTTCAGCTTGTATGCTATGGGAAAATGACCCTACGAATAAGGTTTCCAGTTTCAAGGAGTGAATTTAATTTACTTTTACGGAAAAGTTCCGAGAGATAATCTATGTTTATGTCACTACAGATCACAAATTCCATATGAGATTTCTAAAGTCTTTTCTTTACAAATTCAATGTTGGCTATAAATATTAATAAATAATGTAAGAAATATGAATGATTGTAGTTATAAGTCTGATTTACATTATAAAAAGCAAGAAGTTACATTCCTCGGCAAGATTCGAACTTTCGATGTTTGGTTTTGTCGTCCAACGCACAACCACGGACCTATTCAATGCTTATGTTAATAACATACAATTTAGCTGTAGCAATGTGGTGTCATAACTTGGGGTTTGTTTATTTAATGTAATTAGATTTAATTTGATTAGTTTCGCAACAATTGGACTTCCTGTTATATCCTGTTATTTAGATATTTAATTTAGGGTTGATTTATTAACTCTTACTATGCAAGATGCCTCTTATTTCAATAATTCTATATCATGTTAAATAGTCATTGTCTACACTAAAGTATTATCGTCATCTCTCATTTCTCATCGTAATGGCGAACCGACGTGACATGAGACAGCGAGTTATAGCTCTAGTTGAGGCTGGATATGGGGCTAGATCTGCTGGCCGTTTGGTCGGTGTTCCTGGAAGTACAGCCGCGAGATGGGTTCATCGTTACCAAAATTTTGGGGAGGTCGAAAATCGCCCTAATCCTGGGCGTCCGCGGATTTCTTCATTGGAAGAGGATGCTCTTTTATTCGAGACAGTTCGACAGGACCCCTTTCTGACTGCTAACGAAATAAGAGCAGCATCTAACTTTCCCGGCTCTTCACAGACTGTGATCAGCAGGTTGAGGAACCGCGGTATTAGGAGCCGGAGGACTGCGCAAATGGAAATATTGGGGGAAGCACAAGCTGTCGACCGTCTTGCCTTCGCTACCAATCGAGTGGATTTCGATTGGAGAAATGTAATTTTCTCCGACGAAACAACCATCTCGAGTGATTACGAAGGTCCTGTCCGTGTCTATCGTGAGGATGGTCTCCGACATGATCAGCGCTATGTGCACCGACGTCAAAGATCGGGGCGCTTTAGCATATCGTGTTGGGGGTGGATGTCTTACGATGGACCTGGCGTTATAGAACGCATCGATTGCCGGTTTAATGCGGAAACTTACGAGCACATTCTGGAAAATATATTCCTTCCCTCCGCCCGAGAACGTTTTCCCGAAGGAACATTGCTGTTCCAGCAGGATAACCATCCCGTGCACTATGCTGCAAGCATTCAAAGATGGTTTCAAAGGAGACCCGAGATCGAAAGCATTAATTGGCCTCCGAAGTCACCTGATTTGAATGTCATCGAAAATTTATGGGCGGAATTGAAAAAGAGAAGGATAGCCACCTATGCCCACCGACGCCCTCGAAATCGAGACGAATTGTGGGATCAAGTTGTTGACACCTGGGAAGATCTCGCCGGGGATCAGAACTTATTCCACAATCTCGTGACATCCATGCCGGATCGACTTAGAGCTGTAATAGAAGCTGATGGCATGTGGACAAGATTTTAAGTTAACAGGTCTCTTTTTGTTTCTTATGATTTTTGTTTGAGGAAGAATACTTTTAACTTCCAAGTAAGATTTATTTTTTTTGACGAGGTTCAGCCCACTTGTAAGACCCAGAAATTGGGCATAAATTATTCCATATTTTTCGACAAATTAGACAGTCGAGGAACTCTGAACAAATTAATTACACCTCAATAAAAAAAAAGTTTTACCTGGGATCGAACACGAGACGTTTCGGTTATACAATGGAACCGGCACGCTACTATATGAGCTACCGAGACAAGACAGTGATAGCAGCAGTCCAGAATGTAGATCTCTTAGCAGGCATTTGCCATTCGGTACAGTGAAGCAATGATATTTTGGGACTCGAGCTATGTTGTGAAATCCTGGCCTTAAATGGCAGTCTTCTTCGTGATTCTTATTCTGGTCCTTGTCCTTGTTGTGGTCCTTGTAACAATTCTTGTACTATCTGTCATGTTATGTATCCCTACGTCGATATCGAGTGAACCGCGCTGTAGAACTTTAACTTCCGACGACCAAGAATCGTCTCATTCTTTTTCAGGGTAACTGTACATTACTTATATTGCAAAAGAACGATAACAGAATATAAATGATAACTTGAATGTTATTTATATCGATAAAGAACGATAACAAAATAAAATGATAACTTGAATATTATTTATATAGCCAAAGAACGATGAAAAATAAAATAACTTGAACAGGGATCGAACTCATAACCTTCAGATCATTAAGCAAACCCAGTACCGCTGCTCTACGAGACACAGATGTGAATGACTCCTGCTTAAACATCTTAGTTCCGAAACTGCTTCTATAAGCGCATGCATAATGTAACATTATCGTTATCCGAAGTACTTACTTACTGGCTTTTAAGGAACCCGAAGGTTCATTGTCGCCCTCACATAAGCCCGCTATAGGTCCCTAGCCTGAGCGAGATCAATCCAGTCTCTATCATCATATCCCACCTCCCTCAAATCCATTTTAATATTATCTTCCCATCTACGTCTCGGCCTCCCCAAAGGTCTTTTTCCCTCTGGCCTCCCAACTAACACTCTACATGCGAAGTGGACTTAGAAAATATTCCTGTTCACGAGTGCGGCCACCTTTTCTTTTGACAGCTGTAGGCTACATATCAGCCAGAATCTCAATCAGAGGATCAAATTATCTTATTTAAGACTAAATTGTAATTGTTTAACTCTTACAATTAAAAAGTAAATCCACAGCGCTACAGCCCGTGAAGGGCCAAGACCTCACGTCCACATGCCGAAGCAGAGGTGGACGATCATCCAACTGAAATAGAGGTATCGTGTGGTTAGCACGATGAACTCTTAGAACTACATGTATCTAAACACATCTACATTTTCTCTTGCTATTATTATTATTATTATTATTATTATTATTATTATTATTATTATTATTATTACATTGTTTTCTGTATTCCTGTTATTTATGTATTTTTATACTGGTTGAGTGGAAGAGAAGGCCTAAAGCCTTAACTCTGCCAGTAAAAATAAATAAATAAATAAATAAATAAATAAATAAATAAATAAATAAATAAATAAATAAATAAATAAAATAAGTGCATAAACAATTTAAATTGTAGGAAACGTCACCGTAGTATTATTCTTTATGACTAGAATGCATTGTGAACAGTCTGCGGAGTCTAGTTTTGAATCAATAATAGAATGTCAACTACATCACAAACTAAACATGGATGCTCCCTAATACCTAGTACCTGTGTCGCGAGCGAAACATGACGTTACGTCAGTATAGTACAGTAAAACCTCCCTAAAACGAAACGCGATTGTTCCAGAATTTTTTTCCCCCCGTTTTCACAGGTTTTCTCTCTCTGCGCCCTATTTTCTTGGCCCCCACATTTCTTTTAAAGCGCATTGCCGCGACTTTTTTTTTTTTGAAGGGAACGTTGTAGGATTTCCTTCGCGTCCTGCATCAATTCAGAGTGTAAATTGCGCTCTGATCCATCGATTGTGTAACTGAAGTTGTGTTTGGTGGAAAATAGATTAACTTCACGTTAGACAAATCAATCCTTGGATGGCAGGTAGCATTGCCTAAAAATAGTATGACCTTACGACCTTGACGTTTCATTGCACCATTAAAAGTATTAAGTCACTCTTCCATGATAGAACTGGTCATCCAGGCTTTTTTATTAAATCGCACAGTTTTACTTCATTCCCTCAGTTATTTAACACTGTATTGGCATATTAACACAAAACTCAGAATAAATAAAGGAAATGTGAAACTAAATTGACACTACACTACAATATTATTATTCGCAGTTTTATTCTACTCGCACTGTCTTTTAGCACTGTATTGTCATGGTAGCACAAAACTGAGAATAAATGTACGAAAATGCAAGAGAGTTGGAAGAAGTAACGGTACATGAGGTCAGTAACTTGCCCGGGTTCTTGAAAAAAGCACAGAATAGTGACGTGGTTAGAGAAGTTTCACCCCCAACGCTTGACAATGAATAGCGAAAGTTTTCCAGATCATTATGTAGTCACGCAAAAAATTATGCCATGCCTCGTACAGTATTATCGCAAAATTAAAAATGATTTGATAGAATTTAGCAACAGTTACGCTTAAAGTTATCCGTTTTAGTCAGGGTTTTTTTTTTTTTTTTTTTTTTTTTTTTTTTTTTTTTTTTTTTTTTTTTTTTTTTTTTTTTTTCCCGTTTTCCGTTTTAAAGTATTATTTTAAATAGGAAATCATTCCGTTCCCAAATTTATTTTTCGTTTGTGCAGGTTTCCTTTTTATAGAGAGTACGTTTTAGCAAGGTTTTACTGTATATGAACAACTAACCTTATCTTCGTACGCCCTGGAACAGAGTACGGTCCCTAATCATCTACAAACATGGTTTAGTTTTTATAAACCTGCTCAGACTTCAGTGCTATCTTATTGCTGATTAACCAAATTTATTTTACCTGTAAGTTGATACGATAATAATTTCTTTGGGCATCTGTCCTGGTTCATTCGATTAACATAACGGCTTTTTCCAACTTTGTCTTTATATGTGTATTTTTTTCTTAAACTGAAAATGTTTTGAGATCTTTTATAATTCTTTCATTAGGGATTGCATCTTCTCTTACTTAATGGAGAAACCTCATTTCAGATGATGTAATATTCTCTATTATCAAAGATTCTATTACTTACTTATTTTGAAGATTCTTATAGGCTACAAGAAACATTTCCACACAATCCGATCCACGTTAATGGTGCAAATACTAGTCAGATGGGATTTAGCCTAAACGCAATACCTCAGAGTGAATCTTCAGAGCATGAAGCATGGACGCGAACAGGGAATAGCTTTGTCCCCTTTTACTCCCTGCGGATTCTCTGCACGGTTCAAGAACCTTGGTTGACATATTAATCAAAGCAGCGGAACCAATTAAGCGCCTGAATATGCTGCAAGATGTCGGATCTGCAGAGCAAAAATTAAACACCGAGTCTCTGAATAGAATATCAGCCATGAAGCAAGTCACGTAAGCTGTGAATTCAGTTTCTAGTATGCAAATATACACAAAAATAGCTGATGTTCACATAAATGTATTTTTCTCTTATCAGTTTCCAGCCCAATTGGCTAGACATATACGGTTGCTATAGAATAAGTTTCGGAGCAAGTTGAAAAGACGGACTCTTCAAAAGGCGGAGATGAAATGCAGATACAGAAATTGTGGTAAAACGAAATTGGAAATGTGTGTAGCTAAAGAAAATCTGCCGCAGCAACTCCCTCACCCATAGTTAAATATGACTTTAATTCGCAGGGATTTTAATCCGATTCTTTGCGACGTAATATAAGAATATTCAGAACTTTATGTCAGCATGTGACAAGCTTAATTCCGAGACAATTCTGAATAAATCTACATGGATTGATTCTGCGTATTTAATCAGTTATATTCTCATTTTGTTGGTTGAGTGCAAAACGTCTAATTGACTTCTGGAATGAAAACCAACCTGATGCAGTCTTCTGCGGACTGTTTTATCTGAACACGAACCCCTATTGCTCGGGAGAAGTCATATCTAAAAGTCCTGGCAGTTTATCATGAGCTTATGCAAGCAGACTCTAGGAGGAAATAATCCTGACGTGTTGTTATCAGGGTCTAGTATATACAGTCACGAAGCTCAATACGTAGTAAATATCCATCCATAGATAGTTTCTAACCACTAGGATCTCTAATATCGCCTCATTACAGAATGCGAAATAGTTCCGGCACAGCCTATTGTTTCTAGCACCCTCACAACTCAAGCTTCGTGACTGTATATACTAGACTGTGGTATTATATTATTCAGACAGCGGAGTTTCAGTCCCGACAGAGCAATAAGATGTCGCATCCCTTGGCGTACGGAAGGATGGTAGCAATGAGATCAATGACCTCCTGCAACTGACGTACATCTACAGCGTATTCCGAATCTCACCGGACCGGTGGACAACAATGACGTCACGCTGCAGCGAAATAGGAACAAAACTGCTGGAAGGATCGATGGCTGTAATGGCGACTGTATAAGTTGTTTCCTGTGCTACGCTAGCAAAATTTTGCGAAATTTCCGTACTGTCATCTCGTTGAAAGAAAAGAGAGCATAAACAATTTATTTCTTGAACCAGTAGTAATAACTGGTCCGTTGACATGTTCGCTCATAAGCCATTAACATATTCTTTTTAAGTTGTGCTCATTACAAACAATACATCAGAACTAAAGCAGAACACACCGCCATGACACAACAGTGCACGAAGTCATTCGTCTGCTAATTCCCGCCCTATACAAGAACCAATCAGATTCACTGATGACGGCTGATGGAGACTGCCACCACCTCTGCAAGCTGATGGCACCGGTGCGACACCGGTGGAGCATCAGTCACGCCATCATCGGTGAAATTCGGAACACCGTAATGTCATCAGATTGCTCAGCGCTGAGATTCGGAATACGCTCCTAACGTTCAGTATCGGGACCGAAAATCGCTGTATGGTTGTAACCAGTCTTAGGAAGTTCGTACCAAAACAATATTTTCAGGTTGAGTGCAGCAGGCATATAGATCTATTGCACTAGCGTACTATACTCTGTTCATATAAACAACTCACAGTATATCCGCAACTACGGGTGGATGATGTTAAATGTTATGGTTTATTTAACGACGCTCGCAACTGCAGAGGTTATATCAGCGTCGCCGGATGTGCCGGAATTTTGTCTCGCAGGAGTTCTTTTACATGCCAGTATATCTACTGACATGAGCCTGTCGCATTTAAGCACACTTAAATGCCATTGACCTGGCCGGGATCGAACCCGCATACGAGGCGAGCGTTATACCAACTCGCCAACCAGGTCGACTCGGGTGGATGATTCCAGTCATTACATTACAATAAGGTGCTCAGGTGAGAAGCAGTTTAATTTCGTGCTAACGTTCGCAGTGGAGTTGTGCTTTTTAATGAGCGGTTTTCAACGTAACAGAAGTCAAATCCTCCAATCATAAGAAGTTGAATGCGATACTTCAAGAATTTGCTGGTAATCATAGTAACAAATGTAGAAACACTTTATTGGAAATTGTGTAATGTGGAAATTTAATCTATTAAACGAATACATAGAGCGTCTCTTTTAGGCACAGTGAAAACGTAAACAAAGTGCAGTCAACGTGTGGGAGGAGGACGAGCCGTACGATAAACACGAGGGCTGCACAAGGTTTTAATTACAACATTTATGGCGGAGCATTAATTGAAATTATATTTCCCAAAATAACGCAAAACAAAAGAACACAAATTGCATAACGTCATTATGCACATATTTTAACAGACATGCAATTGTAACGTTGAAATAATTCAATATAACTAATCAAATTTTGCTACTTATATGATGTTATTTCAAGCAGCATTTTTTAAGGTCATGAATTTCATTCTCTGTATGACTAACATAATGTCACCGTCTTCTGTAGCCGAATTAACAAAACTACAGTATATTGATCTGAAGTGACAATACTATTTCCTAAACATAATTATCCCTTCTCAAAGTTAAATTTATTCAGATAGACCAATAAATGAATTTTGTTAATTCGGCCACAGAAGACGATGGTATTATGTTAGTCATACAGAGAATGAAGTTCATGACCGTAAAAAATGCTGCTTGAAAGCAACATCATATAAGTAGTAAAATTTTATTTGTTATATTGAATTATTTCAAAGTTACAATTGTTTGTGTGTCAAAATGTGTATATGATAACTTTATGCAATTTGTGTTCTTTTGTTTTGTGTGTTTTTGGAAAATATAATTTCAATAATGCTCCGCCATAAATGTTGTAACTAAAACCTTGTGCATCCCTCGTGTTTATCGTACGGCTCGTCCTCCGTTACTTTACGTTTTCACTGTGCCTAAACGAGACGCTCTACTGTAGTAGTTCAGGAACACTGTGCTAAGAAAAAACATGTGGAAATGCAGCAATGAAGAGAGACGGTCTTTCTCAAAACCCGAGTCAAGTATACATAATTATTTTCGTTATATTATGTATAATTTTGGTATGTTGCAATGTCCCTTCAAACAACAAGTACCTATAACAATAATTCTGCTGCAGTCAAATGTGGAAATCACTGAAATCTTGAGACTGTATGTGAAAGAATAATATTGTTCAAATATTTTTATCAATCTGTAGAAGTTTGAATAGTCATTAAAGCTAATATGAAAAGTATCCTTGAAAAGAATTATGAGTTTTAATATGATGATGATGATGATGATGTGCTACGTACGAGATGCGCTATAAAATTAACAAAGCTATTATTCACTTGATGTTATAGTCTAATAAGACATGCTGTATCATATTTCAGATTTATTCAGTCACGTCTTGTGACGTAGATGGAACATTTACATACAAATAGTTGTTTTGAAGATAGGAGTATTTTTGATAAACTTAAGATATATATTATTAACTACTGGAACAAGTCTAGAGACATATTAATATATATTTAAGTTCTCATTTTCATACGTAAATTTTTTTAAACTGAAATTTACGAAGATTATAATTGACAATTAGTGTCTTTTATATTATTATTATTTGCTGATTTTGTTTCTTGTTCTATGACCATGGACTGCTGGCACAAAGACAAGTTTGGTTACCACCTGACTGTACACATATGTGCTGTGCTGGTTTGTTGACATTCAGAACTGCGTTACTACTGTTTATTCGGTACGAATATAGTCCAAGCTCACACAACTTAATAGTTTCGGTACCAACTTCCTTATTATTCCTAGGAATTTCGTACCAAAGCATATTTTTCTAGTTGAGCGCAGCCACGCATATAGATCTATTACCTGTGCTACGAAATAATGTTGGTATGTTTCAATATCACTTCAAACAGTTGCCTGGAGCAATCACTCTGCTGCAGTCCAGAAATATAGAAAAATAATTGATGTCGCGAGATGTGGAAGAATAATTTGTTCCAATGTATGTACCAATCCGCTGCATTCCAATAGTCATTAATGTAAAAATGTAAAGTATTGTTGAAAATAATTATTAGTTTAATGTGATGTGCCATAATAAGAAATGCACTATTATATTCACAAAGCGGTTGTTCACTTGATGATGTAGTAAGGAAGACTGTATCATATTTATGATTTGTCACAGTTACGTTTTGTGATGCAGAACTAATATTTTCAGGGTAAAATATTGTTTTTCTGAACATATAAGAGTGTCTCTTTTGATAAACTGAAAATTTACATTATTATTAATTAACATTATACATTATTATTAATTAACAATATTATACATTATTATTAATTAACAATATTATACATATAATTATGTTTTGTTTGTTATTCTTATATAAGGGTAAATTTTATATCGAAAATTAAAAAAAAATCTAATTTCCAATTATTGTAATTTTTATACATTATAATTTGTTTCATTTTTATTTATTTCAAGGCCATGGATCATTGGCACAAAGACAAGTTTGGTTATCACTGTACCCAGAGTTCAGCGCTGAAAGTTATACAATAAGCTTATCTGCTCTTAATGGGTTGAGGAAAAACTCCGTAAAAACCTCAACCAAATAACTTTTCCCAATCAGGATTTCGAGCCCCGCTCGCTTCACGGTGAGACATGCTAACCGTTACTCCACAGCGGTGGACAGTATTGTTAACTTACGAAGCATGTAAACAACATCGGTAAGTACGAGAAAAAAGAGTGATTGTCCAAGAAAAGTAGATTAATGAGACGTCTGAAGTGAATGACAGAATATTTTGATTTGTCGAAAAAAAGAATTGGTTAAAAATATTCACATTATAAACGAGTTCGGTATTTATTTTTTTGGTTACTAAAATTTTGCAAGTCTGCATACTATTGACAAATACATTATTCTTTATTAAATAATGACTACAAGTGGCGTAATGTTCCATTAATTTATTCTTGTTTCTAAGAATTGAAGCCAAACGACCTGTGGATTTTATGGTCCAATGACTAAGTAAACAGTATACTCGGTGTAGTTAGTATGTGATCTTTAGCAGTGATTTGCTTCTGTATGTTCTATAGGCTACTAACTCCCATGTCGGCAGATTTTGAATTAGTCCTCAGTTCAAAAATAGAACTGTTTATGCTTTGTCTAAATACGAGGAAAATCCCATTAATCAATTTCACCAGTGCTACGAGAGCACATATTTGAACAAGTTCATGCAAGTACACTCAATAATACAGAAATATAGGTACTTAAAACGCCACCTTCCTTTCACCGTTAAGAAACACTATTTTTCATTTCACTTTATTTATACTATTCCATAGATCGTGTATCAGCATTGTAGCTTTGAGATGTGGAATAGGCTAAGCAAGAGTTAAAAAAAAAAAAAAAAAAAAAAAAAAATGTGTAATACCCTAGATCATATTATATGTAACAGATATGTCGGGGTTATAGGCTTTGAGGTTAACAACTTTTGTCAGGTTTACTATGCTACCATCTAGTTGTTACATAAGGAGTTACGTCATAATACCCATTTGAATTGCATTAGCGACTGTGCTGCCATCTCGTGTTCGTTTACAGCGGACGGGTGGCGATCCTGGCGGTTGTTCTCTTCAAAGTGCTGACGATTTAACGTAGCGAGGAGTTATCTGTTACATACGAGCCCCTACAGCCGAGGCTGCGCAGAAGTTTAGAGTAGGGACAAATTGAAGCTTGCTTCCGCCGCCATGCTTTGGGAGAAGCACCGGCTAGCTGGCGGCTGTACTATACAATGCTGAATGTTTAATATATACGTGTATGTTTGGTGTCTCTTATAAATCAATCTGAATGGATAAATGAAAAAAATCCTATTAACATTTAAAGCGACAATGTTAGAGACATAATCAAGCTTAGTTACCATTAGTTTGACATGAAACGAAAGAAAACTGTAACAATTTGATACCGTAACCAAAAATGTTGTAGGTATAGTTATTTGACAACATATAGAGCTAACAGAAATACAAACGCATATTGTAGTAATAGTTCAGATGAAAAGAAAATTATTAGTATTAACTATTATTAACAAAACACTGCCTGTGTAAGACGTTAGGCTACATTAGGCCTATATTGTAAACACGTTTGCTTTGATGTGGACGAGAAATGAACAATTATTATTATTTATTAGCTTCCATATCACATAATATAGGCCTACACCTGTAAAACAGAAACACGTACCTAATGTTTTAGTTAGAAATATAAGTAGACATACCATGCAATAGCTTATTATCACAGCTGTAGTATGAAATAAACGTCACATGCATGAATTAGTCATATAATAGAACTCAGGCCTAGTGTACAGAACATCTTGCATATTAATTCATTATTATTATTATTATTATTATTATTATTATTATTATTATTATTATTGACTACGCTAAATATTCTTACAACATTTTTATGTAAAGTCGTGTTGTACTGGTAAGCTTAAGCTGTGTGCTAACATTTGCTCTTTATGTAGTACTTCCTTTTATTTAGTTATTTAATGACGCTGTATTAACTACTAGATTATTTAGCATCGATGGTATTGATGATAGCGAGATGATATTTGGCGAGACGAGGCCAAGGATTCGCCATAGATTACCTGACATTCACCTTACGGTTGGGGATATAAGAAAAAACCCAACCAGGAAATCAGCGGGAATCGAACCCGCGACCGAGCGCGACTCCGGACAGACAGTCCTTAGCCCACTGAGCTACGTCAGTAGATCTTTATGTACTTCTACATATGGTCAGTTTAACAAGTTTTAAATACTGTATGATTCTCGGGAGGAATCTGGGATCCATTTTCTAAAATATGTTCCTATAAGTGTAGAAAGATTGTACAAGTGTTCTACTTCTAGAGCACATTGTTTTCACACAATGTAAGAGTGGGTGGTAATATGCCATTAAACTGTCAACATCTGTATAATCGCTCTTTCACTAAGCGGCGTATTTCTATAATCTCAGATGATGGTATGACTCCCATTATTCTTTCGTTAAAAAAATAAAAGAGATTTTGTTTACTGCTGGTAGGCTACGTACCATAAATTGAGTCTTTAGATTTATTACACCATACTTTTCTTAATGATTTAACAACTAAGCCAGCAATGAATACAATCACATTTTGACAATATTGTGTCATTGAGAATGATGTAAGAATGAGGGAATTGCAATCAATGTCTGCAGTAGAAGAGTCATATCGCCTCTGATTCTCAAAACACTGAGGCTTATTATTACAGTGCGTTAGGTGTTTTGGAAATACCATTGGGCATATAGACATTTTTAGCGGACATTCCTCTTTTTATAATATTATTTAAATAAATTATTTACGTATTTTCTCACGTATATAAAATAACATAAGTAAAAATATTCCATGTATTCGATCATAGGAAATAGAAATAAACTAATGTCTATTTATGAGCAATATAAGGCGTTTATATTTAAAGCAATATTTAGTTACATTATTTAGATTTACTTCTGTTATTTTACATTATACGTTAGAAAATACGTAAATAAGTTCAGTTATATTACAGTGAAGGAGGAAATCCACTAAGAAAACGCCTATATACCCAATGGTATTTTCTAAATTCTGAATGTTTTATAGAAACAATCATTCGTGCTCCCCAAACATGGCGTCGCGCGAACCTGCGCGAGAGGTTTCAAATTTGTACACGACACTAGCGCCAATTGTGTGTCTAGATGTATAACTACAACGTCTTTGGTTACATATATGATCTAGGGTAATACATAGGTACTCAGCAGATAATTATATTTTTGACAATTGACAACTTTTATTTATTGCTGGCAAAAAAATTACATACAGTAACAAAAGATTTTACAATACTATTCTAATAGGCCTACTCGTATATTAAATATTCTTCAAAATTCAAAATTGGTTACCAATCTCATACTCAAATATATATTACAAAATGTTGTATAAATACAATTGTAACTGGGTCACACCCGAAAAAGCAAGATGCTTGAGGTCGGATGTGACCAATAATGAAAACTGGATAGAAGATAATAATAATAATAATAATAATAATAATAATAATAATAATAATAATAATAATAATAATAATAATAATAATAAATTTACAAACAACTAATTCATCAGTTGAATAGAAGGTATTAATGTGCAAAATTAGTTCCTTTTTATTCTGTTCTGGACCTTTTTCCTTGGCCGTTCAAAGTTTTATGGCAGTGGTTCCCAAACTGTGGGTCGCGATCCCTAGGAGGGTCGTGTAAAGAGCTGAGAGGGTCGCGAGATTATTTACGAAATAAAACAAAAATCGACTTACTAACATATACTTACTGTGTGTTCAGAAACGTAAACATTTAACATAACATAAAAAAGTTTCAGTCATTATACACTAAAGTAAAAAAACAATTTTATTCGTTGTGACAAATGCGCCTGTTTTTCAGAAGGTAGCTCTTAAATCTGGACTCTGTATTCCATGTACAAGCATATTGATCTCACTTTCAAATTAAATTAATTTCTCGCCTTTATTTTTATGGCAATCACAGATGAGAAGACTATTTTGTTTAAATATGAGGTTTCGAAAGTTGTAAAAAAATTAAGGGCTTCTTTTAGTATAAAAAGGAGCATCTTCTGCGGATCCTTGGAAAAATAACCCAGAAGGAGACTTGTGAAGTGGTTTGTGTGGTTTATGGCATTGCATGGGGCAATAACATGGACATTACGACGAAGAGAGAAACGACTAGAAGCATTTGAAATGTGGATATGGAGAAGAATGGAGCGTATGAAATGGATAGATAGAATATGAAACGAAGGTGTGCTAAAAAGAGTGGATGAGGAAAGAATAATGCTGAAACTGATCAGGAAGAAGAAAAGGAATTGGCTGAGTCACTCAGCAAGTGCCTCCTGAAGGATGCACTGAAAGGAATGGTGAACGGAAGAAAAGTTTGGGGCAGAAGAAGGTATCAGCTACTTGACTATTAGATAAATAAATCGAGTGCGGAGATTAAGAGAAAGGCGGAAAAGTGCAAAGAATGGAGAATGCTGGGTTTGCAGTGAAATATCTACCCTTAGGCAGAAAACTATGAATGAATGAAAATCGCAAATAGAAAATAAGGATATTAATGCATAAAAGGTAGAGCTTAATTTAGGAATAATGTGTATTTTCAGTTCAAGGAATATCCCATTCCAAAACAAGAAACTTTGTGCTTATACATTCTTTGAGATATATTCAGTTAACCAATATTGCAGAAAAACTGAGAATTACTCTTATTATGTGTACTAAATGTGATTAAATTGGTACTATCAATATTAAGTGCTAGTTTATTTACTCTATGTAAAATCTAAACAAATAATTCATTAGATTTAACACTATGTTAGAAGCGTTATAAAGGGATGACATTGTTAATTTGGAAAATCACAGTTGTATAATGTGCAAATGTAGGATAAGATAGAACTTACTATTATTAATAATTTCTATGAAATCAACAAAGGAATCAGGTATGATTATCTACTGTTACCTAAGCTGTTTAATATGTATACAAACTAAATAGGTTTCGAATGGAGAAAAAAAATATATATACACTGAAATAATTATAATAAACCACGATACCAAGTTGAACGCATTATTATATCGACGATATAGTAATCATATCTAATGTGATTATTATTTACAAATAGGTGTATTTCTTTTGATCGATATTTTGACGATTTTCATATAAATATTTCAACCTCGAAATGTAATGTCCTCGTAGTTGATGCAGCGTCGTTAAATAACTAAGTAAAAAGTCTAAGGTCAATAATATTTAAAAAGTAAAACAGTAGGTAATACAGAATTTAATAATAGAACATGTAGGCCCTAAATAAATTTAACTACGTACTGATGCCAGCTATCACACGAAACTCAAAGTGATTTTAAAAATTAATAATTAAATACCAACTAAAGTTGGGCATATTGAATATAACTTTCGAACCGAATCGTGTTCCAAAAAGGGAAATAACTTTACATAAATATAGTACAACAGTTTAGCATTTCGAAGTTTGCTGTCTGGTAGCGAAATTGAAAATTTCTAGCACAAGAATTAACAAGCCCAAGTGCTGCAGAGTTGGAATTTTTTAAGGAAATAAACTAGATACACTCTGTTACACCATAGTGTAAGAAATGAAAGCAGTAAAATCTATTTTAGAAAGAAGCAGACATCATAAGTAGAATTGGATACAATATTTACTAAAATGAAAGACATCAGAATCCCGCTTCAAATGTCAAATTCTGACCCGAAGGAAAGAGAAGAAATCTCCAACAGACAATTTAATTTTATGTGCCAAAACAAGTCACCTGATCTAGAATTGTGAAGGATTAAGAAGACTTTTTTCAAACAGAAAAATTCAAACATTACCAAGTAATAAGCATAGTTTAACACAATACAATAATTTTACAGGAAGATTTTGTGGAACATATTTTTTTTTATTTGCATAGTTACGAACTAATTTACTATTAAAGCGTTACTTCACACTTTTGTGAAATAGTCTCCTGGTTTAGAATTCGTTAAGAAGTACGAAGATGATGAAGCCAGTATTAATCCTGCAAGAACTTTGAGCTTTTGACATTACACAATTGTTTCATTCAAGTTTGAATAAGGGGTAGAGAAGGAACTATTGATGACTTATTCACTAGTAATTTAGAATGAACTTTTTTAAGTGTTGAAGAAATATAATAAACGCGATATTTCGAAGGTTATCTCTAAATTCAACTTTAAGTGAAAATACTCGTAGAAAAAAGAGGAAATTCGTAAATATCAGGCTCAAATCGGCTGTGTGAGATAAAGGAGAGAGAAGGCAATAGGACCAATTCAAGAGGGATTTAGCATTTTTATTAAATAGATATGAACCCGCTGATTATATTACCTTTTATCTGAAAACGAGGACAGATCTTATCTTCTACCCCAGATCATATATGTAACAGATAGGTCGACCTTATAGGCTTTGACGTTAACAACTTTTGTCAGGTTTACTACGCTGCCATCTAGTTGTTACATAAAGAGTCACGTCATAATTCCCATTTGAATTGCATTAGCAACTGTGCTGCCATCTCGTGTTCGTTTACGGCGGACGGGTGGCGATCCTGGCGGTTGTTCTGTTCAAAGTGCTGCCGATTTTAACATAGCGATGAGTTATATGTTACATATATGATCTAGGCTTCTACGTATGTTAAGCCAAAATTTGAAACGTATAATCGTGAAGTGTTGTGTTTCATTGTAATACATTGTTCAAAACTTTACCTTAGAGTGAAGTTATGGGTTTTCAATTACTAATACAAAAACATAGTTTATTGCAATAATTTCTTTAAGAAATTTGACTATAAAACACAACTATTTCTGTTAATAACAATTTAAAGCGAAAGAGAAGATATGATTGAATAAGAATGATAAAAATATCAGAAGTAATCGAAGAAACTCGCTGAGCTAATTTATGACGAGGGTAGACCTTCATGTCTATAAGAATGTCAGTAAACTAAGCTGCGGATGGAACACAAAGCTCTAATATACAGAGTGTTTCATAATTCCTATTACAAACTTCTAGGAATTGTAGATTGGACTAAGTAGATAAAGTTTTGATTCAGAGTCCACGTCCGGAAATGTATCGTTTCGATGCAAAATAAGTTTGAAGATCGAATCGATTTCACATCTCCCACTTCATTAGAGACAATGACATCTTCCTCCGACTCTACAGGGGTCTCATAAACAAGGTTCTTCATGTGGTCCCAAAGGAAAAAAGTCGAGAGGAGTTAAATCTGGCGACCGTGGTGGCCAAGGAGTTGGACCACCTCGACCTATCCACCTTTCCACGAATGTTTGGTGGAGGTGTTCGCGGACGGCAATTGAAAAGTGCGCGGGTGCGCCATCAAGTTGGAACCACATTTGCTGACGTAGTGCCAGTGGCAAATCTTCACTGATGTGAAAGCTGACTGCGTAGAAATGATTGTAAACAGAAGACATACGATATCAGGGGACTGCAGAAGTCGCCCTCAGCCCATTTTGTTTGCGTACCGTGAAGCGGAAGATTTTAAATCGAATCGATCTTCAAACTTATTTTACATCGAAACGATACATTTCTGGACATGAGTTCCTAATCAAAACTTTATCTACTTAGTCCCCTGTACAACCCCTAGAAGTTTGTAATAGATTTATTTTTTTATTGGGTTATTTTACGACGCTGTATCAACATCTAGGTTATTTAGCGTCTGAATGAAATGAAGGTGATAATGTCGGTGAAATGAGTCCGGGGTCCAGCACCGAAAGTTTGGGTAACTTTGCTCGTATTGGGTTGAGGGAAAACCCCGGAAAAAACCTCAACCAGGTAACTTGCCCCGACCGGGATTCGAACCCGGGCCACCTGGTTTCGCGGCCAGATTCGTAATAGAAATTATGAAACACTCTGTAGAATGAACGGATAATAGACGTTTTTGTATTCAAGTCTTGGTGCTCATAACTAGTTTCAGGACTCAAATTTTTAAGCTGGATTGATCATTTTCATTCCTGTTTCCACTAGTTTTTTTTCACTAGATTTATGCAATGATATCATTTTGTGTATATATATATATATATATATATATATATATATATACTGTGGCACTTTTAGTAGTGCCAACTTGGACGATCCTAGTTTTTCAGACCGCCAGAGCAGAGGTAATTGATATAAATTACTCTCTTGTTTTCATTGCTAAAAATCATGGTCAGGGTTACATTAAGTCACATTTCTTCTGATATATGTATCATATGTACAGTAACGGAATTTGTAATTTGTAATAAAAGTAATAACTGTATTATAGTGGATTAATGGAAAGAAACGGAAACTGCGAACAAGGTTTTAAAGAGGAGAGGAGACCTGAAAAATTTTATGTTTGAAATAATTTAAAATGCACTGCTTATTTTACAACACACAATTATGTTCTGTTAATATTTAAAACGAAAGCGACAATAAACGAAGCATCTTGAATTGTCTTCATTAAAACGTAAGCATAAATAAATTATAACTATACAACGCGAATAATTAAGAACATAATTTCAATATTTATTTAGATAGGCCTATATTTCATATATTTATTTCTTGTTAATTTTAATTGGGCGCAAACCAGATAGGCACCTATTATCCATATACTTACTTATTTAATGTGAACTAATTGAGGTGAAGAAGGAAAAGCAACGATAAAATAAAATATAATTTTACTGGAGGAAATAGAGTTCTTGCATTCTCGAGAGCGATTTTGTTAACAGTAAAATACATATGTTTTTAAAAGCTGCAGAAACACTACACAGCAAATATTGCTCAGAAATATATGAAGAAATTAGGAATTGCAAGTAAAAATAATTGTTATTTTTACCTGCATAATTATATAGGAAAGACCTTCAATGCGTTCTTAATTCAGGGACTTGAATGATCCCAATATTATCTGCTTGTGACTTTTTGTTGTACTTATACGACTACAGAACAGGGATAGCAATGCTACTGGAATCGATTTATAGAAGATTGAGTAATGTCACGAAAATTTAGAACGAATTTATTTTCTACATAAATTTATGTTTGTCCGTGCATGTAATTTATTATTATTATTATTATTATTATTATTATTATTATTATTATTATTATTATTATTATAGTTAGATTTACAAAATTATCCTCTATTAAAAATCCGTGTTTCGGTTCTGAACACATTACGCCACTGCTCCAGAGTCCTTGAAGAAAAAGAAGAAGAAGAAGTAGAAGAAGAAGAAGAAGCAGCATTATACACATCTCATTCTCATCGCTTCATTTCCTCACTGCTATACTGCAATAAAGAATTTTATTAGATCTTAATTGGCTGAAGTCTTCGCGAGAAAGGAAAGATTTTCATAAAAGCAAGGTTGTTCCATACACTAGACCGAGGAATTCCATATAATACTGAGTGAATAGTCTGTAGAGAAAAACCGCAACGCAGCGAACTGGCTCTCGGTCGAGCGCTCCAGACTGTATACTATCGGTGATACTCCGACAAATATCGGTAATTCGACACACCAAATATTATTGATGTAAAAATTACTCAAGATAAGCGGTTGAAACATAATTTACTCACCGGACGCTATTTTTCAATTCTTTCAGTGTACATATATGGATTATTTATGTACAGTTTGCTTTTTGAGTTCCCCAGAGATAAAAATCAGATGGGGTTATGACTACTCTATGAAGTTCGTCCATAGAACAGTCGACTGTATAATCATGTTTTTGCAGGATTCTGTTAGCGTAGTTTTGTCTTTCTTTATTGTCATCTCTAAGGAACTTTAAGAGACGAAGTGTACAAAAATAATCCACATATTCTGGAAGAGCTGAAAAATAGCATTCGTGTAAATATAACCTCCATTTCTAAACGGGTAATGAACAGGAGCCACAAATGTTTGGAACATGAAAGCAGATAGTTTCATTACCTCTTTCCTAAATTTGGATGAATATATGATCTTTTTTTGCACGATTGTGTTTTTTGCTTGACTGTGTTTTTTTACTGTATTTACAGCTATTCTTTTTAGCCCTTGAAAGTTAGAAATCCCACACAAAAACTTGTTGCTAGGGAAATCTTTCTTCATAACATACTAAACTGTACTAAATAGACCCATTACAGTGTACTTATTGTTAGCTACTTTGTGCATTTTGCGAAGAATTTGGAATAATAATGCTTTAAATTTTCAATGCAAAATATATATATTTACAATTTTTAAAATATGATCGTGCAAAACATGTTGTACAATTCACGTTTGTGAAGTGCATTACAAAATCTCGGGAATTGAAAAGCTCGCTCTACTCGCTTTTCAAACTTTTCTTCGATTTTGTAAAAAACACTTCCAAATCTAGTATCGTAATATACTATTAACTGCTTGTACTTACTATTAATTTTCATTAATAGTTTATGGTATGTCGAATTACCAATACTGCGAGACGTATCACTTATAGCAAAGTAGAGTCTACTAGCGTCTCTGCCAAGACCGGGTCGCCGCGTTGAGGTTCCTCTACAATCTGTTCACTCAGTAGTAGTCTGTCCTTGGTAGGATGCAGGTCAACAATTAAGTTTGACCGAGAATGTGATATGAAGTTTGCCCTGCTTTATGAACAGAAGTAAAATCCGTATGTTTATGCACTTCATTAAACTCACGTAGTGCTCAGGACTTCATAACATGCCAGCAGCATGAACATTTTTATGATTTATAAATTTCATCTTGTTTTATGCGCGTCATTAATTTGTTGTGGTCGATAACGCAGCAGACGGTGCAGAAATAAAAATAAACATTCAAAATTTAACAGTGGATATATCCAGCAGTTAATTGGACAGTAAATAGTAATAAAATTAACAACCAATATTTCAGACGTGGTAGGTATGGAGGGGTAGCATTAGCTCCGCTGCGGGTAGCATAGAACTACCACAACTACTGCTGCTATCGCTAAACCAAGAGGTAAGTCTATGAAGTCCAAGAAGATACAAGAAGGCAGAACTCCGTGTGAAGTGGTTGTTTGTAGCTCAAGCATCGGTTAGTTTCTCCGTGAAAAGCATTCAACTCATTTGATAGGGACTAAGTAAAGTCCACGAGACTTTCTGAAAGCTATGACGTGTCCTTCCAGTACATAGGCACTGGACAAGTCACCAACATCGCTGCTGCTACTCACAATAAATAATAAGCTAATACAAAGAAAATAATTTATAAAACAATAGTGGAGAGTACATATAATGCTCTAAAGAGCAGGAACTTGGACAGTAAATAGAGTACAAGAAGGAAAATTAAGGGCCACTGAAGTGGACTTCTGGGAAAGATCAGCTAGGAGGTTAAGGAGAGTAAAGATAAAGACCACAACAATAAGGCACATAATGAATGTAGAGAAAGATGTAGTAGAAGTTATAAATGAAAAAAGATTACAATGCTATATATAATATATAATTCAATAGTGATAAGCATTGTTGTTATATTTGGAAGGGGAGCTGAAACACAGAAATTATGTTACAATTATTAGCAAAATAAATAAATGAATAAATAAATAAATAAATAAATAAATAAATAAATAAATAAATAAATAAATAAATAAATAAATAAATAAATAAATAAATAAATAAGTAAACAAAAGTTTAAAATGGAAGGTAGACTACTATCAACGGAAGAGATTTTTCAGGCGGTCAGGGAGACATCCAAATTTGGGGGGGGGGGATGAATGTTAGCGTTTCAAGTTGTGTTTAATGAAGTATCTGTAACTTCATATATTTTTTTATGATCGAACGCATGTTTCTTTGCGGATAACCTTCATATTACGTATTACTGTAATAAAATGTACAAGTTATCCTGCGCCGTAGCGTCGTATCTTGGACTAGCGTAATGGAATAAGAGCTGCTGAGCTAGTTGGAGTCCTCTTGGGGGAAACATTTTTCTTTTGAAATTTCGACCAGTGTATGGGACCGGTGCCCCCAGCATCTGGATAATTTGGGGAGCTACAGTGACTTGTGCAATTCGGTTTTGCAAGCCAGTAATAACTGCTAGAGGAATCGTCATGCTAACCCTCGTATTGACTGGATGATCGTTCACTTCTGCTGAGGCATGGGGACGTGAGGCTAGCTGTCGACTGGTACAGTACGATTATTTAGTCCTGACAGTAGCCGACAATGTGCGCCTGGTTCAGGTGAGTCCATTAAGTTACGTCAAGGGGTGTTCGGGTTAGTCAGTCGCTTGCATTCAGAGCGATCGGATGTTATGCCGTGCGATAGAGCGGTGTGTTTCCAGTACGGTTAAGCTGTACTGCATTTATTTACAGACCGCTCGCTCTTATCTCTACTCCGAGTTCTCCCCACTACTCCTATTACTTCCCCTCTTTCGCGTCCCCGAGCTATCAGGTCTAAATAATCGGTCTGTAGGCCTTACCCCTCCATAGGCTGTCGCGCAACGGATTTTTTTAAGCTTGCAAGTTATTGACAAAAAAATTCTGTTCTATTTCAAATCATATACCGTAATACTGTAAACTGGCTGTATATAACAATAGACCTTTAATTACCTTGGATCAAAAATCACGAGTAACAAAAATTTAATAGAAGTAAAGGAACAAGCAACAAAAGCATCAATTATATCGGGTTTCTTGAAGGACATAATTTGGAGAAATAAAAATATGAATGTTGAAAGTAAAATTAGGATATATAAAACATGTGTGAGACCGATACTAACATATGCTACAGAAGCAAGGGCAGAAACAAAAAGGACTCAACAAATGATGACAACAGTAGAAATGCGAATATTACGAAGTATTTCAGGTTATAGTCTATATGACAGGAAAACAAATGAAGAAATCCGAAACAAGTGTGGAATACAAGATGTTACTAAGTGGGTTAAAAAGAGAAGAAAAGAATGGAGAGATCATACTTTGAGGATTCAAAATGATCATCTACCTAAAATCGCCATGAAGGAAAAACCTGACACCACCAGACCGCTGGGACGACCTCCGAAAAGATGGCTGGAAAGCTGGTCACCTGCCTCGGGGAATAGCGGCACCAATTGAAAACCAACAAGATTTGATCCTAATGAAAGAAGAAGAAGAAGATACCGTAACAAATTTCTACCTCGTTTCATATTTCAAAAAATATTATCTTCAGTGACTTATTTAATGTTTGTGTTTTTGCAGTTATGATGATGTACCCAATTTACCAAGCCCATTTGTTCTGAACTTTAACACATATTTATACAGATCAAATACTTTACATTTTCATATATTAGTTTTCTTTTAATTCTTTAGCTTTGGGATTGAAAGTTGCTCAGTAGTCTGTCCCTAACATCCTTCGTTAAACACTCATAATTTCGACATTTACATGGTTTCAGTTGTATATAATAAAGGCAACGGTTGACAGCCATGGTATATTTATTCACTAATTTGAAATTATAAAGATCTGGAAACAAAACAAAGTCTCGCATGAAATTAAAGGATATGAACATAGTTCTGTGATAGATTGCACTAGTAACGAATAATTAACTGACCAGACTGGGAAACGAATATTTTAAAACGAATACACATAAAGCTACGAGTACAATGTAACGAATTAGTTTCGGTCGTAATTGTGTAGTTTTCTGAGTTCGCCCTTTCCACTGGCTGTATCCCAATTATGCGTGCCTTCTGAAGCGCTGTCCGTCTACTTATTTGCATAAATTACACTAGTAAGCTAATGTTTAATTATATAAAAGCCTTATTGTGTCGGCTCGTTTCCGGCAGCCACGCCCCGTAACACACAATTTTGACAATTAATTACAAAAGACTTGATCACGCTGTATGTACAACAGATGTCTCTGCCCACAATACAGCGCGAACAATAGATGTCGCCTGCCGGGACAGCATGTGCACTAATGCTATGTTACTATGGAGACGTCATTAATATAGAAATTCATGTATCGTGAAATTAGAAAACGAAATCTCCTAATACTTAGGCAATAATTACTATAAAGTTTTATTTCTTCCTCCTGCTACTTTTGTAGGAACTTAAATAAATTTTATTGTCTTAATAAAGCCAATTATCTTGTATTAGTTTCTTGGTTCAGCTACAACTTACCGAGAGTCTTCTACTTGGTCTTTCACCTCAGACACATACTTAATTTCCATTATGACTCAAGTGGAATCTGTGTGCTTTATATTACTCTGTCGATTGCTATTATTTTAGTAAAGCTGAGACGTTGGGATTTTAATAAGTAAAGATAAACGTAACAATAAATATCTTGTCATAAAAATTCTACAATAATGCATGCTGACTGTTGATAGTGTGATGATCAGCATAACGACACCATTTTGCGGAATCCCACTGAGTGTTTCTAATATGTAAATCAAGTAATGAATTCTTGACATCACCGGCGTAGCTCAGACGGTAGTGCGCTTGCCGGCTGATCCGGAATTGCGCTCGGACGTTAGTTCGAAAGAAATAAGAAACAAAGGAGGAAATAAAAAAATTAAGAACGATATTAGAAAACAAAGGAGGAATGAAATAAATGAGGAAAGACATGAGAAAACAAAGGAAGAGAAACAAATGTGACAAGTTACGAGAAGGTAAAGAAGAAAAGAAGGAAAAGAGGAAAGAAGTTAGAAACAAACGAAGAAAGAAACAAATAAAAAAGCATAAATAAAGAAAGAAAGAAAGAAAGAAAGAAAGAAAGAGGATAGATATGAGAAAACAAAGGAAGGAATGTGGAAAAATATGAGAAAAGAAACCAAATGAGAAAATATGTAAGAACACGAAGACGAAAAGGAAGAAGAGTGGAAAAATATACAAAAAAATATACAAAAATAAAGGAAGAAAGAAACAAATGGTGAAAGGTATGAGAAAACAAAGCAGACTAGATGTAAAGAAACGAAAGAGAAAAGGAAGAAAGTGGAAAAGTGTGAGAAAACAAAGGAGGAAAGTTAAAAATTAGGAAAGACATGAGGAAACAAAGAATGAAAGTAATAAAAAACAAAGCAGAGAAGAAATAAATGAGAGATATGAGAAAAGCAGGAGAGAAGCAAATGAGGGAAGGTATGAGGAAACAAAGAAGTGAAGAAAGAAATGAGGGAAGAAATAAATAAACAAGGAAAAATGTGAAAGAAATGACAAAACGTAGAAGGAAAGAAATGAGAAAACAAACAAGTTAAGAAAGAAATAGGAGGAAGAAGAGAAATGAGAAAAATGGGAGGAGGAAATATATGAGAAAACAAAGGAGGAAGGACACAATTGAGAAAAGAAACAAAAAAAAACAGGAGAAAAAAAAAACAAATAAGAAAAGAAAAAAAAGAAGAAATACATAAATGAGGAAATATATGAGAAAGTAAAGAAGAAAAGGGAGAGATGAGGAAATATGTGAGAAAACAAAAGATCAATGAAACAAACGAGGAAAGATGTGAGAAAAGAGGACAAAAATGGCGAAAACAAAGGAGGAAGCAGATGGGGAAAGAAATAAATAACGAAATATATCAGAAAACACACAGAGAAAGAAATAAGAAAGGAGGAAAACAAATTAGGAATTAGCCTATATATGAGCAAGGCGACTGGCCTGAAGACTTCACGGAGAGAGTGCTTCTTCCAATACCGAAGAAAAATAATGCAAAGAAATGTAACGAGTTCAGGACTATCAGCCTGATGTCGTACTCGGCGAAGATTCTTCTGCGAATATTAAATCGACGTTTATATTCTAAGATGGAAGAGCAGTGGGAAGAAGAGCAGTTTGGCTTCAGGAAGAGAAAAGATACGAAAGATGCAATTGGACTGCTACGAACAATCGGCGAAAGATAGCTAGAGAAGAATAAAGAAGTGTATTTAATATTTGTGGACCTAGAAAAGGCTCTTGACAGAGTGGATTGGGGATCCTAAAGAAAATTGGCGTGAATTGGAAAGAGAGGAGGCTGTTCAGTAACCTTTATAACTTTATATGAAACGACGAGTCGAAGTCAGGATAGGAGAAGAAATGTCAGAAGGAAGTGAAATAAGGAGAGGAGTACGCCATGTCCTTTATCATCTACCCTGTTCAACATTTACTTGGAGGAATTAGTGAAGAACTGTTTTCAGAACATGGGAGAAGTGACAGTAGGAGGAAGAAGAATAAAATGTGTAAGATTTGCAGATGATATGTCGATTTTAGCAGAAGGAGAGATGATACTAAGGGATATGCTACTGGAGCTAAATGACAGCTGTAAGCAGTATGGAATGAAGATAAATGCCAACAAAACGAAGAAAATAGTCATAGGAAGAAAAGTGAAGAAGGTAAGCTTGCGAATTCTAAATGAGGCAGTAGAGCAAGTGGACAGCTTCAAATACTTGGGGTGTACTATAAGCAGAGTCCACACCTGCGGAGTAATTGTTAGCGCGTCTAGCCGCGAAACCAGGTGGCCCGGGTTCGATTCCCGGTCGGGGCAAGTTACCTGGTTGAGGTTTTTTCCGGGGTTTTCCCTCAATCCAATATGAGCAAATGCTGGGTAACTTTCGGTGTTGGACCCCGAACTCATTTCACCGGCATTATCACCTTCATCTAATTCAGACGCTAAATAACCTAAGCTATTGACAAAGCGTCGTAAAATAACCAACTAAAATAAAAACAAACTATAAGCAGTAACATGAGCTGCTGCCAGGAGGCCAAAAAGATAATAGTAATGGCAAAGGAAGCTTTTAATGGAAAAAGGAACATCTTCTGCGGACCTCTGGAGAAAGAACTAAGGAAGAGAGTATTGAAGTGCTTTGTGTAGAGTGTAGCATTGTATGGGGCAGAAACATGGACATTACGACGAAGTGAAGAGGAGCAAATAGGAGCATTTGAAATGTGGATATGGAAAAGGATGGAGCGTGTGAAATGGACAGAGTAAAAAACGAAGCTGTGTTGAAAAGAGTGGATGAAGAAAGAATGATGCTGATACTGATCAGAAAGAGGAAAAGGAATTGGCTGGGTTACTGGTTGAGAAGAAACTGCCTACTGAAGGATGCACTGGAAGGAATAGTGAACGGGAGAAGAGTTCGTGGCAGAAGAAAATATCAGAAGATAGATGACATTAAGATATATGGATGAAATGCGGAGACAAAGAAGAAGGCAGAAAATAGGAAAGACTGGAGAATGCTGGCTTTGCAGTGAAGACCTACCCTTGGGCAGAACACTACGAAAGAATGAATATGAAAATAAAGGAGAAAAGAAAGAAATGAGGAAACCTCTAAGAAAGAAAAGGATAAAAAAAGAAATTAGAAAATACATGTGAAAATATAGGAGAACATTAGGAAATAAGAACAAAATATGAGAAAACAATGGGAGAATGGAGGAAAGAGGAAATCTATGAGAAAACAAAGGAGGGAAAAAAGAATGAGAATATACGTACATGTGAAAATATAGAGAAACATTAATGAGAAAACAATGGGAGCGAGGAAGAAATGAGGAAATCTATGAGAAAAAAAGACAAATGTGAAAATATATGTGAAAATGTAGAACCTAAAAATATGAGAAAACAATGAGAGAAAGGAAGGAATGAGGAAATCTATGAGAAAATAAAGGAGGAAAAGAAGAAATGAGAAAATACATGTAAAAATTTAGGAGAACATTAAGAAATGACAAAAATATATGATAAAACAATAAGTGAAAGGGAGAAATGTGCAAATATATGAGAAAACAAAGGAAGAAAGTAATAAATGGGGAAATATGCGAAAAAATGAAGAAGAGAGGAAAGAAATGAAAACCAGAGGAGAAACGAAACTATATACGGGCAGGCATGGAGATAGATACAGCAGGGTGGAAAAAATAAAACACACCCAGAATGAAATATAGCAGAATTCCAAATATGACTTTTATTTAATGTAATTTTAAAATGTTATGTTCTTTCACCATAATTATTTTATCATTTAAGGAGTTTATGTTCTCTGAAAGCTGAACCTAAAACAGTAAATGAAGAGACTACGAGTATTTTGTGCTTTCCTTCTGTCACGACGCGCCTCTTAAGGTGCGTACACACTTAGCGAACGAACAACGAACGAATGCTGAAGTAAAACTTCGTTGTTCGTTCGCTGTTTGAAGCGACGTACAAATCAACAGCAAATTGTCAGAAAACTTCACATTCGCTGATTATCCGCTATAAAGGCAGACGAAAATATAATTATAGCAAGTACAGGCCTGTTTCATAAACACAGTAATAATATTAAGTAATAGTATTACAGTCATGAAAACAATTTTTCTGTTTCATAAACGTTTTGCACGAGTCATAAAGTACGTACAGTAACCAGATGATTTGAGGTTAAGGCTGACTAACATAACCAAGTTGGTCTGCACTCTAGAGCTATTTATATTATTCTCTCTGTTAACAGTTGTTGAATGAAATAAGTTTTGAAGCACTATCTTTAATAACAACAACAGAGTAAGTCGTAATATGTGTGAAGGTTTGGGAGACAATTTATTTCAGATAAGATTGTAAATCACTGCAACTCGAAGTTATTGTTTCTGTTATTTGAGTCAGTTGATTTACGAGTAAAAGAAACAATATGATAAATCTAAAATATTGTGAAGAGATATTTATCATTCCTAATTGTTCACGTCTCTGCTGTTGTAACGTTTGCAATTACAAAAACAGTGTATCAGTGACAGAAGCGTGTGTTTGCTCGCGAGTGTATAAAACTTGCACCTCGTTATCTAAAGAAGTACCATATGAAAATGTTAAGCAGTGAAAACTTTTGATGACAATATTGTACCAGCCTTAAGGACAGCGTTAACGACAGGGTTAGTAGACCCTGCAAAGCGTCTTATGTAAGATATTTTCAAGTTCCGTTATAATTCGGAATGCTGCGCAAGTACTTATATAAAAAGGCTTAACTAATTATTGGTGCAAGCGTAAATAAATACACATAAAAATTACTCTTTTACCAAAAATAAATAAGTAATGTAATAACGACATAAGTACTTACGCGGTGAAGTCGTTCCTAGAAAATATCGTGTTTGAGTTTGAAGGTGTGGATGTTGTAGAAGATTAATGTTATGACGAAATTAATAAAAATACTGAAATTGTCTTAATGGGTTTTTATTGCTGATTATGTTGTAAGTAGTATGTTCAAGAAGTTACCTGACTATACAAAATGCAAATATGTTCTAATTAGAGATTGTGATGTGGAATTGTAGATACGGTACCTATAAATCTCGTAAGTTAATTTTAGTTTATGCCCTCTATAGGGATGGTTTAAAGTAGTCCATACATTTTGTAATAGATCTACTTGTTGATATATGTCTGCAAAAGATTTTGGCTCACCAAGATCTTCACAATGTTAATTAGTGAAGAGTATATAGATTCAGGTTGTCACAAGTATACATTGAAAAAAACATTTCAATAGGTACAGAAAATATTAATATTACTGTATTTTGTGATGTAAATGTCCCATAAGCATATATTTCTGAACAATTATAATTTTAAAAATGACGAGAAAGGAGGGGAAAAACGTTAAGTTCAATCATTCAAATAAGATAAAATAATGTAACATATACAGTAATTACTTTCTAACAGTTCTATACTGTAATTGAATTTAATTTAGGTTTCACCCTTTTCAATTGTTCCTCTTTTACAATTAGATAAGTTAGTTTTCATTTTCAGCCTGGTCCATCTACATTGGCGCCTATGACAGTTTGTAAGTATGGAGAGGGACTTTGTTAGTCATTCATTTTGTCTTTGATGCTTTTTAAAATGGGGAAAAGACGTGAAAATAACTTGAAGAAACAGAGTTTTTTTGCGAAAAGTTCTCGAATTGAAAGGTCAACTATTTCATTATATTCGTAACTTTCTTGCATATGGTTGTAGGATATTCGTTGTCTAAAATTTCTTGGACGTCGGACAAACACTCCCTCTTCATCACTATTTGAGTCAGAATTATCCATTTCAAATATTTTCACGGTTTTATCTTCAAAATCTAACCCTACATTGGCATTTACTTTTGACAAATTATTAAACTATTACTTAAAATACAGTCATGGAACTAACGTTAATATTATTAATAGATTTAATTATCTTTGCTGGTTTATGAAACACTTTAGTAATATTGTTATTTATTTTAGTAATAATATGAGCGTTTACAGTAATAAATAATATTAACTATTACTTTTATGAAACAGAACAGTAATAATATTACAGTACTTAATGTTATTACCTTTTCAGTAATGGTATTAAATTATTACTTTTATGAAATAGGCCCCAGGGGAAAGTTTGAGTATACGGATACCTCACTGACAATAATTATCTTAAAATACTAAAAAAAGAGAGATTTGTCTGTGTTTGTCGTATGCGCATCATGCTTACAAAAAGACACTTTTCAGTGCCAATAATATATTTTGTGTGCACAAGGTTGGAACTTTGTTTTTTCTGGGCGTGAATTTGTCCAAAAGGAATGACATATGTTTATACGCGAACCAAGTTGACTCGTACACTTCATAACTCCCCATTCCAGATCTTTTTGTGGACTTCTGTCTTTCTCTCCGGAATGATGTCAGTAGGGATTCAATTTTCAATTTTCTTTTTGACTTCTGCTCCCTACAATAAACAAAATCATATATCCACTGAAAATAAATAAACAAAAATAATTTTCAAATTTTGCACGTGTTTGACTCTCCTATCTTGCAGCTGAACATCTTTCCAATAGGTTCCCAAACATCATGTTTTCTTACTTTATTGTGGTAAGTAGGATGCTTGGGATTTCATAAAGTTTCCTGCTCCCTATATGCATTAATAAGATTTATAACAGCGCCTTCCGTCCACTCCAGTTTCGACATCCTGTTGGTGAAATTGAACTAAGCGCTGCGTTCTGCTACGAATTACAAGCTAGTGGCAAATCCCGTCCACAACGAATACCAACTTCCTTTGATGTACCGACAAGCGACGGATCACTTCCGAAGGCAAACCAAACGATCGGTTTGCCTTTGCTGCGACGTACACACGTACCGATTTCAATCAACGAATGCAATCATTTGTCGTTCGTTCGTTGTTCGTTCGCTAAGTGTGTACGCACCTTTAAACAAAGATAGCATTCGTTGCAGAGAAGCCAATATGGTTGTGTCGTTCGAATTTAGTGTCAGTCTCTTCAATACAGCGGTGTCGACGATATTACGTTTGTTTTTGCTGCAATTGAGCGGAATTTCACACAAAACAAAACAAGATTCCCGTGTTGTCTAAACTTTTGAAACAAAACAGCGACAATACCCCGGAACATGGAACATGCAGCAGAGCTTCCGACGCCAGAGGTGTGCTCAGTCTTGTGCAGCTTTCGCAAACAAATGCTGGTAGCGCTCTATCTGCGAACTTATCGTAATGACACAGTTACGAGCTTGAATGCTGCACAAAACAGAGCAGTAGCATTTATTGCATTGCGCTCTAATGTAATGTAAAGTAATGTTAATATATTAAGTGTAAAAGAATGGCAAGAGGAAGCTTTCCACGAATATCTTCAACTAAATATTAGACAATTCCGAAGAAGATTTCAGATTTCCTGGTGGATGATGACGATAACTTTTAATTTCTAATGAAAGTAGAGTAAATTTCATTTATGTTCTGAAAAGGAACCACCTTACAAATACAGCTTATGTATTAGTAATACAATACAATACAATATTAGTAGTATAGTATAACATAATAAAATAATACCGTCAGTCCAGGCGCGGATCTAGAATTTAATAATAGGGGGGGCTAATAATAATTGAGGGGCTGGGTGCAAGAAGGGCATTTTAGAGGATGTGCCCTTTTTGAGTGAAACGCTTTATTGTGATCTCTGATCTGTTATGCATATGATCACAAAGTTGTAGTTCAATACTGTAATCATAGAGGTCAGGAGTACCGGTACACAAAATGTAAAGGCATGCATAGATAACTTTATTACGGTTTGAGTTTCCAACATCAATTTTCTCTAAACTTGCATTTGAGAGAAGTGCCTTTCTTGCACCAACCCCTCAATTAACATATGAATACAGTAGTATAATCATTACATAGAACAATGGGATTAAAAACAAATAAATAAACCACAACAATATTGTCACTCTTAGGTTCTAAGTCTTCAGTTAGTTCTAATTCTAAAGGAAATGGTGACTGGAATGGAAAGTCGATTAAATGTTACTTACAGTTTAACGAAGCTGAAGTCGTCTGGGATGTTTTACTTTGGTTAACCTCTTCAACAATTTTCTTTTCAATAATGGTGCCACAACAGTTTATGAGATCGTTTTGCGTTGTTTTACTTGTTAGAGAAGAGTTTTTTTGGGGCATTTTTAAGATGAATATGCAGAATCTGATCACCGGCATCAACGCGATATTTAAGAAGCTCCTTGGAATTACCTTCGTTTTGATTTTCGCTTTCCAAGTCAATCGCACCATCATCCCTGTGTCCTCTTAATGGAATATTTTGTCGGCCGCACAAAATAATTGTTTTTACTATTGGGACAAGTTTCATCCTGTTTTCGCGCATTGTTTGTAACACTTCATTATTCAATTGAACCAGAACGTTCTCTACCTTACCTTCAAACACTCGTTTAAAGTTGTCACATTTTAAGAGAGCAGTTTTGTTATAACTGTTCTCTGAATGTCTCCTGAATATTTCAGAGGCCTTTTTGAATTTTCTTAGAGGTTTCGTAACTAAATTGTGTAACGTAAGTTTGCTTCGCCCTCCCTCTTTAGTTCCGAATAAAACGCACACGTGACAGAACGCACCTTCATCCTTCTTACTGTAAGACAGCCATGGAAATCTTTTAAGCCACGCATGCTGAAATTGTCTAGACTGTCCCGATTCTAGTGTCCTCGGAAATGGATATTTTTCGTCTGGAACCCATGGATTTGTTAGAGCTTTGTATTTTATCTCGTCACTGCATATTTCTTTTTCTACTAAGCAACCAATATCTAATACATTATGAGTCGTCGAACTAGCGTCATCACTTTCACCGCACATAACCGATTCCCTGTTACGGTATTAACAGGCATACACTTTTCTTCATCAGTTGTATCATTGTCATCCGTACTGCACTTTTCTTTCACTTCACCACACGGCTTCTTGAAAAATTGTAAGATATTTGTTTGAAACTTACGTTCCGACATTTTATAATTTCTTATAACTGTTACACTAAATAATTCAACTGTGCAGACTGATCACTTCTCGTCTCAATTCAGAAGTCGAATGTAGTGGCTATTGTAAAGTACGATAACAAAGATATTGGTAGCAGCCTAGCTACAGTGTGGTAGAGGTGGTTACCGTTAGATTTCCGTTCCGAAGTCCGAGCTATTGTTAAACCCCATGGTAACGACCCCTAAGGAATGCGACCACTTACATGATCTATTCACTGCGAACTGTAAAGAGAGTTTGTATGTCAAAGTAAAATAGCAAAATAATATGAAGTTTAGAGAGTGAAGAAATCATAGAAGTTATATGAATGAAAAAATAATGCTTTGTACATTTTAAATAAAAAAAGTCTTTGAAATGATAGGGGGGTCTGTAGCCCCCCAGACCCTCCCTTGTATCCGCGCCTGCGTCAGTCCTGGTGAACACAAGGACTAAGAGAAGATGATTTATCGTTGCTTGGGAAGTACGGTCATCAGTTCCATTCCTGCATGTGATGTAGTTGTCTGTTGTTAATGTGATGTCCTGTATTGTTTTAGGTGAAGGTCGCCATTGTGGTGACTCCACTTTACATGAGTTCCACCGTGTGGCTAATATCAGGTTGAAATTCCCCCAAATGCAATAACAGCATGGCGTTAATAGTATAGTACAGTATAGTATAGTATAGTATAGTATAGTATAGTATAGTATAGTACAGTATAGTATAAACTATAATATGTTATTATTATTATTGTAGTATAGTAGTAGTAGTAGTAGTAGTAGTAGTAGTAGTAGTAGCAGTAGTATAGCATAGCGTAGCGTAGTATATTATATTATACTATAGTATAGTAACTTATAGTATAGTATAGTACAGTATAGAATAGTAGTGGCATATTATATGTTATTATTATTGTAGTAGTAGTAGTAGTAGTAGTAGTAGTAGTAGTAATAGTAGTAGTAGTAGTAGTAGTAGTAGTAGTAGTATAGCATAGCGTATTATAATATAGTATAGTATGTTATTGTAGTAGTAATAGTAGTATAGCGTAGCGCAGTAGCCCATATTATATTATATTATATTATATTATATTATATTATATTATATTATATTATATTATAGTAGTGCACTATAGTATAGTATAGTACGAGATAGTGTATTATCACATAGTATGTCATTTGTTTACATAACAATCCTCCATGCTATTTTTCTAATGATAATCCTTCGTCCTTGTAAGTATTTTCTCTTTCTCCACGTCTATCAGTGCGGGTTTTCTCCGCATTGTCTTACACAGGTGAAACTAACAGAGTATTACAGTATTTTTATTCTCCTACGTATAGACGCCTTGTACAATAATCACTGGCTGTCACCATGGGAAGCGGTGTATGATTTGTGTTTATATCATGGAACTGGTGGTTGTATCATTATGCAACGGGCGGTTGCATCAATGTGCAACAGGCAATTGATCTTGTGGTTGCATTAGTGCGCAGCAGACAGAGTGCTTGTTTTCATACTCTTTTTGAGCATACATTATAGCTAACATAGAACCTAGGACAAGTAGATACATACAAGATTAATTTTACAAGTTTTTCAGTTGAGTCTCGAAAGAAGTGGAGTTATATCATTTTGCAACGCACCTTGAAAGACTTTCTAATGAACCAACTAGAGATATTTCTAAATTCACCACTGCTTAGGATAAATAAATATTTGGGTATTTTATTAGACACTTTTATTCCCATTATTTAAAAATTTTCGTTGGATTTTGTGTCGACAGCAACGATAAAAGTTATGGTTAACAGAAATATTAAAAACCACGGAACAAGAAAAAGAAAACTGGAATATCGACTTCAGTGTACAATAAAATTATTGAGTTTGTTAAAATTTAATTTTATTAATCTTTTATTTATTATTATTTAATTATTGTTTTATTGGAATTTTTTATTAAATTATTATTTATTTTTAATTATGATGAAATTAGGAATTGACGTATTTAGTTTTGTATATGTTATGGTATAGTATAGTAGACTGTAATGTGGTGTAGTATAGTACAGAAACACTACAGTACTTAATGTGGTCCCGACGTATTCTCATTTACATCTACTGTGTTGTTTCAGAACAATTAAAACTTTCCAAGTACGTAAGGACATATGACATTAAATTTATAACATCAATGTAAAATGGTATGTAGTGTATGTAAACTGTGTTGGATTGTAATAAATATTAGTTATATTTGATGACATGACATATTTTGTACCGTAGAATTCTGACGTAGTACATCGAACTCCTATAATCTGTAACTATAAGAAAAATTGAAAAACGAAACGAAGTTTGACTGCCAAGATTTCATCGATGTCTAGGAGAAACAAGGCAGTAACTATCTTGTTGAAGAGAGTTTGACAATATATTTGATACGGTTCAGTGACTTCGTAAGTTGATTTTCCTATTTATTAAGGAATATATCATCGAACAATGATTTGAATAAAGACCGGAATAAGCTAATCTGCAAATCGATATTTTTATATACCAATACAAATGACTACATAACTGTGTTGAATAAATGTAAAGGCAGCTAAATTAATACAAAAGAGTAAAATATTCTGTTCGTTGTTTATTATGTTGGCTTGTCATTTCTTTGGAGAAGATGTTCTCAAGTCTTGCACCCCTCGATATATTTACAGCGACGCCTTATGGTATATCTCATTCTCTGAAAAATCCCTGGAATGTAGCGTATATGATTGCAAAGTTCCACTCTGCTAAATAGATCTTCCGTTCGGTAGACAGCTTGTCCATAAATCACACAACCATTTCTGCCACGGGTAACTTCTCAATGTCCTGTACAGTATTTATCACTTGTAGTCTTCATTTCAGCTCACTTGGAAGGCGTAAAATCGTCACACTCATATAGGTCATTTGTTATTGCGTGAAACCAAACGCATGAGTGCGCCGTAGCTTACAGTAAGCACTTTATGGTGGGAATAAGTGAGCTAGGTAGCTGCAGGTAGAAGCGTAGTGAAGGAGAGAAGCTTCTCAGTCCACATTCTGCTTCCCTTCACGCGCAGGTAGGTTTCACGAGATATCGAATGGTCTATAGCTTCTTAGTTACTACATCACATATTGGTGATTCTTAATTACTGTTCATTTTCGCGTCCTTACGAACAATTCGTTTGAAAGTAATTAAAGATACCTTTGGTTTCTTACATCTCAAACATTATTGCAGTCTGGACTTTATTTTGTTTTGTATAATATGTCTGTTATTCAGCTCTAAAACACACAGATGTTTGTGATTTCTTCCGGAACCTATATAATACATTGTTTCTTTCAATATCGTACTGTAATAAGAAAAAGTGACGACCTCATTGTAAAGTACGAGGAAGTATTGGGTTGGTGCATAAGTTCGTAGCTTATTTGTTTCGCGTGTTGGTACTCCGGTTGCTATGGGTTTATTTATCGATTGTAATTTTTTATTTGAAGTTCAATTGTTATTTATTTAGTAGGTTATTTTACGACGCTTGATCAACATCTGAGGTTATTTAGCGTCTGCATGAGATGAAGGTGATAATGCCGGTGAAATGAGTCCGGGGTCCAACACCGAAAGTTACCCAGCATTTGCTCATATTGGGTTGAGGGAAAACCCCGGAAAAAACCTCAACCAGGTAACTTGCCCCGACCGGGAATCGAACCCGGGCCACCTGGTTTCGCGGCCAGACGCGCTGACCGTTACTCCACAGGTGTGGACAGTTCAATTGTTGTGCTTTAGTTTACATATTGAAGTCTTCATTTTTGCAGATAGTGAGTGAGCCGTGGACGCTAGAAAATGGAGTGTCAAGTGGAAAAAGTGGAACATTTCCGACATATTCTTCTTTTTTAATTGAATAGAAGATCAAAAGCAGCAGAGGCGACGAGAAACATTTGCGCCGTGTATATGGACAATGCTATGACAAGGAAATGGTTTTCTGCTTTAAGGAGGGTCGTTTTGACATTAGTGACACTCCACGTTCAGGAAGATCTTCGGGGTTTGATGAAGACCATTTAAACAAAATCCAAAATGATCCTCGTCAGTGTACCCGAGAACTAGTAAATGTAATGAACTGTGACCATTCCATCATCATCGTGCGATATTTGCATTCAATGGGCAAGGTTAAAAAATCAGGTGTATGGATACCGCATTCTCTAAGCCAAAACCACAAAAATCAGCGGGAGGCCATATGTGCATCTTTGCTTGTTCGTCATCGATTGGCTCGTGAACAACATCGAACATTCCTATCCAATATCGTTAATGGTAACGAGAAATGGTTCTTTATGCTAACATAAAGAAAAGAAAGGAATGGTTGAGCTCGAACAAAAAAGTAACTCCCCGTAGAAAGGCCAGCGCGCATCCACAAAAGATAATCTTATGCATCTCGTGGAAATGAAAGGGTGTGCTATACTACGAATTGCTTCTCCGAGGTTTAACCAACACTGCCGACTTTTATTGCCACCAACTGAGACGTCTTGTACACGCAATTCAAGAAAAACGACCAACAAGATTGCGTGAAGTGATGCTACTCCACGATAACACCGTTCCACACTCTGCTAACCTGACACAAAACACTATCCAAGAGTTTCGTTGGGAAATCATTCCGCACCCACCTCATTCACTAATCTTGCGACCTCAGATTTCCACATTTTCCGCTCTCTATCGAACAACTTTCAAGGAACTTTCTTTCCGGATGAAAATGCGCTCCGAATATGGCTTGGCGACTTCTTTAACTCAAAACCACGCGATTTCTACAGGCATGGAATCGAAAAAACTATTTCAGCATTGACAGAGTGTTGTAAATAGTGAAGGAGAATATATTGTTGATTAACTTCTCTCTTATGTGTAGCTGATGTGTTTAATAAACTTATGAAAAATCGCTACGTAATTATGCACCAACTTAATACTTCGACTCAATATAGTCAATAACAATTAATTTAATACCAATTTTCTTGCCAGAAATTGGTACTTATTTGCTGTATATAAAATGAAATATGCATATTAACACAGTTTAATATATTTTAAAATGCGTTTATGATCTCAGGACGAGGCACGAGTGGAGCGATCCTGTCACAAACAGGTAACATACTGCTGCGGAAGTTTGAATAAACTTTAAAGTAGTATTTTATAAGAAGTTTCTGAATGTGTTTAAAGTTGAATGTCTCTCCGTGTATCTGAGTTATGGGACGTCTAAAACCCTAGCCGTTAATAAATTATCTTTGTATGCTTCATCTTTATTAATCTCGTCTTGAGCTCCTTGCAATACAGTTTCTTTCCTTCACGTCCCTAGGTATATTTATTGTTGGTGGACACTGAAAACATCATCTTCAGTAAATTCCGCTTCAGATATAAGTCCTCTGTGCATAGCTACACCAAACAAATAGGACGTAAGTTTTCCGTGTTAAATATCCAAGTTCGAATTCCGGTGAGTCGAAAATGATTTTTGTAGTCAACAAAGGTAATGATGAGGTACGTGTTGTTGGGATACTATCGCTTGTGTTCTTAGCATTCTTCGAATTTATTTTTTTTTTCAAATTAGCATTACCACGCATGGAAAAGGAAGAACTACCAAAAATATTCTTGTAGTTGTAGTGATAATTTATTATCAACGCTTTCAACTACAAAAGTATTAAGCGTCGAAATTCAATGTGGGCCAGAAATGGACAAGAAATTGTGTTTTGAGTCCTTTATCAGTGACAGAGTTCTTTAACATGTCGTAAATCTACTACGCTGAACCCTCCTGGAGGAAGCCATGTTAATTATTTTACTAATTGTCTTTTACAATCGATCGCTACCGGCCGCGTTTCAAACCGCGAACCTTGGATAAAATGGTCAGCATGGTAAACGCTAGACATCAAGGACAGTTTGTCCTTGGTAATTTTGTACTTACCATACTACCATTAAGTCCGAAGTTCGTGATTTATACAGGGTGATTCACGAGGATTTACCATCCTTTACGGAGGTTATTTATGAAGACATTTTGAGCAAAAAATGTCATATAAACATAGTTCCTATTCTCAATATTTTCGGAGTTACACTAATTTAAAGTTGTTTGTAAAATACGTTTTTTCTTTAGTTTGAAGGTAAAAAAAGAACACAAATAGAGAATGAACCACTCAGAAGTATCATTTCCTTAATTCTAAAATATTATGAAGCTAAAAATGTGCTGTGAACTCCTTAGTTGCTTCGTACAGACATCTTTTTTCTATTTTTAACTAGAAAATTACGTTATTCTTACGCACTTATCACAATAATTATTATAAATCACACTACTTCCACCGACTTAATTATTTGCAGTTCAATTTTGCATCCTAATTTACAGTCTTGGAGACTTTACAACACATTTAAAAAAAATATCGCCGTCCGTTTGAGTAGCCTAAACTTGGCCGCACGCTTGTGAACGGCACTCGTCGCTCTACGTAACTGCATACGGCTATCTTTGATTTCCGTAGCGCTCGCGCTGGCCGCTGAATGAGCGCTGACCAAGATCACGCGTTCACAGCAATGCGTTCCAATAACGAAACGTAAATCTGTAAATATTGAGAATAGGACCCATGTTTATATGGCATTTTTTTGCTCAGAATGTCAGAAAGGACGGTAAATCCTCGTGAATCACCCTGTATTTAGCACAAATTTAATGGCACTTAAAAGAGTACTGTTCCTTATTGAAAGGGCTATTAGAAAAGTTACGGGCCAACTGTTTCGTGTCTCACTAAGTTTCCTGTTTGTTAACAGATGCCACAGCGAACAGATGTTTCAATTTAGAATGTAGGATAACATCTTTTATGTCAGAGAGGTAGATGAAACAGGAAACAATGTTCTACTTTAGAGACACAATAAGGCAAAGGTCTGGTTTCTCGAAATAAAAATATAAAGCAACATAACAAACAAATGTAATTGAAACAATATGTGCAATAATGCGTAGGATATCAAAGAACGAGAAGATAAGGAATACAACTGCTATCACCTCACAAAATCTAGTCACAACGCTGAGTTTTGCGTAAGAATTCTGGACCTAGAAAGAGATAAAATAAAATAAAATACAGTCCTAATGAAATTTCGAAAATATTATGCCACTGTTAATAGTAGATTAAATGAACAAAAGGAAACTCTGAACATAAACGACACGAACAAAAACATCTTACAATTCGTGTTGAGCTTTGGTTCAGATAAGGAAAACACCACAGGGTGCTATTCATAGACATTTCGCAGCACGCGCTACGAGCGTACTAAGCTAGCCCCGGCTATCCACTGGCTACTAGTACAGAATTCAAATCATATCCTATCGCTAACACTGGTTTATGAATACGAAAAACGCTGATCATCCACCGGAAGCCCGCGCTAAAAATGTCTATGAATACGGCCCAAAGTTACTTTAATATAAGGTGGGTCAAAAGTCGCTTTCCCCAAATACTTCCTTACATTTAATTACATTCAATTTACATTTTACTACACATTCCTTTACAGATTTTGTTCAAAGTGGAGGCCTTGTTTCTAGGTACACAATTCACATTGTTTAGGCTCTGATTTACAGATGGCAGAACATAAATCACGATTTTAATCGATTCTCATGAATAATTGTTCCACCATCTGCCGCAACTGTTGCAGAACCTGCGGTTTGTGAGCAAAAATATCATTTTTCAGGATATCCCACAGCGAAAATCACATGGCGTCAAGTCGCATGATCTGGATGGCCATTCTGTTGTGCCACGACGGCTAATCCATTCATGGAATTGCTGGTTCAAGAAGTTCCTCATCCCTACACCAAAATGAGGTAGTGTTCCATCCTGTTGCCATATTAACTGCACTTCGGCAAAATGAGGGCTGTTTTCAAAACATGACATCGGAAAAACAGTTGACGCACGAACATGATTGTCAACCCAGCACTTATTACACCAGCTATTCGTTTATTCAAGCTATGACAACTGTATATGTGTACAAGTATGAAACCTAAGCACGAGTTTGGGGAAAGCGACTTTTGATCCACTTTGACTATTATTTGCTTTTAATAATTATTAAATCATAATGACTTTTTTATTTTAGTAGGTTATTTTACGACGCTTTATCAGCAGCTTAGGTTATTTAGCGTCTGAATGAGATGAAGGTGATAATGCCGGTGAAATGAGTCCGGGGTCCAACACCGAAATATCATAATGACAAATAGGCTTATATAGTTACATTACGAACAAAAAGGCGTTACTCCATGTGAATCAATAGCAGAACGTAACCCTCCTAAAAAATTTGACAAGATTTTAAACTCGGAACAGGAACTAATATTTAATTACTGATAGAAGAAGAAGTAGAAGAAGATGAAGGAATATGTGAGTTATAATAAATGTTGCCTAAAACCATCCTTGATTGAAGAACAGCCAAATGTATTGCAAAAACAACCACCTATGATCAATTGTAACAACATGACAATACGACACATAAGATTTTATTATTTCATCATTATTATTAATCATTAATCATCTCTTATTGTTTTATAATACTTTGTATATTTAACATTTATTGCTATTATATTACCATTTCACTTATAATTAACAAATTCAATTTAAACCTTTCATATTACTGATATTCGTACTTGGCAATAATTTAATGCGTGTCATTTAACCATTCACATATGTTTGTAACATGAGTTATATGTATATACAATCACAATTGTCCTTCCAAATTTACATGTTTGAAATCATTTTTACAAAAACTTTTTACTCATAACTACATAATACATAAAACTCATGAAATTTACCTGTCATATATATTACAATGTATATTCGTTAATTTGTCCAAGTTCTAGCTTACGTGTTTTAATATATCTGATGATGCCGAAAAGGCGAAAACGTTAATATTTTATACATATTGTAGCAAATAAACATTTGCAAATAGATAAATCTTATGATTGAACTCAAAATATTTTCACTATATCCTTGTGATGGTTATAATGGAAATTATTATAGTACAGCCTTCAACAAAAAGAAATAACATATCAATCAATCAATCAATCAATCAATCAATCAATCTTCTTAATGTATCCAGCTGTTTGCTGACAACATAAAGTCTACTATAGTCCACTGTAGTCTTTTCAGTTCTTGCTTTTCATGAAAAAATAAGGAGTATTTTGATCGGTGTTCATTATAGATGCCTGTTGCTAGTAGCCAGAGTTGGGATGTGAAACAACATATGATATCTATAATAATTTGTATACATAATATTGAAAACAGAGCCTTATAGTTTTAATACGATACATACAGGGCCCGGCAGTTAGTTCTGATGAAATTCAGTATGCTGTACTCAAGTGACTATGAGGTTAAGAAATTTCAAAATAATACAGGATTTGACTAGAACAACGCAATTTATTGGCATAACATTATTCTTTTAAATTACACATTTCAAGTGATTCCCTCGGTATCTTTTGGTTTCTCTCAGTCTAACCCGGAAAATTTTCATAACACGTTGATTCTGATGAGTTTGGCAGAACTTTAAAGTGAAACGAGAGCATTAACAATAAAATTAAACGTTGTCTGGGCTCTAGGTACTACATGGACGGCCAATACACAGTGAAAGCGTGCCCTATGGTGTGCTGTTTCTGCTAGAATCATCATTGGTCTCTACATTTTCGAAAATGAAAATGAGAAAGTTATTATTGCAATAATGGTGAAAGGCACTGGCAAATGTTACAGACATTCAGAGTTGCACTAAATAGGAATTACAATTGATTTCAATAAGACGGGTCTACGGCACATACTGTTGTTGAGAAATTTCTTCCCTGGACACATAATTTCGCCTTTTGGCCATATTAACTGGCCGGCTCGATCCCCAGACCTTACAGCTGCTGATACATCAAAGAAAGAACGTTCCAAACCAGAACACAATGTATCCAGGATCTGAAAAAACAGGATACAGGCAGAAAACCCCAGGTTTATTGCAACGTGTCGTAAACAATAAGCTATAAAATACAGAGAGGCTCATTCGAAATGTGTCATTTTTATAAACGAATAATTTGGCAATAAATTGCATTGTTCAAGCCATAACCTGTGTTATTTTAATAACTTATTTCTAAACTTTAAAGACATTTTAGAAAACATGTTGAAATTAGTCAGAACCAACTGCAGGACTTTGGACACTCTCTATACAATGGTAGCACTCATCATAACAGAAAAAGTTTAATAAACATGAGTCCTAAAATGAGTGCACCTCTGCACATATTGTGTTGGACATTGTGCCTCTGTCACACATCTGTGACACACTGCATGAGAGTTGGCCACCAAAGGGAAACTTAGAGGAGGAACTTAAACTGAGAGGATTCAATCCGGCATCGGAGCTGGAATCCGGTGTGGCTTAGTGGATAAAGCGTCAGCACATAAAGCTGAAAACCCGGGTTCGAATCTCGGTGCCAGAGAGAATTTTAATTTCGCTTCACCCATCCTTCATCACATAACGCAGATTCCTGCACAGAAATATCATATGTACTTCGGTACATCATATTAATATGAATTATAAAATGAATGTGTTCTGAGATACGAGTACTTGTTCAAAAATATCTAAGGAGATGCTCAAAGTGATTTCCATAAAAGAAATTCAATATTCTGAGAGGTGGTGTACGAGTATTCATCAAAACATAAAAAAATCTAGTAAATATGGCTCCTAAATGTTCGTAAATATGAGTACTTGTTCAACAACATTATAGGAGATGCTGAATGTGATTTCCATAAGAAACATTATATGTTATGAGAGGTGGTAGTATTCATCAAAATACGGAACTTGCGGCCTAAAATTAAATGGCGTACGAAACAAGGTATCTGAAACTGGTGCTGTAAGTACAGCATATCTTTTAATGTGAGTTCTTTGCTTGTTTCTCATTGAGTATACCGTAACATAGGAAATGTAGTAAACAAAGTGTGAGTTCCTAAGACGTAGTCCAGAATGATGCGTTACAATGAAGAGAAATCACGTTGAATATCTTTATGATGCTGATGAACAAGTCTCATATCTCGGAAGATAATATTAATTTTGGGAATCATGTTTGTTAAACAATGTTTCGTGTTTTGATGAATACTGCCACTTTTCAAAATATTACGTTATTTTTTACTCTGTATATGGTTTCAAGAAAGAACTAACGAAGAGACTAGTGGAGTGCTTCGTGAGGAATATGGGACAGAAACATGGACATTACGACGAAATGAAGAGAAGCGACTAGAAGCATTTGAAATATGGGTATAAAGAAGAATGGAGCCTTTGAAATATACAGAACAAGAAATGATGCGTGTTGGAAAGAGTGGCTGAAATAAAATGATATTGGAACTGAGCAGGAAAAGAAAAAGGAATTGGTTGGGTCACTGGCTGAGAAAAAACTGCCTACTGAAGGATGCAGTGGAAGGAATGGTGATCGAGGGAAGAGTTCGGGAGAGAAGAAGGTATCAGATAATAGACGACGTTAAGATATATGAATCATATGCGGAGACTAAGAAGGCAGAAAATAGGAAAAATTGGAGAATGCTGCGTTTGCAGTGCAAAGTAAATACTGTATATATAATGATAATAATCCGTGGCGCTACAGCCTGCGAAGGGCCTAGACCGACCAGCCGGCTGCTGGCCTCACGCCCACATGCCAAAGCAGAGGTGGACGATCATCCAACCAGAATGGAGGTATCGTGTGGTTAGGACGGTTATCCCCCCAGCCGTTATAGCTGGCATTCTCAACCGGATTTCGCTACCTATCGTAGCTCCCCAACTGCATCACGATGCTGGGTGGGCACCGGTCCCATACATTGGCCGAAATTTCATGAGAAAATTTATTCCCCCATGAGGACTCGAACTAGCGCGCATTCCGTAACGCGAGTCCTAGGCAGGTTGCCTTAGACCACGATGCCACGACGCGGGACATATATAATGATATATTGTACAGTAAACATAACTGTCTGTAAATGATCATTAAACACAAATTAATATTTTATATGCAAATTTTTTTATTTAATTTCCTTATAAATTTCATAGTATTTATTTCTAAATAAAACCAAATTGGAAATATTTTAAAATATGAAATGTGGTTTCTACGTCTATGACACGGTGCAGTTACCCAAAAACCGCACACCACCATGTAAAGTTCAAGTATATGTTACACATTCAGTATAACGTAACTCTCACCATTGATTCCCTGCCATAGGAAACAGTATTTCATATATTTCTTACCATCTGTCGGCTTTGAATCCGGGATACTTGAATCAAGAGGAAAATTCGTAACCAGTAGACAACTCAGGACATTTAAAACAACGAGGATCTCTGCTTATATTGATTATATATCACAAGGATTCCGCTTGAGACTATGCAAGTCAAATTCCCAGTACCCTTAAATAGGAGAAAAGTCTCTCTTTCCTTCTTGTGTACTGAAATCGAGTTTGCTGTGTCTGTAGACACGCTTCCATTTGAACCCCAGTGAAGACTTAATTGCTAATACAGCATAAGGACGTTTGTGTGTTTAATTGCGAAAATAAAACTGTCTCATGCAACCACAGCGGAAAGGAGCATTTTTTAAAGACTCATTCGTCCCTATACCAGAAGCGCCCTGAAAACTGTTTTGGTCAATTTGAATGTTCAGTGACTCCTTTGATAACGGTTCGCCAATCAGGAGAAAAGTGATAGGACAGTTTTATTCTCCACGGTGACCACTGACCACTGCACAATGTCATTCTTTTGAGCCCGCTGGCTTTTAAACAATATGTCTTTGTACATCAACTGCAATGCGAGCAACTGTGAAATAATTGTTAAATTGCCGCCTTTGTTAGCAACCACGCGTTATAGCAAGTTACAACTGCGTAAACCATGGAAATAATGTTGTTGACTTTGCCGACAAATAACTAATTTTGTGGTAGAAACAAGGGTAGTGACAAACACACAAAATTGGACGAATTGTGTGACGGTGAACCTACTGTATTAAGAGTTCTGAGTTAGACTTCTAACAGTGACCAGTGAACACAGATGTTGTGTCTAATGATAATTGCAGTTTGTAACTGTATCTTTCGAAAGTACAGAGAAAATGTCCATCATGGCATTCCAATTCAGACTGAAGTATCGATCTCCGTTCAATTTAAAAGTGTTGCCTTGTTCAGTCTTAGATGGGTTCTGTTTCACACTCACCGCATCATGTAAAATCTAATGTCTGTACTAGAGAAGTAGTTCAGGTTAATGATAATGACAACAAGAGAAAAAAATGGGAGAAAGAGAAATAAATAAACTACGAGCGATCTCTTCTCTTTGGAAAGAGAATTGGTGGATTATCTTCTGTTTGAATCACAAACCTGTTTACCAATTGTCTCAACGTAAGGGGCCGCTCTAACGAAAGAATTTACAGTCCCAGAGACAAAAAATAAGCGGACTCTTGAAGCTCTTTATAGGTCTCGCAATCACGGATTACCGACGGAAGGAATGCGAATCAAACACTGCGATAAGGAAGAGCGGGCGACAGGAAAGGTCACGAGATAAGTTGAATGATATTCAAGAGTACAGTCGGAATGACATCGATAGAATCAGTCTTGCGTTGTGATAGTTACATTACGACTTTAGTTCGTTCCATTGCATGTGAATGCGTGTCTTGTATCGCACGGTATTATTATTTCATTCGTAAACATATGTTGCGCGCATTTAATTAGCTTCGAATTTTTTCTCTTGCTACGTTCTTTATTTCCACAGCGATGTTTTTATTTGTTCATCTTCTTGGAAGAGACAGTACTTCCATCATCGGCTCGCATCTCTCTCCCCTCGGCGTGCCTTCATACACGCGTCAAAACAGACAGCAACGCCACCATTGGTTTTCGGTAATCGTTTCTTGCGCGAGCTATACAGAGCACGATTCACACCACAACGATTCTCATTTTCAGCCCAGTATTACAGGAAGGTAATAGTATGTCACAACTAATGCAAAAAGGACGAAATTAATCTGAAAATAAGATCAAATTGATACCGAAGAGTCATTATTAAACAAACAGGATACATACGATAACACCGATTACGACAATTCATCGCAAACATTTTGATATCTTTGTGCTAGAGTGCATGCTAGCAGACTACAAAGTTCAGGATTCGGGCACCAGAGGAAAGAATTTTTTTGATTAATTATGCCTATTATTATATTGCAGAAAAAGCACTTTAATACAATAAACCGGCATTTTATTGTTTTATAGATATAAATAAGGCATTTGATAATGTGCAATTACACATCATTTTAGAAATTTTAGATAAACTGAACGTACCTAATGGATTTATTTTATTAATACAAAACATATACATAGGAAATAAGGCAAATATTAAAATAGATGGAATATTTACACAAGAAATTACATTAAATAATGGCATCAGACAAGGAGACTCACTCAGCCCACTACTTTTTAATATTTTAATGGCTTTTATCATGCAAAAAGTAAGAGACAAGCAGGAATACTTAATGGATACAGGAGAAATAAATTTAGTTGCTTATGCAGATGATGTTCTAATTAGCAATCAGAGGATAACTTGCAAATTTTATTACACCGTTTTTCAATGGCTTGTGACAAATATGGAATGAGTATAAATGCTACAAAATCAAAGGTTTTAACAGTAGATAAATATCCGTTAAGGTGTAAACTACAATTAAATCAACATATACTAGAGCAGGTTATGAGTTTTAACTATCTAGGAGCAAAGATAACACGCGATGGATGTTTAAAGGAAAAAGTGAGGAATCAAGTTAATAAGGCAGAGCAGTTTCAGGATATCTTAATAATTACATCTGGAAAAATAAATATTTAAGAAGAGAAACTAAAACCAGAATATATAAAACAGTGGTGAGGCCAATCATGACTTATGCTGTGGAAAGTAGATCAGACACAACAAAAACAAAACAAATGATGAATGTAACAGAAATGAAAGTTTTAAGAAATATAACAGGTAAAACTAAATTGGATAGAATACGAAATACAGAAATTAGAGATATGTGCAATATTCAGCCCATTGAGGAGTGGACTGCTAGAAGAAGGGATGAATGGAATAACCATGCTGAATGCATGCCAAAATCGACTAGTAAGAAGAGTAAGAGATGGAGTTGGAGTGCCAAAAGGGAAAAGAAGCGCTGGAGGACCTAAAAAGAGATGGAGCGATTCCCTGTCCGGTGGAACAGGCTGATAAGCCTAGAAGAAGAAGAAGAAGAAGAAGAAGAAGAAGAAGAAGAAGAAGAAGAAAAAGAAAAAAATTTAATTTACCATCATTCTATTTGCTGTACGAATTTTGAATATTCACCTACTATTAAAAACAGATCAATTTTCATCGTATCTTTTCAAATGCCTTTCGGGTTATGGACAACAATAGACATAAAATGAATTACAGTAATTTCCAAAGAGATCTCGTGTGTACCACTGCTTTGGAGCACTGAGAATGCGCAATGCGTTGAATTTGGAACTTGAAAAATACAGGCGGGACATTTTTTTCTGGTACCGTACGTGATATTGAAGGATTCATCCTGAAAGAATCTGGACTGTGTAAAACGGACATACTTTGTCAGCTGGGCAAACTATGACAAATATTACATATTTAAATAGAACGGTTTTTTATCCTTTTCTAGGGTGGAGATTAGGCTATACTGACATGTATGTGTGATTAGATTAAATGAGGCCTGCCCTCAGGATTTGGGATTCGAGCGAAACCCGAAGTTCTTGTCAGCAAGGTGAAGATATTGACTTAGGCGAACTTCAAATATTTGTAGTTGCGTAAAAGAACATCACGATGATGATGATGATGATGATGATGATGATGATGAAAAAGGAAGAAACCGAAGACATTATGTGGTTATTTTTAAGTATTGATAAATTCAGAATAACAGGAAAAACTCAGTAGTTGCTAGCAAAAGAATGTGTGTGATCCATAGTAGACTTTTCTCCAATGAAATCCCATAGGCTTCACTAGGAATCGATTTAACTATCTTTGTTCAGAAACTATTTGTTAATCTAGAATGGCAGTAAAAAGTGAAGGTAAAAGATATTACGTAAACATGCCATGAAGGCAGTTTTAAATTCTATACCTCAGAGCGAAAAAGATGGAAGACCAATTTACTGATTTTGAGATGAGCACATCATTTTGATCAGAATTTCTTCGTCTATCAGTTGGAAAAAGTTGGAAGCGTACAAAATTCGTATTCTCTTTAAATTCAGATGTTAAAGGATGCAAGGAGCATTGCTCTTCATTTACTTGCAACTGGGATTTTTTTGGTTTCCTGAAAAGTTCGCTCTAAGGTGCAGAATGGATAGACCTATTATTACATTACAAAACTTTTCTTATACGTATTAAGATGCAATTGAAATAACCTGAGTCAAATATCTGTCTGAAGTTCAATTTAAGTTACCGGTAATGAAATAAATTAATTTAAAATCGACAGTCCTGAATTTAAATTTTACTTAACTGGCAATATAAAGTTGCAGAAATTATCAGAATTATTATAATGTTTTAATTCATATCTGATTCGTAAAACTGCTGGAAAATCTCGGACCCTCGCTCGGTGCCCTCGAGTATTCTGACAGTTTAATAAGCACATAAGAAGCGATATGTGGCGTCACAGAACATAGTTGAAGAGAACCAATCTATAAAGTCTCATTTAATATTCAGTATTTTAAAGAAATTATTAAAGAAGAAAATAGTATCAGCCGATTTCTAGCATACTGCGTATTAATTACATCTTACGTTCAACGTTTCTAGATGAATTGATTCATAGACTCTGAATTTGAAGAAAGTATGTTTAGTACAGAATCCTCCACATATGACGCCGTACTCACACCAAAAATTCAACTACATTCTCTCCTATACGCCTCGCACAATTACAGCGAAATCGGTCGCCGTTTCTACGGTGTTTCTAAAAGCTGCTTAACGGGGAAAATGTTTATAAAAGACTTTAAAATTGACACACGTTCATCTTATCTGTGTCGTGAAAGATGTTCAAAGTGTCCTGCTTCAGTCCATTTTTGATAATTCCGAAGGTTTTTACGAAATACTCGACTCATTTCCTCTTGCAAAATTTTTGAAATGATTTAGCGGACATTTTCTTCCACTTTTTGTATAACTTACAACTAAAAAAACTCGTTACAATATGCTATAAACCATTCTAATCATTCCCAAACAATTAAAACAATATACACTAGCTTGCACTACACCACGCACGAATGACAAATCATTTCAATGTTCTCAAAGAATCAGAAAAGCAAAATAGTACGGACTTCACTACTCACGAATGAATAATTCCTTCAATGTTGTCAAACACTTAGAAAAAACATAACAGCGTGCACTACGTTATGCACAAATGGATAATCACTTCAGTAAATCACAACAGACTGAGATGAACTGCATGTATGGAACGCCCAACAAACAACCTTGAACTTCTGCGCATGTGACAGGCGCATTATAGGAGACAACATCTCCACATGTATCGTGGCGTCATATGCGGAAGACTCCGTAGGTTATAAGAAATGGTTTTGGACAGAGATATACAGTGTTACTATAAATAATCTTTCCGATTACAAACTTGAATAGCTATCGTTAGGAAACACTTAGAAACATGATATTGGTATCAATGGAAAGAGAAACTCAAATATTTTTGTTATGTTGGTGAACCTGTCGCATAATTATTAATTTCGTTGCTAGGAGACGATATAACAGAAAAATGGCTGCAAACGAAGACAGGAGGGCATTTTGTGTGCAAGATTTTCACATATCCCAGTCTGTTGTCACTGTACAACGCTATTTTATAAGAAAATTTGATGTTGATCCACCCAGTGGGCCCAGTATCCGTAAGTGGTACGCTGACTTCAAAACGAGGGGATGCATCTGCAAGCGGAAGTCAACCGGTCGTCCATCAGTAAGTGAGGCAAATGTGGAGCGTGTGAGAGACAGTTTTACACGAAGTCCACAGAAATTCACCGTAAAAGTCAGTACTGTAGAGAATTAAACACCCCCCAACAAACTGTGTGGAAGATTTTACGGAAACGTTTGAAGTTCCATCCATACCGTCTGCAATTGTTGCAGGCTCTGAAACCAGACGACAAAGCCAAGCGACAATCTTTCTGTGGGGAGATGCAACTCAGAATGGAAACTGAAGGTTTCATCGAATGAATAGTGTTTAGTGACGAAGCCACTTTTCCATCTGTCAGGAAAAGTGCACAAACACAATAAAAGGATATGGGCTTTGGAAAATCCTAATAGTTATGTGGAACATGTACACGACTCTCCCAAAGTGAACGTGTTTTGTGGTATAAGCCGTGAAAAGGTGTATGGCCCTTTCTTTTTTGTCGAGGCGACAGTCACAGGTAATTCGTACCTAGACATGTTACAGTTATGGCTTCTTACACAACTGGAACAGGACGTCGAAGGTCTCATTTTTCAGCAGGATGGGGCACCACCCCATTACCACTTAGATGTCAGAAACGAACTGAATACACGACTTCCAAGGAGATGGATTGGACGTGCTGGCCGTGAAGATTTAGAATGTTTGCATTGGCCTCCACTTTCCCCCGACCTCACTCCTTGTGATTTTTTTTTCTGTGGGGGTTTTATAAAACAACAAGTGTATCAGCCACCATTATCACCTACCATTGAGGATCTTCATGTCCGCATCACAGAGGCCATTGAACTGGTGGATGGTTCAATGCTACAACGTGTATGACAGGAAATTTACTACAGACGATGTGTGTCATGTGACACAAGGAGCTCACATTGAGCACATGTGACTTACTTACGGTTGTGAACCAAATGTTTCTGTTTCATGTTACATGTTTTCCAGTGAACATTTTAAAAAATTGTTGGAGTCTCTGTTTCTGTTGATACCAATTCATATTTTCTCATTTTTGCTGAATTAAGAGTAGCACATGTGATTTAACCGAATGGATAACAAAGAATATTTGAGTTTCTCTTTCCATTGATACCAATATCATGTTTCTAAGTGTCTCCCAACGATAGTTATTCAAGTTTGTAATCGGAAAGATTATTTATAGTATCACTGTCTAAGCAGAAGGCACGACAAAATGTCACTTCCTCGGTGTGCTCAATGCTGATAGGGTGTTTTCACATGGAAAAAAATTAAAATAGGATTTTTGCAGAACCACAATATTTTTTGTCATAGTTCTTCGATCAAGATTTTTAACAGGTTACAGTGACAAATATTTTTCTTTAACAGTTATTGAACTACACTGTATCAACTATTAGGTTACTTATAGTCGATAGAATTGTAATAGCGAGATTATATTTGGCGAAATGGAGTTGGAGATTCTCCTTACAGTTGAGGAAAACATCGGAAAAACACAACCGGGTAATCAGCCCAAGTGGGGAATAGAACCCACGCCCAATCACAGCTCCTGATTAGCAAACAGTGCACTATCACCTGAGGTACGCCGGTGGCCAATGAGAATGTATGAAAATTCTATTCCATACATAAAAGTTTTGCTTCATGGCAATATGACCATTCTTATGTAAGACTTTGGTTGCGTGCGTAGAGGACAGGTGCTCTCATGGGGTCAATGGGTTCTCATTTATCGTATATTTAGTGTGTTTCCTGCACATTGAATCCCTATGTACTTCTCATTATGGGTGTGGCCTAGGAGATAAGCAGTTGACGTAAGCACATTTGATGTCTAGAAATGAAGCTTGATGGACAGAATTTTATACCCAGAATACATATACGGAAATTCAGCTTCAATTTCAACGGAAACTTATCTTACAATTTTAACATATTGATATGTTCTATAGTATTATTACGTTATTTTTATCGCATTATATTGCACTGCATACAGAATGTGCCAGAGGTATTTAATTTATCAAAAGTTTGGGAACATATTTTGTTATATGAATTTATGTTCAAAAATGAAGAAAGAATAAAGCTGAAACTGATCAGAAAGGAGAAGAGGAATCGGCTGGGTCACTGAGGATCATATGAGGAGACAAAGAGGAAGGCAGAAAATAGAAAAGACTGGAGAATGCTGGGTTTGCAGTGAAAGACCTGCCCTTGAGCAGAATCCTATGAAAGAATATATACATGTGTGTGTGTTTGTGTGTGTGCGTCTGTGTGTGTTCAGTAAAAATTCTTCGTGATTTTATGGTGGTAGTAGTGGTAATAATAATAATAATAATAATAATAATAATAATAATAATAATAATACTAATAATAATAATAATAATAATAATAATAATAATAATAATAATAATAATAATAATAATAATACTTTATTGCCAGATGAAAGATATATATTGCTTTTTTTTATATAAAAGCACTAGCATCCCCAGAAAGAGTAAGTTACACACTACTAACGCAGTAACAAATTTATCTTGTAAATATTTTGTGCAGTAACAAATTTATCTTTTAAATTTCGAGTGTAGTAACAAATGTATTTCCTAAATTTCTTGTGCAGTAACAAATATAGCTTCTAAATTTATAGTATAGTAACAAAAAGGTAGATTATAAACATCTTGTGCAGTAACAAATGTACCTTATAAATTTCTAGTGCAGTAACAAATGTATTTCCTAAATATCTTGTGCAGTAATAAATGTAGCTTCTAAATTTATAGTACAGCAACAAAAATATATCTTATAAATATCTTGTACAGTAACAAATATACCTTAAAAATGTCTAGTGTAGTAACAAATGCACCCTATAAGTTTTTAGTGCAGTAACATATGTATTTCCTAAATATCTTGTGCAGTAACAAATGTATCTTCTACATTTCTAATGCAATAACAATTACATTTTTTGTGTTATCTTAATAACAAATGTAGGCCTATCATAAAAATTTCTAGTACAGTGATAAATTCTTTCTTCTGAATTTCTAGCGAAGTAAGATATGTACGTTCTAAGTCCTTAGGGCAATAAAATAACACATACATTTTAATTCTTAATACAATAATAAATGTATTTTCTAAGTTTAGAGCGCAGTAACAAATGTATTTTCAATTTTTGTGGAATAATAAACGCATCTTCTAAGTTTATATTGCACTAACAAGTGTACATTCTAAATTTCTAGTGGAGTAACGAATGTATGTTATAAATTTCTAATGCAGTAACAACTTTATCTTATAAACTTTTAGTGCATTAAAAATGTATCTTCTAAAGTTACGGTGCAATAAATTAATCTCCCAAACACCAAGTGCATTAACAAATTGAACTTCTAAATTTTTAGTGTAGTATCAAAGGTAGGACTATCTTCTAAACTGTTAGTGCTATATTATCAAATACTTCCTGTGATTTTTCGGACAAATAACAAACTTATCTAGTAGACATTATTTAACACTTCTCATTAAAAATTTCTATTGCACACATTTGAGAAGATAATAATGAATATCAAGAATAATACCAATAATATAATCAACATGGTCTCTCGAATAGACAAACCAGCGCCATTAAATAGTAATATACCATCTAGGTCTTCAAATAAATGCAATCAACACATTAAGAGAAGGCAACTACAGTACTCGTAAATGTGCGAAGCTATCTCATTAATCACCAAGCCACTTGAAATCTCAACGAGAATAGATCCAGATGTCTTCATCAGACAACCATATTCTTAAGACATAAAGCAATTGTAATCAGTAAGACAGCAATTCGTCATCGTTAATATTTACCACGTATTACGGTATTAATATTAATTAATATAAATAAATACTACGAATACATACTTGACTTAATATCCGTTCTAATATACTGCTCCATTTCACAGAAAATTTGAGTAAAATTGAATAATGACGGTGGTGGTAATAATAATAATAATAATAATAATAATAATAATAATAATAATAATAATAATAATAATAATAATAATGGAACTTTGTGTGTGTCCCATTTACTCGCTTTTCCTTCATAGCCTATAACTATTTTAAGATTTACAATATACTCTGTAGTGAGAACGAAATGACGAAAGAACTTGTAGATAATTTTATTGCAGTTCTTTTTTGTCATCTTACAATCTTAATTTAAAGAGTAACTTCTATTTTACTTTTAGATTAAATTGAAGTACTCCTGTGCATTATGTACACGAATTCATATAATTTATACTTCGAGCAGAATAATAAAAATTTACTAAGTAAATTCAGTTTTTATCTTCGTCTAAGTTATTTAGTATTTCAAGTTCAGAAATGAGTGCATTTGCCTTTCAACAAGGCAATCGAGAGAAAACTCTGTAAGATGTTTATGTAAATCGTTACGTCTCTCTGTCTGGTTTCCTTTTATAATGCTTTCTTTTGAAGTCCATGATAAAATTAATTAGAGTTGCACGTATATTACGCTAAATTAACGGAATTATTTCAAGTCCTGTATTCAATGTGACGATGCCATTCATAAAAACAATAACATTATGGACTCTGCTGTCGAAGATGCATCTTGGCGAGAACTAATTACGTATCCTATAAAACAAAAGAACGCTGGATTTCTGCCAAGGCTCATAACTCGCTGGAACTTCTTTTGCATTTTTTCTGCATGATAAAGCACAATAACAGTTTCGAGCAAAATGACCATGAACTGATCTAACAACAAATATTTTAATTCTCTCTTAACATAATATTTCTGTCTTTTCTAAATTAATTTTCTTGGCCCACCAAAGCTTCAAGATTATTAATAGGTATATATTATTTATATTCGTCTATTTTATACAACTTCGACTAAGAGAGAATTCAGTTATATACTACTTCACTCACTGTCATATTGCTCCAATCGCTCGCTCACTCACTGACTCACTGACTCACTCACGCACTGTCTTCTCAACCACTCACTCCCACATTGCCTCACTTAATCTCATACCGTCCTGACTTATTCGCCCACTCACTCCCACACTTTATTGACCAAATTACTCACTCATTCACCCACTCACTTCCACACTATCTCCACTCAATCATTCAGACTCTCTCTCACTGTCTCAACTCAACCACTCACTATTATCCTACTCACTTTCATAATGTTTTCACTCAATCACGCACTCTCATACTATTTCGGTTCACTCACTTCCACATTGTATCCATTAAATCACTCATACGTACACTACTACACTCAGTCTTAAACTTCTCTAACTCACATTTTCACTCATTCCAACACTGTGCTCAGTTACTCTTATATTGCCACACTCCCTCTACTCAATCACTTTCTCTCCTACTGCTACACTCACCCACTCATTCCCACACTGTCTCCAATCGACTACTTCTTCTCATACTACCAACTCACTTTCGCACTACCCTAAGTCACCCACTCACTCCCACATTGTCTCCAATCGACTACTTCTTCTCATACTACCAACTCACTTTCGCACTGCCCTAAGTCACCCACTCACTCCCACACTGTCTCCAATCGACTGCTTCTTCTCATACTACCAACTCACTTTCGCACTACCCTAAGTCACCCACTCACTCCCACATTGTCTCCAATCGGCTACTTCCTCTCATACTACCACACTTAATTTCACACTACCCTAACTCATCCCCTCACTTCCACATTGTCCCCACTCAACCACTTCCTCTGATATTGCCACACTCTCTCACACTACCCTGGATCATCCATTCACTCCCACACTGTCTCCAATCGACTACTTCCTCTCATACTACCAACTCAATTTCACACTAATCTAACTCACCCACTCACTCTCACATTGTCTCCAATCGACTACTTTGTCTTATACTACCACACTCACTTTCACACTACCCTAAATCACCCACTCATTCCCACATTGTCTCCAATCGACTACTTCCTCTCCTCATACTACCATATCATTTTCACACTACCCTAACTCACCCACTCACTCTCACACTGTCTCCAATCGACTACTTCCTCTCATACCACTACACTCACTTTCACACTACCCTAACTCACCCACTCACTCTCACACTGTCTCCAATCGACTACTTCCTCTCATACCACTACACTCACTTTCACACTACCCTAACTCATCCCCTCACTTCCACATTGTCCCCACTCAACCACTTCCTCTGATATTGCCACACTCTCTCACACTACCCTGGATCATCCATTCACTCCCACACTGTCTCCAATCGACTACTTCCTCTCATACTACCAACTCAATTTCACACTAATCTAACTCACCCACTCACTCTCACATTGTCTCCAATCGACTACTTTGTCTTATACTACCACACTCACTTTCACACTACCCTAAATCACCCACTCATTCCCACATTGTCTCCAATCGACTACTTCCTCTCATACTACTACACTCACTTTCACACTACCCTAACTCACCCACTCACTCTCAAACTGTCTCCAATCGACTACTTCCTCTCATACTACCACACTCACTTTCACACTACCCTAACTCACCCCTTCACTCCCACATTGTGTCCACTCAACCACTTCCTCTCATACTACCACAGTGACTCTCATACTGCCTTAATTCATTTACTCATTTTCACAATGTCTCTACTCAATCACTCTCTTCCATACAACAAGACTCACTCTCATCTTATCCACTCACTTCCGCACTGCCCCCCACCCAATCACTTCCTTTCAAACTGCAGGACTCACCCTCATAATGCTCTCACTCACTCACCTAGTCACTCTCATACTGTCTGCCCTTAATCACGTCTTCTCACACTACCACACTCACTCTTATAATGTCCTAATTCATCCATTCATTTACACAATTCTCCACCCAATCACTCCTTTTCATACTAGCACTTCCACTCTTTTACTGCCTTATTCATCCACTCATTGCCACACTGTCCACTCAATCTCTCATCTCAACAATATATCACTCATTCCTTCAGTCATTCTTACAATTTCACTTCAACTCTTATCACTCATAGTTACTTTACGATTAGTATTTTAAAACGTTCACCTCATTGATTCGCAACTGCTACGCGACACTGAAGCCACTGTAACCTGCACTCACGCTCACAAAAATGTGTTCCAACTATTAATTTTAATTAGTTATTTAATAACGTTACATGAACTGCGAAGTTATATGGCGTGGATGGAATTTTTAAAACAGACATTGTTTTTTTAGAGAGGAGGACAAGTATTTTCTATGAGATTACCTTAAATTTGCCTTACGCTTTGGGAAGATCTCGGAAAAAATCGAACCATGCTATCAGCCCAAGTGTAATTCATACCCACGTCAGAGCGTAGTCTCGGATCGTGAGTTCTACTCGCTATTCTGGAAATACGCCGGTGGTTCCAAGTCACTTTAATCCCATTCTCGCGTTCAAGCACTCTCTCAATCTCATATTCTCTCCATTCGTACTCTTTCCACTCTCACTGGAGCTAACTTTCATATTCATTAAAACACTTCAAGACGTTTCTACGTTCTCTCACGTTGTTTTACATAATTTCACATTCTGTCAAGGAACGAAGACATTAGACAAGATAGGCCTACTAATATCTTCAATTTGTAATAAAAGTATAAAAGAATGCAAAAAGAAATGGTTCAAATATTTAGAACATATGAATAAGGAATGATTTCCTAAGTAATTTCTGAATAAATCAATTGATAGAAGAAATATTGGAAGACAGAAAAAGAAACGGTGGAAGACAAGCTTCGCGAAGTCGGAGAAGACATTATACCACACTTACACTATGTTCTCCCAGAACAAACATATCCACAATTTTACACCCAAGGGAATCCTAAAGAAAATTGGTGCGAATTGGAAAGAGAGAAGACTGTTCAGTAATCTTTATATGAAACGAATCAAAGTGAAGATAGGAGAAGAAATGTCAGAAGGAAGTGTAACTGGAAGAGGAGTATGTCAAGGATGTCCTTTATCACCTACCCTGTTCAACATCTACTTGGAGGATTTAGTAAAGAACTGTTTTCAGAACATGGGAGAAGTGATAATAGGAGGAAGAAGAATAAAATGTATAAGACTTGCTGATGATATGGCGTTGTTAGCAGAAGAGAAAATGATACTAAGGGATATGCTACTGGAGCTAAATAACAGCTGTGAGCAGTATGAAATGAAAATAAATACAAATAAGACGAAGAGCATGGTTATAGGAAGAAAAGTGCAGAAGATAAATATGCGAATTCTAAACGAGGCAGTAGAGCAAGTGGACAGCTTCAAATATTTGGGGTGTACTATAAGCAACAACATGAGCTGCTGCCACGAAGTCAAAAGGAGGACAGCAATGACCAAGGAAACTTTTAATAGAGGAAGGAGCATCTTCTGCTGACCTCTGGAAAAAGAACTAAGGAAGAGACTAGTGAAGTGCTCTGTATGGAGTCTAGCATTGTATGGGGCAGAAGGACATTATGACGAAGTGAAGACACTAGAAACGTTTGAAATGTGGATATGGAGAAGAATGGAACGTGTGAAGGGGACAGACAGAATAAGAAATGAAGCTGTGTTGGAAAGAGTTGGTGAAGAAAGAATGATGCTGGAACTGATCAGGAAGAGGAAAAGGAATTGGTTGGGTCACTGGTTGAGAAGAAACTGACTACTGAAGGATGCACTGGAAGAAATGGTGAACGGAAGAAGAGTTCGGGGTAGAAGAAGATATCAGATGATAAACGACATTAAGATATATGGATCATATGAGGAAACAAAGAGGAAGGCAGAAAATAGAAAAGATTGGAGAAAGCTGGGTTTGCAGTGAAAGACCTGTCCTTGAGCAGAACACTAAATGAATGAATGACTCTATTTTAACACTCAAACTCTCCCAATTTAGTTTTTTTTATTTTAGTTGGTTGTTTAATGATGCTGTATCAACTACTAGATTATTTAGCGTCAATGGAATTGGTGATAGCGAGATGGTATTTGGCGAGATGCTGCCTAGAATTGGCCACAGATTACCTGACATGCGCCTTATGATTGGGGAAAACCTCGGGAAAGAAACCAAGAGTCCACACCTGTGAAGTAACGGTTAGCGCGTCTGGCCGCGAAACCAGGTGGCCCGGGTTCGATTCCCGCTCGCGGCAAGTTACCTGGTTGAGGTTTTTTCTGGAGCTTTCCTTCAACCCAATATGAGCAAATGCTGGGTAACTCTCGGTGTTGGCCCCCTGACTCATTTCACCGGCATTATCACCTTCATCTCGTTTAGACGCTAAATAACCGAAGATGTTGATAAAGCGTCGTAAAATAACCTACTAAAAAACCCCAAGTAAGTCATTAGCCTAGGGGGGAATCGAATCCACGTCTGAAAGCAGCTCTGGATCAGCAGACAAACGCGCCTGCCGCCTGAGCTACCCCGGTGCCAAATTCAGTTCCATACTGCCCCATTTTAACCCACTCTCACAATTAGCCAAACAATTTTCTCCTCGATCATTAATCCACTTTCTCTGTACTTTCGCATTGAACAAATCCTCGCATTGGGACGAGGAAAGGAACGACACATTCGGCGACGCGATAAGCTTCTTTTCTTCCAGCAACGGTTTGCCTTCGTCTTATTTAATGGATTCCGCAAGGTAATCACAGCGAAGTTTCATTTTCCGAGAGCCGAGTACACTCGTATTCGTTCGAGGCAGGCAATACTTGATCGTCCCCCTCGTGTTCTTACAATCCATGCGTGTTCCGATTTACCCCTACCCTCGTACCTCCTTCTCATAACAACCTCTAGGTTTTTAATTTCTGTACGAAGAGAGATTTTTCACTTTTATAAGCTTACAGTGCCTGTGGGATAAAAATCGATTTTACACACTAAGTTTAATTTCCGCCCCGTCTCTTCATAGCGCCGATATCTGTGAGTGTAGCACTGCACTGCCTAAGTGTAAGGTGCAGAGTCGCAGAGAAATTTGTACCCAATGTATGAAATTATATAAAAAAAAAAAACAAGTTTGAAATGATTTAAAAAATACATATGACTCGATTAAAAGAGAAGTTTTGTATAATACTCTTATTGGATTTGGTATTCCCAAGAAACTAGTTCGATTAATTAAAATGTGTCTCAGAGTCCGCATAGGTCAGTTTCTGTAGGATGTTTTTCCAATTCACTGCGGGCTAAAGCAAGGAGATGAACTATCATGTTTACTTTTTAACTTTTCTCTAGAACATACGTCGGCATTCTGTGACTCGCGAGCCAGCCCGTGAAAAACGAAGCAAATGAAGGGAGTAGTAGACGCTATACCCCCACCACAACGAACTTGCAGTTCGTTGCGCGCAGTGTACAGTACGAATATTTAGTCCTGACAGTCGCCGACAATGTGCGCCTGGGTCAGTTGAGTCCATTAAGTTACGCCAAGGGTTGTTCGGGTTAGTCAGGTCGCTTGTATTCAGAGCGATCTGATGTCACACGTGCTGTAAAGCGGTATGTTTCAAATACAGTTAAGCTGTACTGCAATTCCTTACTGATCGCTCGGCCTTATCTCTACTCCGGAGCTCTCCTCACTACTTCTATTACTTCCCCTCTTTCGCGTCGGCGAGCTGTCAAGACTATATAATCGTCTGTACATAACGTAACTAATATCACTTGGGTTCATAGTATGTCATTAACAAGGTCTTTGAAAATTGCACGGAAACGTGAATTTCGACCAAAATATCGATCCTTGTAAACGATCTATCAGTTATTGTTATAATTATGCTAAAATTTATAATTTATTTCCCTGTAATTTCACAATTAAACATTGATAATAATATAACTTTCATCCATTCTATAATTCACTAAGAGGCACTATGGAGCAAAACAAGAAATATGAAAAATGTTATGGAGTTGGTAGTTGACACCAAGAACCAAACAAAATGAAAGTTATTAAAACATCGACAATTTTGAAAACTCCTACAGGATATGGGGGAAGAATACCAGATTTGTCATATTATACACCTGTAAAGAGGTTTAGCCTTAGAGAAATACTTCGTCGGTTTTTTGACAAGCGGAAAATAACTTCTGCTTTTATGAAGGAAAAGGTGCAGTAATTATTGTTTTTGAGTACCGGTAATTATCGCCTACGTTCGAATATATTATGCTGCCCAGAAAGATTTCAGTATGTTAATAAAATAATAATTAGCTAATTGATTAGCTAGCGGACTTACTCGTGTTAATTATGTAAGATTTGTGCGGCTTACAGCTGTTTCAGTGCTTCACGCACCATCCTCAGAGCCTGCGTGAAGCACTGAAACAGCTGTAAGCGCACATATCTTACATAATTAACACGAGTAAGTCCGCTAGCTAATCAATTAATTATATTCAAGTGTTAAAAGTAGTGTACGCAAGATTCAAAATGAATAATTAACTGTTATAAGATACAGAAATTCCCGATTTGGAGTTGCTAGATTTGACATTCCTTTCCGAAATTTGAGAACACTTCAACAAATCAAATCGATAGCTTCAAGAGAATAACAAAAATATGGTTCACGCGACAGCATCAATTATTTCCTTTTACTTACTACAGATTTATGGAATAACAATTTATTAGAAAAGAACACATTTAATTTTCCTTGCTTACTCTCATTTGGCAACACTGTATATGAGCTATCAAATTGCAATATTACATTGACCTATTGAACGAACTACAAATAGATTTTCATAACAAAAGATTTATTCAATTTAGGAAATTGAAACTGATTTCCAATAGCATGGAAATCCTTTTGGCTTGAAATAATGATAGTAAAACCTGAATTACAATAGGAAGTTGTATATCTCTTAAATTACATGTTTTTTTGGAAACACAGTATAAAGATTCGGAAGGTGTTAATATTTTCAAATTGCTGAACAAATTAAAATAGGCTAATCTGAGGTCTTACGCAGCCAAAATCACAGCCATGCATGGCTCCACATTATATTATATATGAACTAATTTTTTTACAAATATGAACATTGCAAAATCAAAAAGAAGAACTCATATTACAAATGAGCATCTCATTTTACTATTTTTTTTTTCAGGAGAGCTGTTTGAAGCTCCTGACATTCAAAGCTTCATGAAACAATTTGGAATAGCTTCATAACAACCTTATGGAGAGGAATATTTACAATTTAGATCGATTCGTATATGCAAACAAGAACTGACACACAATGAAACATATATTTATTTCTTATAAAAAGTTGGACTTAGAACAGTCTGGTTCTCAGCCATCGATTTATAATTTTATTCCTGACTAATAAGGTACTCAAATACAATTTTTCTTTGAATTACTGTCCTGGTTTTGTTCTATTACACTTTATCGGTCATTGTTTTACTGTGAAAAGTCACGAAGAAAATAAATGAAAACATATCAATAATAATCACGGTGATCAAATTTGTACTTCTAAGATTACAGTCCGGCACTGCACATTAAATACTGTGGTAAGGGGAAGCGTATTCACCCCCTTCCACCTCTTCTATTTGAGTGCTGAGCTTGTTGCGTTCTCCTGCTGTATTAGGAAAGTACATTTTGCTGATGTATGCTCTAGAACAGTGGTCGTCAGCACTCGCTGAAATGTGCAAAGGATAAGCGGAGCTGTCCCGTTTGCACCGTCGTGCAGCAGGAAGAGGTAGTGAGCATACCCGCTAGCAGCTACGAGTGCACCATGGTGCACTGTGTTCTCCGCTGGTAAGGGACGCTAGCCCCAGGGTGCTCTGTGCTGACGACCCCTGCTCTAGAATACGTCATTAGAAAAGTCCAGGATAACAGAGAGGGTTTGAAATTGAGCGGGTTACATCAGCTGCTTGTCTATGCGGATGACGTGAATATGTTAGGAGAAAATCCACAAACTATTAGGGAAAAGACGATAATTTTACTTCAAGCATGTAAAGAAATAGGTTTGGAAGTAAATACCGAAAAAACAAAGTATATGATTATGTCTCGTGACCAGAATATTGTACGAAATGGAAATATAAAAATTGAAAATTTATCCTGTGAAAAGGTGGAACATTTCAAATATCTTGAAGCAACAGTAACAAATGACACTCGGGAGAAAATTAAACTTAAAATAAACATGGGAAATGCCTGTTATTATTCGGTTGAGAAGCTTTTGTCATCCAGTCTGCTCTCAAAAAGCCTGAAACTTAGAATTTATAAAACAGTTATATTACCGCTTGTTCTTTATGGTTGTGAAACTTGGACTCTCACTTTGAGAGAGGAAGAGAGGTTAAGGGTGTTTGAGAATAAGGTGATTAGAAAAATATCTGAGGCTAAGAGGGATGAAGTTACAGGAGATTGGAGAAAGTTTCGCAACGCAGAACTGCACGCATTGTATTCCTCAGCTGATATAATTAGGAATATTAAATCTAGACGTTTGAAATGGACAGGGCATGTAGCACGTATGGGCGAATCCAGAAATGCATAGAGAGTGTTAATTGGAAGGCAGGAGGGAATAAGATCTTTGGGGAGGCCGAGACGTAGATGGTAAGATAATATAAAAATGAATTTGAGGGAAGTGAGATATGATGGAGGAGACTGAATTAATCTTGCTCAGGATAGGGACCAAAGGCAGGCTTATGTGAGGGCGGCAATGGACTTTCGGGTTCCTTAAAAGCCATTTGTAAGTAAGTAAGTAAGTAAGTTTGAAATGCGTGGGAAAAACGACACTATAAAACTATGACATGCAATGTTAAGCAGTAAAATGGAATTCAGAAATTATTATTATTATTATTATTATTATTATTATTATTATTATTACTAGGGACCGTATTCTTTCCCAGGGTGTACGGAGATAAGGTTAGTTGTTCATAGACTATATTGGCGTGACGTCATATTTGGTGCGTGGCACAGGTACAGTAATATCAGGGAACACTTGCAACTTGTTTGTGCTGTAGTTGACGTTCTTTTCACGATTCAAATCTAGACCTCGGAGACTGTTGAAAATGCATTCTACTGATAAACATTGATACTACGGTGACCTTTCCTACAATTTTAATTATTTGTTCATTTATTTATTTCATTCATCTTTACTGGCAGAGTTGAGGCCGACCTTCCCTTGCACTCAACCAATATAAAAATTCATATCAAATACAAATAACATCCATACAGAAAACAATATAATGATGATGATGATTATAATAATAATAATAATAATAATAATAATAATAATAATAATAATAATAATAATAGCCATGATAATAACAAAGATAATAATACTAGGAGCAAAATGCAGATGTGTGTAGTTACATGTAATTATAAGAGTTAAACAATTAATATTTATTGTTAAATGAGGCAATTTGGATCGAAAGAATGATTAGTATAATTCAAGGAAAATTGACACATTAAAAATAAATATTTTACAAAAGTAATATTTGTAGAAAAATCATATTCTAGAAACAAAAAGCAGTCTTTCTGACAACAGGCTTTTGAAAGTAATCAATGTGGACACAATAACGTAGTAGTCTTCTTTGCCAAAGAGCGATGCTATAAACAAACACGCAACACGCTGCAAAATAGGAACAAAGGGTGCATACAGTGAGATAGTAGTGTTTAAGATATGCCTCTCGCTACATACGTATAAACCAAACCCGGAATATGTTCATATCAGATATATGAATAAAAATGGATTCAATACTAGGCCTGTCGAATTTTCAGACCATAGATATTGCCCTCATCTATGCCAAGTCCAATTACAGAACTCTCTATGCTACGACATCGATCTTATTATTAAAAAATAAAACTGGAAATTCGCGTACACTATTAGCTATTTGCTTGAAATAACGGGTATGTTTTGCAAAACCTGCGAAATTCGCGGAATTATACAAATTTTGCGAGTTTCGCGGGTCCAAATCGGTTATAAACGGATTCAAGTATGTATATTTATTGCAATCAGATGTTGAAAAATTCGTGGTCGCGAAATATTCCATTCCTACGTATTTGTAATAATCTATATTTTGTGAGCTCATAAAGGCCTTCACAATTCTTTGCTATTCCTGACTATATGTTACCAATGGTTTTTTTTTATCAGTTTTTTCGACCCATCTTGTTTCGACATTCTGTTGTCTATTCTCATACTTCATACAATTTGTCTGCAGGTCCATTCCTCACAATCCAATCGTATATCGTGCCCTGATCATTTTCATTACAGATTACTAGTCGAGTCTTCGGTGTCCTTTCTTTACGTTCTGTGATCTATTTTTCAATGTTATTATATTGAAAACCTTTCTTTTCAATGCTCGTTCGAAACTTATTATCATAGCTCACTCTTTATACGTGTTTGTTCTCCATAAAAGACAGGAGGGAGAATGTAAATATCAATGGCTTTTGCGTTAAGTTAAAATTATGTCGTTATGTCAATGTTTCACAGTATAATTAAGCTACTGAAATCCTATTTTTGACTTGTTCTTGAAGACATAGTTGTCTAAGATTTTTACATTCTTGTACACAGTTAAGTTCTTCGTTATTGTAATTTCAATTTCTATGCTTTTGTCGTAATTTTAGTTTCCTGCGGTACGCGTTCAGTTATACTTCAAACACTTGTATCTGAATACCGCCTGCAGTTGCAGAGAAACAGAAGTATTACTCGACCCAGGCCAGTGGAGTCCTGAAGCCCGTAGCCGTGGCGCTACTGCTCCTATGTTCGTAATACCGCATCGCTATAGCTCACATCACGCCCTCGGCTTCACTCTCCTCGGTCGAATAATACTAGTGTATACAAAAAAAAAAAAAAAAAGTAAGATGGCTAAGGTAGTCATTCAATATGCCTTAACTCAAGAGAGAGTTGCTTAATTTCTAGAGCATGATATATTGTCTTCTCTGAACAATCAAAATGATAAAATCTAAAAGAAACGTCTAAAATGCTCAATGTTTAACATGGAAAGAAGACGAGTCAACACATAATGCACTGTATGAACTATTCAGAAATAAACGACTTTAAGAAAGCAAAATTTGTAGTCAAACTACAAAAATCCACAAAAATCTGAAGTGAAGGAATTCGTCATTATTATTCCACGCCTTACCCCATGTGACTGACCTATTTGTCTCAATTCACCGACTCCCCGGTCATTCTAAACTTTAATTCTGAATAGAGCTTATCCTGAAAAGTATTCTGGAAATTTGTACTCGTTAATAGTGTCAATTAAATCTTTTATTTTGTCTCAGTTTCAAGTTGGTTTGTATTCCTATTTCTTCTACAATAATTTTACTACGTATTTTTGATCCAGGCCAATTTTTTGACAGTTTCCTTCCGTATACGGGACTTCGATTTCAAAACTTTCCAGTCTAAATAACTATTTTTTAAAATTTAATTCAATTTAAACAAAAAACACTTCAATTTAGATATTGAGGGGGGGGGGAGTCTGAAACCAGGCTTAATTGCATTTTAGACTAACCCCCATTCCCCGCAACCCCCACTTTGAAATTTTAAATGGCACCCCTATATTTTATACTTAAATATGAAAGAGCAGTCAATTGTTTCTACACCTCATTCGTTTTCGCTTGCTCGGCTATCTTACTATCCATGTCTCTCTTCCATATACCAACAAAGATCTCATTTATCTTTTTGTCTGTAGATGCAGACTTGAATTTCTTGTGTCGAAGGTAATTGAAATCTATTAACTATTACTCACTCGTAAAATCGATATAAATATTGGTAAATATTTCTTCGATTGAACATGTTACGTTTCGTTGCCCGAATTCACTTATTTCGGAACTGGATTCGCACAAATTTTTCTTCTGAGATAGTCTTTCTCATGAAAATAAGAAACTTCGACAATACTTATAACTTTTTCTTATTTTATTATGTGTTAGAATCGTAGCATGTATATTCATTCAACGGTTCCTTTCATGTTCTGCTTAAGTTCTGCTAATCTAAAATAAGCCTGCATTTTAAATTCCTTTCCTACATACGTAGTCTACATGCAATATTACTTTCTGAAGTTAACTGTTATAATCACACAAAGGATTTTCGGTCCCTACACAGCGACAACACGTCACATCCTGTGGTGTACGGAGGGAGGGTAACAATCAGTTTAATGACATACCTGGAACTTTCAGTATCGGGACCGAAAATCCGCCGTCTAGTATAACGTTATAAGTTATAACCGGACATCGAAAGTTAAGGCACTAAAAATGGTATTTTAGGCGTCTAGAATGGCTCTAAAAATAACAAAAATAGGGCAATAAAAGGCATTGAAATTATATTGAAACACTAATAATTCTTAAGGTAAACATCCATAAGACCATAAGTAACTTAACAAAGTACACTAGAAAAGTAGTTTCTCTATTCTATAGACTTGTTTCACTTGTATTTATTCATCCACAACTTCACGTCCATAATTTGAGTTACAATAAACAGCCTTTTCAAGATTAACGCACAAACTTATGTCACGTTTATTGGACAAAATCAGTGTGAAGATGATTAATGTAACAATAATGAAATGTCAGTAGAGCTGCGAAGTCCTACCAGCAAGCACCGTCTTTGTCCACCACAAATTATAGTTGGACTCATCGGGATTCGAAACCGGGTTATCAGCGTGAAAATCCAACGCTTCATGTATTCGACTAGTAACTGTTGTTGTTGTTTAGTCAACTGTACGAAGACAGGTTTGAGCCTCACAAGCGACACTAACAAGACATCACTCATGAGGCAACTAAGCCAGGAATTAATGGGGTAGGTCAGTGCTGGAGTCACGTAGCAGTACTGGGTAAGAACAAGGTCGAAACAACAACACTGCATTGCAACAGGATGTCCCATATCTATGGCTAGTGCTGCATTGGAGTTAAATCGCTCGCTTGAACTCGGTCGAGTGTCGCACCCTCGAGTGAGATACGATCGGCCGTGTTTCGCTCGTAATAAATAGAAGCACAGTACAAGGTCATCTCACCGACATGTCTTACCTTGTATGGAAGGCGACAGATAAGATACACATATGTTTTGCTCACACGGTAAAAATAAGGCTTTATTTTCTGTGTTTATAACAAACGTTTAATGGAACAGTCAATGGAACGAACCAAAACAGGAACATGAAGTTATAAATAAAATAGTATGAAAAACTTCGATATACAGTTATTATAGCTAATTAATAATTATTCAATAGCCTATTTGATTTACCACATATATAATATGATAGGTCCATACATAGTGTTCCGCCTATATACTGCGACAATGTAGAAACGTTTTACAAAATATCATTGATATAGCAATAGATTAATAACAATATTAGTACAGAGAAAACGTCACAGAAAATATAATAGGCCTAAAACGAATAATCATGCTGCACAACTGTTACAGACGCAAATATTGATACACTAATTATTAGAGATTATTATTATTATTATTATTATTATTATTATTATTATTATTATTATTATTATTATTACTAGAAAACTTGATACAGTTCTTGCATTATCGTGATTGTGTTCTCCGTTTATAATAATTACATTTACATCCAATAACATCTATCAGATGTGGCAAAACCAAAATCACTCCCGTGTGGGGGGGGGGGGGGAAACATTTACCTACAACATTTATATTACATTTTAAAGCAAGTTTTGTAGTTGTACTATGGAGAGGTTAGTTAAACGCTGCAAAGTTTTGAAATGATAAACATCTATGATGTTACTACACAGTTCATCACTGTAACAAGAACGAATGCCTAACGCTCGGCTTATACCGTTCAAGGATTTATCGCCTCGTGACAATTTTACCCATCATGCATGTGCGCTACCTATCGGATTATGCTATGAACTACTTGGCGCTCGAGCGAAAACGTCCGATGCAGACCTCTGATGACTTACTATAATAGTAATTTCTTTAGTTTCGAACGTAGAAATAAATGCAGTATTGTTGAGTGAGTTGTCATATAAAGAAAAAGACAAAAAGGTACATATAAAAGCAAGAAAAGGACAAGAAAAGTACATATTAAAGTAAAAAAGAGTAAACGGCAACAAAGACAACATCAAACTTCATCAGAATGCTTCATTTCTCATGATTCGTACACATTTACTAAAAGTTTTTAAATATGAACTTTTAAATAAAATGCACAATTTCATAAACATCCGATGTCTACAGTTATAACCGTCGTCGTTATCATCGTCACTATCATCATCACCATCGTCATCATTATCTTCATGTAGGCCTATAAACTGGACTATACTCTTGCTTCGTCAATATTATGGATTTTTCAGTCTTCCTTACTAAGTCTGTTCAAGTATCTCATTTATATTTCTTTGTAATTCAAAATCCGTTCAATAGTCCTGTTTTTTGCACAATTTTTTAAGTCTTGATTATTGAAGTGACACTTGTTTAGGTAGGATATTATGAAACACCATTTTGTGACGAACGTTTTAAAAGGGCTTTGCATGTTGTTCGAACGGGGTTATGTATTACCCGACCATTCTGTGGAGTGGAGTCACTTGTACTATAACACAGCGAGCCGCTGTTACATCACGTGTGCAGCCTACGATCTCTCTCTTGTTATAATCATTGACTCTCTCTCTCTCTCTCTCTCTCTCTCTCTCTCGCACAGCTGTTTACATTCCACACACAAAATGGTCACCTAGTGAGCTACTATACTGTCCAGTAAATAAACTTGTTGATGTTTGCGGCTTTCCACCAATTTACACAATTTAATGCGTAAATTAGTGGAAATGGGGTTACTGTGCAAAGTTGTGATATTATACACTAGAAACGAGTGACATTACATTGTGTACTTTGCTTCCGACAAAGCACAGGCACTGGTACAATTTCTTCAAGAGAAATTTACTTTGACGATGGATGAATGAACAGCAACATCGTGGCAAGACTGATGCAGTTTGCTCATGTTATTTGGAACAATTGCAAGATAGAGTTTTCGTATCTCGTTTTAGCTCTCATAAATTAATTGTTTCATGTTTAAATTCTGAACAGTATTGGATTTAGATGTGTTAAATTGAATTCAATTTTCCCTCTCTCATTGCACGAACATTTAAAATGATTTTCACACATAAGATCCTTCACTTCTGCAAAGCGCAGAACAGAGGCGACGGTATGCAACTAATATGAATAAATTCAGGAAGAATGATGGCGATACTTTCTAGAGAATCAATAGTCATTTCGAAAAATTGACTTCAAAATATATTAATAAATAATATAGGATCTTTTCAAAAACCTCAATTATAAAAATTATAAATGACTTTTAGCATGAAAAATAATAAAAAATTATACCAATAAAAGTAATTCATATTTTATTAAATTTACTTAAAAGGCAAGACACACTTAATATAGTAAGTACAATTCTACGGAATAATAAGGCTGTAATTGATGTTCTGTTATTTGAAATGTTGTATCAGTGAAGAAGTGTGTTGTGTCTGTGAAATGTGTGTTGTTAAAGTGAAGTATGTTTGTGTCAGTGAAGTTCTATAGTTTACAGTGGCAGTGCAAAGTACTTGAACAGAGAAATGTTTTTGAAGTGTTAGTGAAATCAGGATAGTGTCAATAAAATGTGTCTTAGTTCCAGTCCAGTGAGTGAACTGATAGCGAAATGAGTGCAGTGCTGAAAGGTTCTTATGCAAGTTTGAACATATATCATATATACTCGTGGTTTTAAGTTCTAACTTAGGGTTAGATATAAATTAGATTGACTTTAATTAATTATGTTATATTAAGTGATTTATTTAATTTAGGATGCTGCTCGTTAATATTATTAAATATGGCTATTATTATTTTTATTATTAATAGTATGACTATTTTATTATTATTGTAATTACTGAGTGTAATTAGTTACCACTGCCACTGCACTGCAGTGTGAATACATACATACATACATACATACATACATACATACATACATACATACATACATACATACATACATACATACATACATACATACATACATACACTTAACATTGTTATCTTAAACACACAACAGAAGCCTCAGCCCCTCATTTCTTTCGCATGTTGGACACATTGTGTAGTCTAACAATTTGAAACGGATATCGTTCTTACACATTCTCACACCAATATAAACTAGACTTTTTAAGAATAAAAAAACTTTTTTACTTTTCAAATAATAATGGTAAGTTACAGGTATACACCATGTTCCGCTAAGAGGGATCGAGAAATAAGTGCTAATTTCCAATGTAAATAATGGTTTATTAACATAACTTTTTACATAACTTGATGTAAAAACTCTCTGAGTTTCGGAGAATGCTGAATGTCATTCTATGTGTGCGCCTTGAGTTGCCCTGCAGACATCTAAACCTCCTGCCAATTTTTCTGTAGCATTTGTGGAGTCACTAGAGCAGCTGTATTGTTATGCGCTGTCCCAGTTCCTCTAAAGTGTTAGCTCTGCCTCTCTGGTACACAGCATCCTTCACAAAGCCTCAGAAATAAAGTCCAAGGGAGTCAGATCGGGTGACCTGATTGGCCAGGCAATTGGTCCTCGTCTTCCGATCCACCTATTCATGTACGACGAACTCGCGTAACAGATTTTTCTTGTGCTAGCCATAACACACACTGAACTTTCTGTTGTGGTGTCCACATGTTGACCATGGCGTGTTCTCCTACAAAATGGCACCAGACTTGTTTTAGCAAGAAACAAAAGTTACAAATGCAGCTATTTTCAGACTTTGTTGCGTAAACGTGAACAGCTTCTCTATTTTGTCAAATGTAAATCTCAACGATATCTTTGTCTGGTTTTAAATGGTCAGTGTTTATTTCTCGATCCCTCTAAGCAGGACACGGTGTATTATTCGTGTCTACTCCGAATTATTAGAAGTTGTGGACCAATTATATCAAAAAATTATATCAGTTTCGTTAAATTTATGTAATAGAGCTTTCATCGTGTTCATAACATGTAATGAAATGTAATAAAATAAAGTAAACGTAACTATATTAAATTCACATTTTATCAGTTTTGTTAACGGTATGCCATACCCAGGTTTCGGATGCGTACCAGGCTCACACCAGACCCGTTGAAGCACTGGCATAGAGGCCACAAACTCATTTTTGTGTGGTCTAAGCTTACGCATCTTTTCAGTTGTCTGAGAAATTTCATAGATCTGCATCTTTTATTTATGTTCGTATTGAATTTATTTTCTGTTGTTCATAATAGAACATGATCATCGATAAAGAATGCATTGTACAATATTAGATGACTTCTGACTACTATGTTACCTTAGCGCCTAATTTTTAGTTTCCAAAGAATTAATTTACACAAAAGACAACCATGGTCGTAATTATTTCACTTTGGAGGAAGAAACACGATTACTTTTTAAGGACACAATTCAGGTACCAAAGAAACTGACGCCTTATTCGTCACCGCTGAGAGATTAGACAGTGAACTCGAGCGCGTCGCGGCGAAGTAATTGGAAAGCTCCAAGAAGTATAAAAACTTCATATAAAATAGGGAATGAAGAGAAGAAGGAGGGAAAAAATTCAAGATCGAAAGTGTTCTACAAGTTTTGAAGGAAGTAATTTCTCTACGATGTTCTTTGCTATTTGATGGGCAGAAGATCCCAAAGAAGCTATAAAACATCTTCCAGCGAGAGGGAAAAAGTCAAGTCAATCTACTTGAACGGTTTCAAGTCTGTCTGTTATTTGCATATGATGGAGGGAGAGGATGTTTTGATTGACTTCCGCTTCTTTGAGGACCTGGTCAGGACAGGTCTTTTCAGTCGACTGGGTTGACCGAAATTACTGCAAAGTATTTCGCAGAGGTACCACGACGGCTGAATTTAATTCACTCAAACAATCTACGACTGCAAGGTCTAATATCACAAATGATCATCTTTCTGCAGTAAAAACTGAATTACTTGTAGTAATGATTCAGTGATGTGTTCATTCATTATTCAATTTCTGTAATATGAATGTGTAAATGAGTAAATAACTAAGTAGGTAACTAAATAAATAAGAAAGTAGAATTACTTGTCAATAAGTTTATTACGCACAAAATACTTAACTTTATTTCAATCAGTAATATGTACGAAATTATAAGATGGGATAGTTTATTTAAAGCCAATTTTAATTCACTTTATTTGTTACAGAAGAAAATAATTAAAATATGTCTTCATAAATCCATTGATTTTTCATCATTAGACTTTAATGTTCTTAAAATCAAACAAACTTATTATATTCTATTAATAAAATCCATACATAAAAATCGAAATAATTTTGAATTGTATTCTCATAGTTATGAAAGGTATGAATTCTTTAAGATTGTTTGAACCAAAATGTAACACTGCTACGGTATTTAATCATAGTAATAATTTAGGCCCAAGAATATATAACAAATTTATATTTAAATATCCTAATCTTGTCAATTCTAATAGTTCTAGTATTTAATTGAAAAAGTTATGTATGGATTTTATAAATAATGAAAAATTGTAAATTTAAATTTATATATTCTTATTGTGTAGTACACATAAAACAAATTGTATTATATACTTCTTAATTTAAATTCAGGAATCACCCTTGAGCGCGAGTTCTACTCTTTCAGGGGTTTTATATTATATTTTATGTTACAATTATTAGCAAAATAAATACATAAAATAAATAAAAAATAGGTGAGTAATAAATAAATAAATAAATAAATAAATAAATAAATAAATAAATAAATAAATAAATAAATAAATAAACAAATAAATAAATAAATAAATAAATGAGTTAATTTCCTTGAAAGCAGATATTCTTCTAAATTCTACTAGCTATTCAATAACCGCAAATCACTACAGTCTTCAGTAAGGTACAATAACTACTAATTTTAAGGGAAAATCATTTTTCCAATGAGCTGTAGTCTTATCCTCAGTCACTACTAACAACAGCCAGTTCCTAGAATTACTCGTAATGTGACAACCAATTGCCACACCCCAGCACTCAGGGTTGCTTAAATACATTCTAGAATATAGTGCATAGTAATGCGGATCACCGGAAATCCTAAAAAAATGTATACAGCATTTTTTTTACTAATGGCGGACACTTAACTATCCGTTATTCACCTACATGAGTCAGTTGTGTAGACCAATTCACCGAAAGAATAGTTGCCCAAGGTGCGAAATAGGAGGTTGGTCTACGCTACATCCGCGATGAGACGAGAAGATTATGGATATTTGTTGGAATATGACAGGGGAATCGGTGCTCCCAGAGAAAACCCTTGTATTCCTGGACCACGGTCTTGCCCAGCACAAGTCATAAATCGATAGATCAAGGGTATGCCGCAGATAGAACCCGAGTCTACAGGATTCTAGCCACTGGACCGCCCTGGCAGTTTCCTCGAAAATATTGATTGCACTAAATAAACGAACCAATATTGCGCACTATGCTGTTAGCGGAGGAAAGATGACTACGAAGGCATTCTATATGTTTGTTAGTTTTGTCTCAGATAAATGTTAGATCCTTTCCAAACCGAATACACAAACACAAATGAGGTTTCTATGAAATCGACAATGAATTAACCTTCCAGACCAACAGTGTGATGTGCGTATTTGACTGGGTTTCTTTGGCCGAGATCATGCTCGGACAAGTATTTGAACCCTGCTTGAGATGTTTATCTGATTGGGTTCTTCAGAACTCCTTCGAAACTGTAAGGCGAATAGCGGGTATTCTCATGCAGACTTCTGGAAAATTCAGGGTAATTTTAACGAATTCAGTATTCCGAATATTCACTTTTCCGAATGTACTTTTTCCCGAAATGCAAAAATCCGAAACCAAATTTCCGAATATAAATTTATAAATTCTGCTTTCCGAAACCAAATTTTCGAATAGTCGAATCTAACTTTAGACCTATTTCTATAGTTTCTGTGTTTTCTGAAGTGTTTAAATATTATTACATGCACAAATGTCTAGATATTGTAACTTTTATTTAAAGCAATAATAATTCCTTTCTACACAGTAACACATTAAACGCTCTCGGCAACAATGGGATTTGCTCTCCGCACAGCAACACAGCGTTCGTTAGTGCACTCCACTGACGACAATGACAATTTACTTGGACTATTACGAACAACAATGAACTGTTAATCTTAACTAATATTTACAAAACACTATTTACAAATCAGAACTGTCAGTTCTCAGTTCACAGTTCTTCTAGGACAGTCACTCGAGTTCACGGTATCTCGAACCACAGACCTTCAGAGACAGCCCACTGTACTCGAACTCAGGTCCCTCCAACTGCGGTCCACTGCACTCGAACTCAGGCCTTCGGATGCTGACACAGTTGCGGACGCACACTCGAGTCGAACTCCGGTACACAAGACTGGCTTGCTTGCTCTGTTCACTGGCTTACTCACTGAACTAATCATGAATCACACACACACTGTCTGAGTTCCCTCGCGCTTCTTCTTTTATAACCATAGCGACGTAGCCTGGAAAGTTCGAATTCCCGATTTTTCCACTTCGACGGACTTCTCGAAGAGTCGGGAGGGTCCGTCCCCCCTTCACTCCGCACGCAGCAGTTGCGCGCGCACACTCCCTCGCGGCGTAGGCCCTTTCCCCTCTCTTCTCTCCGCCGCGCGCCGTCCCTCAGTGCTCCGTGGAGCCCGCGCGATCTGCTCTCTTGCGGGACGCTGGTCGTGAGTTCGAATCTCACGTCGCTGTCACAATATTTTGAAACAAATTCATTATTTTTAGAAAAAAACAATTTGGATTCAGACCCAAACGAAGTAGGCCTACATGTAATGCTGTATACAACTTAGTTGATAATGTTATTGATGATTTAGAGGAGAGTTTACTTGTTTGTTTTCGATCATATGCTATGTCAGAAACTTTTAATACTATTAATCACACTATATTATGTAACAAACCTCCATTTTATGGATTTGAGGATGCTGTTGTAAGTCTTCTAGAATCCTATTTACAATGTAGAACAAAGTTTGCTTATTTAAATGGATATTTTCCTAAAGGTAAATAAAATTACTTAAATTTGGAGTTCCCCATGGTTCTATACTGGAGGCAATTCTTTTTAATATTTATATAAATGATCTACCATGTAACATTAGAAGTAATAATTATTTATTTGCTGATGACTTTGGATTAAAGGTTTCTTGTAACACTTTAATGAATTTAAAACAACAATTGTATAATTATAGCACAGTATTATAAGACTGGTGTTCGTCTAATAACCTATCATTAAATGAGGATAAAACTTGTGAAATTTTATTTACTGTTGTTAGAGAAAAAATTGATATTTATACTTCTCTAAAGTTTCTTGGTATTATTTTGTATTGACTTTAGATTAACCTGGGATGTCCATATACAATATATAGCTAAGAAAATGACTAAAGGATTGTTTATGTTAAGTAGACCGAGTAGTTTGTGCAGCAAAATACTTTACTTCAAGTATACTATGCACAATTACATAATTTAATTTGTTATGGTATCCCGTTACGGGGCAATAGTTCATATTGTGATGAAATATTTAAATTACATAAAACGCTCTTAGAATAATCTTTCAGGAATCGTATCTAGCTCACTGCAAGTCATTGTTTTTAAAATTAGGAGTAAAGACTGTCCCAAGTCTTTATATATTTTATTTATTTTTAATTGCAAGAAAAGACAAACAAAAATTTTTAATAATGATAGTCATTATACCAGAAAAAATAAGGTATAAGAAGTAAATTTTATCATTTTAGTATGTCTCAAACGAATTGGTATTTTATGTCAGTTAAATTTTATAGGCTAATACTTTACCTTTTTATTGAAGATGTTTGCTTGATAATGTGTTTAAAAGTAAAATTAAGTATATTTTAACAAAGATATTTGTATAATATTAATGATTTTTTAAATATCGATTTTAATATATCATGACTTGTTAAAAGGCGTAAGTCCAGTTTTACACTTTTTTTTAGTAAACTATGTTATCGAGTTCTTGACATATAAATACATACTTTAGTGTTGAAAGGACTTTATTCCTGTCCATCCTTGACCAAACACCAAAGCTTCAATCTTTTCTTGTAGTTTCAGTAGGACTTAAGTCCTTTTACACTGAACACTCTGTGAACAGAGTGAAAACCATTACACATGGAGATAATCTCTGATCGTATCTAGGACGCAATGATTCTCTTTTTTTTATTATTCATGATTATTTCAATGTTGTAAGATGGCTGAATTAGGTGAAATTGTTAGTGAAAGAACAAAAAAAGGAAGGGTGTACGGAATGACCGCTTATATTCTAGGAATATAATAAAACATGCTCGTGTAACAGAACAACCATGCATAACTAATCAGAAGAAACAAATTCCTGCAAGGAAAACTGGAAACAAGTGTAGGTAAGTGTAAAATCAAGGTTAAGTGAGAAAACATTATTTGGATATAAAATATGTGAAGCACTAAATAATATTAATCAATGGTAATGTAATGTAATATAGTGTTTATAATATTTCTCTCAGTTGCAGATTGCAATGCTTTGTAAAGCTTAACGAAGACAAACAATTGGATATCTTAATCCATTTGAACAATGACTTTGTAAACAAGGACACCCAACATTTACATCTTCAACGCTTAATAGAAATGGCACCTGTCAGTCGTAAAAGACAGAGAAAGGCCGACAGTAATAAGGAGAGGGGTGCTAGTTTCACCTACCACGTATTGTGCTATGGTGAGAAATTAAAAATTTGTCAGAAGGCTTTCATAAGTTACATGGCATTTCAGAAAAACGTGTTAAGCGTTTAAGGGATCTTCTAATGCAAGGGAAATCACCAAAGGACCAGCGTGGTAGGCATCCAAACCAGAAAGCAGTAACAGTACCAGAACAAACCAAAATACAGAACCATATTTCATCGTATCCAGTGAAGGAGAGTCACTATTCAGGAAGAACATACCAGTACCTTGATGCTCGACTAACAATCAAAGCTATGTATGACATGTTTAAAGAAAAACATCCAGAGAACAATGTGGAATATCATTATTACAGGCAGTATTTTCATGAACACTTGAACTTTCGTTTGGTCGTTCTCAGGTGGATACTTGTGTAGTTTGTGAGGAACTGAAGCTGAAACTTAAAAGTCCCCACCTTAATGATGTTGCAAAAAGAGTGGCTGCGGCTGAACGTTTAATACATAGAAGACGTGCAAAGAAATTCTACAGCAGTCTAAAAGAGTCCGAGCAGAAGTGACAGGACAGTATTAACACACATGCCATAGCAATAGATTACATGCAAAATCTACCTTTGCCACATATTCCTAAACAAACGATATTCTATTTGCGTCAGCTCTGCGTCAATGTATTTTGCATATATGATCTGAAAAGCAAAAAATCATCATTTTATTAATTTATACCATGAAGGTATTGCTCGAAAGGCATCAAATGAAGTTTCTTCCTTTGTAATGGATTACATCAATACAAACATTCCCTCTGATGTAAAAGAGTTACATGTACAGTAGCGTGCAAATTAATCCGAACACGACATATTTTTACATTTTCTGTCATTGTTGGTCTCACAGCTGCTCATACCGCTTTAATTGACATCTGTAGTACGTGTAATTCCATTGTTGAAGGTCCGTCGTTATTTTTTTTATAGTATGTGATATTTTGCCTGTCGTTTTGTACTTATAAGCATTTCAGTTCTGTTGAAGACTTAATACTGCAATCCTGTGTACATTCTGTCGTCTTCACAAATGGATACAACTCCACGAAAACGGTCTAAAATTATAACATTAGCAGAGCATTCTTCTATGACACAGGGGCAAATTGCTGCAGAATGTCACATCGGTTTGGCTACTGTTAATTCGATCATAAAACGATACAGGGAGACTGGATCCATCACACCCCAGAAAAAAGGAAACTGTGGCCGGAAAAGGAAGACTTCACCTGCAGATGATCGTTTAATTGCCAGGAAAAGTAAATTAAATCCTAGACTAACTGCTGTCGACTTAACCCGCGAGTTAATGGCTACCACTGGGGCGAATATTCACGTCACAACAGTGCGGCGTAGGCTTTTGAGAAGCTGGACGAAGGGCTCATAAGCCTATTAAGAAGCAACTGTTAACCCCTGTTATGTGTAAAAAACGCTTAATATGGGCAAAATTACATGAACACTGGACAGTGAATGACTGGAAGAATGTACTTTTTTCCGATGAGTCTCATTTCGAGGTCCACGGCCACCGTGTTTCTTACGTACGGAAAGGATCCGAAAAGTAACAGCAGCTCATCTCCAACAAGCACCCAAATACCCCCCTAAAGTATTGTTTTGGGGTTGTTTTACACATGAAGGGCCTGGAACATTAATACCTATCAAGGGAATGATGAATTCTGACAAATATATTCACTTATTGGAAACCAGAATCGTACCCCAGCTGCAAAAGTCATTTCCGGATGGCAGAGGTGTGTTCCAACAAGACCTGGCACCATGCCATACGTCTCGAAAAGCTACAGAATTGTTCAACAAGAAGAATATTCAGGTACTCCCCTGGCCAGGTAACTCACCCGACATCAACCCCATTGAGAACTTGTGGTCAATTTGCAAAAGAAGACTGCAAAAAATGGATTGTTCTACAAAGAAGATGATTTCTGCCCTCATTGGTGTATGGTTTAGCGATGAAGAAATGAAGAATATTTTTGGGAAATTAGTGGAATCCATACCAATTCGTCTCAGAGCTGTTATTATGAACAAGGGAGGCCACATAGATTACTGAGGTGCGTCTTAGATCCTTTTTTATCCCGTTTGAGTATTGTTGCATAAGTAATTACGTTGTTCCGATTAATTTGCACGCTACTGTATACTCTGACGGATGTGTGGGACAAAACAAGAACCATACGGTTGTACGTATGTTTTTATCAATCACTGATAAAGTGCGTTTTAATACAATCATTCACAGATTTCCTATTCGCGGACATTCCTTTTTACCCTGTGATAGGTTATTTGGAATGGTGAAAAAGAAACTTAGAAAAGAGAATAGAGTGTACACCTCTATCCAGTACACATTACTTATTCTACAAAGTACGAAAAGTATCGCCACTGTGAAAATGATTGAATCAAGTGACATATTGAATTTTTGTAGCTGGTGTCCACAATACTATAAGAAAACAACACTATCAATGGAAACGGTGAAACGTTCTGTGCCCCAATCTGAAAAAGTTACATTTAAACCTTGTGACTATATGGAATTTAAGTACTATTCAGATTTGAAAGGATGTATAGTGAGTTCACCTTACATCAGCAACCCTGTATGTCATACATTTAAGCTTGCACAATCTAATATTATGAATGGTGTAGCTTTTCCAAACACTTAGCATATCCAGAAGGCAGTGTCCCCATCAACACCAAGAAATTAGGGACATTCAAAAAGTACTGCCATATATTCCCCAAGGAGGAGAAGAAGAGATTTTCTACCAAGAGGTTATTAACTGGAACAACATGGCCGGAGTAGATGATGTTAGTGAATAAGACTGAAGGAACATTGTTAAATCAGTGTTCTTAAATTGACTCAGTGCCTGCCTTAACAACTACAGTTCATATTTTGTTTATTATGTTTTTAAATTAAAAAAAAAAGTTACTTCTGTAATGTTGTTAGATACCTGCAAAAATGTAAGAGATAAACTTTTATTTGAATTTAGCGGTCATTCAGCAAAAATATATTACGCCACTATTGAGTTCATAAAGAGAAGTACTGGTTTAACAACACAAAATGTATGATTTTAATTGAGAATAACAATAACTAAAACAATAAAAAGTGCTATTTTTGGAAATGTATTTATTTTTTGGAAAATGAATTGTTAAAAGACTTAACTCCATGCATTATAAACGCCTTAAAATACATTGAAAACGTTTCGGAAATGAAAAACGTTGTAATAAACATGTCAGAGAATAACAGTAGCAACAGTTCTGTAATTTGGAGTTACACAATTGAACCAGACGGCAAACAGGTTTTTTTTCTCAAATGTAGAGCCGATGGAAGTAGGGGAAGTTTGCCCATATTGGACCAGTTTTTTGTTTTTTAATCTCATATGTTTAATAATGATTAAATTAAATCGAAATATGTTCTGGCACATTATACAATCTATGTACTTTAATCCTACAATGCTATATTTTAAATTACACAATTCCTAATAAATATAAAAATGTAAAACCAAAATCATGGAAATGGTCCAAATTGGGAAACCGGTTGCCTAATTTGGACTCATAGTGTCCCAATTTGGACCTCGCAAAAATACATTAGTAATAGTAAACAAATAAGTAGAAGAAGGATATTTATTATAAATATCTTTAATTTACCTAATTTTACTTTAAAATGTACCAGATATTAACTTTTGGTGAAATAAGTTACACGATTCTGTGAACGTTGATGAAAAATCAAAGGAAAACAAGATAAATTACAAAAACACTATTGCATTCAAGCTGATTGTTACACTCAGAATATTTCTCTTTGCACTGAATTAGTTTTATATTAGTTGCTTGTCTTGGTTACATAGCCTATTTAAAAATACAGGAAAACTTATAGAAAAGTAAAAAAAAAAAAAAAAATGAAAAAGTATTACATAGAACTGGAAATTCCCTGTTTGACTACGAAACGCCTGTGAATAAGAAAACGTAGACATAAAAAAATAAAAAGCTGACATAATTTTCTCTTGCATTTGAAAGTTACCAGTGGCAGTATAAAGAACCACGCCGCATTGATAACACGGACTACTGTGATGTTTACACCTCTTTCACACTTATGGCTCCGACTTGATGCTTCTCTTTCTAAGCTATAACTTTCTGTTAACTCTTTTGCATCGTTGTAAGCTCACATTCGTCAACGTTCAACACAGTGTTTGCTGTGATACCATTCTCATCGACAGTTTTTTCCAGCAGATCGGAAAACTGGTTAACACTCTCCCTTTTTAACCCCTTAGCTCGGGCCACTGATGTCCCTTCTGGTGACGGAGAGAAAGTTTTGAGTTTCGCTTCATAGAAGCATAGAACCACTTCTTTCGGGACATTTTTTCTCCTTCTTAAAGGTGTAGGGAGCATCATATTTTTCTGCGACATCAAAAGCAAGCTTACCTACATCTTTGATTGTCAACTCATAAAACTTTCTTCAAACAAGAGATTGTGGTCGGCAATAATTTTTTCCATATGTCAACTGAAGGTTGCTTGTCTTCCGAAGGACTTTATTGGAAAGCGTTTTTACAATCAGCATGTCTCTTTGCTGTAGCCTATGGCACTCTATATACGCGAGCACACTCCTTGAGTCCATAGTCACCATTCCTGTATGCTGCTACCGCCTTCTTCAAAGTATTATTTCATTTCCAGTAGGTTCCCTTTTTGACATCTTGGAAACTTAAAGACAGAATCCCCCAGTACATTACTTTTTCTTAACGTTGACCATAATATAGTGCTTTGTATTCATGTTGAGAAAAAAATACTAACAGTTTCCTGAATTGGACCAGTCCAATCCAGGCAACGCGCAGAGGTCCAACGTAGGCAACTTGTTCAAGTATGTAGACAGACGACACTAAACAAACACATTAAATTAAAAACTAGTTTTAATACACGCAGATAGTAGCTAATGAAACATATTTGGAATGTATAGTATAGAAATTGTTATTACTTACTCCCACTGTATACAGAAGCTTAAGATCCGTAGCGTAAAAATTGTAAGAGAAAACACCGAAACACATTAACGGCAGTCCTATTCGCTAAGATGGCTGCAGCTCACTGAACTTCAAGATGAGTACCTTAGGCAGCGTTAGCAAGCAGTGGTGCCAACTGTAACGTTTGAAATACTTGTATATATGGAAATACAACTGCAGTTCAATTTAGGCAACTTTCCCTTAAGTCATTTTAACAAGTCTGACTACGCCTGTGTACTTCATATTTTATAGCAATAAAGCAATATCATTATCAATGGGATTTTTCTCACCCGAGGAGGATAATTTTTATTAATAAAATCTGTTCTCATTAGTAAACAAATGATGGTTAAAAATGGAAATTTTGCTATGAAACGCATGTGTAACAACAGTCGGCAAGTGTATCGTGTAGCTTCTTCCATCTAGGGCAGACAGTGTACCGGAGAATATAGGCAGAAGGCCTATAGGTCCTTACCTCGTCAAAAATACTTTTTCGCCTTTGCTTATACTATTGACGCGTAATTGATAAAGCTTTGTTAAATAATAATTAATTCAAACGATGTCAATTTTCCATGTAACAAATCATAACACAATTACAACAAGCAAAAACCTGCTGTATGTCGTAATCGGAATTCAACCCATGATCGTGTGATTCACTTAGAGCCGAAACTATGTTGCAATACGTCAGAATTTCTAATCAAACTCGGTTTTCATCAATAGAGTTTCTAAGGTGCTGGATTCCAAGTTTCGATGAACTGAATTTCTTGCAGACACTCAAATAGGCAGATGGAAGATAACTAACATTCAGTCCCTAAGAAGTCATTTCGAAGTTCTAATATTAGAACAACTGGAAGTGACGCACGTCCCAGCCAACGTGATGAGCTGTCACATTTCCTCTTCTCACCTTTTGCGATATTGTCGATTGGTGTCAGGTAGCGAAGGCGTGTATTTATTCTTGTCATAGTGGAACGTCGCACTCGTATCTACTGCAATAGCCTATCAGGAGATCTCTCAACCTGTTACACAAACTATAGCCCTTCTTTCACTCTTCACAAACACTCCCGTTCCACAGAAAATTGGATACTTACTTCCTCCCCCATTCTCCTCCTCCCTTTCTCCTTCTTAGTTTTATTCTTTCGTACACACTTTATCTTTCTCCTCCTCCTCTTCTTCTTCTTCTTCTTCTTCTTCTTCATATAGTCTCTATTATCTTCCTTATTCAGTTCTCGTATTTTCCTTCCTTTCAACGAATTTACCTCTCTTACTCATCCTTTCATTTCCTCCTTCCTTGTTTTCTTTTAATCTTTCTCTTCTCCAACAAGTCTTCGCGGTCTTCCATTATAATGCGAAATGTTTACGCTCTACTGTTAAATGAATAAAATGTTACGAAAATTTCAATATGTGACTTCATTTGCTTAGCTACGACATGGCTTACGCAAAGAGTTTGTAATACTTTCTAGAGACACATACCCGTGAGTGGCAGGCAAGAAAAATGTCACAAATTGAATCGGCTAGCATCCGCCATTAAAGGGAGTGTCTGCGGCGCGAAATACGAAAACAGTACTACAATACATTGATGTAGCCTGATGATAGACATTGTTTTAAACATCTTTTACCAAGGATGAGTCGTGATGAAATAAACATGAATAACAGAGGAGAGCTATATTTATTACAGTATTATAATGATTCATCTTTGGCGATATTCTAAAAATTAAATTAAATCACCCATGTACACTCGGGATAAGTATGTTAAATATTGAATAATGGCAATGTCAACATTAATTTTCAGTATTACTAGTATTGTTTTAAGGACGTAATAATGGATATTTACTGTAATATATTTCAGTCCTGTCATGCAAAGGAAGAGGAAAGTATATGGCGCTAAGAAAATATTTAGTGGTGAAATATGATATCACAAAAATTCTGGAAACTGATTTAAAACATAATGAGGATAAATTTTATCATAAAACAATCTATTCATTGTATAGTTGATGACCACCAAGTTAGAGGTCAGTACAGATGCAATAGTAGCGGTAATAGTAGGCCTAGGAATAGTGGTAATAGTAGGCTAGTAGTAGTGGTAATAATAGGCCTAGTTTTGGTGGTATTAGTAGGCCTAGTAGTAGTGGTAATAGTAGGCTTAGTAGTAGTGGTAATAATAGGCCTAGTAGTAGTGGTAATAGTAGGCCTAGTAGTGGTGGTAATAGTAGGCTTTGTAGTAGTGCTAATAATAGGCCTAGTAGTAGTGCTAATAGTAGGCCTAGTAGTAGTGGTAATAGTAGGTCTAGTAGTAGTGTTAGTAGTAGGTCTAGTTTTTGTGGTAAGAGACCTAGTAGTAGTGGTAATATTAGGCCTAGTAGTAGTGGTAATAGTAGGTATAGTAGTAGCGGTAATAGTAGGCCTAGGAATAGTGGTAATAGTAGGCCTAGTAGTAGTGCTAATAGTAGGCCTAGTAGTAGAGGTAATAGTAGGCCTAGTAGTAGTGGTAACAGTAGGTCTAGTAATAGTGGTAGTAGTAGGTCTAGTTTTTGTGGTAATAGTAGGCCTAGTAGTAGTGGTAATAGTAGGCCTAGTAGTAGTGGTAATAATAGACATAGTAGTAGTGGTAATAATAAGCCTAGCTAGGCCATCAGCTATATTTTCGCTAATTTATTTGCATTTAATACAACCAAAAAGTAGAAGTACATACTGTACAAAACGGAAATTACATTATTAATTCATTTATTCTGAAACAAAACAGTTTTATAAAGATATTGTCTGAGGATTTTCTTATGCACTCTCCTATTATAATGCACTGTAATGTGATGGAAGCTAACCCTTACATAGTTCTTGAAATTAATCTTATAAACCTGATTAATGTGTTTCTGGAAAAACTTTATCCAAGAAATATTCCGACATTCTGTAAACATATTCAATGGAGGCACTGCATTTGGAACATTCTTCCAAATATTAAGAGATGCATGCTTTCCCGGGCACACTACAATTGTAGGCTATGTTAGAACAATTATTTGCGGCGCAGTATTTCACCATTTTCTTATTATTTCCCTTCAAGTGTACTCATATTTATTCGTACTCCTCAATAAGCATGAACTGCTCGCACTGCCGGCGAAGCATCAACTCCCTTTAATGGCGGCCAAACAACGGTTCAATTTTGTACGCACTAGCGCCATTGGTGTCTCTAGTTATATATTACAAACTCTTTGGACTTACGTTACACAATTCAGAAGTATGGTTCAGATGAAACTCAGTATCGCAGTTCCACTGTAAACACTTATACCTAGACACCTATATACTGCTAAGAGCTGACGAGAAGAGCGGAAGGAATGCGTGACGTAATACTAGAGTCATAACATTTCTATCGCATGCATCGTAGTACTATGTGTCCTGAAAATATTAGTCGCGTTTCTAATTTAACATTTTAACGCGAAATATTTTTGTTAACCGTTAACTGTTAACAATAAATTAAGTTGTAAGTTATTCTCAAAGCATTTAAGTACTTAAATTTAATTTTCTTCCGTTACTTTATTCAGCAATTCGACAATTTAAGAATAATTTAATCTGTAAAAAAAATTGTGTACATTAATGTATTAATAGTGTATAGTCAATAAGTTTAGATTGTTATACTTTAATTTAGTACATGAGTAACAAATATAATAAATGCATAACATTTTAAACGAGTTTACATTGTACGAGTTTCATACGCTATTTTTTTTGTACAACAGAATTATAAAATAATATTAATAAAATAAAATAAAATAAGATAAATATTAATGAATTAATGTTGATTCTATAATAGATAAATAAAATTCACTAATGGTATTTCGAATTACCCTCTTATCAAAATCGTTCAAATGAACATTTCTTTCCTCTTGGCGTTTTCTGTGTTTCCCTGGAGTAGAAATGGAAGTCTCATAAGTAGACTTCGTTGAATTGCCACACGCACCATGCAATCAATTTGCCGATGTACGGTAGTATAGAGGAGGTGGGCGACCTCCTGGTCTCGTAGTATAAGCAGTTCATGTTAAGAGATGTGACCGGTCCAAATAGATAAAGCAGCTACAGCTAATGATTACCTATGTAAACACTTGTTTTTGCATACTGTGGTTGGAATAGTCAAAGCTTAACATTATTTGTTCAGTGCAGACAAGAATTAAATCAAACATACTACAATGAGAGTGTTGCTGTTCCAAACAATTGCCCCTGGAACACCCTTACTCCCGCAGCCAGTCTTGACCCTTTGGGGAACGTGGTTGGATGCTGTTAATTATTATGCAGAACATTGTGACAAAATAATGGAGGTAATTGAAGCATTGGATAGCACAGACAGTTCCGCTGTTGCAGCTGTAAAATCATTGCCTTCTGAACAGCTATTGGAAGATATTCTGTTCATTGTTCTGATTTTAAAATCGTGTCCAAAAGCATCACTCTGTTAGAATCGTCTAAACTACAACTCTCAGAAGCCCTTAATATAGTGGATAAAGTATCATAAACCGTTATACAAAATAACAATTCACTAATTTCAGAAAAAGTGAAATGTAAGTTGCTAAAAATTTTGCCTATTCACAACTTCGTACTATAAATGACAATACGTCTGAAGTTAGTGTACTAAAAAGTAGTGATTTTCCGTTCTTCAAATATGCACCTATTACATCGTGTGATGCCAAATGTACATTTTCCCAATATAAAAACTGTTTAAGTGACCATTGGAGGGGGTTCACTTTGCAGTCGCTCAAAATGTACGTAACTCTTTACTGCAATGCACATATTCAAGGATGATGTGAGTATATTGCATTAAATTTTAAGAGTTAATATATCTCACTGCAAAATAATTGTGTATTTACATGTTTAGACATTTCCTACTTCAATGATCATTCATTATATTTCTTGAATTCAGGATACAGGTTTTATTGTAACCGCAGTATACTGCTCAGTGTTTACATCAGAGGCATACTCCATCCGTTGCACGTCCCCTTCTCATACAGTCTATACCCCGTGCGTAGTAAACCTTATGATTCTCGTGGCAATTCCACGAAGTCTACTCATCAGCATCAGCACCTTCTCTACGAATTCTTGTTACTGAACTGACTGAAATACCAGAGTAATGACATATTCGTAAATTTGCTTGTTTCACTTGTGGGTAAGTTTCCCTTGTCGTGTTTCCTCATCACAACCAAGTATAACCCTTCTAATAATTTCCCGGACCTCACTGTATATTGTTTTTTTCTTTTTTTTTCCTCTGTAGTTCCATTATAAAATACTGTATATCTATGCGAAATTAACTATATGACTACTAATATTACCATTAACTTAGTTATTTTGACGAATAAAACACAATCTTTACAAACATTATAATGAAAATGAAACAATATTAGTAACACAACACATGGATTCATAATACGACTGTGCAAGAGCAAGAGCACAAGTTTTGTGAATGAATAATACAGTTCAATGCGTAGTACCACGTGCAGCGTTGATTCGCAGCGATAACAGCATTCCTCTCCTCATGCTCCGCTCTCCAACTCGTCAGCTCTTAGCAGTACAGTAGAATTCCTCGTATCCGGCAACTGTGGGACAAAGCCAGTGCCGGATAACTGATTTTACCGGATAATTGGAAAATATGTTTATAGGTTATGTAAAGACATACTGTACTGCACAAACATTTTTTTTCCATGTTGAAATTTCAGTAATTTTCGTATAGATATTCAAAAATAGAGTTTTTAAATACGTAAAATGTTTATTTTTAGTACTATACATTCATCAGTTTATAAATTACAGTAATACATAATAGCGTAAAAAATAATAAAAGTTTTCGTAACCTTATGACGGTCATGTGACATGAAGAGCAGTGTAGCCAATGTCGCAACTATGAAGACGACGATGTAGCGCTCGATGATTTGAACCTCTTTAACATATCTCTAATGTCTGCTTGTTTAAATATTATCTATTACTCGAATCAAACTTTTACGCGCTACAGCGTAACAGAGAATTTCACACGTTCCTATTTAGACTCACCCAACACTCCTTCGATACGGGCGAGTTCAAGTGGTAAATTTAAAGATATCGTCTCTGCGAATTGTTTGCAAGGACCAAGTGACAGCTTACCGATGTTATCCAATCTACTCCAGAGACATAGCGGGAATGTCTGTCTATGTCTTCACGCATGAACAATGTAAAGAGTAAACACGATATGCGGGATGTGCGATCCACGAAAACCACTCACATTATCGTCCGACTCTTTCCTTTCGCATGAATGACAATTTTTTTTCGGCCTAGCCAAAAGTGCCGTTGTTTTGGTATTGCCGGTTATTTGGGTGCCGGATACGAGGAAGTTTACTGTATTCAAGAAAGAAATAAAGGAAAAATAATCACTAATAATAGAACACATAAATGTATTACATTTATTTCACTCAATGATGTTGACAATCCTTATTTATAAGAACCAATTTCTTAACACTCTGAATATCACAGTAAAATGAACGAGGCATCTAGTATCAAATCCGACTAAGTCACAAAATTTACAAAAGTGAGTTTCAATTATAAATTGAAAGTAGTACTTTATCTCTATCTGGTTAAACAAGAATTTGCTGCAAAATCAGCCACATCATTGTATTATTACAGATAACTGAATATAGGGTCGTGCAACAGAACAGGGGAGTCACTCGGCTAGTGACTTCAAAACCGGCCAAGTCAAGGGGCGACATAGCGTCATCCTGCTGCGACGTTTTTGTTTTGAATCCTATATTGCTGGATAATGCAACAATGTTACCGAATCAGTAGACAACATATACTGATGTTGCCATTGAAATGCTTACATCATATCCGACTCAACAATGTCGAGTTCATTTCTGTACGCAAGGTGAGTCCACATCCTACATAATCTAGCTGGAAGACTTTATTGTAATACACGGAGTATGGCTGCAATAGACAGTGCATGTCAAAATTATGTTGACACTTACATGGGAAGACAATTAATTTATTTATACAATCTAAAAAAATGGGTAATTTATGTTTGGAGGTGTAAACTCTTCCACAAAGCTTGCCATCACTCTTCTTTCTTCCGTACTTAAAACAATAATGGTATTTATTTGTGCTTTGACATGGACACAAAAGTGATGCGTACTGTACTTTCGTAACTAAAGGAAGGTAGTAGAAGCATGGCATTACTCGCACACATAATAACAAAAAATATTTACGGATTATTCTAATGTGCTTATTTGGAGTATACCAGTTAATTTTAATTGTCTGTGGCTCAAGAATATTTGTTACTTGTCCTCTTAATTGTACATTGTGTTAATGCACCATTATTATCGTGATTTTATTTTATTTTTAGAATTGGCCGTTATTCATAGCATATTCATTGGACACACTTAATCCTCACAGTCCCAAGCTTTTCAGCACCTCCCTTGTACCAAGCGGGATAGCTGAAATACCCCAGTAAATTGTTGTTTTTTTCAGATGTTTAAAACAATTTTTTATTATTTAGAGTCGACGGCATTACGGAAGGCGGTCATCTGCTATAAGTTATGCGCCGTAGCATTTCTGGCATGTAACGTCACAAGCTTGTACAGTAGAACAAATCATAATCAGATGAGACTGGAAGTTTAGGCATTATGAATCATTAAAATAGGCAGGCAAAAAGGCATCATAAATAGCTAAAATAGGCAGGCAAAAAGGCATTATAAATAGCTAAATACGCAATAAAAGACAATTACAAAAACCTTGGACTAGACCCACAACTTTGCACTTTCCACAACGGGATTCCTGCAGCAAGAAAAGCTTTACATAAGTCGAATGCAAATTGAGATTTTCGACTCGATGTTGCAATTACTATTGGAAGCAAAGAAATCTTCTTCCCAGTAGCCTTGGAAAGTGTATTTTTGTGTTTGGTTGTACTGATATGTTGCGATATGAAATATTTAGCTAGCTACAACGTCGCAATGAAACTGAAAGAAAAATAACCGTGAAAAATAACCGTTAAAAATAACGTTAGACCCGCACTCATTGTTGCCTTGTCAAATAAACACAAGCGATAATTAAAACGCTTAGTGTTAGTCTATATATTTTTGCACGGCAGCACTCATTTTTGCAAAGAGAATATGAACTAACTGAAAGACAATAATATACATTCGGTGAAGTCACTTGCATTGTAGCGGTTATAGAAATAAATTAAAATAAATCTGTAGGCAATTTTTAATAATAATTAATAAATAAACAAATAAAGGCAAAATAGCATTTATTTTGTAAATTAGGCATTTATATTAAAAAAGGCAGAAAAGGGCAACATAAAACTGTGACGTTTCAATCACAAAGATTCGTACAGCTTTACTTTCAAAATGAAGATAGATTTAACACATTTAAAAAGGCATTCTGCCAAAGTTCCGGTTAGTCTATAACAAGTACGAGGCGCATCCAGAAAGTAAGTTTCCTTGTTTTTTTTAAAAAAAAGAACACACACTTTCAGGAAAACATTTATTGGCAACAGGTTCAGCAATGTTTCAGATATTTTTCAACATAGCCACCATCAGAATTGAGACACTTGTCGTATCGTGGGATCAACTTTTGTATCCCTCTGTCGTAGAACTCTGCCGCCTGTGAATGGAACCACCGTGTGACAGACGTCTTCAGCTCTTCGTCGTTGCCAAACCGCTCACCGGAGGACAGGAATTTCTTGAGGTGCAAGAAAACGTGAAAATCGCTGGGAGCAAGATCAGGACTGTAGGGTGGATGATGAAACAACTCCCAGCCAAATTCCGTCAAAACAGCTGCTGTGCGCCGAGCCGTATGTGGACGAGCATTGTCACAGAGGAGCACAACACCTGCAGTAAGCATTCCACGCCTCTTGTTTTGAATGGCACGTCGCAATTTTCGCAGTGTTTCACAGTAACGGTCAGCGTTCACTGTTTCACCTCTTGGAAGGAAGTCAATGAGCAGAATGCCCTTCCTGTCCCAGAACACCGTGCACATCACTTTCCGTACCGACAGCGTCTGTTTGAATTTCGTCCTGACCGGAGATCCACTATGCCGCCAATGCATTGACTGCTGCTTGGTTTCCAGGGTGAAGTGCGAAATCCAAGTCTCATCGCCCGTGACGATCCTGTCGAGGAACTCGTCGCCGTCATCGTGATACCGTTGCAGAAATGTCAGTGCTGCTCCTAAACGTTGCATTTTGTGTTCGGGTGTCAGGTTTTTCGGCACCCACCCGGCACACACTTTTTTGAACAGCAGGTGCTTAGTGACAATCTCATGCAACAAGGATCGCGATATCTGCGTAAAATGGCTGCTCAGCTCCGTAATCGTGAAGCAACGGTTCTCCATGATACACTGCCGCACCAGCTCAACACGATCATCATTGATGAGGGACGGTCGCCCACTGCGCTCTTCATCATGGACACTTTGACGACCTTCGGAAAACTGCCTACATCAGCGACGCACCATCTGCTTACTCATGATGTTCGGCCCATAGATCTGACAGAGCTGCCGATGAATTTCAATTGGCGCAATGCTTTGTGCATTAAAGAACTTTATCACCGACCGAACCTCGCAGGCGGCGGGGGAAGGAATAAGAGCTTCCATTTCGGAACACTGCTGCCGCTACTGGCACCAGGCGGGACGTGTCCGGCTGGCATATGATTGATACGTCATAGATCTGTTACGCATGCGCAATTGACACGGCTAATTACGTTTACTTTCAAGGGGAAAAAAATCGGGGAACTTACTTTCTGGATGCACCTCGTACTTACCGAGTTCGTCTCTTCACGTGTGAGTGTTTCAATACATTGAACAAGTTTTTTTAGTTGGTTATTTAACGACGCTGTATCAACTACGAGTTTATTTAGCGTCGATGAGATTGGTGATAGCGAGATGGTATTTGGCGAGGTGAGGCCGATGATTCGCCATGAATTACCTGGAATTCACCTTACGGTTGGGGAAAACCTCGGAAAGAACCCAATCAGGTAATCAGCCCAAGCGGGGATTGAACCCGCGCTCGAGCGCAACTTCAGACCGGTAGGCAAGCGCCTTAACCGACTGAGCCCATTGAATAATTAAAACTAATATTTACTGTGTGTGTGTGTGTGTGTGTGTGTGTGTGTGTGTAATATAAATAAATGGAAGAAGAGACTGTAAAGAGACAAGTATTGCACAGGCAAGGGAGTAAAATAGTGTTTAAGGATTATAATAATTATTTTAAAAACGTTGACGTGCAGAACGCTGCCGGCCATCACGATGCTGGGTGCAACGTTGCCAACACGCAAGAAACGACTACAGAAGCATGTGGCGTGGGATTGAGAACCGTGTAAAAATATTGTTAGTGAAGGAAACAGGATTTCTTTTATGTCATGCTTACAGTAATCAACGACTAAGGTCATTATTGTCTTATGATAATTTGAATTCTCTCCTGTAGGCCTACTATTGTATTGCACGTGCGCGTGAAGTACGATGTGGCAATGTTGTACGCTGCCTTGCTCTCTCTATCCGACTCTCTCGACGCAAATGCTAGCAGATGATCGCCTTCCGAATTGCAGTCGACTGCAGTGACATATTACCTCAGATCACATATAGATTGCTCATTCCTATGTTAAAATCGATTGCACTTTGAAGAGAACAACCGCCAGGATCGCCACCCGTCCGCCGTAAACGAACACGAGATGACAGTACAGTCGCTAATGAAATTCAAATAGGAGTTATGACGTGACTCCTTATGTAACAACTAGATGGCAGCATAGTAAACCTAACAAAATTGTTACCGTGAAAACCCATAACGCCGAGCAATCTGGGTATATAATGGTCTAAGATATTACCTTTATCTATTTATCTGTCTAACTGTCTGTTTCTCTATCTCTCTACCTACTTATCTACCTGTGTATCTGTTTTTCTGTCCCTCAGTCCGTCCGTCCGTTCCTCTGTCCATCTGCCCGTCCGTCTATCCGTCCATCCCTCTATTCGTCCGTCTATCGGCCCGTCCGTTCCTCTGTCCGTCTATTCGTCCTCCCTCTGTCCGTCTGTCTGTCCGTCCGCCTTCTGTCCGTCTGTCGTTTCGTGTATTCGTCTCTCCGTCCGTCGGTATAACATAAAAACAACTAAAATAATATTTACGAATAACATGACAAATTTTCGATAAGAGGAAGAAAATATACCGTACCATACCAAGCGGGGTAATCTGACTACCCCAGGCGGTTTTTTAACAATATTGCTAACAAAAATAGAAAACTATAAATTATATACTATGCATTGCTGTAATGTGAGAAGATTATTTAACAAAACCACAAAGCCACAAATGCCTGTTGTAACGCACTTTGATTTTATACACTAATTTTATAGCTGGGATAGCCAGAATACCCCACTTGGTATTTCGAGGCTTAAATACTACTGAAAATTGTATTTATTTGTCGTAATACCGTTATTCTGATTCCCGTATAGATATTACGTGCAATCTCACAGACTTCACATTTTCTTGTGCTCTAAAGTACATGTTTTGTTATTATTTTACTATAACTCATTAACATATTTTGTATTAAGAGGAAGCCACCGGCGTAGCTCAGTCGGCTAAGGCGTTTGTCTGTCGATGCGGAGTTACGCTCGGGCGCGGGTTCGATTCCCGCTTGGGCTGATTACCTGGTTGCGTTTTTTCCGAGGTTTTCCCCAACCGTAAGGCAAATGTCAGGTAATCTATGTCAAATCCTCGGCCTCATTTCGCCGAATATCATTTCGGAGCATTAATTTCATAGGCGCTAAATAACCTCGTAGTTGATACAGCGTCGTTAAATAACGAAGTAAACAAACAATAACAACTAAGAGGACCGAAACCTGCCATTTTTCCATTTACTGCAATGGAACCGTTCACTTTTTGTTCCACTTCATTCTAATTCAGCACTGTATATAGAACACTTAAGGTATCTTCACTGAATGACCACCCTAGGCAGTTAAAGGAGGTGAAGACGATGGCAAGCGTCGCGTCGCGCAGAGACACGCCCGGCCCGGCGCCGTCATTTCAATTAGCTTCACTGACTTGAGCACCGTAACGAATCACGCATTAACTTTAATAGTTGCATTTCATTGTGTACGTCTCCTGCTCCGCTTTTATTGCATTATTTCCGCCCTCTATTCATTTTACAGCAGCAGAGGGGAGTTCACACTGATGCGACGGTTGCTCTCGGCGTTTATTGACTTTGCGAGGAATAATGAGATCGCCTGCTACAATCCTGTTAGTCGTACGTGTGACGGGCGTTTTTGAAACTCATACTCAAACAACGAAATGAGACACCTTTGTGAGTCGCCTCTTCTCTTATATTCTTACCATACATGCCCACGTAGAAAAGTTTTTTACATGGAAATAAAAAAATTGTCAGAGAATTCATAGGATTCCTGTAATTACGCGAAAAGTTCATACTTTCGCGTGGGTGTTATTATGTAACTTAAATTTTTAAGTGATTGGTTCTATACATCGTGTCCCAGAAACGCCGTCCATTTCTTCAAGTTACATTGTAGTATACTCGCATGACTTACATATGTTGGATGTATTCTGAAAGAGTATCAGGGATGATGAAAGTTATATTCAATTAAGGTTTATTTCCTTTTAAGTATTAGCAGTTATTAAACCAGAATGTTTATCCATCCATGATGGCGTTAATTTAGGTCGTCTATTTGAATAATGCAGGCGGCGTTTAAGGGACAGGCTGTATATATGGATTGTGAATTATGATTGAGAGTGAATTGCAACAGCCGCTTTATAGCTGAGACAACTGTGCGAGTCGCATCTTCTATTACATACTTACGAGAAATGCTCACGTAGAAAAGTTTTCTATGTGGAAACAAAAGTGTCAAGAAATTCATAGGATTCCTGTAATTGCGTGAAAAATTCTTACTCTCTCGTTTCTTATACGCCGTGTCCCAGAAACGCTGTCCATTTCAAGTTATATCGTAGTATACTTGCATTACTTACGTGTCATATGCACTCTGATGGAGTAACAGGGATGATGAAACTTATATTGAATTAAGGTTTATTTTTTTAAGTATTAAAAGTACTTCAACCAGCATGTTTACCCATCCCCTAGGGTTGCTTATTTTAATAATGTGGGTGGCGTTTCAGGTACTGCCTGTATATATGGATCGTGAATTATAAATGAGAGTGAACTGGAACAGTCGCTTTATAGCTGAGACACCTGTGTGAGTCGTCTCTTCCATTTATATTTCTACGAGAAATGCCAAGGTAGAAAAGTCATCTAGATTAAATAAAGAAAAAAAGGTTCAGAGAATTCCCAGGATTCCCGTCACTGCCTGAAAAGATCATACTCTCGCGTGGGAGTTAGTGTGACATTTAGATTTTTAAGGAATTAGTTCCTATACTTACACCATGTCCCAGAAATACAGTTCATTTCAAGTTATACTGTAGACTAATATATTAATATATTTCTTTTTATCCTCTAGTTGAGTAGAAGAGAAGGCCTTACGGCCTCAACTCTGCCAGAAAAAAATAAAGCATTATTATTATTATTATTATTATTATTATTATTATTATTATTATTATTATTATTACTATTATTATTATTATTATTATTATTATTATTATTCTTGCATGGATCACGTGTCGTGCTGGATGCATTCTGATGGTGATGAAAGTCATATATAAAATTAAGATTTATTTTCTTTTGTGTCTGCGAATCGACCCTTTCTATTACGTGCTGTTCTTCAATTTCGTTCTAGCAATAGCACGCGTTCAAACCATACCTCCACTGATATCTCTCTCCTATCTGCAGTCTTATGCTAGACGTCATAGGGAGTACAAATTTAATATAGTGCAACACTTGACCTCATGCTAAAGAGTAAAGAGCATTGAAGTCATCACAATATCCTCAATTACTTCAACTTTGACTTTTTTATTTTAAATAAAAAATAAATAAATTGCCTCAGAAATGTCAGTGTTCGGCAGTACGTATAAAATAATGTAAACAGTTTTTTTTTCTTTCATGAAACATAAGAAATCTAGGCTAAGGAATCGACTGCTAGACAATCATTTATCTTCATTTTTAACAATTGCAACTGTTACCGTAATATTACTCGATATAGAAAATGTTTTATCTAAATAAATAAACGCCAAGAGTGAAAAATGCACTCTTGTAATTCAAGAAAATGTCTTTCGACATCATACACATTGCAATTGCAAGATATGAGCAATTAAATAAAAGCTCAGAAAATAACTACCTTTTTGTTTTTCAATTTCTTTATATATTTACGTACCAGTATGTTTATTTCTTCCAATGCTTCGTGACACAATAAAATTCAAGTACCGATACGTATTGTTTTCCATTATAACAAGTGAAGTACTGTTAATTTTTAAATAAATAGTTATAAAAGTTTCAAGTTTCAAATAATATTATTCCTTTTTTTTTTTTTTTTTTTGTTGAAGTGTTATAAAAATTAATTACAATTTATTTACTGCTTCTGATCATTGTAGGGTAAGGTTCCCTAATTCCGTGACATATTTAATAAAGTCTACAGGCTATTTATGCCAAAATTGTAATAAGAATTTTTAAATAACACCTAAGCCTAGCCGTCCATTGGCACCGTGAACGGCCGAATATTTGTTAGGCCGTATACGGCCGAATACCGGACGACCGGCAGAAGAGCCGATCGATCGTCCACTGGAGCCGACGCTTCGGCCGTCAATTGCCAGTTGTATGTCCTCGTGCTACATGCTTATACTCAATACATACATACATACATACATACATACATACAGCCACCGGCGTGGATCAGTCTGTTAAGGCGCTTGCCTGCCGGTCTGAAGTTGCGCTCGGGCGCGGGTTCGATCCTCGCTTGGGCTTTTCCGAGGTTTTCCCCAAACGTAACTTGAATGCGAAGTAATCTATGGCGAATCCTCGGCTTATCTTACCAAAAACCATCTCGCTATCACCATCGACGCTAAATATCCTCGTAGTTGATACAGCGTCATTAAATAACCAGCTAAAAATTACATACATACATACAAATGGCTTTTAAGGAACCCGCAGGTTCATTGCCGCCCTCACATAAGCCCGCTATTGGTCCCTATCCTGTGCAAGATTAATCCAGTCTCTATCATCTTATCCCACCTCCCTGAAATCCATTTTAATATTATTCTCCCATTTACGTCTCGGTCTCCCCAAAGGTCTTTGTCCCTCCGGCCTCCCAACTAACACACTATATGAATTTCTGGATTCGCTCATACGTGCTACATGTCCTGTCCATCTCAAATGTCTGGATTTAATGTTCCTAATTATGTCAGGTAAGGAATACAGCGTGTAGTTTTGCGTTGTGTAACTTTCTCCATTCTCCTTTAACTTCATCCCTCTTAGCTCCAAATATTTTCCTAAGAACCTTATTCTCAAACACCCTTAATCTCTGTTCCTTTCTGAGAGTGAGAGTTCAAGTTTCACAACCATACAGAACAACCGGTAATAACACTACCTTATATATTCTAAGTTTCAGATTTTTTGAGAACAGACTGGATGACAAAAGCTTTTCAACCGAATAATAAGAGGCATTTCCCATATTTATTCTGTGTTTAATTACCTCCCGAGTGTCATTTATATTTGTTACTGTTGCTCCAAGATATTTGAATTTTTCCACCTCTTCGAAGGATAAATACAATTTTTATATTTCCATTTCGTACAAAATTCTGGTCACGAGACATATATAAGTTGTCTTTTCGGGATTTACTTTCAAATCTATCGGTTTATTTGCTATTTCCGTGTTTTCCTTAATCGTTTGTGGATTTTATCCTAACGTATTCACGTCATCCGCATAGACAAGAAGCTGATGTAACCCGGTCAATTCCAAACTCTCTTTGTTAGCCTAAACTTTCCTAATGGCTGACGTATACGGACTCTGCTGTAAGTTACACTGAGACACATTTTAATTAATCGAACTAGATCCTTGGGGATACCAAATTCAATAAGAATATTATATAAAACTTCTCTCTTAACCGAGTCATATGTCTTTTTGAAATCTATGAATAACTGATGTACTGTAGCCTACCCTTATACTCCCATTTATTCTCCAATATCTGTCGAATACAAAGAATCTGGTCAATAGTCGATCTATTAGTCTAAAATCGCACTGTTGATTCCCAATAATTTTATCTAGGCCTACATATGGAGTTAACTTTCTCAAAAGAATATTGGACAACATTTTGTACGACGTTAACAAAAGTGGTATTCCTCGAAATTTACTACAGTTAGTCTTGTCCCCTTCTTAAAAATAGGTCAAATTATGGACTCCTTCCATTGTTCTGGTACAATTTCCTTATGATGATGATGATTATTATTATTATTATTATTATTATTATTAGAATGAATGTGGAGGACATGTTACTATTATTGAACAATCCCTAACTTATGAGGAGACGGAGGGCGAAACGACGAAAATATAGGGTATATCCGATGTTTAGAGAAAGGTGTCGCCTGGGAAAGTTTCATCATCTACGCCAGGGCTGGGCACATTACGTGATTCTGAGAAATGAGCGCTGTGTGCTTTAAAGAGCGGGACTCGCGAACGGCGTGACGTATGCATACTGTACGTCATTCAGTGTCGGTGCAGTGGTGACTCTGCAGTATGAAGGCGAATTTTCAAGACGGAGCTTCCGCTCATACACTAAAGCGTCCCGCTACTCCCAATGCTTTTAATGTATCATGGGAGGGGGAGTTCTTTTTGGTAGAGAGCAGTGGATTAGCAAAGTGTTTAATTTGGCATAAAACACTCCAACTGATTAAGAGGTTCAATATCGAACGACATTATTCTTTACAACATGCTACTGAATATGACAAATATGTTGGTAATGAACGCCATAAATTAATACAACTTAAAGAAAATGTTTCTCAGGTACATTATATTAGAGTATCTATTTGATATTTGCATTGCATTATAAGTTATTATACACTTAGTAATATATAATTTTAAATTGTACAAGTATTATGATATATAATATATAATATTATATATCATGAACTGTAATATACTATACTATGATATATTATACTATTTGTGTAATTTAAAATTATGTATCACTAAATGTACTATAATAACTTATAATGCAATATAAAATATCGAATAGATACTCTAATATAATGTACCTGAGAAACATTTTCTTTAAGTTGTATTAATTTAAGGTCATATCATATCTTATATCGTATCATATCATATCATATCATATCATATCATATCATATCATATCATATCATATCATATCATATCATATCATATCATATCATATATCATATCATATCATATCATATCATATCATATCATATCATATCATATCATATCATATCATATCATATCATATCATATCATATCATATCATATCATATCATATCATATCATATCATATCATATCATATCATATCATATCATATCATATCATATCATATATCGCATCACATTATATTATATTATATTACATATCATATCATATCATATCATATCATATCATATCATATCATATCATATCATATCATATCATATCATATCATATCATATCATATCATATCATATCATATCATATCATATCATATCATATCATATCATATCATATCATATCATATCATATTATATTATATATTAACAGGATGACAATAATGCACTTAGTGAATCGGCCATGAGAATTAGCTACAAAATTTGCCACGAAATTGCAAAGGAATTGAAAACATTCAACGAAGGTGAATTCATCAAACGATGTTTAATTATATTGGCAGATGAACTCTATCCACAGCAAGTAGGGGAAGTGGAATCCATATACCTGTCTCGTCGAACCGTGGTGAGAAGGTTGCATTATGTGCGTATGGGTTATGTAAATAAGCCTAATGATTTGTGTGTGTGCAGAGAGCGAAGTTTATTTCATTAAATTAATGAGTGTTATAAATTCTGTAATTTACAATGGATTGATGTAATATCCTTATAAACTATTATGTACTGAGAGACTGAATGATAGAACAACCGCGACTCTTGTTACATTAATGCAGGGAAGGTAGCTGTAATGCGAGTCCGCCACTGCGTGAGCGTTCTGCTCTGGCTTGGAATTGAAGTGGCTTTCGGAGCGAGAGCAGCTCTGGCAGACTAGACTGAGCCGCTCTCATGCCCGGCCCTGATCTATGCCTACACAATAAACTTCTAGAGGATAGTGCTATGTTTTTCGATTACTCTCGGATGAATGTTGATACATTTCAATAGCTATATTTTAAATGTAATTCGTCCATCAACCTCAAAATGGTCAAATTTCAGAGAAGTTGTACCACCTGAGAAACGTTTGCCAGTGATCTTAAGGAAAGTAGTACATGAATAATAATTTGTTAAGCCTTAAAAATTTCATTAAAATACACAAGAACTAATTAATGTTTCGGCGTTCATGGCGAAATTTATGGAAAAAGTCACCACGTGTTGCTCTGTTCGGCCGAATGAGACCGGAAAATCCCATCTGAATTGGATCGAACCGGCATTCGGCTGTCTTCGGCCGCAAACGGCCGAATAGGCCGAGTGTAATGGACGCGCGCCAATGCATTCTCTTGTTGTGGGATCATTCGGCCGTGTACGACCGTAAACGGCCGAGTTGTTATTCGGCCGAATTTGGTTGCAGTGGACGGCCAGCCTAAATGACGTTATTTGGACCTTTAGCTACAGTTTTTACAACATTCAGTGTCAACAGTTTCACAAGTTTGGTATATAATATATGATTCTTCATTGTTATACAGTGGCTCCTAAATCCGTGACAGGGATCCAAATTCCGTAATAGTGGTTTCCTAATTTTGTAAGTGATATCCTAATTCCGTGATACTAAAGTACTCCTCATTAACTGATCAGAAAACAAACGTGTATTTGGAAAAACACATTAAAGCCATGCTACATTATTTAAAAATGAATTAAGCAAGACATTACAACATAGAAAAAAGAGCCTAAGTGACAAATTTCATAGAAACAGGGTTGCCAGATGTCCCGATTTTCATATGAAAAACCCGTGTCCCGCTTCGATTCGAGGCGGGAAGCAAGAAATCCTTCCTTTAGAAAATTAACATCACTTGTATAATTTTATCGTTACATAGTAACTATTCTTTTAGGCCTACATAATTAAATTTAATTTAAATTAAGTTTTTAACAATGAAGGTTTGTACATTGGAAAAAAAACGAATATTTGGCAAAGGTCTATGACAGCGAATTCGGCGGTGAATTTGGTGAATATGACATTTCTAAACATTTAAAAAGAAAAAGAGACGTTAATCAGAAAATGCATGGCACAGAGTATGGAAAGAAACTTGTTGAAAATGCTGAAGTACAGTGATAAACATGTAGAAAGCCCTGAAAATATATACCGTATGAGTTTGGAGCAGTAATATGCTAAGTCACAAAATAAATATGAATTTAGGTATCAATGAATTTTATGTCACTGTTACCAATTAATAAGCATCGAAATTTAAAATATTTTGTCACATGTGATGCCATCTTTTGGAATTTATGCTTCACAATTAATAATAAACAACTGGGGAATTCTATGAGACAGAACTACTATTAAATCATTAAGTTAATAATTTGGAATAACATATTATTGCCACAAGCCCTTCAGAAAGACGCCAGAGAAACGTTATGTAACTTACAGCCAGATAAATATTGTTTTATACTTGGAAATCTGTACCTACAATATGTTTATTTTTTATTAAAATTGCAATAGTTGTATTAGTTTCACCTGCATGTAAAGGAATAATTTTATTATTTTTCTACAGCCATGAAAATGTCAGCTCTGCCCATATTCATATCGCTCTTCCTTTAAGACAAAACGTAAGTACTGTATATGACGAAAAAAGGATATCTCTCCTTGGTAGGTATAAAATCTGGCAACCCTGCATAGAAAATACTTGTGTAACTAAAGAAATACAAATTACATATTGATATATTATAAACAAAATAAACTGAAAGTTAAATTCAATACAAAATTAAATTTGAATAAATTGAATTATAACACAATTATTTTTCATTATTTATATTCCTAACAACAGCAGTAATTAAGTTAAATATATGCCCTGTTATTTTATAATAATTATAATTGATGTTCACTATAACTTATTTCTATTATTATTTCCACGAACTATTTTCTTTCATAGACATTAATTTTCACAATTTAGCGTTGGCATCACTGGCCGAGTGAATTAGGAAGGAGAAATATGAGAAGTACGAAAATGGGAAAGCTCCTGTAGCATGGCTATTGTCTCATAATGTTTAAATAATCATACACATAGATTCAGCTGACTATAATCTACAGTAATATATCATTTTCATAATGCTATATTAATTCTTACCTCAAATATAAAATGTTCCTTCAGGAGTGGTCACAAGAGAAAGAAAAACTACTGGTCAACCACCTTTCACTGAACAAAAGCTTCTGCAGTCGACTGCTTCTATTTAAAAGGCAGGTGTCAATAAAATTGAAAAGAAGACATCTCCTGGCATCTGTTACATATTTCAAAAACCTAAAAGTCAGAAACCACAACTCCATGGTAGTCAATTAAAATTTTATCACGGGATTAGGGGTATCACGGAATTAGGCACCTTTACCCTATATATCTCAAGCATTTATAAATTGTCTCATTTGTATGATTGTGATTTCCCATACAACTACAATCCCTTCCTTACTGTAACACTTTCTACATCCCTGATTGAACTTCAAAATCATAAGTTGCCATACTGATTTCATGAAACCACTGTTTTAAGTACTAAGAGTTGTTAAACCAACAAGTTTATCCACCCGTGATGGCGTGATTTGGGTTGTCTATTTAAATAATATGGACGGCGTTTCAAAGACAGCTTGTATATTTTAATGGACTGTCAATATGATATCTGCAGTGCTCGGGAAAAGTGACACAAGTCAGTTTTCACAAACCTTTTTTGATAATTTATTGACAACTTACGGAACATCTGCTTACTTGGAAAAAAATACATAAGTATTCCTCCCATTACAATAATTCATACAGAAAAAAATCAAATCGACATAAACCAGTGTAAGTTGTCAATAAATTATCAAAAAAGGTTTGTGGAAACGCAATGATAGCTATGCATTTCTCTTGCTTCCTACCTCCCCCAACCTCCACCCTCTCACTCATTGGAGTCAAACTCCGTTCCATTTGTATTTGTCTCTGACCTGCGAGGAGCGTATCGTCGCAATGTCTTTCTCGAAACCATGTACCTCTACAAAAACGAAAGTTTCAAGTAGGATGGGAAGACGCATTTTTTTGCTGTCAATATGATGAGAATATTAAATTTATGATTTATTCACAAGTATTACGAGGAAAACGATTCTATAACATAAAACGGCATTATACTACATGTCACTCATGAAACATTCAAAGGTTAAGTATCATTATTATTATTATTATTATTATTATTATTATTATTATTATTATTATTATTATTATTATTACATATTGGCTTTTAAGGAACCCGGAGGTTCATTCCCGCCCTCACATAAGCCCGCCATTAGTCCCTATCCTGAGCAAGATTAATCCAGTCTCTATCATCATAGGCCTATCCCACCTCACTCAAACCCATTTTAATATTATCTTCCCACTTACGTCTCGGCCTCCCCAAAGGTCTTTTTCCCTCCGACCTCCCAACTAACACTCTATATGCATTTCTGGATTCGCCCATACGTGCTACATGTCCTGCCCATCTCAAACGTCTGGATTTTATGTTCCCAATTATGTCAGATGAAGAATACAATGCGTGCAGCTCTGCGTTGTGTAACTTTCTCCATTCTCCTGTAACTTCATCCCTCTTAGCCCCAAATACTTTCCTAAGAACCTTATTCTCAAACGCCCTTAATCTCTGTTCCTCTCTCAAAGTGAGAGTCCAAGTTTCACAACCATACAGAACAACTGGTAATATAACTGTTTTATAAATTCTAACTTTCAGATTTTTTGACAGAAGACTAGATGACAAAAGCTTCTCAACCGAATAATAACACACATTTCCCATATTTATTCTGCGTTTAATTTCCTCCCGAGTGTCATTTATATTTGTTACTGCTGCTCCAAGATATTTGAATTATTATTATTATTATTATTATTATTATTATTATTATTATTATTATTATTTTATTATTATCTCTGTACCTCGATCCTTTTTCAGCAGATGTACGAATAATGCGGTTAGATCTTCAATTTAAACTCACAGATTTACAATGTGATGTTAAATGAAAGCTTGATGTAAGTACTTGACAAATGTTGAACTTTTCAAATCTTTGCCAAAAAGTAAATATCCGAAGCTTCGTTCTTTCGCTTGCTCTGTTGAAGCCATGTTCGCTACGACTTATGTTTGTGAAAAATTATTTTCAATTATGAAAAAAGTAAAAACCAAATTTAGATCACAACTGACAGACAAATACCTTTGTGATCAACTACGACTGGCAATAAGTGACATAATTCCTGATTTTGAAACTCTGCCGCAGAGACATTCTCAACACAGTTAATTTTAGGTTGTGATAATTTGTCTTATATTTTATTATTAATTTCTTTCTTCGTTACACGTACTAAACATTAGTTTGTAACCTTATACTGTATAAAATTATATTTAAATGTTTGACGTAAGGGAAATGAAAATCAGTTAATAAATTAGACAGTTGCTTCACTTCCCCTTCGGGTGCCCGCCATCCTCCATAGGTGCTATGCATGTTGCAGGTTACACAGTGGCTCGGCGCACGATCACATTTTCGCCACGGCTGCTCTTGATTCAAAACTCCTAAAGGCCATTTTGTTCATAACTGAGTTATGCCCACATATTGCTTGCTACGAATGAATTCCAGTGATTTATATAGTTTTAATTCAAAAAGCCACTGAATTTAAAGAAGAAAGTTTTTCAAAAGTCACTGTTAGGTTGAAAATTCCCTCTATTTTCCACCAGTTACTGTCAATATCCTTTAATTTGTGAAAGTGAATATAGGGGATTTTTAATATATAGGATTCACTTGTAGAAACAAACTTATGTCCCATGAAGGTCCAGTTTAATCGATTAATAAAGGAGCCTTTTTTAATCAATTTATTTTACGATTTAATTTTTTGTATTATAAAAATTTTCGTGAATTATAATTTCCGTAATGTTAAACATTATATTTGTATTAGCGATTAATATTAATGTGCCAGAGGGAAAAAGACCTTTGGGGAGGCGGCCGAGATGTAGATGGAGGATAATATTAAAATAGATTTGAGGGAGGTGGGATATGATGGTAGAGACTGGATTAATTTGCTCAGAATGACGGGTCTATGTGAGGTTGGCAATGAACCTCTGAATTCCTTAAAAGCCATAAGTGTTAATGTGAATATAATTATGATTATAATTAATATTATTGTAATCAAGTGCGTCTGAGTGGAATGAAGGTGATAATGCCAGCGAAATGAGTCCAGGGTCCAACGCCGAAAGTTACCCAGTATTTGCTCTTACCCCATTTATGCCCAGATTATTTTTTTTAAATTTTTGTTTCACATATCATATTAAGTGAATCAGAGGGACGTTGTAAGCATGAGGAACTATGAAAATACTGATTTAGTTACTTCGGTAAAAATTTATGGGGTGGGTCGATAACGACCCACTAGGCACTTCCTCGAGAATTTGTTCATTATGATGTTTTGTAGATTTCTTGTTTTATTTATGCTTTTGCGTAGTATGTAACTTGTTAAATTTAAAAGTAATGTATAGACAAATCATTACCATATTAAAAACGCCTACCATTTTTTTTTAATATTGAATAATTTCCCTCAGAGCTATATTCACATTTACATGTATTTTACATTCACACATCTGAAAGGAACCTTGTACTGGAAGAAATAAATAATTTGAAACAAACAAATTATGGTACATGACATAAGGTCCACACCTGTGGTTAGCGCGTCTTGCCGCGAAACCAGGTTGACCGGGTTCGAATCCCGGTCGGGGCAAGTTACCTGGTTGAGGTTTTTTTTCCGGGTTTTTCCCTCAACCCAATATGAGCAAATGCTGGGTAACTATCGGTGCTGGACCCCAAACACTTTTCACCGGCATTATCACCTTCATCTCATTCAGACACTAAATAACCTGAGATGTTGGTACAGCGTCGTAAAATAACCTACTAAAAATACATGACATAAGTCCTTAGTTCTACTCATGATATGGTGCATCTCTGACATGCTTTTACATTGCTACAATCTTGTATCGCCGTCTTTGTTGTTGGACTATAGTGCCCACAGTGATCCTTCCTCCGGTGTTCTTTGATGATATCGAAGGAACGAACTCGTCTTCCACTCTTTGGAGATGTGTCAAATTTTGGCTTGCATTATTTCGTGGCCGAAGGCAAATGCATCCAAAGACTTTCCATATGATCGATTGACTGAGAAGCCAAGTATTGTTCATGCACACCTCTAATAACCACGAAAGTAATGATATGTGCCATTTTTTCCACGTATATCAGAAGTATGTACTCCACTCATATTGCAATTATATTTACGGAAAACATAAGGCAGACGAACTTTGATTTTCTCTTCTTGTAAAGGGGCTACTTCATGTTCGTTAGACGTGATGCTCACCTTTATTTCTTTCTCGCTTTATTCTACGTGTCGGTGGTGGGGAATTGTCAATTTCATTGCTGATAAGATCTGAATCTTTTCTAATATCGGTGCCCCCTTCCTCATTATAAGGCTGAACAATGTCTAGTAGCTCTGTCACTAACTCAGATGCGGCTTGTAGTTGAGCTTGGTCGGAGTCCTTGCAATCTTCATCTCCAGAATCTGCATCCATTATCCTCAGTCAGACCAATGAATGTATCTGCCCCATATTTTGGGGTTTCGGAAGAATCAGATCTCTCCAACTATGCTAGAATTTATATTACTGTCAGACCAGTGAGTCTGAAAAGAGGGAATACTTATGATTATGGAAACTGTTGTGAAGGATCTCAGTTTTCAGATGCGGCCAGTAGAGAACTCTCATGAAGATAATGAAAAGACAAAACGGGGTCATTCTGATTGTTATTCACACCCGGCTCTCATAGGTGCCGCTAGTGCTGAGAATTATGAACTACTTAGTTCGTCAAAGATTATCCAGAGTGCATCCAAAGCGGTGAGATATATCATTACACAAATAAAACAATGTTGTAAACGAAAGCGGTAATAAGCCTGAGATATTCTGAGAAATGCTATCAGACTTATCATCCCCAAAAGCACTCCTAATCCTTACACAAACTTCTATTGAGGTAGTTGTTCGTAAAAACATCACTCAAAGAAAAATAATAAGAAAACAAAATGATTTCATAATGAAAAGCTATGTGAAAGGTAATCCTCGAGTAAGTGCTTAGTGGGTCGTTATCGACCCACACTAAATTCTAAGCCCTACTGTACAGCAAATAGCGTAAATATTGACAAAAACATACAAGATACATATTCTCCTGAATCTTCTTGGCAGGAAACACTGATTGTTAATACAATTCACGGATTGAACAGAGGTTTTACTCACTTTTTCTTCTCCAAGGCATACAGTAGTTGCGTCGTATTTATTCGGCAAGTTCCGGCGCAATAATGACGTGGTCTGTTGGTTTCCCGCGTGTTCCACAAGTGCATTGTACCTTTGTGTATCTAAGAAAAGTAGACACGTAGTGTTGTCTACATTAATTCGCGTGGAAAATAATTTTAATCAATGGGTCGAAAACGACCCACCTGGGCATAAATGGGTTGAGGGAAAACGCCGGAAAAACCTCAAGTAGGTAACCTGTCCTAACCAGGATTTGAACTCGGGCCCGGTCGTTTCACTGTCGGACATGCTAACCGTTACTCCACAGCGGTGGACTTACAAGACGACCTGTAACCATTAGGGGTGCTATTCATAGACATTTCGCAGCACGCGCTAGCCCCGGCTATCCACTGATTACTAGTACAGAATTCAAATCATATCCTATCGCTAACACTGGTTTATGAATACGAAAAACGCTGATCATCCACCGGAAACCCGCGCTAAAAATGTCTATGAATACGGCCCCTAGAAGTCTAGTTCCATCATATTCCATTACACAACGTATCCACAAATGATTGTCCCGTTTTTAATGTGCTTTATTTCAGATAAGTATGTAATATGGGGATCATGGCATACAAGGCTAGGAGTAAGGTACCATTTGGGTGCACGCGACAGAGACAAGCGACCGAGATAGGCGACACAGACGAGAGACCGAGACTAGTCGCTTTCTATCTGCTCTCTATAGAATTATATGAAGTACATTTGAGAACGCGAGACAGAGTCAAGCGACCGAGACGGACGACCGAGACAAGCGCACGGGACCGCTTTCAGACCAGTAGTGTCTCGCGACAGTCTTGTGCAGCGCGTATTTTGTGGAGTAAAATACCTGTCTAAAATGTCAGAAATTAAATTCACTGGCGAAGAAGACGATTCTTAGAAATGGTTTCAACAGAAAGAAGTACTGCTTCCAATGTTGATTCAGATCCAGCAGTTGCTTCAACTTCGGTAAACCAACAGCCTGAGAAGAGCGAAGAGTGTCCAAATGAAGCGTCGCAATCGCCTACCTCTGCCGCCACGAAAAAAAGGACGCGAAAACAATCAGGATAATATTCTTGATTACTTCAAGAAACGGGAAGAAAGTCGGCAAATATTAATGCAAAAGTTAAGCACCAACACAAGTATGGAAATTGAAGACGATGTTACTTCAATCGGGAATCATGTGAAATCTGTTTTAAGGAAGCTACATTCACGATTGAAAATACAGGCTAAGAACGAAATATTCAACGTTTTAACAAAATATGAAGTAATAGAGATGGATATGCTAGAAGAAAGATCACTAACAAGTGGAATATCCAACCCAAGTACTTCTATGCCAGCATATTCTCCTTCAAGTATTGCCTCAACCTCCGAACCAATTTAACGGTGCTGGCACAGAATGCTACACGAAATGAAGAAAATTATGATGATGATTTTTGTGACATAATTACCAATAATACAATATAAAACTTATCTTAAAGAGAGTGACAGTTTTTCTTGTGCTGATGTATCTTCTTTTGTTTGCATGTCTTTTTCTATTAAACTCAACACATAACCAAACTGTTTTTGATTCAATCTAAAGTAACTCCTGAACTTATCTTTTTCTACTAATAAATGATTCGTTATTAATAAGCAAAAATCGCAACACATAGCACAACAAAATCATCACCATCACCATCACCATCACCATCACCATCATCATCATCATCATCATCATCTTTTTCTTCCTCTTCAAGCAATTTTTAGGAGAATTTTTGTAGTCATATATCACAAATATTTGCACTTATTTTCTCAACAAGCATTTCTAGAATACTGAGAGTTGCTGTGTCAGTTTCGCTTGTCGCTTATCTCGGTCGCAATATCAATTTGTATTAGCGACAAGTAAGAGATGTCTCCGTCTCCTGTCTCTATCGTCTGTCTCGGTCGCTTGTCTCTGTCGCGTGCACCCAAATGGTACCTCAAGAACTTGCACTATGTTATATGAACCGGCACAGCAGAAGGAAACAGTACGTGTTTTACTAAAGTACGAAAACAAATTAAGGATATACATGCTCTGAAGGCTAGCACAGTGGAAAATATTTGTCCATCTGTAGTTTTAATAGAATCCTTAACGACGCTATATCAACTATCCGGTTATCAGAGACGGTGGAATTGGTGTCATCGGAATATTTTGGAATATGAGTTCGTAGGTTTTCAATTAGATTACCAAGCATCCGAGTTGGAGATAATCACGAAAAACTCAGTCTGATAATGAGCCGAAGTATTCGACATCGCACAACCTCATATTTACAGTTTTGGAATTTTAATCGATTGTTTAACGACACTATACAATTACGCGCGGGGTTAGGTACAGCTTACAGCAGTAAAATTTTGGAAATGTTCAACATTTTTTCCTCCACTACTGTATCTTGTACAATAATGAAAATTAGTATATGTAAAACATTGTCCGGCTGATATATGATAAAAGTATTTTTACGATTTAAAATGGTGGCAGTTCACTGTGCAATGATAAAGCGTTTCCCTCGTAACTCAAGAACTATCCAACATTCTGTGATGAAATTTTGTGTGTGTATTTATGCATGTCATATCTGCAATATGATGCAAATACGAGTAACTTCTATACCTTTAATAGATTGTCTGATAAAAAATAAATTCATTTAAAAAAATGGTCAAATATCAGTATTTTCTTCTAACAAAAAATAAAAATAATATTTATTAAAGAATGCAGTATTGTAAACATGAGTTTCAGCAATAAAATAGAAGAGAGAGAACATGAAAATGTTACCAAGTTTATGAGTTATGAGGGAAAAGCTTCATCACTGCACAGTGAACTGCCACCGTTTTGAATTAAAAAAAAATATGTATATAAATATTTTTTAAAATCGTAAAAATATTTTTTCATATAGCGGAAGGACAATGTTTTACACTTACTAATTTTCATTATTGTACAAGATACAGTAATGGAGGAAAAAATATTGAATATTTCCAAAAATTTCACTGCTGTAAGCTGTACCTAACACCTTAACTAGTGTAGGTGGAACTGGAGAGAGCGAAATGTTATTTAGCGAGGTGAATCCGAGCGTACGCCCTAGAATTGCTTCACATTCACCTTCGTACTCACTGCTAAGCTACGTCCATGGCAACTGGTAGTATTAAAGCATTTGCGACTGTCAATGCAAGTTCATTCGAAGGTATTAGCTTTGGGTTGAGTAGAAGTGTAGCAGTGTAGGACACTGCAGAGAATGTTGAAGGATTTAAAATTCAAACCACATCGTCCAAAGTGACTTCTCGCACTGCACGAAGGCTTTACGACAGGCGAATGGTGTTCTGTGAGTTATTTGTAATCCGTATTGAAGCAGAACCAAGTTTGTTGCAGTCAGTAGGTATTGTAAATCGTTGAATTACACTTCAAACTAAACGAACATGTTAACAGTCATAATTTCGTTTATTCTTAATTGAAGAAAGCTCAATACACCAGATGTTTTGTGTGAGGAGAAATTCCGAAAATTGGATTAACAGGATCTTAATTTTAAAAGAAATGTTACTTCAGCAGCTTATTTGACTAGTTGTCAAATAGATATACTATTATATTTCATGATGTACCGCAGGACATATATTTCCGTGCAGGAAATCTTCTTTATCATATGATGAAGGATGGATAGAACAGAGAAAAACTCTCTCCGGCACCGGGACTCGAACCCGGGTTTTCAGCTCTACGTGCTGACGATTTATCCACTAAGCCACACCGGTTTCCAGTTCCGATGCCGGATCGAATTCCCTCAGTTTAAGTTCTATCTCTCAGTTTTTCTCTTTGGTGGCCTACCCGCATATACTATGTCACAGAATATGTGACAGCGGCACAACGTCCAACAGAGGTGCACTCATTACGAGTAACTGAGGGGATTCGATCCGGCATCGGAACTGGAATCCGGTGTGGCTTAGTGGATAAAGCGTCAGAACGTAGAGCTGAAAACTCGAATTCGAGTCCCGGTGCCGGAGAGAGTTTTTCTCTGTTCTATCCATCCTTCATCAAATAGATCTACATTTTCATTCCTTAGCGATTTATTTCCCCGAGTTTAGGGATAACATCATTCTGTGAAAGTCATTACACTCATTACATACTATATTCATTACACTTGTTACCCCACGCATAATTATTCAAAATAATTATCCTCTGTTTGTTATGAATGGTAGCAATTATGTTGATTCTCATGCTCCGTCCGTCCGTCCGTCCCGTATCACCTCATTGTAATATATAAGTTGGAGGAATTAGGATATAACGACGTATGAAACGTATGGTTTTATTTTATTTTATTAATAGCTGTTTAGAGAAGTAAAAATTACGTTAGTGATATTTTTAACATGGTTTGTACAGCGGGATACTGAAGTCAAAGTCTGTCTTCAGTTTTTATTCTCAACTCCGTCTCACTATTTTTGTCTGTGTGTCTCCGTCACAGACTGAAGCACTGTCAGTCGGCATATATATCCAGTTGAGTACTAACGTTTCACGTCTTATATTTTATACCTAAAGAGAAATTATATTTTAAATATTTTATTTTGAATCCGAACAATTATTGCTCTCAACTCCGTCTGTTGTTACAGTTAACTGTTTTGTCATTGAAAAAAATCTGCGATCTTTGCTATATAACCTAAAAGCACAGCTTTATATGCCGCATACTTTAGTTGAGCTGATCTGTGATGCCAATACAGGAAAATGAAGTTTCGCTAATAAAACACAAGTCCGTCCCGTATCACCTCATTCCCATATAGCCCACAATGTGACGGAGTTGTGAATGTTGGACGTAGGTGACATAAAACAAGTATTTGTTTTAGTTATTTGTTTCCTGAGTTAAACTATTATTTTTATCCAACGAAATGAAGCACTAACCACTGTTAATAGATTATAGATTGACGGATAAAGCCACGTGCCTTTATATCAAGCATTTCAATGACTTGATAAACGGTATTCTTTACGCAGGTATTGTATTAACACAGATTTTTATTTCTCTTCTACTTAGCTATTTGCTTAAATAGTTTTGTACATTGATGATTTTTCCTCCAGTATTTGAAGTTGTATTTTCCTAAACTTTTGTTAATAGTTTAAGACACTGAAGATCTCTCTGATCTAGTCAAAGTGACGAGTTGATAGTACCTGTTAAATACGGAGAAACAAAAACATGAAAACTCTTTGCTCGTAGCTCGTATGATAGTTTTTGCATATTTGTAAACCAGTATCCATCAAGAAAAAATAAAATTTAAGCAAGAAAATAAAATTTGTTTTTATTAAATTAGTAAACCAGTATCCATCAAGAAAAAATAAAATTTAAGCAAGAAAATAAAATTTGTTTTTATTAAATTAGTTACATCCAAAAGGGTCAATCTATGTGACAATCCATCACATAGGGTTCTGCAGAACTTTGTGTAGCATTAACTTGGAAATAATAACCTCATTTATTCACTTCATTCTTTGGTGTGACGACAAAATGAAGCTCCTGCCCACTTCGGATTAGAAGCTCGCAGTCTTTCTTAACGTATTTCAGAAGTGAATCGGAAGCCGATTTGCCATCACGCTTGTGTAACTTGGCACCATACGATTTTTCTCTATGTGAGATGATTAAGAATATACAGTGAGGTTAGTTGGGGACGCTCGGATTTTGCTGGAGCCGTTCCCCGCCAAGAGATGGCATGATCACCGGGAATAGTGCGTCCGCCTTCTCGGCGCGCAAGCAGTTTCGCTTTATTTGTGTTAGCGGTGAAAGTTGTAATCTTAAAAGTTTAAGTTAAGTTTAAAGTTCTTCGTGTAGGTTACTGTTTTAATGACTTATTCATTACGTGAATATACCTATCTAAACAATACATAGCCTACTTACGGAAACGAAAATCTTGTGCGGCGACAAGACGGAAATTTCGGGAAAAGTTTCCAGTGAGACCTGTTCCAGGTGCTAGTACAATAAAAAGACTTTATAAAACGTTAATGCGAACAGGTTCGGTAAACGATGAAAAACCGAATAGAGAATTCCGTGTTCTGTCAGAAGAGAAATTAGACGAGATTGGTGAAAGGAAGGAACACACCCCTCAAACATTTTGCAAGTGTGACTGCAAATTTCATAAAGAGATGTCCGATCAAATGTATGTTCCAATAAAAGGAGGATATTTTGAGCAACGAATGTGAGCTGTACTGTACTGGAACTTTTAAGCATTGTAACAAGGATTATAGGCCTCAAAGTGAAGGAGACACGCGCATTTCCTCGCGGTAACCAACACAATGATAGCCAGACCGGCTCCAGACGAAATCCCGAGCGTCCCCAACTAACCTCACTGTAGTTTTCCGCAAAATAAGATAACATGAAAATATCGAGTGAAATGCATGAGTAGATTGTATGTCGTTATATGGCAGATATTACGTTTGTAAACAATGGAAGACAGTATGAAGAACATGTGTGATTGTGAAATTATTCTGTTAGGAGGAGAGTGACGTGTGTGCCACTCTTTATATCTCAATATTGCATATAGTTAGGGCAGAAAATATTAAATTAATTAGATCAACTCAGCAATAAGCTAGATCATAAAGGAAACACGTAATACTAAACGTTGGCATAGAGACTGTTTGTCAATTATTTTGTAATTTCCAATTACTTATAACTGTCATTCCATTGAGAAGAAAACATCCAGCTAATGTGCGCGAGCGTCTCTTTTAATTATCTAACAAGGAGTCTGAAAATATTCATTAAGAAGGATGGGTGAATAATTATCTGAGAACTGCAAGTAATTCTATTATTTAATACAATTAAAAATAATAGCAATATAATGCCACAATCCAAATAAAGGATTCACAGAAGATGGTCCTTTTTGTATTAAAAGCTTCCAGCGCACTTGATATAGTTTTATAAAAAATAGTTTGGAGAAATAATGCGACGCAGTGTCGACATCATCCCTCCTGTCTTTCCACACATCTCTCCCATATTTAGCTTACCCGGATCGCATTCATGTTAGAGAAATTGCTTGACATATTTCTTTTAGGAAAACTGTTACAGTTAGCTCAATGCTATGAATAAAGATCACATCATGAAAATAAAAATGTAATACTTTTCAATTCTTAAAGTTCTGAGATTTTATGGGGCAGAATTCAGAGTGGCTAACTTAAAAACAGATTTCTTAAACGAATTAGCCATTGACGCCATTTTCAGGTATTCATATAAATGCCCAGTTATCACAATTTTGCTGCCATCTTTTTACTCTTCTTCTTCTCCTTCTTCATCTCCTGCTCCTCCTTTTCCTTCGTCAGTAAGGGCATAGACCACTACTAAAGCATTTAGGCACGAATGGCCCATTATACACCTCAGAAACTTGAAATAAACCCAGGAGACCACAATGGATGACGAACTCCGGGATGCTATGGGTTTCCAAACCTCTTATAACAACAATGACTGTTTCAATATAAACGTTTTAACTTCAACAGTTTATTGGGAGTTCATTATTAGCTCACTACTAGTGTTTTGTAGTACTTCAGGAATAATAATTTTGTCAATGTCTGCTTGAAATAAGTTGATCTTTCAAACTGTTCTTCCTAGTGATGTTAAGTGGAATAAAACGGAGGACTGTCTCGAGTCTTACATCAACAACCTTGGATACTAAAAGAGTGTGAAGAAAATCGTAAGATAAGAGTGTTCAATAACAAATCTCCACGCAATTTTGAAGAGAAAGTTTAAGATTTGCTGTTGCTGCTTAAAACGATGTAGCTACCTGAGACAAAGTACAGATCCAGAAATAAAATTCGGGCCACCTGAATTCTCCAAGTTCCATTTATAAAAGAAGTACACTGTGTGAGAATAAGTTATTACATGGGAGGAGTTAATGAAGACTATTTATTTTACTAACCAGGCATTTAGGAGGAGAAACAAAGATATGCTATGACCATACTCCTGCGTATATGTTAAAGAAATGGGCCTTACTACAGACGAAGATAAAACACAATTCCAAGAAGTTCTCAGGTGACAGGAGCAGTGACAGCATATGAGCGGTGGAAGTGTAATAAAATGAGTTAGATAATTTCAGTGACGAGTGTCATCTGTTCATTTTGAGCTCATTTACTCACCATTTTTCATAATTTATTCTAAAGTCAGAAAAAATTCAGTACAGAGACAAAACAGATTTTCCTATTTACAGTGTCCAATAGCGAAACTAATTTTGGATGATTTATAATTTAAATACTACCAATGTCAGTTCCATACTGTAAGAGAGGAGATCGACAGATATGTCATAAATTAATTTTTTATAAAATAAGCAGACAATGAACTATACCTGAAAGCCAGATTTATATAATACACATCACTGTTCGTCAGCAAATCACAAATTTAAGTCACACAGCATGGTGTGCACTCAATGCTGAGTCTCTGACTTCTTGTCAACCCACTTGAGGTATGTGGATATAAAGGGAATGAGCTTGGGTCTGATAGAGTTCCTGGGTAGCTCAGTAGATAGAGCACTAGCGCCAAGTGTGCCGGGTTCGATACCCGGCCCGGGAACAATTTTTCCCTTGAAATTATTCATGTCTATTATAATCTCTATTTTTCTCTTCTTAAAATATTTTGTTTATGAATTTAATATAGATACAGCCTAAGTAAGAATGGGAAAGCAACAGGAGTTGATGGAATCCCTATTGAATTAGTGAAATGCTTAGTTGAAGACAAGAAGCAAATTCTATTATTATGCAACGAAATATGTGAGAAAGGCTAATGGTCTGAAGATTTTACGGAGACAGTGTTGATTCCAATATCGTAGAAGATAATGCCAAGAAATGTAAGAAGTTCAGGACTATCAGTCTAATATCGCACTCGACGAAGATTCTTTTGCGAATACTGAATCGACGTTTATATTCTAAGATGGAAGAACAGTTGGAAGAAGAGCAGTTTGGTTTCAGGAAGGGAAAATGTACTAGAGATGCAATTGGACTGCTACGGACAATCGGTGAAAGATACCTAGAGAAGAATAAAGTAGTGTATATAGTATTTGTGGACCTAGAAAAGTCTTTCGACAGAGTGGATTGGAATAAACTGATGGGGATCCTAAAGAAAATTGTGCATTGGAAAGACAGAAGACTCTTCGGTAAACTTTATATGAAACAACGAGTCAAAGTCAGGATAGGGGAATAAATGTCAGAAGGAAGAGAAATTGGGAGAGGAGTACGTCAAGGATGCCCTTTATCACCTACACTGTTCAACATATACTTGGAGGATTTAGTGAAGAACTGTTTTCAGAACATGGGAAGAGTGATAACAGGAGGAAGAAGAATAAGATTTGCTGATGATATGGCGTTGTTAGCAGAAGAAGAAATGATGCTAAAGGATATGTTACTGGAGCTAAATGACAGCTGTGAGCAGTATAGGATGAAGATAAGTGCAAATAAGACGAAGAGCATGGTCATAGGAAGAAAAATACAGAAGATAAACTTGCGAATTCTAAATGAGGCAGTAGAGCAAGTGAACAACTTCGAATACTTAGAGTGTACTATAAGCAGTAACATGAGCTGCTGCCAGGAAGTCGAAGGGAGGATAGCAATAGCCAAGGAAGCTTTTAACAGAAAAAAAAGAGCATTTTCTGGGGGCCTCTGGAAAAAGAACTATGGAAAAGACAAGTGAAGAGCTTTGTATGGAGTGTGGCATTGTATGGGGGCAAGAACATGGACATTACGACGAAGTAAAGAGAAGGGAATAGAAGAATTTTAAATGTGGATATGGAGAAGAATGGAACGTGTGAAGTGGACAGACAGAATAAGAAATTAAGCTGTGTTGGAAAGATTGGGTGAAGAAGGAATTATGCTGAAACTGATCAGGAAGAGAAAAAGAATTTGGTTGGGTCACTGGCTGAGAAGAAACTGCCTACTGAAAGATGCACTGGAAGGAATGGTGAACGGGAGAAGAGTTGGGGGTAGAAGAAGATGTCAGATCATAGACGAAATTAAGATATATGGATCGTATGGAGAAACGAAGAGGAAGGCAGAAAATAGGAAAGATTGGAGAAAGCTGGGTTTGCAGTGAAATACCTGTCCTTGGGCAAAACACTAAATGAAATGAATGAGACTCTAAATGTATTATCACAATGCAATAGTGTGTTTATTGATTGCCCATTACGTATTCTTAATATTGCCAAGCACATCTTGTTTAAAGCAAAAAGTCCTGTTTATTTTAATAAAAATCATGTGCACTGCCCAATCCTGGGCAGAACATCAAAATTTACTACTCAAGCAGAGTTTCTGATTTCATTGTTTTCTGTGTTGCTAATGTAGAAGGTAAATTTAATAGTGAATGATTCTGCTTTTAATTATTACGATAAGCATACCTGTCTGATTAACTTACTTTTAACTTCGAAGCACTGCTCGCGGAATATTAATGCGACACTAGCGTAGCAGCAAACGCATTTAATCTTTACACTACCATAGATAAATGGGACATTACTCTTTATAATTACAGATCAAGACTGGAAGAAATAAAGTTACCACAGTTTTCACTAACGGATGTTAAATTCTTTCATAGCGAGACATGAAAATTAACTATTCAGAAATTTGTGACGTTTTCATTTTCTGAATCCTAAAGACGATACATAATAATTATACACAGAATACATATGATGATGGCTGACAAAATAAAATAGCTACTTTTCATAATAAGTACTTTCCCTTCTGGATTAGTCTAGCAGCACGAATTTTACGCAAGTATATTCACCTCCACTTTACACAAAATTCTTAGCGCTGTCTGTAGCAAAACCTTGGGTAATGAATATGCGTTTCCATACCAGAAAATCGCTGAGATGAAAACCTTGCACTCAACGGGTTTCAAGTACGTAGCTGTCTGCACATATTACAAATTTGATACAACGTAATATAAATTTAATTAAAATATTTCTAAATCCTAAGAGAAATATTGCAACGTTATTTTCTTTTTCCACAAGCTGTTTTAACTGCAATTGAAGGGTTCAGAGCCATAGTGGGCCAAGCGCCATTTACTAAAAACAGAGAAAGCAAGGTTTAAAGTTAAGTGAATACCATATTTTAATGAAGATTGACGTGTCATTTAGTTTTAATGTGTATACTTTATATTACTTGCTATATGTTTCCATCGAATTATTGTAATAACTTCATTTTAACCCTTGTCTTCTTCGATTTAGTAAATGTCGCTCGGCCCACTATGATTCTGAACCCTTCAATAACAACCGCAGGAGTAACATTTCCACTCACTTAACTGAAATGTTGAATTATTTATAGTATGACACATGCTTGTAGTTATGAAAGAATGTCTTAATTGCACCATAATGATAAAAATATATTACTGTTATACAATTATGGTATTTTACAGTGGTAAAATTTTCGGTCACATCTGGCATTCAAACTATGAAAAATACGGAATTATTCGTCACAGTTCGGAAACCTACCACAAGATGGCATCGCAATGCTTCTTCCCAATCGAGTGGCTTGTCTACATGCTTTGAGCGTATTACCAATATCAGCGCTGAGCAATCTCATGGTGCTCCGAATTTCAACGATGACGTCACTGATGCTCCACCGGTGTCGCACCGGTTCCATCAGCTTGCAGAGGTGGTGGCAATATCCATCAGCTGCCATCAGTGAATCTGATTGGTTCTTGTATAGGGTGGGAATTAACAGACGAATGACATCGTGCACTGTTGTGTCATGGCGGTGTATTCTGCTTTGGTTCTGCTGTATTGTTTGTAATGAGTACTACGTAAAAAATATGTTAATGGCTTATGAGCGAACATGTCAACGGACCAGTTATTACTACCGGTTCAAGAAATAAATTGTTTATGCTCTCTTTTCTTTCAACGAGATGACAGTACGGAAATTTCGCAAAATCTTGCTAGCGTAGCACAGACAACTTGTACAACCGCCATGATAGCCATTGAACCTTCCAGCAGTTTTGTTCCTATTTTGCTGCAGCGTGACGTCATTAATATACACCGGTTCGGTGAGATTCGGAATACACTGTTTGTAATGTCAAAGGGCATGCGTTGTGTTTTGTTGTGAAGTGCTGGGCGTGAAATATTCTTTTTCGCTGGAACAAAAGGTGATTATTATTGAGATGTATCTTGAAAGGCGCTCATATGCACATGTGACTGAACAGTTTCGTTGTAAGTATCCGGACGTGCCTGTTCATAATAACTCAACCATTACCAGAATCATTGGCCGCTCCCGTGAAACAGGGAATGTTGGGAACAGGAAGGTCCACCATGTTGACTTTCACTAAACTAGAGGAGATAAGTGTGGTATTACAGCGGTCCCCAGCATCAGGTTTACGCAAATTGGAATTGAAATCAGCAGTTTCTCCTGTGACTGCCCTGAATTGTAGGAATAAATTACGATTGCGCACATATTTTATTCACTGTACAGATTTCTTTTTATGGCGGTATCTAAAAAGTGCTGTGTACCAAAATAAACTACACATTTGGTAAGAACTTAAGCACAACATTAAAGAAAGATGTACACTGCTGTGCAAGATGTCGTCCAACATGCTGAAAAGAGATCGAGCTGTATTCGTAATAAGGTGAACATTTCCAGGACCTTCTGTAAAAGATGTATTATATTGCAAGATTGCATTCAATCACATACTTAATTATATGTATCATTCGTTCTGATATACATAACTTAAGTAATTTATATTTAGACAACCCTAAAATATTGAAATACGCTGTAATCTGCACATGTTATTAGATTCGAATATAAAAGATACGGATGCAAAGAAATTATTACTAAATTTTAAAGAAACCAATTAATCTGTTTAGATAATTTTTCTTTAAAATTCTGTAAAGTGTCACTTTCTACCGATATTTCAGGATCGAAAAAGGAATACCAGAAATTAAGAATTACAGAAATTTCATTCAAGAAGATAATATACTGCTCTTCTCTTCAACTTTGTCAATCGAGTCGCCACTGTGTTGAAGAGTAATGCCCTTTACATTACATTTAGAAAAGAGTAAAACATTTCAACAATGTTGGTACGTCTAATTTAATATGTCTGATGTCATCCTGACGGAACTCATATGCCTTGCGGACACAGTTTTCTTTAGCGTTCCCATTATTCACTGTTTATTCGCAAAGAAAGCGATGTACTAGCAGGTCGCTCGCTCTACATAATACATTCAAGCTCTAGAAATGTACATTAACCCGCTAGCATATTACTTTAATGGATATTTTCAATTTCCCATTAAAAGCCTGTAAAATATATTCTGACAAAGAAAGGTCGCGATGATATAACGAGATCCATACCGAATTGTGGAACTTCAAAGCGGTTCTCAACACATCTAGATAATAGGCGAAGAAGAGATAAGACCTACGTATGCCTGGGTCCCTCTATCGAGAGCAGGGCTTGTACATGTGACATAAATCTACGTTACGACATACAAAGCTTCACTTTCCTCCCCAAGGAAAACATACTAAGGAATATTTCAAACTCGACCAGGTTTGGACTCGATCACTATTTACCATCCAATAGGTTTCAGATCGTTTTGAAGTAACAAAAACACAGAAAAAGATCATGCAAAGTACTAAACAATAGCGAAAAGTAAAATTGTAAGTAGACCTAACCATTTTCCTTAAATGTAAATGGTTTGCAACGATTAAAATCTTGTGATAAATTAAATGTAATAATTCATAATGCTGTTGTTCAATTAATGATTACAAATATCATATACTGTACTGAAGAAATCTATTCAAGTGAAGTACTTAGGAATTATTGACTTGCATTCAATGTGGAATAAGAAACTTCGTAAAACAAATTTATAAGTTTGTAATTCTTCGCTCTTACATCCCTACAGATATTCTACGATTAATTTATTTACGTTTGGTTCAATCTGTCATCCAGTATGGTGTAATCGGATGGTGGGGGGAGCAACGAAATTTACACTTTCTCCGCTGGCATTACTTCAAAAGTAGGCAATTAAAATTTACTTCAACGAATCAATTGATTATCTAACAAATTTGATTTATTCCTATTTTAATGTTTTGAAAATTGAACAAATATATCAGTATACATGATTAAAATATGAAGATAAAAATCGTCAGAAATATACAGAACAACACGTTTATTCTACTAGCAAAATGTGACATGTCGTTTAGCTGAACCTAAAATATGTTACGCAATCACTGGAGTAAATCATACCTAGAGTTCCGAGCCAAGGTTATATATGCAACGCCATTTGGTAATAATTCCTGACCTAGGTAATTTTGATTTTAATAAATTTAAGAAAAAATTAAGCGAATTATTTAATACTCATGCTCCCCTTTTCCTTTTTTTGTTTTTCTTAATTTCAATACACTATTTATTCATTCCAACTTATATTCTGTTCTTGACTCGATTCTCTGCTTTTAACTTCTTCGTAATTATTCCTGTTTTGTAATAATTGTATTGGTTTTGTGATTTTATCGAACCTTTGTTATGCTCCATTTTTTTACAGAATAGTTATTTATAGGAACTTCCCCCGAACACGAGCTTGCTCAAACGGTGTGTGGCATATCTATAATATGTATTTATTTTGTACTGTAGCAATAAATACTAATATTAATATTACTAAAATAAAGACTTGCATCAGGGATTTGGATTATCATTTATACTTTTTAATCAGTATATAAACAAAGCACTAAATGAAGACATATTAGCTAAAAGGAATAACATGTTGAAATCAAGAGTATAATTTTTTACAGACGATCATATTCTACTAGCGGAAAAAGAGCTTAACCTACAACGGGCTACAACATACTTAAATACGTAAAGTAATTCAAGCTTATTATATGGAAATATCCAATAATAAAACAAAATCCAAGGCAATGCAAAAAGTGAGGGTAAAGATAGTCACAGATAAAATTGTTGAGCAGATGTCATGTATTAAATATCTGGGATGAAAAATATCAAACATAGAAATGAATGTGCACATAGATCACAATGTTATATTTATAAATTATGATAGACTATTTGACAGCATTATGGGCAGGACATGTAGCACGTATGGGCGAATCCAGAAATGCATATAGTGTGTTAGTTGGGAGGCCGGAGGGAAAAAGACTTTTGGGGAGGTCGAGACGTAGATGGGTGGATAATATAAAAATAGATTTAAGGGCGGTGGGATAAGATAATAGAGACTGGATTGATCTTGCTCAGGATAGGAACCTATGGCGGGCTTATGTAAGGGCGGCAATGAAACTCCGGGTTCCTTAAAAGCCATTTGTAAGTAAGTAAGTAAGTAAGTAAAAGAGTTGAACAATGATAGAGAAAGCAAGAGTAACAGCGCAAAGCCGAAAACCCGCACGGCAGTATTGCCTACGTCGTTGACTGCTTAAATAAACGAACGTTGAAGACATCGGAAGCGGTCAATTCTCGAACTTCAAGCAGCCTTGAATTGCCACAGTTGTTTATAACAGACTGAACTTATATCTATTTTGGCAACTTTATATTTGCATAAACAATCAAGTAGCCTATTTGAAACATCATATCTACCTTTCAGTGTATAATAATCCGTTACCCAATCTTTATTTAATTGCTAGGTCCTTATTAAAAGGCTAGGATTTCTTTTCGAATGTTTGAGATCAAGTGTACAATCTCAAGTAAAAAAATATTAACGCTTCATTTAACGTTATGTTTTATGTTTCTTCGAAATGCAAATTTATTTGAGAATTTTTTTCTCTTTATAACACCACAGATAATATCTGATAATAGAACCAGAACAATTTCATAACTACCATTTTGTTTTGTCTTTTTGTATCAATTATTAAAACTCTCTAATGTTATTTATTTCAATGATATATTTTATTTAAAGTAATGAAATCTTTCCACGCCGACCAAATGCTATTTCGAGAATGATGAGTAAGACTCGAAGCGCACGAGAGTTACGAGACGAGACTCGAAAGACAAGTGCAACGAACACTGCGAGCGAGAGCGGTAGTTAGATTTGTTCATCTGTAGTAAGTATTTGGCAGCATTAGAAAACATTTTTGTAGTAATTATGAAGAATGAAGAATGTATGAAAATGATATACTCAAATGTGTACAAGGAATGGAAAAGAATTTCGGAAGTGGGGGAACTACTACCCAGCACTGCGACCTTTCAGGATCTATTGTGCTAATCCTCAAACTAGGTGCATTCCCAAACCCATACCGGCTAACTACGCAAAGGTTTGCTGCTTACTCAAGTTTCGAGCAGGCAACACCACTCGTCCCTTCGAGCGTCACCAATCGGGAAATGCTATGGAATGATGAAATAGAGAAATGTTGCCGGAATGACGTAGCTGCCTAATACTGAGAAACGGGAGAACCCCGAGAAGAACCCCAACTGCGACCTTGTCCGCCACAAGTGTTAGTATGGATTTTTCAATTAAAAATTATTGCAAACCTGCGTGACAAGCTGAAGATCTGTTCATCGCAGCCATCGCAGGAGTGAGTATGTAGAAAGTTACGCTTGACCTCTATTCACAGAAGCATATCCTATCCTGTGTGCAAGGATTAGTATTATTATTTTGTGAAGCTGTTGACTTGATGATTGTGAGTGGAATTAGTGACATAATTATGGTAATGTTTTTTACTTGGTTGTTCAACGACGCTATAGCAACTACGAGGTTATTTAGCGTTTATGGGATTGATTAATTTGGCCAAAGACTTTCTCATAGATCAACTCTCTAACACTTCTAGCATTTAAAATTGGGTATAACGTTTTATATATTCGGTATAATAAAGTGCTATACCAGCTCCAAAGTACGCCAGTGAAATATGACTTTAAGAACACAAGATAAGCAAAGATTGGAAGCAGCCCAGATGACGTCTATGAGATCATTGTGTGCAAGGATAAAACATCACAGGCAAAGAAACGTCGATATAAGGAAGAAATTGAGTAAGAGATAGAGCCTATCTAAGTCAATAGAAATAACATTTTCTTAGGATTCCATCAACAAGATATCCTCAACAAGTATTTTTATAAACGTTAGTACGGAGAGATTTTGGGCAACCCCGTAAGTGGTAGGGTTACCAGATTAACCTCGGAACGGGTCATTTGTGGTTTTACAGCATTTTTAAATTAGTTTATTGTAGAAAAATAAAATAAAATTGAAGACAAGTGCTTCGAAATTATTTAAGAACTTCATAATCATGAGTTAATATATCAGCTACTACGCATTTTGCAAGTTAAATATAAGACCACAATGTTTCAAAAGTAAATTAAACATCCGAAACGCCGTGATCTCAATACATAAATCCAATAAAACCCTATCTTATTTTCTGACGTTTTCAACGTTTCTTTGCGGTATAAACAAAACACTCTCAAGAAAATATGTGTTCAACATCACATCACATCCATATGTGATACATTAATAAAATACGTCGTGTGTAATAGGAGAAAATTACTGGTTAGGTTATTTCAGAGATTTTCTCAACTGTAAGGCGAATGTCGGGTAATCTCATAGCGAATCCTCAGTCATCTCGCTATCAAGAATTCCATAGACGCTAAATAATCTTATAAATGACTGACCGTCGTTAAATAATATATCAAAAGTCGTCTCATTTCCATTAAAATTAATTAAATGCATAATTATAATAGCTTATGCTTATCTTGGGTAAAGTAGGTTTAAATGTAATCTCAATAAACACGGAAGTAACTGATCGAAAATAAACAAAATTTGTAGTAGGCAATGCGAAACTTATGTATAAAGAGTAATCGGGTCTTAGTTACAAACTTCAGGAGGAAGAAGAGGTAATCAATATGAACAATTCTCATTCAGGAACTACCGGTATTGTACGGAAATAATTCTTTTGATAATACAAGCTTTGGTGTTTGCAGTCAGGTTGCTTTCTATAATATAATGGCAAACCGCAACTTTTCATTCTAAAGCGATTAAATACTATCTTCGTTGTCTGGCGGTTAGCATGCTGGCTTCCAGATCGGGAGTTCCTGGATTCGAGTCCTGGGCTCGACTCTCTGGGAATTTTCCTTGAAGAAGAAGAGTTTCCTAGGTGTCTAGAGTCGGGAAATTCATATCAATGCCAGTGTGATTACGGTGTGTCGGGTTATTAATTAACCAATCTCCAAATAAAGATACAATGTATTATCAGGATTGTCGTTGGACAAAAACCTGAACACATGTTTCAACGTTACATTGTCGACAAAGTGACGCCATCAATGGACGCAACCAGAAAGCACCAAAAGATGCTAGAGTGTTAACAATAAATTTCGAAAAAGTCGATTAAGGGGATATTATAAACCATTTTTCTTTAATACAGGCCTTTCTCTTCCTATGGTGAAGTTCGTAAACATTATAAAGTTCATGCGAATACCGCACATGATCTTATTTACAGTGAACATTACGGTTGAAAATTAGCATCGAACTCAAGAACAGTGCACTTACCCCTTGCCCCAGTTTAAACATAGTTGTCCTTTGTGTTTGACGTTACATTTGTTTCGGTTAAGTATTACCGGCAAACAGTAATATCTGAGCTGTTAGAAGATATTCCATACGATGTTCGCCAGTGCATGTGGTGGCAGTACGGCGTAACGATTTTCCTCCACACTTGTCCGAAGGTGTCCGAGATCCCATCGAATATCGTTTTGTGAAAAAGTGGTTCGGAAGAGGAAATACACTGAATTGACCTGCCTGTTCACCCGACTTAACTCCAACGGATTTCGTGGGGGGTTACCTCAATGACTTAAGACACACCAATGAAATCAGAAGAGGACCTCAAGTAAGTAAATAAGTAAGTAAAAGAGTTGAACAATGATCGAGAAAGCAAGAGTAACAGCGCAAAGCCGAAAACCCGCACGACAGTATTGCCTACGTCGTTGACTGCTTAATTAAACGAACGTTCAAGAAATCGGGAGTGGTCAATTCTCGAACATCAAGCAGTCTTGAATCGCCACAGTTGTTTATACTAGACTGAACTGTGATCTATTTTGGCAATTTTTATATTTGTATAAACAATCAAGTAGCCTATTTGAAACGTCATCTCTAGCTTTCTGTGTATAATAATCCGTTCCGCTATCTTTATTTAATTACTAGGCCCTTATTAAAAGACTAGGATTTCTTTTCGTATGTTTGAGATCAAGTGTACAATCTCAAGTAAAAAAATATCACCGCTTTATCAAGTACCATAATATTGTCTCTGACACCGTTAGGGATTCACCGGGAATTTTCGAACGTGTGCGACAATCGATGGAGCGCTGTTGTGGTGTCTGTATTAAGGCGGATGGAGAAATTTTCAACACGTGCTTTATTTATAGATACGATTTGAAATGTAATAATATAAACATTAATAAAAAGTTTGTAACGACAAAATATTTACGTTATTATTATTATTATTATTATTATTATTATTATTATTATTATTATTATTATTATTATTATTATGCAATGTTTCTTAGATTTGTTAGTGCACACATTAAGATTTATAACTACCAAACATAACGTTTCCGGACATGATTCCTTTGTATATGGAAATTGTTCATATTGATCTCCTTTATAATCCCCAGAAGTTTTCAAGAATGTCACGGTTACATCCTGTATTTGTGTAATATTGTGTTAACTCACAAGAAGACATTACAGTACTTTATTTTACAATTTATTTAATGATTTTATTTATGAAAGAGACGTACACTGGCATTCAAAGGAATCCGACCTACGATTTTATGATCGTGAAAGTGAACTTTGTAACCAGTGCGGTCAGCACGATGATCCCCCCCAGCCGTTATAGCTGGCTTTCTGAACCGGACTCGCTACCTATAGTAGCTCCTCATGTTCATCACGATACTGGGTGGGCACCGGCCGCATATGTTGGCTAAACATTAGTTTCTTTATGCTTTATCTTTCTTTGTAATTTACATCCTTCTAGTAGTTTAATATTTTTCTATTAGAGGGCATTATTGTGCCAGACTTATTAATACAATAATTTATTTTATTTCTATCCCTGTGTTCGAGGCTGTGCTTCTGATTGGATCTTCAACGGTTAAGCCTCTCTGAGCGCCTTCCGGGTGTTGCCTTGCACAGCTGGCTGGGAGAGTACTAGGCTCCGCCAACGAGAGAGGTTCCCGAAGTCTCTGGAGAGCAAGTCGGAAATACGGCGCCGTCCCGGCAGTCGTGTTGAGAAGTTACGACAAGGCATCAGCGAGTTTCGACGCCTAAGGACAATCACCGGATTCTACACCTCATCTTATATGGTTTTTGCCAGATACTATATTATCGTTTCTATTTACATAGAATAGCATGTAAACACTTTTGTTGGACATTTCTGAAGTCAATGTTGTGAGGTAAGCTTTTCTGGTATAATCGGGTAGCAGAGTGCTGAAGTTATATTTTGTGAAAGTGGATTTACTACTGTGAAACTTTCATGTTTTTTTCTGGGACTTTCTCCTTGATTCACTATCGTTAATTTCCCTTCATATTTTCAACGATCATTTACGTATCTTATGCGACATTAAACTCAGCCATAGACTTGTTTTGTTCGGTCAGTATGTTTACCAGCTTACCCTCTGGTCTCCTGTTTTCAACATCGTGGATCGCAACCAATGTTGTCTTGGGAGGTTGCGAGTGTCTAGTCACCCGTCAGGCTAGTTTTATATTGTTTGGTTATTGTTCTGGTTAGCCTGTATTATTTTATGATGAAGAATGGGCGGAGCGGAGAAAAATTCTCTCCGGCACCGGAACTCGTACCCGGCTTTTCAGCTCTACGTGCTGACGCTCTATCCACTAAGCCAGTAGTGTCAGAGTTGTAAGCTCCAAAACCGGTTTGGAGCTAGAGTCGGAGCGTGAACTTGCTTATGTCTGTGGAAACACCGGAGCACGCAACGAGTCTTAGTCTCTGTCTGACAACGCTGCACTAAGCCACACTGGATTCCAGTTCCGATGCCGGATTGAATCCTCTCAGTTTAAGTTCCATCTTTTATTTTCCCTTTAGTGGACAATTCCCATGCACTATGTCACAGATGTGTGACAGTGGCACAATGTCCAACACGTTATGTACAGAGGTGCACAAAAATATCATATGTACTTCGGTACATCACAATAATATGATATGCGTAAAATAATCACTTAGTGATTTAAGACGACGCTCATTCCGTCGGATCCCAGCCACTTAGTCACTCGTAATGAGTGCACCTCGGCACATAATGTGTTGGACATTGTACCATTGTCACACATCTGTGACACAGTGCATGGGGGTTGCCACTAAAGGGAAACTAGAAGATGGAACTTAAACTGAGAGGATTCAATCCGGCAGCGGAAATGGAATCCGGTGTGGCTTAGTGGCTAAAGCGTCAGCAAGTAGAGCTGAAAACCCCAGTTCGAGTCACGGTCCCGGAGAGAATTTTTCTCCGCTCCACCCATCCTTCATTATATGATAATGCAGAATTCCTGCACGAAAATATCATATTGTGTACTTCAATACATCACAATAATTTGTATTCTTTTATTTTTTATATTTTGTAGTCTTTGAGATTATATTAGGCCTAATGCTTTTTATTGTTTTATTAATTATTATTATATATACCAGTTTATTGTTATTACATTATTTGGTGAATAGTATCCATTATTTTTATATTGTTATGAGACAACCATGACCTTGCCACTATTAGATCCATCGGTATTTCATTTTAGGGTGGTTCCCCCACTCCCCAGTAAGCACATTCCCTACAACCTTGAAAGAAATTAAACGTGGGCGAGAAAGTGTTGTATGTAAAGATTATGAGAAATTGCGAATTAGCTTCTTCTTTGGAACTTGGAAAGTTCCGGCCTTGTTCGTACAGCACGGAGACCGGGAGCACTGCCTCTATTCATAAACAATTACTTAAAAAGATGCTCCTATTGTTCAAGTTTTGTGTTTGCTGATGGAAGAGTGGAAGCTTCTTTCCCGCTTACGAGAACTTGCCCTGTACGGCCTACAAGCTCTCAACGCTTTAAACTTCCTTTGTTCTCCACGAGAGCACTCAAACCATCTCTCGGAGCTTAACTCCACAGTAATTGACAGATTCTCTTGCAAATTTTAAGCCGTGCTTGTTTCCTAAAATTATGCATACAATTTTACATATTTCATATAATAACTAAAGGAACTTTTGTTTTTCAAAGTAAATGTTTGCGAATAATTCGCCCTCTTCTTAGCTCAATTATTATGTTCCACATATTACATCTTTTCTCATATTCTGTTTTTGTGGTTAAGTATACTTTTAACAAAATAAGATGTAATGAGATTTATGCACAGTGGAAGCTCTTAAGTTCGACAGAAATCAAGTTCGACTGCTTACGTAGGAGAATTAGACACGCCTCTATACGGGCACTAAGAAATGGATAATTTCAAGGGAAAAACTGTTCCGGGGCCGGGTATCGATCCCGGGACCTCTGGTTGAACGTACCAACTGAGCTACCCGAGAACTCCACCCGACACCGTCTCAACTTTTCCCTTTATATCCACGCAAATCGCGTGGGCTGACGAAATGCCAGAGACCCACATCGAGTGCACACGATCTCTGTGTGACTTGTAATTGTGGTTTTCTGTTAACGTACACAGTGACGTATATATTATGCAAATCTAGTTTTTCAGGTGAAGCTCCCTGTAAAGCAGACTTGAATAATTTCAACGGAAAAATTGTTCCGGGGCCGGGTATCGATCTCGGGACCTCTGGTTGAACGTACCAGCGCTTTACCACCTGAGCTACCCGGGAACTCCACCCGACACCGTCTCAACTTTTCCCTTTATATCCACACAACTCGGGTGGACAGTAAAAAGAAATGGGTTTGTCATTTGAATGGAAATTGGCCGTGTATCTTTTAGTGATACTTTTGTTAAAGGAAAACAGAATATTTTATTGATTAGAACATCCATATTGTTCACTGATTTTAAATTAATGAACTCTTCTTTTCCTATTTGAGAATTGTGCCGTTTGTGAGACGGAACTGTCGAAACCCACTGTGGTACTAGAAGCGCATACACAAGTCTCGGGGCGGGCAGGAAATGCAAGTACAGTACTGTATTCGTTGATGGATAACCAATAAGAATTTGTATTCATTTCACCTGCCACACCCACTACCCTAATTGGACAGAACTTTCAATTCTCTTCTGTCGAACTTAGGAGAGTTCAATGTACTTCAAAGAAAGAATCGAAGCAGGTTTCTCTATGAATTTCAAATAATAATATTAACATGTATTGTAATACTCAATTCTCAAAGTGAACGGGAAGACAGGCAAGCAATAAATTCTCGTAAGCATGCGTAAAAGCTTAGGATTCTCAAGATAAAAATCACTATGACAGATATGGCCTCCAATGGATGATAAAGCAATGGTACATGAACATTAAACAATCTCCTTTCTTGGTCATAAATCATGATTCTGTAGTATTAATAGTAGTAGTACACTGCTCCGTCGACATAGAAGAAAGCCAATGTTTACTTACTTAGATATAACAGGCGGAGCAAGTCTCCTGCAATTGGCAATTATTATGTAGAGCATGAAAGTCAAGGAATATTATGGACAGTAAAAACCGATCATGCGCGAGTGAATATTTAAGATTTGTTAATTCATTATACAAGTGAATCTAATATAACGTTAATACAAAATAATTTTATTCCCTAGAACATATCTATAAAATACAATAATAAATAAATTAATTAATTAAATAAAAAATAAAAATTAATAAAATAAATAATACATCACTAAGTAAATAAATAAATAAATAAAACCAAAGCAGAACTGAGTTAATGAGTATAGTACGTTCCATAAATATGTTCGCGTTTTCCAGTAACGAAAGAGCTTTCAATATCGAATCATATTTTCCCACAGGTACTATCGTTCGTTTGCCTACGTTGCATCTCGGTTTCCCCCACCCGCTTCTGCTCGCCCCTCTGTAAAGGCTAGTGGTTGGCCTGTTTTAGCTCTTTTCTGAAAACATTAATTTCTGTTAGGAATTTGTCGTCTACATAATATTATACAACTGTTTAAAATAACTTAAATAAAAGAGCCTCGTTAAGTAATTAACTTTCACGTGCTTTTCCCCCCTTTCTACTACCCTGCGACAAAACCACTTGGACGGACAGTAGATAGTATGTCTGAGTAATTTTATCTGTGCGAGTAGGGCAGAAGTGAAGACTGAATTTACAGTACTCAAGGCACTCTTTTATACACTAGGTATGGAATTATTTCAACATGTTACTAGTACGAAGGACGAAACTGGTAATTGGAATTAGGTAAAATAGTCTATAGTGCGATAATATAAACAAAAGAGCTGAGGGCTGTATCGAAATGAACGGCTACCATTTAAAAAATGTGTAAATACCCATATTATAGAGATGGGTAAAAAATAACACAACAGTTATTTTGGAACTGTTCCGGTCTCGGAACTGTTGCAAGAATGAACAGTAGGTCGGAACCTCCTGTTCCGAAATAACAGTGTTCCGACTCCGAGCTGCTCACTTGCCAACTGTTGCGGGCTCGTAGTACCGCGTGGCACAAGGTATGTTCCGACTCCCTCGGAACTGTTGCAAAAATGAACAGTAGGTCGGAACCTCTTGTTCCGAAATAACAGTGTTCCGACTCCGAGCTGCTCACTTGCCCAGCTGTTGCGGGCTCGCAGTACCGCGTTGCACAAGGTATGTTCCGACTCCGAGATAACAGTCGGAACGTCGGAGCTTGTTCCGATGAACCAACGACAGCTGCAGTTACACTGTACTTGAAACTCTCACGTGGTTGGAGGGGGGCGCATGGACATTGAAATCCTTGCGGTGGCGCGAACTTTAATATCAACATTTGTAAGACTGGCCAATCATCTGTAATGTTATAGTAAGTATTCAATAATCTGTAATATTGATTCCCGCTTTATGGTTTATTTCACCATTACTTGACGAATTCTGTTTTATAAACATTCTACAAAGTCATAAAGTACGCATACTATTATTAATTCATTGATCAGCTGATTCTATACAAAGGTTAAAGTCGTAAATGGTAATGAGTGGTTTAGTTACAATGTCTGTATGTCGTTTGTTGAGGTTAAGTCTGACAAGCACAAGTTTTTGTGCTATCTTCTCTGTTATCAAAGAACGACAAAAATGTTGTAGCATTATTTGTTGGAAACTACCCATATAAGTACTGATTTGGAGAGCGAGGTTTAATGCGAAGTTTAAATTACACTTTGGTAAAGATGCGATTCCAACATTTTACTAACCCACTGCGGGGTTTCCAGGTTTCAGTACTGCCAATATATATCTTTTTTATTTATGAAATTGTAATATTTATTATTATTATTATTATTATTATTATTATTATTATTATTATTATTATTATTATAACTGTGCATTAAGAAAAGTAAAAATAAAAATTAATGATTTGTTTTTTTTATTATGTAATAGAGAGAACAGAAATTACATACCATATGTTTTAAATGTTATGTTATTTTTTTTTTAGTTGGCTACCATGTCTTTATAACTTTATGTACGAAAACAAAGTGTTGTATTCTGTCCTTGTAGTCAACAGCTGTGTAATTACTAACATTAAGCTTTTGAGTTCTGTCCGCATGCACAGCAATTTTCCAAAATCGATTCGAATGTGCATTGCAGTGCCATCTATAGATAAGAATGTGTACTATGTCATGCCTATGAGTGCTCCAGTGTGAGCTGCATGGTGTTATTTGTCTATGGTGAAGAGGGAGGGTACTGTACCGTTCGTTTGAACGACTCAACGACTCCGACCCATCACCACTGGTGACTGTTATTTCGGAACTGTTATTTGGAACATAGTATTTTTTCGAAACCGGAACCGTCTGAACTGTTCCGGGAAAAGAACAACTTCGCCCATCACTACCATATTATGACTATTTTTCAATTTAACTTCATTCTCTATATTGTAGGCAAATGAGCTGTAGACAGTATAATACACTGCATGATTAATACATCAGCATGGATAGCTCAGTTCGTGAGTAAAAACACTTATTTTTAATATTGTACTGTATTCTGATTAAACAAAAACCTAATCAAAATTATCAAACTCAAAATCGCGATATTTCCTAGTTTACGTAAATGGATGAACTACTTTTCTTCCCTCCTATATCTAATAAAGTGATTTGTTTGTATTTTACGCCAGTATCATTGAACTTCAGTCGTGGAAGAGGGTAGCAAACGGTGTTTCCGGTTCTCAACCATTAATCCAAAGGTATAGCCAGGTCAATATTAGAAATGTTAGTTTAGTACATTATGCAACGAGCCTATAATGGTAGTAATTAAGACGCGAGTATGTTTATGAAACGAGCGCAAGCAAGTTTCATACGACTTTTTATGCTCGACCATATTTCTAACTTGAAATTATTCAAAAGTATTCATTTTATTCTTATCTGACTGAGGAGCGGAAGTGACTTGTGCAATAGCTCGTAAATTGTGAGATGTGCGCAGACGCGAAAGTATTGATTTTTTCGAGAAACGAATGTCATTGACCTTGATATAATCTAGAGAGTAAAATAAACATTAACCTTGATATAACCTTGAAATTGGTTTAGACATTGAAAAACGAGATGACAAATTGAATTTATTTTAATATTATTTACAATTAACGCTAATTATTGTAGTAAAAGAACATAACCTTCTGCGACAGTATTGGACTTCCAGCCTCCGTGACGTTTCGCTAGTTGTCTTTCGATTGCATATCCGAGAATAATCGATACTTGCGCTTTCATATTGCTACAATGGTGCTTTCTGATTGGTGGAAGACCTGAACTTTAATGAATAGGTGTATTTTAATTAGGTCCATTAAAGGGCTGCTACCAGGAGTATAATTACTACATTTCGGCATGGTCGAGCATAAAAAATAAAATGATGTCCCGGTAGTAATAGCTCAGTGGATTTTCTTGGCTTTATGGGGGCTGGCTTCGGGATGTATCTCTACACTTAGGCCCATAATGCGTGCAATATACGCTACGATTGTCGAATTATGATAGGAAGACTAGATGGCATTCGTGAATTCGACACTGACAGGTGGACTACCCTGCCCCATCCCCAGATAGAGACAAGTTCCACATCATGGACGAGTAGCCTTATAAGACCCAGGAGCCCGGAGTCACCAAGCCCTTCCTGAACAGCCGGCGCTGATAGGTGGATCATTGTACCTCAGTTCCTGATAGAGCCAGGCACCGTTCGCACAAGAGTAGGCCTACCTGATAATCCACAGGAGTCCGGAGCCCCAAGCCTTTTCTGCATCAGCATCGAAAATCCGTACTAGCCCCAAGACTTCACCCCAGCATGTTTTTACTATTGCAGTTCATAGATGAAATAAAGGAGAGATGAGGGAGTGTTGGTGAAATGATAAATGGAAACGGGAGTAGGTATCCCGAGAAGAACACTCTGCAACATACGTATGCTTTGTCCACAAGTTCCATCACGACCGTCTTGTGCATGGAAGACCAGAGCGTTACTACATGAGCCACAGAGGCGGCAGTCTAGTTTTCGTAATGATACTGATATTGGTAGTACAGGTAGATGGTAGTGGTAGTGGTAGTAGTAGTAGTAGTAGTAGTTCAGGGCAGATCGAAAGCGACTGTCGAGGAAGTAGTTTGTATATTTCCCCTCGATGGAGCGTATGAGGTTTTGAGTTACGTAGTATGGACATATAACATAGACTGAGGGGACGTGAAGTTTGGGGTATTAGTATACAACTGACTTCCATTTGGTGCAGGTCAGTTCATTTTGTGGCAATGCAGTACACATCAGAACAGAGAATCTACATTTGTGGCACGTATATTATGAAGAAAACGTAAAAAAGTGTCATGCTATATTTCTATGGACATATCCTGGCATTCAGCAATCATCTGATTAAGCAATCCATAATTTAGTGAAGAAAGCGAGAGAAACCGACTAATTTTTAATTTAAAAAAGGTAGGCGTATAAATCGCGTTCTAACTGAAGAAAAACTCGAAGACGCAAACCATGGGCTTAGAGTCCCACCCTCCTCAACACTTACTATGTTCGGGGTTTTAATAGCTTTGTCGACCCTGTTCTGCTTTTGTTCAGCATTACTGCAGATTGTGCTCTGTGACATTCCTTTCCTGCTCATGTGGTACTCATTATTTGACTTCCACCCCCTTCAAAATTATCTAAATTCCCTCAAAGGAACGATGAAAAACGGAGTGTTATAAGTGGCCAACAGTCGTGAAGTTCACTTAGTTGCTCACAGTCCTAAATTAATTTCTATGGCCGCGCGATCGCGTTTCTTTTAATAATTTCTCCTCCCATTTCCCATTCTTTTATTCATTCATACTGTCCTTTCATATTTTTCTACATTTTCCAGGTTTTAAAATTTGTTCGTTCCCACGTCATCACAGAATATTCGCTTATCTCTTAAGTAGGAAAGATTGGCTACATACGCAAGAGCAGCACTCTCCTGTAAGATAACGGGAACCTTTCGTAATCCGCTCCATACAGTATCCTTGGGTAATCAAATTTAAATTTTCTCTGTTAGATGAACAAGAAAAGGTGATCAAATGTGGCATTTTTTTTCCGCTGATTTCTAATCCGTTTACAGTTTTTTTGGGCATAGATGTTTTGAAATACATACATATTTTTTGTTGTAATAAAATAACTTTGCTTTAGTAAAACTAAAATATGTTACATATCCTATATATTGATCTATAATGTACTTCCTGAGGATTTTTTGCTGTATTAGCTTGAGGAACATCTCTCTTTAGAGTCCAGGAGTAGTCGGCTAACATTCTTGAGCTCCGTTTATCTCGGCGCCAGCGTTTTTGGCGTGTGTCCTAGATATATAGTGCCCAGTTTGTGAGCATGTTGCTAGTGCAGCTGAGAATGGTACCATTTCCTATACACATCACATCAACCATTTGCCAAACACAGTTGTCAGACTGACTGCGGCAAATATAAAACACTCGCACTTAACGTTCCCATTACTTTTTTCACATGTCAAAAACGGTGACGCGGACTTGTAACGGTTTTCCATGGTATATATTTCCTGGTGAAAGCGCTCTGTATGTTCGTCACTTACAATGCCGAGGTTGAAGGAGGAAAAGTCCAAATGTTAATTCAAGAAATATATTTTTATGAACATGTTACACACGAGTTTTCTGTAGTTATCAAGAAGCTCGCCAACAAGATCCTAGTAGTTATCTGCCTTACGATTCCCCAGGAAGTTGTTTACAACTTTTTGGAAGGATCCCCATACTGCCGCCTCAAGCTTTATTTCAACTATCTTCAAATGCAGGATCATTAAATAGTTACCGTATTTGTGGACCAACAAATACACCCTCTTTGATCTTCACCTCACTTATTCTAGGAGACTTGTTTTTGAGAAACTGAAAACTTTAACCAGTATAATATAATAAAGTTTAAATAGAACCGTCTGTGCTTATCTAATTATATAATATTTACTAGTTTTTTACATGAACGTTTTAGGCACTTGTGTGTGCCATCTTCAGATGTATGCGGGATACTGCATGTTAACCCTGCCAAATGGATACGTGTAATATCGCCATGCTCATTATGTATGCGCAAATATATAATAAATGATATAATAAATACCCATTATCAATTAATAGTAACCTAAAATACGAATAGAACACTTATGCATAGTTAATTAAAATCAGTTGATTAAAACAATTATTTTTAAAAACACTGTTCACTTGCTGCTAGAAATGTCTATCATTGTCTGACATACATTGTGGTTAAGTTGATGCTTGCTGTTGTAATCATTTCAAATGGAATAAACCAGATTTTAAGTATCAACACATTGTTTAGTTGCACTATTAAAATGTAGAAAGTAAGCCATGAAATTCATTTTTCACTAATTGTCCGGTGTTAACCACATACATACATAATAATGCACTTCGAGCTGTAGAATGTGGCGTGCGAAACACTTGTATAATATATATTACAGTGATTAGTTATTATATGCCTACTGTAGTTTACTTTACTTGCCAAAGTTTTGATATTACAATTCCTTAGGAATGCTGGATTGTCACCGTCCGGTTTTCAGCCTAGCCTTGCATACTGCGAACATAAAAGTTGTGTTATTAGAATTTGTTGTATACGGGTGGACAGATATGAATGATAAGTAGATAAATTACGTGCAAACAACTGGTTATGATGTATATTCAGGGATGGCTTGGCTCAGACTGAGAGTCGATCGGTGCTCACAATGATCCTTAACCTAATGAATGTCTAGCGGAACCGGAACTGGAGTGAGGGGAGGGGGAACCTGTGCGGGGGCTGATTTTGTTTTGTTTTGTGGAATTAATTTAAATAAATTGAATAATGGAATATTTGTATTGACTATTTGTTCATTTAAAAGAGAATTTCCTTCATTGTAGCTCCTTGCTATGTAGTATTGTTCGGCAGTGTCGATTAAAGAGCTGCTTGTGACCTTTATAACTTTTAATGCATCATTTATATTGGTTAGCTCATGTCTTTCTGCTATGAGGTGTTGGGCAAATTTCGATTTATTTCTATTATATTTAAAATCTGTTGTGTGCTCTCTGTATCTAATTCTGAAATTTCGGCGGGTTTGACCAATGTATAATTTAGGGCAATTTTTACAGTGTAATTGGTACATTCCACTATTTGAAAAAGGTTCAGTATTATTAGTTCTGTTTGGAATTATGTTGTGAAGTTTATTGTCAGTTCTTGAGGCTATGTTAATATTCTGTTTTTTGAAGAAGTTGTTTAATTGATTTGAAATTTTCCCAAAGTATGTCATGGTCTGCCAATATTTATTAGGTTTTGATTTTTCCGGTTGGAGTGTGGTATGGTTTTTCTCAGTTAATTTGGCTTTTCTTTTGTTGAGTAATTCTTTAATTAGGTGTTTTTCGTAGCCATTTTCTATTGCTAGATTTTGTATATATTTATATTCTTTGTTATAGTTGTCCCTGTTTAATGGTGTTGTGAGTAATCGGTCTATTAAATATCTAAATTTACTAATCTTATGTGTTGTAGGGTGGGTCGAATTTCTGTCAATGGAATGTGTGGTGGCCGTTTGTTTTCTGTGTATATCAAAAATTATTTTAGGGGGTTTTACCATGATATTTTAATCCAGAAAGTTTATGCTATTGTTTATGCTTGTTTCTAAGGTGAATTTCAGGTTTTGGTGTAATTTGTTAAATTCTTCTTGTATAAATGTGTTTTGATTGTCACTATCTTCATAAATGATCAGATTGTCATCAACGTATCTCGTATACATGGCAAAATGAAATTTATTGCTTAAAGTTTTAATATGTTCATTTTTGAGATGTTCTAGGAATATGTTTGCCATGAAACCTGATAAAGGGTCACCCATTGCAAGGCCTATTGGTTGGGTGTAAAACGTATTATGAAATTTAAAGTAGTTTTGTTTTAGTGAAATTTGTAATAGGTTGATTATTTGTTAGATATAATTGCTATTTAATTGAAGTTCATTCAGCTTTAAGGCTATAATGTCTATGATTTCATTAGTAGGAATATTTGTATATAAGTCAGTTATATCAAGTGATAAAAGTTTTGTTTTATTTGTAGTCTTTAATTATATTCGTATTTTAGGTTACTATTAATTGATAATGGGTATTTATTATATATTTGTGCATACATAATGAGCATGGCGACATTACACGTATCCATTTGGCAGGGTTAACATGCAGTATCCCGCATATATCTGAAGATGGCACACACAAGTGCCGAAAACGTTCATGTAAAAAACTAGTAAATATTATATAATTAGATAAGCACAGACGGTTCTATTTAAACTTTATTATATTGTAACTTGCTTATCGGAAAATTTAAAACAAAATGAAGTTGTTTTACCAGTATGATATATCGCTTTTACGAAATTTTTCATTAAGCCTAGTTTCATAATATGTAGTGGTGGAAGATAACTTCCTCCGAAGTCACAAGTGCCCTGATTTATTACATTCCTTTTCCCAACAGTAAGAGTACAATCAGACATGCCAAAAAACTTATTTATGTCACAAACTTAAGACATCTGGATTGCAACTGAAATGTGACTATTATTGTTTATTCTAATAGCAATACAACTATTTTATGATTGTTGTCAACAATAACAACAAACGTTTATAAAGAAAATAATATTAATATGGAGTAGTAATATATTTTTAAAATATAGTGGTACATAGATAATTGGCTGCGAGGACAAAAAATGTAAACGCGCTACAAAAAAAAATTGAGCCCGATAGAAAACTTCTGACTTCATATTCAGAATCAGCACATCAAAGAACATAAGAATCAGTGAAAATTATTCATTCAACAAAATCATTGTTGACCAGTGATATTATTACGCCTACATAATGATCTCGTGTTCCCTACCTTTTCTGTTGACTTGAAAGTGTCTACAGTTGCGACATCTCGTGTCACTTACTCCAACTCCCCTGCTTGCAACTCCTGGAAAAGGATACATCGTTATTAAATCAGTGACTTTCTTTCTCTGGCCTGCCTTTACAATTTATTAATTGTTACATGTTTAAAACAAATACATATAGAATAGTTGTCGACTTTCTTGTTTCAAACCCATTGAACGCTGAAAAGAACAAGTAATAAAACACCTAGACATCGATGAAGTTGAAATTTAAAATCTTTCAAGAATAAAATAAAAATTAGTAGAAAATCTAGAGAATAAGTGAGATATTTGTTTGAAAAACTTCAATGTCTAACACATTACATATCAGAGGAGTCAATAGGCCAAAGATGCTTATTCAATCCTTCAAACTACTGAAATGTACCCTACAATAATTGATCTAATATTCAAGGTATCGATGAAATTTCTGTTCGAAATCCTTCAGGTACAATTAGTAGGCCATAATCGAGGTGTTTATTTAAAAAAAAAACTTCAGTCTCTAACAAATACAATAAATTATTACAATATACAAGGAACCACTGATGCATTCTTCCAAATACTTTAGATTCTGAAAGGCATATTCAATTAAATATTTAAGTAATTGATGAGGTCTTTGTTTTAAATCCTTTAATCTCGAGAATAAGGGTTATTGAAATAAATTCAAGTGTAACAAAAAAGTACATAGTTCAAGTTGAACGGACTAATTTTTAAACATAACTACAGCTACAAATTAAAAATCTTGATGAATTTGGGATACTGTCACAATAAGAGTGTACAAAAATCGTTCCTTAGCGATATGTAGAACATAATAGGCATTACATTTCTTACAGCGAATGCACTCTGGGATGCATTCATTGTACAGCAAGGTACACGTCTGAAATAAAATTCTAAGAATACTAGTAACTAGAAACCGCAATTTACACAGAACTTAAAAATGTGCTACGCCTTAGCTCTTCATCACACCGGCGCGGTGAAAAGTAGCGCTGATACATTACATATATACACACGTATTCAGTTATTACTCGACCGAGGCCAGTGGAATCCTGCATCCCGGAGCGCCACTTGTACTTCTCCTGCGTTCCTGTATTTGAGGAAATATGAAAAAAAAAAAGTATAAACATTGGCTCAGACATGTCAGTTGAAAAACAAAATAATTTAGGGATGAGTTTGCGGCCTCCTTTGTTACAGAAGAATATGGCTTAGAAACTGCACAGATAATCGCAATATTTAATGTTTATGATATAAATATGTACTTAAAAATATTTATGTGGTATATAAAGTACACTTTAATTTCAACACCCTTGATTCCTAATATTTATGTAGGATCACTTGGATTACAGAGGGAATAAATAAACTGTAATGGCCATATGCTAGCAATTTCACAGTTCCACACGACTCAGCTCCACTTTCAGGTGTTTCTCTCTGCCTTTACCAGTTTTATTTCTCAGGTAATGATCTGGTCCTTAAGGTTATGTCCTTTTAAGTACTTCTTCCGCAATTTAATATAGCCTACCTACTATGGTACTAAACAATTCAAGTTCACATAGGTTTTATACTTCTTGGGAGAGGCATTCCAATTATTTAATTAGAATATAATAGATTCCACAAGCTGAAACACCCTTTCCGTTGACCACTCCATTCTTGACTAGAGATACAAGTGCAGGCAAATGAGAAGTACACATTTAAGCTACGAAAGTTTGTGTTATCGCATAACTTTGTCACAGAATACGAGAAATATTATATGAGATGGAAATTGTTACGGAACTTGGCGTAACAATTTATTGTACCTTTTCATTACACGTAACGAAACAAAAAGTTACGTAACATATACCTGTCCGGACGATGACACTGAAAGTTAACAACCATGTCTTTTGTCTTTTCTTGGCCGCGAATGACAGTGGGCGAAATTCTCGATTTTGTTGCTCGCACCAAACCAAAATTCCACAATGGCTCACAATGGCTTTGAGCTCACAAAGTTACACATGACTTGCCAATGATTAACTCTGAGTTTTGATCGTCTGTAATATTTGTCCAGACTTTACTTTCGGAATACCGCTCATATTTACAATTAAATTCAGAGGAATTAAAATTTCTTCGATCTGTAACAGCTTATGTGTTTCTTGGCTATCAGATAAAAGTACAAAATGTAATAAACTGAAAACTAAACTATCACAAAAACTAATCAGAAACAAAAAAAAATAAATAAAGACTAATTAAACTGAACTATACGCCTTGTTTCATCAGTTGACAGAGGACTGTTTTACGGTGACAGTGGACCAGGCTTCGAATCCCGGCGATGATGGAGTCTATTAGTGGACAAGGCAAAAATTCCTGAGGATATTTCTCCGAGTTCTCCCGTTTTATTAATTCACTATATCACTTTTACTATTGCAATATTTATTTTCATCATTGAAATAGCAGTACACGAAATTTTAGGGCGTGATTTGATAGTATTGTAACTGTGTTCAGATTTCGTCAGTCTAAAGAGACCGAAGTATTTAAAGATCGCGACAGTTCGGGCTTCAAAAATAATTCCAACCATAGGAACGGTAAAGTACAACAAATCTGTAAGAGGCCGCGTTGCTAGATTTCGGGGCCTTTCTTCGAACCAAAAGTAATGAATGAACTATAAACTGAACCATAAAGCGAACTAGATACTGAACTAAAATAAAAAAAAAATAAAAGTTCCAATATAAATTAAAAATAAAATTAAAAGTAATCTATGAACTAAACAATAAAATAAATGAAACTAAATCCAACTACACAGTACTAGAGCAACATAGCGAATAAAAGAGACTAAAATTTTTCTTAAACTAAACTATGCGTTAAAATATAAATAAGTAAAACTGTAAACTAAAATCTATACCAGGCCTGGGCATAAGGGAAGGGAGATATAGATGATCGAGTTCACTCCTTCCACAATATTTTGGACGTACTGTTGTGTTTAGATAGCTTGGCCGGTTTTATTGCCGAGCATTTGCGTAGGGGTGATTTAAAGTGTCAGTTTCGCAGCAGTTTCAGTGAGGCTGGGTGCGAAATGATTGTAATTGCATACATGCTAACGTAAGTTATATAGCTAAAGATAATTTTCTTAGTCCAACATTAGAATGAGTGTAAGTGTGCATGGGATATATATATTACGTCATGTGTCATATGTCCTTCAGTAGACATCCTGTTCACGAACACAAGTAACGCGCAATACAGGATCACTCTAAAACAGATTCCTTTCTCCTAAACAAGTACATTATGCTTCAGTTCAGCAATGTTTATGATATTATGCACTACTAGTTGAAATAAAGCTGCCTAAAACAAGTGCAACAGTACAGGAGTGAATAGAAGAATTCGGAAGACAGTATGTCGGTGTAAGTGGCGATATAATTGTGTGTAATTTATGTAAAGCTGACATAATCTGTTCTAAAAGATGGTATTTACAGCATCATTGTAATTTTATATATGTATATATTCTTAATCATTCGAAATTGATAGAAAAAAGTGAGTCTGACGATCTACCTCCAACTAGTAATTCACTGACAGCGGACGAATTTAGCGGAGATCTGTATGAAATGATGGTGCAGGCCAACATTCAACAAAGTTGAGGACAAGCACTTTAAAAATGTTGTTGGAAAGAACACTTGTACACAAGGGCAGTACCAGTGTTATAGTAGTATAATATAAGGTTAAGCATTTCATTCAGGGCAGTACCTGTGTTACAGTTGTACCGATTTTTTAAGATAAAATTTTACAACAAAGATTATCGTAATATAGTCAAACACTGCATTAAAAGCGATACCAGTATTACAGCTATACCGGTGTTTTAAGTTTAAATTTTACAACAAAGATTATCGTGATATGGGCCTAACCATTGCATTAAGAGCGGTACTTATGAAACAGTAACATTTTAAGTTACAACTTTACATAAAAATTGTTGTAATATAGGCTTTAACATTTCATTAAGAGTAGTACCTGTGATACAGTAACATTTTAAGTTACAACTTTACATAAAAATTGTTGTAATATAGGCTTTAACATTTCATTAAGAGTAGTACCTGTGATACAGTAACATTTTAATTTAAAAGTTTATTTTGTAATAAAACAACACAGCCCTACTCTTGAAATCATTCTTTTATGTGCGTATTGTGGTTGCTATTCTTGATGCTGAAGTAGTCTGTTTACATTGCACAGCACTGCGCGCCACTACTCTTCGTCGTCATTTAGTTTATTTCAGAATCTCCGAACTCACTTAACTTGAAAGAATAGTGGCTAAGATTACTATCTATATTTACATCTATGTTGCTAAACATTGGTCACGGACCTGCATTCCATGAATGATCATAGTTCTCCCGCTCACCGCTGTCCAAATACTCGTACTTAACACAATGTAGTTTTTTTTTCTTTTCACTCTTCCATTCACAGTGAAATAAACTACAGTGTCTTCATTGGCTCAATAATACGGTCAGCGCGTCTGGCTGCGAAACCAGGTGGCCCGGGTTCGAATCCCGGTCGGGACAAGTTACCTGGTTGAGGTTTTTTCCGGGGTTTTCCCTCAACCCAATACGAGCAAATGCTGGGTAACTTTCGGTGCTGGACCCCGGACTCATTTCACCGGCATAAAAAAAAAAAAGCCGGCCCGGATGGCTCAAGCGGTAGGGGCACGGCATGTCCCTATCGCTTGGTCCGAAGGGTTGTGGGTTCGAGTCCCGCCTTGGGCATGGGTGTTGTGATTGTATTAGTAATAAGTAAAAAAAAAAAAAAAAAAAAAAAACGAAGGAAACAAAGGTAAACAAACAGAAAACAAAAATAGATAACTTTGGGAAACGGCCTCTGGCCGGTTGAAATTAAAAAAAAAAATACCTGTAAAAAAAAAAAAAAAAATAACGGTACTAATGTTCTTGCAATAATTAGTATACTACGCGCTTGCACAAGGAAAATAAGTGAACTTCATAGGAGCTGCACAACGACTAAACCATACACCCCCTTTTGTTTCTTGTCAATATAAAATATACTTGTCTGGTTTACTGCGCAGAATGTTATGACTGGCCAAGCTATCTAAACACAACAGTGGCTGCTTATGTTTACATCAACATGACTAACATGAACTTGGCTGTTCTTCCGCTTAGGGATGTACAAATCTAAACAAATCTAATGCGGCATGCCATTACAGTAACCGAGCGAGGTGGTTTATGCGTTCAGCATATTAAGCATGGGACTCGCATTCGGGAGGTCCGCGGTTCGAATCCCCGAACGGACTAACCTGACTGTGGGTTTTCTGTGGTTTTCCACAGTTATTTATGCAAATGCCGGGTTGGAAATTTCATTGCCACGGTTCGTTTCTCTTCTTCTTCCCTGTAGAAGAAGATTTCGTACCATATCATTCATCTTCATCATCTCATGCCACAGACATATTCAGGTCATGACGCATGTCTTCGTCCGCTTGCAGCAGGGGCGTCCTCTTCGAAACCGTCTGAGTTTCAAGCTTTTCGGAATATCTGTTAAGATTAATTCCTTAAGAGCACTTCCGAGGGCGCTTCGACACCTGAGAAAGGCTGTCGGAATGTATCCTGTGCTGCTTAGTCACCTTGACGGTATGAACTTAAGGCAGGGGAGTGTAGGGGATCCATTGGGTGAGCTGGTGAGGGGTCTCATGCGGCCGTTGGGCTCGTACACCTCATTCTCATTCATCCCATAATTCGGTGTGCACAATAGGCTACTGTTGAGCTGACGTGCTGAAAGATCGTCCCTAACCTTCCCCTAGCCACTTACTACTACTACTGCTGCTGCTGCTACTGCTACTACTACTGCTGCTACTGCCACTACAGTAAATATGTCAAATCAAGTCAAGTACTTAAGGGGTTAGGAACAGCTTAACAGCAGTAAACTTTTGGAAATATTCAACTTTGTTTCTCCATTACTGCATCTTGTACAATAATGAAAATTAGTATGTGTAAAACACTGTCCTTCTCGTATATGAAAAAAATATTTTTACAATTAAAAAAATTATTTACATTTTCTTTTTAATTCAGTTCACTGTGCAGTGATGAAGCGTTTCCCACATAACTCAAAAACTATCCAACATTCTGGGATGAAATTTTTTGTGTGTATTTATGCATGTCATATCTACAACATGATGCAAGATCACTTCTCTACCTTTGATAGATTGTCTGATAAAAAAATAAATTCATTTAGAAAATGGTCCAATATCAGTATTTTCTTCTAACACAAAAAAAAATATTTACTGAGGAATGTAGTTGAAAGAGTATGATATTGTAAACATGAGTTTCAGCAATAAAATAAAAGAGAGAAAATATGAAAAAGGTAACAAGTTTATGAGTTATGAGGGAAAAGCTTCATCACTGCACAGTGAACTGCCAATATTTTTAATTTGAAAAAAAAAATATAAATCATTTTATTAAGTCGTAAAAATATTTTTTTTTTCATATAGCAGAAGGACAGTATTTCACACATACCAATTTTCATTGTTGTACAAGGTACAGTAATGGAGGAAAAAAATGTTGAATATTTTCAAAACTTTTACTGCTGTAAGCTGTAACTAACCCCTTAACAAAGACATTCCTATGGTCACTATGGCTTAGCACTCTTTATAAATAATCACTTATAAACTCTAGATTGCCTGTACTATTTGGTCAAGACGAATCTGTCTATATTAGGATGAATACAATACTACATAAACGTAAAGCAGTTATGAGATGACAGACAGACTTGTACTCACAACATATTTCATCAGGTTCATTTTATATATAAAAAATTGTTCACAGACATATGTGGATTCAAAGATTGCCAGCATCTTAGCTGCGAAATTACGTAAGTTAGGAGATTTGTCATTAGGTAATAATTCAAACATTTCCATGCCGGATTTACGAGACATTTTAGAAAGAGTATTGTCCCCTGTGACTCGCCTATGTGTTTGAAATGCGATAAATTGATCGGACTGCATTCCCAACTAATAGTGATTGTGGGTTGGTTTTTCTATTAACATATTCTTCTTGTAGATTCTTTAAAACTTTCTCACTATTCTATCGTGCACAACAAGTTACATTAAAATAACACATTGCTTTATCACATGTAACAACTATTTTATTAATATAAATCATTTTTAACAATTCTAGTTACCTACGTCTGATATTATAATGTTTTATATGAATCTTACCTGAACAGTTTAGGCATTGAACTTTATCTTTATTCATAACGAAATAGTATTGTTTCCATATTTATTGGAAATTAAAAAGTAACCCATAATTTATACAGAACACTAAACTATTAAAACAAATTACGTCAAACCAAAGTAAAATATAAAATAAAATCAAAATTTATCAAAACTAGTCATTACAACATAAATGAATTAAACTACAAACTGAAATATGTATTAGAGTACTAAAATAAATTTAAAGTAAAATAAATTATAAATTGAGTCAACTATAACAAAGTAAGGTGAAATATAGAAAGAAACTCAAACTGTTATTAAAATATAAATCAATTAAATTATGAAATGAAATCTATAGGAGTAACTAAACTGAATTAAGAGTAAATTAAATTAAAAACTAAAATGAACTAAATTAAACTTCACTAGATTAGATATTAAAGAAACTCAAAATAAAACAAAGCTACTCATTACACCATAGATCAATTTACACTACAAAATAAAATCCATACCAAACACTGAACTGAAAGAAAGGAAAAAGGAGTAACTAAACTGAATTAAGAATAAACTAAATTAAAAAAGTAAGATGAACTAAATTAAACTTCATTAGATTAGGTATTAAAGAAACTCAAAATTAAACAAAGCTACTCATTATACCATAAATCAATTATACTATAAAATAAAGACTGTACTGAACAATGAACTGAAAGAAAGGAAAATTAAATAATATTTTGAAAATTGAAAGGAACTAAATTCAAAGCAATTTATTTTGTCCAATAGCAGGCCTATAATTTGTTATATGTCCCGACTCTACTAATGGGCTCATAGATATTCGCTAGTGCAGAGAACCGTAGACCACTTAGTTTGTCAGAGACTATTTTGAGCAGGCGTGTAAAACTCGAGGCCCCTGACTCATATCTATGCGGCTCCAGTTTATGGGGAAACAAGTGCAATGTGGCCCACGTATTCGTAAATTAAACATGAAAATGGAGTGCAGCGTAGCGATTTTGAGGTTATGCATTGGTTGGTGACAGAAAAGAGATGTCAGATATCGGAAAAAGAACATTAATCTGTTCATCGTTCTTTTAATGTAGCCTACTTCTAATACATTGTATTGGAATGTAGGTCTACTACTAATACGTTACAGATTATACAGTGCGTCTAGAAATACAGTGGACTTTCCGGCTGTTTACATGCAAATCTGGCAGTAGGTGCGGCAACTCTCGCCCGGTTCAAGGCCACCGCGGTCCACTCTATCTCTAGACGCACTGTATAATATGACTATTTTTTACGGCCCACACTATCTTATACCCAGTTTATTTGGCCTAATCTGGATTTTGAGTTTGACATGCCTGATCTAGAGCATACAACAGGCAGTGGGTTCACATTACATCCGTAATAAATGAATATAATTATGAACAGTTTTGAGGATGTTGCAGGGGAAGCAGAGTACCCTCAGAAGACCACGGACTTGCCAAACGTAAGTTATACATAAATTCGGGTGAAACGGGATTTGAATCTGGTCTCCCTGGTTTATAAGCCCAGCTCTCTAGCTCTGATCCACAGTGGCGGGCTGAAGCAAAAATTAAAAAAAAAACTCAAAATTGAACTAAGCTGCTAATCAATTAAAACACAGGAACTCAATTAAAACTAGGCCTATTTAAATCATGAAGTAAAAATTGAAGGAAAATATATTCAGCTATACGAAAATAAATTAAAATATACATACGCTTAAAATGGACCTAAATTATTCATTAAAACTTGAATAAATTGAACTATAAATTAAAACCTATACAGAACACTAAATTCAATTCAAAATGTAAAATAAACTGAACCTTAAGTTAAGTAAATTAAACTACACTAAACTATAGTAAGATATAAAAGAAACTCATAACTTACAAACTATTCATTAAAACAAGTCAATTTAACTGTAAACTGAACTCTGCACAGAACGCAAACTGAATTAAGAGTACAATTAAATATGCAGTAAACGACTAAAGTAAACTAAAGGTTAAATAAAGCAACCTAAACTAGTGAATTACCTTGATTTTTGTTCAGTTAGTGGGACTAAAAACGTATGTTTTGTGTTGGGACTCTTTCCTGAAATTGCGTTCTTTGCGGCTTATTTATGACGATGAACAACTCCGCTCTACTGTCGTCAATGCTGCTGTTTCAGTGATATTACAAATAAGTTATCAGTTTTTGGACGATGCAAATCAAATGTCTGCAAGTGGGGTTATTCACCGCATGAATGCGGATAGACCAGCATGCGAACTTCAATTCAAAGAGCAGTAAAAGCCATAAAACTCATTGCATAAACAATTTGGGTTTAAAAGATCTGCTGGGCCTGTGACGTCATACTCAACTCTCTGCCATGTATACAAATTGCATTAAGAGTCCAATGCGTAGTAATGTCTATCGATCAGGGCGTCAGTTAGGAAAAGCCCCAGGGATCCTTCAGGCCACGAATTATATATACCATTTTGTTAAACAAATTTACTTGATGTTTTCGCTCGGATTATATTCAGGGAGTTCCTTTACCAACTGACAGATTGACTTCGAGGTCCTTGATCATGGGGAATAAATACATTCGCTATTGACACAAAAGTAGAAGGAAGAATGGGAGAAAGAACACAAGAATGGAGAATGAGAGAGAAAATAGAAGAATGGGGAATGAGAGAAAGAACGCAAGAATGGGGGATGAGCAGAAACACAAGAATGAGAGGGAGAACACAAGAATGAAGAATGAAAGGGAAACAAGAGAATGAAGAATGAGAGGAAGAACACAAGAATGAAGAATGAGAGGGAGAACACAAGAATGAAGAATAAGAGGAAGAACACAAGAATGAAGAATGAGAGGGAGAACACAAAAATGAAGAATGAGAGGAAAAACAAAAGAGTGAAGAAGAGAGGAAGAACACAAGAATGAAGAATGAAAGGGAAACAAGAGAATGAAGAATGAGAGGGAGAACACAAGAATGAAGAATGAAAGGGAAACAAGAGAATGAAGAATGAGAGGAAGAACACAAGAATGAAGAATGAAAGGGAGAACACAAGAATGAAGAATGAAAGGGAAACAAGAGAATGAAGAATGAAAGGAAGAACACAAGAATGAAGAATGAGAGGGAGAACACAAGAATGAAGAATAAGAGGAAGAACACAAGAATGAAGAATGAGAGGGAGAACACAAGAGTGAAGAATGAGAGGGGGAACACAAGAATGAAGAATGAGAGGGAAAACAAAATGAAGAATGAGAGGAAGAACACAAGAAGGAAGAATGATAGGGAGAATACAAGAATGAAGAATGAGAGAAAGACCACACGATTGAAGAATGAAAGACAAAAGGAATGGAGAATTATAAAAATGTAACACAAAATGAAGATATACATCTTGAGTACACACTTTTAACACTCTTATCACTAATGATTTGTTAAATTCGTTATACAACTTTCCTGTGTTAATTAAAACTGTGATTAACTGAGGTAAATTACCATAATAGTTTCAATTAATACAGGAAAGTTGTTCATGTAATAAATTTAGCAAATCATTAACAGTAAAGAATGAGAGAAGGCGTAAGCATAAAGAGTGAGGGAAAAAATGGAAAATGGGACAAAAACGTAAGAATAAGGAATAAGAGAAGGAACACAAGAATGAACAATAAAAATTAACACAATACTGAAGACAGTAAATTAACACAATATTAAAGAAAGAGAAAGAACACAAGATTGAAAAAATAGAAAAAACAGAAGATTGAAGAAATAGAAATAATACAAGACTGAAGAAAGAGAAAGAACACAAGATTGAAGATAGAGAAATAATATAAGATTAAAGAATGAGAAAGAACACTAGATTGAAGAATGACAGGGAATAGAAAATTGAAGAATGAGAAAGAACACAAGATTTAAGAATGAGAAACAATACAATTGAAAAATGAAAAAGAACGCACTACTGAAGGATGAGAAAAAAACGTAAGAATGAAGAATTAAAAAGAACACAATACTAAAGAATCAGAACGAACACATAATTGAAGAATGAGAAAAAATGTACGATTGAAGAATTAGGGAAAAACATAAGAATGAAGAATCTGAAAGATCTCCAGTTCGAAGAATTATAAAGAGCACAATATTGAAGAATTAGAAAGAAAACAAATTGAAAAATTAGAAAGAGCACAATATTGAAGAATTATAATACCAGATGGAAGAATCAGAAAGAATACAAGACTGAAAAATTAGAAAGAATACAAGATCACAAGATTGAATAATAAGAAAGGACAGAAGATTGAAGAATGAGAGAAAATCAGAAGACCGAAGAATGAGAAGAAAGATTAAAAAAAATGTATGACAATAGAATAGAAAGGTAATATAATGGGTACCAGGAAGGATAAGTGAATGAATAAATCAATAAATGAATGAATGAAACAATGCAATGATAAAAAATATAATAAGGAATGTAAAGCGTTAAAGAAAGAATAAAACTTAAGCACTTCCTAATGCCTTAAGTAATAATTTATTTCTATGCAGGTTAATAAACTAGAGCCCGCCGTAGGTCATATGGCACAGCAGCGACTGCGGAATGGAAGATCTCGGGTTTTCGCCCGGACGGAGGCTGTATTTTATAGTCATCATAACTTTCAATAATTCTCCAGGGAACATCGAGCCCTCTATCAAATTCGGTACCTACCTGTTTTTACAGGGGGTAGAAGCGATCGAATCGTAGTGTAACTGCATCATCTTGCCGAGGTGAAGGAAACATTTCAGCTCACTCTCTATCCCTCGTGCAGCGTCAAGTGACATTTTTAACTTTTATTTTAGCAATTACATTTATATTTTATTTTCCTTAGCTCTCATCCAGAAGAGGCTCCTCGTTTATAGACAATGTTTCATTACTGTGAATCCGCGACAAAGGATCCACAGTTCTATTGCCTTTTGTTTAGCTCTAATTTTTACCTTAGTGTCTGGTGGTTAATGGACACAACTTCCCGAATGATGCTAGGGCGAAGGATATAGGCTAATATAGACTGGAGAAATTCCATGTGCAGCGTTCTTTGGGTGAGGCTGAAGACCTGACAGTAAATTTGTTGGATGCATATTTAAAGAGTTGCTACTTGTCTTAATAATTTGAAATAAAGACGGTTTTTGTATTAAAATGATTACTTTCTGTATTTCATTCCATGTTTCATTGACACGTATATAATGAACAGGCTTCGATTCTGGGCATAGAAACGCATGAAGTTCAGAAAGCACGGGCTATAGTGTTGTGCTGGTCGAGTGGAGTGGGAGATGGAGCACGCCGTTACTTTGTGTCTCAACATGTAAACAGTCCGTCACAGTAGGGCACAAAATATATTTCACCCTGTACAGATGCAGTATACTTACTTACTAGCTTTTAAGGAACCCGGAGGTTCATTGCCGCCCTCACATAAGCCCGCCATTGGTCCCTATCCCGAGCAAGATTAATCCAGTCTCTACCATCATATCCCACCTCCCTCAAATCCATTTTAATATTATCTTCCCATCTACGTCTCGGCCTCCCCAAAGGTCTTTTTCCCTCCGGTCTCCCAACTAACACTCTATATGCATTTTTTGGATTCGCCCATACGTGCTACATATCCTGCCCACCTCAAACGTCTGGATTCGGAGGCTTATTGTTAAGTTTCGTAACAAGCTGTTTTTTACGGTGATGGGTTGTTAGCCCTTCGCCCAACCCCCAAACTGGAGGACCACCCCTTATCGGCTGTCCACGACTGCTTATTCAATATATTCGTAGCTACCCTCCATATCTGGAGGCCGTCTCCCTTATCCGCAACCTGATGACGCGCCATGCCATGGTGATACAGATGCAGTATATACAGTAAATTCCTAATAAATGTCTACCATTAAAGTATTAACGTGAGTTGTAACCTTCAATAAGGTGTCCCTACGGCGAAGCCTGTTACACGTACCGCAGCCAATCAGTAATACACACAACGGTAATGCACATTACGGACCCACCTGTGCTGTTGCAGTCACTCCTCCACACGGGTCATGACGTCATTTATACTCCGTGTACTCTAAACCTCATACTGATTTATCTGTGTCCCTAGGCCGAAGCCTGATAATGAATATGATAAAATTAATTCGACTGTTTAGGTGAAACCGCTTTACAGAAACAAAGTGATTGATGTACAGGAAGAAGATGTGTGAAAGATCACTTTGCTGTATCAGAGAAGTTGAAAACACACATTTCAGTGAAAATCTCGAAATCTAATTTTTTTATCAACTTCACAATGTTTAATTTATTCTTACAATAAAAAAATAAAATTGAAGACAATATTCATTATGTGTAGGCTAAGGAAATCTTTATTTATATGAATTGCGATAGCCTATTACTAATTTTAATAATTTAACGGTTTTAAAATCAAGTCGACTTTTACAACGAAAAGCGACGTCTTAGCCTATTCGTTCTTAACCTTTGACAAATATAGACCGAAGCCCGCAATCCCGTTACTGATGAAAGGAGGACTAATCAAGCAAAATGGCTCAGAACTGCTGATCTGCAGCGGAAATGTGGGAGAGCGCTGCGTGATTGCGGAAGCGTTCAAATAGGATTGTCATTTGTTCGCAAGTCTTTGTTGGCGTTGCACGAGTCTGATTTCTGGGTCTAGCACTCAGCCAACTTGAAATACTGCGTTAAGGATATGAAATGATGACTTTCCAAATTGCTCAAGTCGCGGAATGAACTCCACGTAGCTGTAGGCTACGTAACAAAGTTACTATATACAGATTTTACGGACGTACCTTGCCTGAAAATTACTGAAATGGGATTGGAAACGTTATGCAATCGCCTTCCACTTTCCGATACCGAAAAATAATGTCAGAGAATATTTTCTTGTGTAGGAAATATGGAAAGAAAAAAATAATAAACCAATGATTGATACAAAACTGAGGTTTCGAAGTGGCACTGCAGATGAGTGACGGCCAGTGTTGATGGTGATGATGACGAAAATAATAATAATAATAATAATAATAATAATAATAATAATAATAATAATAATAATAATAATAATAATAATAGAAGTAGTCGTAATAATAACAGAAATAATAATAGTAACAGTGATAATGATGATGATAATAATAATAAAATAATAATAGTAACAATAATAGCAACAGTGATTATGATGATAATAATAATAATAATAATAATAATAATAATAATAATAATAATAATAGAAGTAGTCGTAATAATAACAGAAATAATAATAGTAACAGTGATAATGATGATGATAATAATAATAAAATAATAATAGTAACAATAATAGCAACAGTGATTATGATGATAATAATAATAATAATAATAATAATAATAATAATAATAATAATAATAGTAGTAGTAGTAGTGGTAATAATAACAGAAATAATAATAGTAACAGTGATAATGATGATGATAATAATAAAATAATAATAATAACAATAATAATAATAGGGTCATTCCATATCAAATCAACAAGGCACTCAACCCGACCGACTCAGATTTCTTTCAAATTTTGAGGGTTTGTTTTACCTGCCGCGCTAACTAAAACTGCCGAGTTTCATATGCCCTGTGCTTTTCGTTTTCTGTCAGTGGCGTTTCAAACATGAAGAAAAATCATATTTTTGTAAGCACGCCGCTTCAATTAAAATTATATATCTCAACAACGTCTCCAGATAAATTTACAAAAATTGGGTGATACATTCTTAATATGTGATAGTTTTTATTGCTTATATTGTTTTCTACATGTATTCAATTACACTAAAAAAACATGGTGAAACAATTTTCATATATTCATATTTAAAAATGCAGGGGTTCTATTTTAATGAAAAAAATATATAGTACGCCTCAATTAGTGATATAATGAACTGATAAGTTTCAACTTGGAATCATCATAGGTTACAAAGATAAAAATTATTATGTCACAGCAAGCGTAAGCTAACCGTATAAGTCGCGATAATTATGTCCCACACATTCGTTGTATTTAATTATATTTGATCATATTCTTGAATGGCACTATGTAATTTAACATGTAGTACATAATTCGAATTTTTTAAATTATTACCTGAAATAAATTATTGTCCCATGGATTTTATTAAATCTGAAGTTCTGTAAGAAATGCTTACCTTTCATTGCTGAGATGAAATAGCCTGATCATCTTTCCAGACAGGATGCTGCGTTGTTTCAGCTGCATTTTAAAACTGCTTAGCAAGTATAATACCCATCCTAAACAGCAGGACTGTATGAAACTTGTGTTCCAGGCACTGCGGTGGATTTTGCAAATCGAAGAGCAAGCATTTTTTCCTCTTCAGTATAGCCTTTTTTTTTTTCGCATAAGCGGTATTAATGTTTGGGAGATGATCCCTTGTCCAGTCGTACAATTCCCTAGGTGTAGTTATTTATTTATCGGATGGTCTCTGCAAACTAGCATAAGCCGCAAACCTTTTAAGTGTCCCACCTACAACGTCGTAGGTCTTTTGCCATGCGATATGCAAAAATAATGCAATTCTGTTGGAAATCCAAAATCTTCTCCATGTAATGTGAGGTTCAGGAAATTTTTTCCTATTTTTATACTAAGCAGAGAATCCATCGGAGAAATATATAATTTTTGTGGTGAATTACAGATGTTTGTTTTAATGACTCCATTAGATATCTTTGAAACAGATGTACAGCTGTAGTGTCATATTTCGGGCAGTGTGAAATTATTACCAGATTTTTAATAGAGACTGTATCGGATGACGATTCGTTATAATATATTACGAAAGTATGAATGGTTGTCTGCACATTAGTCCTGTGATATAACTAAATTTCATCTTGGATTACGAAATAATAGTTTTCAGCGAAGTCGCATAACACAATAAGCAGGCATGGCAGTAGAAATGATTTCATATCACGTAGAAACTTACTTTGTCCAGATGATATAAATGAGTGAGTCAGTAAATCACCAAGTTTCTCCAAGAGACAGTCGAAAAATTTGTCTGTGGGTTTCATTATAGTCTCAAGCGTTGATCGGTCAGTCGTCATCCACTGCTTGTAGGTCACTGATTCACTGAAGTTTTATACGAAACATTTCTCTAAACCCTCTCTTATTTTGAATGGTTCAGGACATCCTGTACATTTCCTGAACAAGCAATTTATATGAGGAGGATTGCACACCATAGTAGCCAAGAAATGTTAAGTTGGAAAGTATAAAGAAAAATTTTCTTGAAATCCACGTAGACCTGAAACTTTAATAAATTGCTTCCAGCATAAGTTTTACATTCTGATAAGGACACAAACACAGACAGTATAGTCCACTAACTCCAGCTAGAATACAATTTCTTGGTCAGGGTTAGAATTTTTAAACACTGCATATAATTAATTTCTGCTCATGTGATTTACTCCCTGATTCTTTAATCACAACAAATATTTCTTACCATGCATCATTCTGCTTATCTCGTCAGAACAACAGAATTCTTTAACTTTACCGGCAACAGCCGCGAGCAAGGGTTTTCCAGGTTTCGGATTTGGTGAACACAAAATTCCCTTTCCCTTTGCCAGGAGTTTGGCTTTCCGAATTATGTATTCGAAAGCTGAAAGAAACTCTTTTTTATATTATTTACGCTCCAGCTTTTAGGTAGTAGTGTTAAAATGGTGTTTTTCTCACTTTTACCTGAATTTTGAAAATTTTCCTGCAACTGAGACAAAATTTCAGAATCAGAAAGGTCCTGGTTCCTCGGCATCTTTAATATCGAAGACTTTGTCTTTTACAATATTTTCAAATTTCTGTCTCTTATATTTTTCTTGTTGTAGCCTTTCTTGTTTAATAAGGAACACACCTTGGTCAAAAAGACTTGTATTTAATGAACTTACATTTGCTGTAGAGTCGACGTATTCTTCATTACTAGAGTCATTATGAGGATTCTGCGTAATAGCATTATATTATATTTTTATTTCTTTGCGACACATAGCGCACACCTTTTGTTCCTGTTTTAAATCAGGAAATACATTAAGCATCCACGATATAACACTTCTTAAATTTTTCCTCTAATTACAATGCCTTGATTTCTCGAAGGGATTGCAGCAAACATAGACCTATAACTTAAAACGCGACTCCATTACATCGCACAAAACTACCACATACTACGAAAACTAACGACACTGCACTTTAAACAGATTGCACGTTTTGTATAAACTGAAGACTGTATAAACTGCCACTCATGACGGCCTGACAGATCTACGACGCAGCTTATCAGACAAGTACGAACTCGCGCGCATGCAGTGTTGGTGTAAGTCGGGTTTAAGTGCTACAAACCAATACATTGATATGTTTTTTTACTGATATTCCCGAAACGTTTCCAAAATGAAACTTACACCAAGGAGAGAATACTCTTACCTCTATAACATACATTTTTCGCGAAATAATTTATGTCCCGCATTTATAGATATTTAATGTTAAAATGTGTTTCACGTGACCATTCAATAAAGAATTCATTACTCTGATGCAAGCTTATTTTTATTGAAACGTATGATCCCTTACCTTTAAAATAAGCCCAAGTTTAAGATTCTACCTCAATTAGAAGATAAGTTATGAATTATTTTTATTGACACAGTATGCGACATTTTTACATTTTTTCTCGTATTGACAGAATTGCTGTATGGATATCGTGCATTATTGAGGGCTAAAATTTTACATAATTACTTAACTTAAGGTTCTTTACCATCCCACCAAATTTAATGAAAATCTGAGGTGGTCGGGTTGAAAAGTCCACTTTTTTGTGTTGATTTGACATGGAATGTCCCAATAGTAACAGTAATAGCAACAGTGATGATGATGATAATAATAAGTAGCAGTAGTGGTAATAACAGAAATAATAGGTAATAGTAACAGTGATAATGATAATGATAATAATAAAATAATAAAAATAATGATAATAATAAATAATAATAATAATAATGATAATAATAACAATAATAATAGTAACAGTAGTAGTAACAGATTTAATAATAATAATAATAATAATAATAATAATAATAACGATAATAGTAACAATAAACAATAGTAATAGACTAGTATGTACCGTAAGTATATGTAGTAGGTTGGAACCTCATAAGTGACACCTATAAGACATCATTCATGAAGCAAATACGCTAGAAGTAGAATTACCAGTTCCTTTCCTCCTCCATTACATACATCGCTGACTAATAATCAGACTTGAGAAGTATGCAAACAGTTGTTCTTTCTCTGACACAAATCTGGTGGCTGGTGGCAGTGCAACTCTATTTGAAATTTAATATTTAAGTCAGTGATGTCATTATGATATTTTGAGTGGTTTTGTGACGCAAAGAATGTAATTGAAAACTCCACTGTTATAATTGTAAGTTTTTATAAACTAAGCTCTAGAGTTATTATGTCTTACTTCTAAAATATAAGTCACTATTGGGCTCAAGTACATGTCTGTTTCATATAAGAAGAAGTCATTGTTTTCTATTATCAAATATGGCCACGTAATCATTTATATTGCAGGATAAAATAACCACTGCAACAATAGGAAATATGTGTAAAAATGTCTTATGAACGGCTTATAAGAATAAATCAAATAAATTAATAAGGAAATCTAAAATATGCTCTTGTATTCTCTCCTGTTAAAAACACTGGCCTTAGCACTTGCGAGGATTGCATTTGTAATACATTCTAGAAACATAAATATTTCTGCACAGAAAAAAGTCACAATTGCATCCAAACACTCCAGACATGAAGGCTAAACTGTAACGGAAAGGTACTGAAAATTTCACGCTATCAGCATTGAAAGCCGAAATGTAATAACGTAATAAACAGCATTGGATTACAAATGTATGCCGCGGGAGTACTGAAGGATTAAAATAAAATATCCACACTTAATATTGATTCACTTATAATTCATTGGGGTTACAATATACAATATATGTTGTAGCGCACTGAACAAAAAAAGACTCCTATTATCACTTAAACTTTATATTGAGAAAAATTTCTCTCTACGTCGCATGACGTGACTAGTGCTTATTGAAAATAAAGAATGTCACAGATAAGTTAATCTCTCGGGCACATGCTCACTTCGGAAACCCAACATAATATCTCGTATACCGCACAAAGTTGCATAACCAACATGTCTCCAAAATATCTTCGAGTTTTATTCTCGACCTCGTAATAGCAGAACCTGGTTCTGATTCAATGAATTCTTGAACTACTTGGTTCACCCGTCGAAGTGCCTGACTCCAGCAATGTTCTGACTTTAGACACGTGAAAAGTAATTGTCAATGAAGACGAGGGAATATTTAAATTCTTCCGATATCAGGGATTTTGCAATTTTGGTTGCGGAACTATCTTCTCTGTGTAAGATATTAATAACTTCAATCATTATGTTATAGTCTTCCCAAAGGTCTTTTTCCTTCAGGTCTCCCAACTAACACACTATATGCATTTCTGTATTCACCCATATGTGCTACATGCCCTGCCCGTCTCAAACGTCTGCATTTAATGTTCCTAATTATGTTAGATGAAGAATGCAATGCGTGCAGTTCTGCGTTGTGTAACTTTCTCCATTTTCCTGTAACGTCATCCCTTTTAGCCCCAAATATTTTCCTAAGCACCTTATTCTCGAACATCCTTAACCTCTGTTCCCCTCTCAAGTTTCACAACAATACACAACGAAAGGTAATATAACAATTTTATAAATTTTAACTTTAAGTTTTTTGAAAGTAGACTAGAAGTCAAGAACTTCTCCACCGAATAATAGCAGGAATTTTCCATATTTATTCTGCGTTTAATTTCCTCTCGAGTGTAATTTAATATCTGTTACTGTTGCTCCAAGATATTTTAATTTTCCCACGTTTTCAAAGGATGAATTTTCAAATTTTTATATTTCCATTTCGTACTATGTTCTGATCACGAGGCAATCATACAACTTACGTTTAGTCCATAGAAATCCAAATTTCCCATTTTCTGACTCTGCGAAACTGCTTGAGACAGTGATTCTATGTCTTCAATATTCGGATTTTTATGGTATCTTGCACTGAATAAAACACTTTCGTTTGTTATTATGGTGTGCCGAAGTACATATGATATTTCCATGTAGGAATTCTGCGTTATCATATGATGAAGGATGGATAGAACAGAGAAAAATTCTCTCCGGCATCGGGACTCGAACTCGCGTTTTCAACTCTATGTGCAGACGCTTTATCCACTAAGCCACACCGGAATCGAAAACGCGAGTTCGAGTACCGATCCAACATCTGTTCTATCCATCCTTCATCATTTTCGTTCTGCTTTAATATGTATGTGGAACAATTTGCAATGAGTTACATAGCATTTTTTCCCTTTCTTACCGAATTTTGTTAACAGCCTTTGAATCGTTGACACTGTTTACTTACAGCATATAATATTCGCGAGCTATGACGATCTGTATTAAATGTACTATAACGTTTTTTTTATTAACAGAGGGTAAAGAATGTGACTGTTTACCTGTTTTGAATACACTTAATGTGAGTAGATTGCTCAGTTTTCCTCTTCATTTCGTCTACGCCACGACTTCTGTTTGCCACTCCTTACTGTTAGTTTGAACTATCTGTACCTCCCCTACTTCTGGTGCGTCACGTTATGCCAGCTCTAGGCATAAGAGGGAAAGTGAAAATAACTGAGGAACCCCCCCCCCCCCAAGTTCTTCTCGCTTACAGCACCTTATAAACAAACGCAAAGTAAGGCTCTGTGTAACAGTGCTGGATTTTAGGCGACCAGTTAGAGCCGAAAGTTCGTAAAACCTAAGATGCCCGCCTGATGCAATCCATCACTGATATTCCTGTCTGCTCGTACCGCACCAAAACATTACTGCCTCAGCCGGGAAAGGTGGAATGGGGACTTAAGAGTGGTCTACAGTGACTCAATCGAAGTAATAGCGCCCAGGCCTGCGTTATGCTATGTCTGTGTCGTTAACATCAGTCTCGATAATATGCAACCGCTGGCGCTGCCAATGCATACTGATAGTTAGAGCCTAGTGTTTGGTCACATTGAACTACGAGTTTAGCGAACACGTACCTACGCTCTCCACTGTTTTGTGCAACGAACGATGTGGCAAGAACCAAACTACTGATACTGGGCATGTATAAACTTGTACAGTCAGCTCACGAAATAAATTATTGTATTCATCTGTAAAACACTGTTTTAGGAAATGATGAAGGTTTCTATTATAAGAAAAACATACCGGTACATGATTTTTTTATAGTTTTAAAAAAGAAACAGGCCTATGTAGTAAATTATAATAAGTAATAAACAAAACATTGCAGGACTCTCACAGCGATAAAGAACTAGAACATAAAAACAATAAACTTTACGACTATGATATTCAACCGTCCCCTTTAAACCCATTATGCTTACAATGTATGCCTACATACATTTTAAAATTTCCTCTCCTTTTTTCGGATAAGCAATGATTGCTCTTCGGAAAACTTCCTACAATTTCAGAAGAAGTTACTGGTGTATACATAAAATCTGATGCATCTCTACATGTAATGGCATGATCCTCGTCCACCAAAACATGCAAACCTCTACAAATTGTAATGGGGTCAGGTGAGGTGGGTTGGCTTGTGTGTATATGGTTTGTTGTTTATTTCAATTTCCTATATAGGTTGGCTAAATAGTTTTAATCAGGTTAATAATCAACATCAAACCATGTTACGATAGACACTCTTTTACTATTATCTTCTGCGCTGACTATACAAAACGTGTCGTGTGTGAGAGCTATCATCTATACCTCATGACACAGCTAACCTGTTTTCTTTACTGGGGGACAAACGCTGGCTTTACTGATAATAGATGTATCAGCCAGAACACTGATTAGCAGTAATGAAGGATTAATGAATTGTTTATATTTTTCATATGTGTTTTTCCAAGTAAGCTGTTCATCATCAAATGGCTGTGCTAAGGATCTTGTGCATCTTTATGAAAAGGATATCCTGATAGTTTCGATGTCAACATACAAGCTGCAACCATTTACGAACCCGACATATCAGGAACTACTCCAGGACTTAGATGAGAGCTACATTTTTTGTGGTTTCAAAACCACAAATAGCAAGTATTTTTGTAGAGATATAGTCCCAACTCACACAACTTAACAGTTTTGGTACCAACTTCCTAGTAGTTGGGAGGCCGGAGCAAAAATATCTTTGGGGATGTCGAGACGTACATGGCAGGATAATATTAAAATGGATTTGAGGAAAATGGGATTTGATGGTAGAGACTGGATTAATCTTGCTGCTCAGGATAAGGACCGATGACGGACTTATGTGAGGGCAGCAATGAATCTCCGGGTTCTCTAAAAGCCATAAATATTATTATTGTCTTTATTATTTTTATTATTATTATTATTATTATTATTATTATTATTATTATTATTATTATTATTATTATTATAGTCTCTTTTACAAATTTCTAAATTCGTGTCAAATGCCATGCCACCCCGACTACGAATTTCTAAATCCACGTCATGTGACTTGGTTTAGGGACATGCGGGAATGTCTATATGAAATCTAGATATCCAGGAAACCTTAGCATAATCGACTGATGTGGATGGGAATCCGTTTCGCTGGAGATTAGCTTAATAATACACATAGTGCTATGAGATCATTCTGTCCCTTCAGGATAACGACAGTGATGGATTCAGATTTATATTGATGTCTATTGTCTGTATTTCTGGTCTTGTCCGAGGCTGACCATATGACTGGGATGTTCAGCTACTTGTAAACTTTTATGTTTCTTTTTAATTCATATATTTATGATAAGAATGAAGGCGGAACGGATTAATGGATTCAATTTTTGATAATGACGACTTTTTACTTTATTTTAGTAGGTTATTTTACGACGCTTTATCAACAGCTTTGGTTATTTAGCGTCTGAATGAGATGAAGGTGATAACGCCGGTGAAATGAGTCCGGGGTCCAGCGCCGAAATTTACCCAGCATTTGCTCATATTGGGTTGAGAGAAAACCCAGGAAAAAACCTCAGCCAGGTAACTTGCCCCGATCGGGAATCGAATCCGGACCACCTGGTTTCGCGGCCAAGCGCGCTAACCGTTACTCCATAGGTGTGGACATGACGATAAAGATGTCATTGATGATAATGAATGGAAAGAAGAAAAAGAAGAATAAGGCACGTGCAATGGCAATGTTACAAAAAGACATACGTTCCACATCATCACAACATTACAAAGTTCGGAAACTAGCACTGAAGCTTGGCTAACATTGAAAACATGGATATGTAATAGGTTTATCCGAGTTGAGAAGGGATTGGATTTTTATTTGAGTGGTCTCGATATTGACAACAGCTGCTGCTGCGCTTCAAGTGCGGTGGGAAGATAGCTTCAGGCAGACACGGATAAGAGAGCTTCTCAACGACTCCCAAAGGAAATTCGTTCCCTCGAGTTGTACATATTACGTGGCAATTGTTGCTGAAGTAAGTCAATCCGCCAACTCGGTTGTATTATCTCTGTAATAAGATTAAGGATTTGCGTATGTAAAAAAGGCGAAAATTCTGCATACGAAACTCGTGTGTACTCAAAGAGCGGATACCGTGTTTGTGATCGACTGGTCAACTATACAGGAAGTTTCGAAAGTGGATGGTCAAAAATATAAGGACGAAAATTACACAGTACCATAAGCAAAAATTATCATCAGTCAACATGGATCCGCAAATGAGCCGTTTATGAAACAATGCCAAGTTTCTACTCGTGATATAATGGGTTGTAAGAATAAACATGAGTATGTAGTACATACTGGACATTTTTTAGTAAATACTCTTGTTAGTAAGAATAAAAAAAAATTGAGTACTTATTCATTTCCACTACATACTCATGACATGAACGCATAGTAGTATATACTCAAGTGTCCATCTTGTACAGAATATATACTCATGTTTGGTGAGAATAAAAACTACGTAGTATATTCTCATTTTTATAAGTTCATTCACAAGTTATTCTGAGTATGGTTTGTAGCAGGCTCAATTCTGAGTATTTGTTGATTTGTGTTCAGTTTAAAGTTAAATTAAAAAGAAATGGTAGAATTTATGAACGATGTAGTGCCTCATGGAAAATATAGAAAAAGACGAATTTCAAAAGCCTTTAATGCTTCACAAAAGTGAATGTGAAATTAATTAAACGCGTATTTGTTATTCATAAAAAACATAACCTATAAAAATATGAATGGTTATCAAATTAGAAGGTTAGATTGTATTGTTAAATACAATTAACATTTACAGTTTATTTTGTAAAATTTGAATTGCAAAATTCAGTTATTTGTAACTTTAAAATTATATATATAAAATTGCTCCATAATTTAAAAAAAATACAATTAGCATAACTGGAATTCTAGAAATGGATTGTAATCTCTATCCAACATCCCGTAATGACGATTTCCCAGTACTATTTTCTTGTTTCCTGTTTTATTAACGTCACTTATCTGATTCACTCTCTCTTTCATGTTTATTAATTTATTTACTTATTTATTTATTTATTCATTTATTTAATTTATTTATTTTATTTATTTATCTCTTTACTTATTTATTTAATTTACTCATTTATTTCATTTAATTATTTAATTAATTTACTTTATTTATTAAATACATTTATTTAATTTATTTAATTATTTAATTAATTAATTTTATTTATTTATTTCATTTATTTATTTAATTATTTATTTAATTTATTTAATTACGTATTTATTTATTTGTTTATCCATTATTAAAATTTACAAAAAGCAAAGCATAAACCACTGCAACATGCAGATAGCATGTGAAAGTCTATTAAAAAACTAAGCATCACAGTGCAATGTGGTCAAAGAGGATAGGTAACACGAGCATATACTAACTTTTAAACGATCAAGAATGCTGTAGAGATGAATATACTATATTCTCGTTAGGTCAAATGTCTTTATTCTTACGAAAATGAGTAAGTTCTAGTGGTTACGAGTATATAATCACAGGAAGTGCTCATACTCATAAGTATAAACCATAAGAAAGTACTTAAGCTTTATTCTTACTACCCAATGTTATAAAATTTATTTTATGATTTGTACTGGAAGACAAAATTAAGTAAAAATCAGGGATAATGTTAAGTTTGTGGTAAAGTTACAATAGAGTCCCGATTATCCGGACTATACAGGCGGGATATACGGAGGGTGAGAGAACTGTGTGGTTTTTGAGCCTGTAGCCTTAAAGGAATAAAGATCGAACCCAGTATATGGAAAAATGTTACTCACATGTAGGCCTACATAATAAACGAGTTTTTATTCATAATAAAGTACAGTATGTAATTCACTTTTAGAAACGTAGTTATTGTTCAGTACTGTATATACATAAGCTACACTACTATAATTAAAAAAAAAAAGCGATCTGGATAAGATAGAAGACCGGATAATCGAAGTTCGGATAGTTGCGACTCTACTATATTACCATTGTTATAAAAATTCATTTACAACACCAATATAAAACACATATTAGTCAGTTTAGAGATTCATAGAATTGGATTGTGAGGCCTTTGCTAAATGATCTTCGTAATCATACACTTGCTTGGTTTATTTCATTTTGCTTGCACCATCAAAAAACTCGCTCATCCATAACACATCCTCACGTGCTACAATACCGCTTCTGCTGAAAACCGGTTCCTCGTGCATGAATATGTACGCGTTTCACTTCTGCAAAGTGCATACAGACAGTTCAGAAATGTGTCCATCTTTAAACTAGTACTAGACGAACTAAAAAGACAATACAATTTTAGTGTTAAAATTTCAACACGAAAAATGAGAACTTGGAATTGCTGCTGGGAAACACTTTCATGATACGCGAGACATAAATAGCAATACAGTTACTAGTTTAAACCAGGCCTATTTGAAAGCTAAAGTAAAAATAATATTTTTGCTAATCTCCTGTTTCTCAGTTCAATATTTATTCAACTAACAGAATCTTCAGTTACAGTCTTCTTGAATGAGAAATAAGTGGAATATACATACAGGTACGAAATAAACTGATCAAATAATAATAATAAACTGATCAAATAATAATAATAATAATAATAATAATAATAATAATAATAATAATAATAATAATAATAATAACAATAATAATAACAATAATAATAATAATAATAATAATAATAAACGTATTTCTAAACGACAAATAGCTCGATTAGGCTCACAACATAGGCTACTAAGAATAAGATTCAAAATACGTAAATTTAATTAAATATTTTTTAAATATAATTTTCCCTAGTAAGTTACAACATTCCTTCTATCTGAAATCTCTGTATCTTCAAATCTGATGATGAATAACACACAACAACGAAAGCGAATCTCAACAGTTGACACGACGTTACACGCTCTTAGGGGAACTGGGTAATGATTTGCGGTGAAAAATCCGATTTTTTATTTTGTTTTAAAAAAGTACAAATATTGCTCTTTAAAAGAATATATACAGAATGAACCATAAGTAATGTCATTAATTTCAGGAAGTAATTCTTTTAAATATATCAAACAAAAAAGTTTAATACAATTTCGCTCGTGTTTGCTTCCTTTTCGAGAAAAATATTGTTTTATATAAAACGTTTTATAGTGTGTTTTGGGAAAACTATTGATTTAATTCTGATATGCTCAGTCAGTTTGAGAGAGGAGTATATTATGATCATAACTGATTAAAATAATTTAAGTTTCTTCTTTTAGATGTGCAGAAATTTGATACGAACAAATGTAAGTTTTTGTTCTCAAAAGTACCTAACTTTGAAATGTTACATTTGTTCGGATCAAATTTGTATATATTTAAAGAGCAAAACTTAAAATTCTTTCAATTATTTATTATCACAATATAGTGCTCTGGCAAACTGACTGAGTGTATTGGGAATTAAAGCAATATCTTTCCCAAAACACGCTACAAAGTGTTTTATATAAAACAATTTTTATCTCGGAAAGGAAGCTAAAACGAGCAAAATTGTATTGAAGTTTTCTGCTTGAAATATCTCAAAGAATAACCACCTGAAATTAATGACATTACTTACGGCTCACCATGTATTGCGGGGATATATCTGGAGACAATCCCTTTAAATTGTATCTTTAAATATGGTGGCGCATGTAGTTAATAGATCCGTTTTTTTAGTGCAGTTTTTCGTATGTTAAGATTTTTCTCTGAAACTACTGAATCTACTTAATAACGTTTTTACAGTATTTTCTACAAACTATATTCTACAATGTAGATCTACAGGTTTATAAATATCACACACATAACATAATTATATAACCATGGCAATTTTTATTCCACTCTGAGCTCTAAAGACATAGAAATCTTGAACTAAACTTTTGTACTGAAAGTTTTAATCGTAATGGAGTCACTACTCAGTCCCCTTAAATGTATCGCACTTGGCTCAACGTTATCCTGAATAGCAGCTCTATAATGCTTGGGCACCTTGCTCCCCTGACATCGAAGTTTCTTCTGAAATATTGTGAGAAGTCTAATCTATGAAATTCAGTGAATAACGTGGAGACACTGGTTCTAGAGATGATAGTGATGGTTTTGTTGTTGTTGATAGTTGTGGTATTTTTGACGAAAGCGATATGGACAACAAAAATAGTGAGAATGATGATCGTCCTTGAAAATCATCTAATATGAACGCTGTTGGAAGCCTGCTTTGAACGCCATGAAATGTGATGGAAACGCTAGATCCTCTGAGGTCCTCACCGTGACACCTGCGAGAATAGATGCCGCCCCAGAGGATTAACATAATGGCCATTTATAAGACAGCTTCATTATCTATTACGTTATATAATCCCTCCTACAGACCCATTATTCCCTACGAATAAGTCAGAACAGACATGTTAACTAGTAGAGTGAATTGCGGTAGGGGACACGTACAGCGTCTGCTTGTATCTGAGGTGTCTGGAGCCAGACTCGGAAGTATGCATTACGATGACTTGTAACTTTTAATTCCTGATCAACCTTTATGACTGGTTCAACAAAACTGTTGTCGAATAGGTTTTCACGAGTAGGTATGTGAAATACTGTGAAGCATATTTACGTTATGAAAAATCTATGTAACATATAGTTACGTGTTTATAAAAAGAATACGCCAATCATTTGATTACATAAACAGAAAATAATATGAATTTCATTTATACAGGTACATTCTGCAAGAAGTTTGTTCAAGTGCAATATGAAGAGGTGAGAATGATATAGTCCTAAGCCACACAGATAACATTTTACAGGACGTGTTAAAGGTTTAGAGTCAAATGCTATTAGGTGCGGTATCATAATTTTTTCGGCGTATACTTACGTCATTTTTTGTAATAATTGTTACAATTCTTTAGTAGTAGCTTCCCTATTGAATCGGTCGGAGCTAAAAGGAACTAAGTCAAAATATGCAGCTTTTGGGTTATGCAACCATTTGAACAATGGATGTTATGCGCATCGAATAATGGAAGAAGGAACTAAGACTTTTAAATGTTCTTTGGTCTTCTATAACATTTGTATTATTAATGGAATGTTTTTTGCTTCTCCTGAAAAAGTTGTGAAAAGTGACTTAGTTCTTTTTAGCTATTTATGAACTCGCACAAAAATAATTTTTCTTATAAGTGTGACTTTAGACCAGGCCTGCACAAGGTTTGCGCTCTCCGAGCCGACCCACACCTCATGAGCGGAATGCAGATATTAGCTGCGCTCTGTATAAGGGTGGACTGGAAAAAGGGGTAATCTCGTACAAAATATATACAAAAGGAAGTAATAGTACGAGTGTTCATGAAATGAATTCCCGTTCAGTGTTTACAAAACTATCTTGGACTATTATTAATTAATAAAGAAATATTCATTTTACAGAAATAATAGAAATTCTATAGCTACTTAAATATACAATATCATTTTGTTGATTATTTTTATTTATCAGTACATGAAAACGGGGTTTTACTGAAAGGAACAGTACTGATCGTAATGAAACATCAGTTACAGATGTTCGATGCCTGCCATTATTAAAGTTGATTATAGAAAACAGTTGCTCTTAATATAAACGTTGAGCCAAACGTAGCAAACATTTTCACAGCCAGCCTATGTAGTCATGGAAATTATTGCTAAGGTTTAGTCATGTAAAACTCAACCAGGCTAGTAGTATTATTCAAACGGTCTAGGTCACATTGAAGATCAATAAGTTCGAGCTGTAAATCGTTAAATGTTATGTTTTATTTAACGACGCTCACAACTGCCGACGTTATATCAGCGTCGCCTGTGTGCCGGAATTTTGTCCCGCAGAACTTCTTTTACATGCCAGTAAATCTACTGACATGAGCCTGTCACATTTAAGTACATTTAAATTCCATCCAGAATCGAATCCGCAATCTCTGGCATAGAAGGCCAGCGCTATATCAACTGCGTCAACCAGGCCGACCTGTAAATTGTATGGCACTGTTTCAACTGGTGTTGAAGGAATTTATTATGATAACGTTAAACTTCTTTCCAATTAAGACAAGATCTTGGGAACCTAGAATTAAATTCCTTTTTGAATTTCAATTAACATTTGCACATAATCATTTAATATGGCTTCATCATGAGCAGTTTCTATCGTTGGAAAGTGAGCCATATTACCTTCTCGAAAGTGACTTACGAAAAGTGTAAGTTTACAACTGAAATCCCGTACTTTATTCAACATATCAACAATGAGCTGGCCTTTTCCCTGAAGAGAGATATTTAAATTGTTGAAGATTAATAAATTCTAACGTACCCTACCTCATGTAATAATGGAACTTTCAACTCCTGAACCATTTTACTGCAATCTTCACCAACAAAACCATCGTATCTCTATGTGTGGGACTAGTAATGATGCATTATATTATGTTTTCCTCTTTCTTTGAAACTTTTGTTGCAGATAAATATTGACTCCAGCTGCTGTGAAAAAATAAGCATTTTCCCAAGTAATATATTGAAAGAATTTGCCTGATGATCACTTTTCCGTCTTTTAGATTTCTCCATTATGTAGTCGTAGATAGGGAAAGAGAAATAGCTACTGATAATACACACTACACCAAATAGCTACGTGGCTTACGTCATTCCGATGTACCTTTCCGGCGAGTTGTTACGCACTCAACGAGCGCCGTTTGTGCAGGTCTGCTTTAGACTATCCCATTCTCACTCTCCCTATACACATAAGACTCACCTAGAGGAACGTATTTAGAAACCTAAATCCACAGGCAAATCTTCTCGTGTATGGACGAAAAATATTAAGACATTCGATCTCGAGGCAAGTCTCCGGAGTTCAGCGCCTATTTTAATTTTTCAGGCTCTAACAATCTCCAAATTAAGTGGGAGAAAAAGCAAACATAGTAACAAACGATACTGTGAGCATATGGTCGAGATTTTGTAATTTTTTCGTCTTAAGTAGTTCTCTGGCACGTCCTCAGGTTGCGGACAGAGGAGACGGCCTCCAGATATGGAGGGTAGCTGCGAATATACTGAATAAGCAGTCGCGGACAGCCGATAACGGGTGGTCCTCCAGCTTGATCGAAGGGCTGACAACCCATCATCTTAAAAAAAACAGCTTGTTACGAAACCACAACATGAGTCTCGGAATGGGACTGATTCTCTGCCACGACCATAGCAAAGATCCAGACGTTTGAGGTGGGCGGGGCATGTAGCACGTATGGGTGAATCCAGAAATGTATATAGTGTGTTAGTTGGGAGACCGGAGGGAAAAAGACCTTTGGGGAGGCCGAGACGTAGATGGGAAGATAATATCAAAATGGATTTTAGGGAGGTGGGATATGATGGTAGAGATTGGATTAATCTTGCCCGATGGGCTTATGTGAGGGCGGCAATGAACCTCCACGTTCCTTAAAAGCCATTTGTAAGTAAGTGAATAAGTAAGTAAGTAAGCAGTTCTCTGTAGCGAAATGGTGGCAAGTTATGGAAGTGGAGATTTGAAAAACTATTTAAAAATGACCAACATATCAACTCAGAGCCATTAAGAACTAGTATTTTTAGAGGGAACGCATTTCTCCACGGGGAATAATTGATTTCAACGACATCTTACGACTTCTTTGTGAAGTCTGAACTTGCATGGATAATCATCCAATTCATACATAACTCCCGAAGGTAAGTCTATATAGACAGAGTAAATATCCCAAAAGTGTTAGCGTATGTGGGGTCCTTAATAGAGTCAACTATTTCAGGGGCCGAGAGTCATTCAGAAATACGTGAATACAAACAAGTGGTTTTAAACGAAGAGAAGCGAGTACGTGCAAGGTTATGTGAACAACGTTAGCTCCATTGAAAGAGATTATAGTTGCAGCGGTTAAATTTGTAATGCAATATGTAACAGCGTCAACAATTTCGAGGCTGAGAGTCCTGCTATAAACTGCATTCCAAAATACATTACATGGATATATTGTATATATTATTTCATAATGTCACAATTTCAATAACGTTCTCACATCATTCAGTTGTCCTTTTACAAAGTTGGCTTGTTAAACAAAACGCCGTAGTGTTGCCGATTCTGTCATTCTCCCCTACTTGAAATATCGTTATCAAGATTTTTATTGTTAAAGACCGTCAGACTTATCACATTACAAGTGTGATAAACACAAAAGTGCTGTTTTTTTACATAATAGATGAACGTTTTCGGTTACACTGAACCATCATCAGATCATTAATAAAATTAACCTATAGATAACATACATAAACAAACAGTGAAGACAATCTTAAATGTGAATAGACCTGAGTACATAATAGAATACAATGGTTATGAAATTACAAGTAAAATGGGTTAAAATTATATGTACCATTGTATTCTATTATGTACTCAGGTCTACTTCACATTTAAGACCTATGTCTTCACTGTTTAAAAATTTAAATTATGGTTTATTTAACGACGCTTGCAACTGCAGAGGTTATATCGGCGTCGTCGGTTGTCAGAATTTTGTCTCGCAAGAATTCCTTTCCATGCCAGCAAATCTACTGACATGAGCCTGTCGCATTTAAATACACTTAAATGCCATCGACCTCGGCCGGGATCGAACCTACAACCTCGATCATAAAAGGCCAGCGCTATACCAACGACGCTACCGAGGGCTACTCTTCACCGTTTGTTTTTATATGTTATCTGTAGGTTTATTTATGATCTGATGATGGTTCAGTGGAACCGAAAACGTTCATCTATGATGTAAAAAACACCACATTTGTGTTTATCACACTTGTAATTTGATAAGTCTGACGGTCTTAACAATAAAACCCTTGATAATTTATACAGATTATCGGACCCAAAATGGTTTTCAAATTGAAATATCGTGATTTCTCTTGTTTACTCGTGTAAAAAACCAGCTTCGTGGGAGTAAGTCTTTTTATTACAACAAATCGCAATAATTGGAATATAATATCACCGGTCTATTCCCAACAGAAGTTTTTAGAACTGCTTCTAGGAAGAGGAAAAGGCCGGTAGAAACACGTCGCACATGGCGATTTCTCTGAAGGCGGGTGTGCAAAACGTGCTAAAATTAAGTAATTGGTTTTCATAGTAGCTATCATCCTCACTCTGTGATGGAGAAGAATATTTGTTTTGTAAGATCCTTTCCTGAAGTGCTGAATATTAGACTGAAATTTTGAAGATTAATGTAATTCCCTTGTATGAATAATTCAGAGCTTTTCTAAGTTGCAACTTAATTTATAGCCATCTTGTAAGAAATCTCCTTGAACAATAAGCAAAGATTTATTCTCTAAATACGTCTCTATTGCATTTTACAAGATATTTAAAATACTATCTTTGATACATGGAACATCACATTTTCATAAAATCGAACAAGTGCTGAAGTTTGACCTAACTATTAATATCATTCTCTCACAACTATGCACTGGGAATGGAATTTGTAACGCTTTTATGACTTGATTTAAACACATAAATGACAATTAATGGAATATCACAGCCTATTATCTAAATCTTTTCGATGGATTCAAAAATAAGTTGCAGTTTGATGAATGCATTTATCAGCTACCCAAACAATACAAATACGAGCAACTATATTGTATTCTCACAGATGTATTAACTTTAAAATCAGATGATAAAATCACAATAAAATTTATCGATTAACTTTAGCGATGTTCAATTGGCTATTTATGCACTAGTTAAAAACCATCACCATGTCACTCATTTGTTCGAACGCCGACCGTCATCTATCCGAATCATTTATGACATTCAACAATATTTGTCTTGTATTAAGATAGTATCGATAACAACCTCTTGTGTTGTACTAGTATAATGTAAACCTCTTCTCTAGACGAGACAGTGACTATAATTAAGATTTTATAGTACTATTAAGATTTATTTTGACATGTTCCATATTCTAGCTGTGAAGCGATGTAATAATGCCATGAAATGAAAATAAATAGAATACAATACAAAACTATCCGAAGACAGGTTTGATCCTCGTGACACCAATAAAACATCACCAGGGCCGAGTACTTATGGAGATTGCGAAAATCACGACATAATAGATATACAATAGATTTTTACTACTAATCTTTGCGAGTTACGTGATTCTGATAAATAATATGCGGATAAAACAATCGCGACAAAACGCGAAATAGAGTTCTAATAGCGAAATATGAACATATTAGCGAATTATTAGTATTGCGTCGTTTTATAGCGAATTTCATATTCTGAGTTTTTTTCGGATTTATTTTTTCGCTTGAATTTGTTATATATCCAATTAGGCTACATTATTATTCCAGGTGTTCTGATTACATTAGTAAACTCAAAAGACGGAGACTTCATCATTTCACTAATAATTTGGAAGTGTTAATTTGAGGGCTGCAAGTTTTTTTTTTTTTTAATGAATGTGTGTTAAATACTGTCTGAACCCAACAAATACTGTTTATTGGCCATACCGCACCTTTACCAGAACCCAACGAATCTTTAATGTTAATAATCTAGAAAGTAATATTCGTACTGCGTTAATACTCCAATTCCAAAATAATTGTATTTTCCAAAATTTCCATTAATCTCCGCCAAGAGTACAAATCAATCTCCAACAATCTCCGCCGACACCAATAATAAAAAAACACAAATGATAAAATTAATCTCCATAAATACCTGCCCCTGGACATCACTGGAGGCAACTAAGCCAGGAGATAATGGGGTATGGTGGCCAGTTTCTTTCCTTCTCCATTGCATACATTGCTGACTAGTAACACATTACACTAATAAAACTCAGATGTATACAAATTGTTCTTTCTCTGACACATATCGTCAAGTGAGATGCACTGCCTGATAATAGATGTAGATATCAGCCAGAAACTCAATCAGAGGTAAATAAAATAGAAACAATAAAATACAGTCTAGGATATATCAATGCCAAAACTTGAACTACCACATTTTATTCTTTTTCTTCGACAAAGATTAGGAGCAGGACTAGTTCCGGCTTTTTTAAAGTCCATCTTTTCCGTGGGCGTGTACAATCAATCTCTCTTTCCTTGTAGTCGAAAGATAAAGACTATTGCTGGAGTCGTTCTTCATCCATCTTTTCCACGTGGCTACCTCATTTTTTACTGTAGTTATCGATGGGGTCTTCAATTGGTGCAATTTTCAATTGAGAGGCCTAGTGAAAAAGGGATCCATACCACATTCCTGTTCATTTTTAGTTTCTTCGATATTGCGACATATCTTGCCATTTATCATTTCACTATGAACTTTCAGTCTTGTGTATGTGTCTACCGGACATGGAAAGCATTTATAAATGTCTTTTCTTCACTTGAAGATAGAATCTCAGTAGAATAAATGCCTCTTCTACAAAATTTAGTTTCTGTGGCATGAGTCCCTTTTCCACTGAGCCCCTCAATTCCCAACATATATCTTTATTGCGCAGGCGTTACAACCTCAAGCAATCTTTCACCGCAATTAGATATTATGTCATCTCATTATCAGTTATACGGCTCTCTTTGTCTTTCTTTATTCACAGGGTTAAACGAGCGTTGAGTGACTTCCGCCGAATTTGGAATAGACACTAAGGGTGCTATTCATAGACATTTCGCAGCACGCGCTACGAGCGTGCTAAACTAGCCCCGGCTATCTACTGGTTACTTGTACAGAATTCAAATCATATCATATCGCTAACACTGGTTTATGAATCCAAAAAAACTCTGATCACCCACCGGAAGCCCGCGCTAAGAATGTCTATGAATCGGCCTAGACTGACTTGAACTGCCAACATAGAAAACAAAAAATCACTACCTGATCAAGAGCGCCACACTCAATCGCTTTCACCTTCATCTTGACGACAATAAAAGCTTAAACTAACCTAACCTAAACTGTCACTAAAATCCTAAACTAACCTAACCTATCTTGTCACAGATTCGCTTATACAAGGCATAACAAAAGCCTAAACTATCCTAACCTAACCTGTCATAGTTTTGTATATGCAAAGCATAATAAAAGCCTAAACTAGCCTAACCTAACCTAACCTGTCACTAAAATTCTAAACTAACCTAACCTAACATGTCACAGATTTGCATATACAAGGCATAACAAAACCTTAAACTACCGTAACCTAACCTGTCACAGATAAGTACGTAAGACATAATAAAAGTCTAAACTAACCTAACCTGTCATAACACTATTTTCTTACCTCTACACACTTCCCTGAGGTATGAAAATGGCCGAATTTCTATCCCGTTGGAACATTGCTAACTAGCGTGAAACGTTCGTAATTTCTCGTAAGTTATGTTGGTACGACATGTAAGGTTGCTGAAGATGCATATATCCGCAATAGGAAAAGAAGTTACTCAACGCTCGTTTAACCCACAGTTCACACTTCACTACCATGACGAATTGTTTTATTGACAAACACGGACTTCCATCATAACAAAAGTCGAAAGAATAGAACATATAGACAGCGTACACCACAATCTTTGGTAGTCTACTCTAGATCAAAGAAACTACAATAAACTCTGGCATAATAAAATAGGATGTTATAGGTATTACATAAGTGACAAACAAAAGCTGAAGAAAATGACGTAATGCCATGCTTAGAATACCTGCAGACATAATGTAGCTACAGACTGAGGCGTCGGAAAGTCGTTGGCAGTCTTGAGACAAGATGGAGGGTCGAATTTGATTAATCTCCCCTTTCGGAAGATGAACACGGCAACAAACAGATCATTACTTTTGACGCCGCAGAATAAAAAACACGTAACTCTTAATGGATAAAAGGACTGAAACGACTTACGTTATAGATTAAGAGTTCTCCTAACGCCAAGTGTCCATCACTATCAGAAACAGAAGACAAGAAAACAACTACGTGATGAAATATGAAGTGAAAACAATCTAAAATCGATTAGCATTTAACAGTTCCATTAGTTATCTACATGTTGTTCCAAAGAGCTTTCTCTTAGACGTGAATAACATTTCTATTCAAAATTAAATTATGTCAGAAATAAAGAAACGAGTATTATTACAAACGCATTACATGAGAAATTACTATAACTTATTAAAACTGCCAATTTTATACTTGTAATGACTTTTCTATTACCACTGCCAAACTGTTGTACTTACCAACATAGAACTTAAATAAAACTGCATATAATAATAATAATAATAATAATAATAATAATAATAATAATAATAATAATAAAATAATAACAATGATAATAATAATAAGAATAATGATAATAATAATAATAATAATAATAATAATAATAATAATAATAATAATAGCCGTCCAAATCATGGATTTAAAATATCGACATCCTAATCAATTCGAATTAACAAAAACATAAACAAAAAAAGGTAAATTAATGTCAGAAATATGCATAATAAATTTAAAAAAATTATGATCTGCAACAAGTTGTGGTAGCTATCGAAACGATAAGAATTTATTGAAAAATAAATAATATACCGTGATATATTACAAAGATGAATAGAGATGGTGATTGATGATGTTCAATGAAGATTTTAAAATGGTTGATGCAATATTGTCTGAAGAGTCTTTTCAGGAATCTTTAATTTTCTGAGAATCTCCAATGTAAATTAGGGAATTTTAATAATAATAATAATAATAATAATAATAATAATAATAATAATAATAATAATAATAATAATAATAATAATAATAATAACAATAACAATAATAATATGTAAATTAGGGAATTTTAATAATAATAATAATAATAATAATAATAATAATAATAATAATAATAATAATAATAACAATAACAATAATAATAATAATTATATGAAAAGTTGTGTTATTACTTATTCCTTGGATTCGGACAATTTTCATGAGAATGTATTTTTAAGTGGATCTAGAACTGTTTATCATTTTGATTGGATGCTACAAGGTGGTCCGAAAGTTTCTCACCCTCCAATATTTTGAAGTAACTGGTCTAAGTTCAGAATTATCATATTTATTTCTCAAGAGTCAAGTAATACCTATGTATAATTTGATGATCTATCATGATTTTCAGTAATTTATGTGACGTCTATTATTGCTGTGGCACTTCAAAATTCGTTTTAGGAAACTCTTAACCAAAGTCATAGTTGTTTCTTGGTCAATAACTGCCCATTCTTCCTTGAAACTTTCAATGAGCTTTTGTCTGACGCATGGTCTATGCTGTCTAAAATCATTTGAAAGCAAATATTTTATAGAGTAAGTTATAATACTATAAAATTGAAACAAAATAATTTTTAAAGAATTTTGGATCTTAATCACCTTAATGTCAAAATATTTATTTGTTCCTTCCGAAATATTTCTATTTTAAATTTGGGTTATTGTGAGGTTCGCAGAGCTTCAGTTTACATTGCTCTTCAAGTGTAGAACGAATTCGAAAATTTTGCACCATACGGAAAATATAAATGTTAGCAGGGTTTAATTAAGTACGTACAGTAATTTTCAATGCAGTAATGTTTATGAAGTGTTTATGAAAGAAATATATTTTGAATGATATGAAAGTCTACTTCCCTGTTCTGTCGAATAAGTAGTAAACAAATTTCATGTGAGAAGCTAAACTGTCAAATATGCTGAGTCGTTCAACGGACCGGCTTGCGTGCTCAACTTTGAAAGAGACACATACATATAGGAGCAGAGTTGCAAATTTGTCTCTGGTGGGCCGGAACGGAGATGTTTTCATTTTGCATAGAGATGGTCTGCCATTTCATAGTGCCATTTCAACTTCATAAGCTGCAGGATTTGACTTGTTACTCTTGTGAACAACGTCGTAGTCGGCACAATATGAAGCTCGAGTACATCATCCTGAACGGAACTCTAGGGAACAGCGAACAGCGTGCCAGTGATATTCATCCAGGCTTTATGAGATGCTTCTCGTTCAGAATTTCTGTAGAAAATACTCCAATTTTGTTTTAGTAAGCTGATTAATTTAATTTTCACAGTCTCTAATGATTTGTTACGAGACTTACTCTTTCGTTACATTTAAGAAAACTAGTTAAGTCCTCTTGCTAAGGAAACATTAAATTTGAGAACAAAAACATTTGTGGAGGGTAAAATAATACATTTCGAGTTTCAATTAAAATAAAAACATAATAAATACAGACTTAGCAGCGAATAAACACACCCTCCGTAAGTACAGCAAGGTCCGAAAGTCTTGTCACCCCCCCCCCTTTGTTTGTATGTTGATGTGCATCCATTTTGAACATGTCATAGCAGATGTGTGACATTGGTTGATACTTTACGTTTCAGCTTGTTTAGTGATCCAGAACATCAGTATGGGCACCATCATTGTCGCGGGACAAAGTGATGGGTCCTGTGTGAAATTTTCCGCAGCAAAGGCGGTGTAATTTCCCTGAATGTCTCCCTAACAGATTGTTTCGATCTGAAATTGTCCGGTATCGATGTTTCGAAACATGCTGCTTAATTATTCCTCACAGAGAAATCATCTTATAGTAAGGTATTCGATAACACCCAACCTACAGCATAAACGCATCACGAAGTCACAGGGATTCTATGAATCCCCTGTCACTTATTTAATATACCCTAGATAGGCCTACCATTTTCTAGAGTCAGACTGAAATTGTTTATTAAAATTTTGTTTTAGAAAGTGAAAATTGATTTTCCCAACTTTTAAAATACTATATAAACCTACAAGTAAAATTATTGTTTTCTAACACTTCAATTTTGTTGTTCTAAACAGGATTTTGGAACTATGAATTTTATAATTACTGTAATTTCTTTCTCACATAGGTTTCATCAATAACACATCGCATATATTGGCATATTCTCAATATTATCTGTCTTAAAAGAGTGAGTCATAGTGAGAGTTGATAGTAATTATATTTATCAACATGGACTCTGCCATCTCGTCTTCATAGCTATATATTTGACAGTAAGCAATGAAAAGGAAAACATCAAGTTATCCATAAACTCATGAGTTGTATCGTGTGTCACCGATGTATCCAGTAATCATGAAACCCAAAGAACCATTGCATGGTGTTCAAACAAATTAATGCAGCTCTGGTAAATCGTAAACGTCTGTCTGTCGATATTCTCGAGTCCTATATATTTATCAGTTGCTTTCTCACATTTTCATTCATGGACCGACAAATAGGACTGAAAAGTGTCGCGGTCTGTTAATATTCTATAATGATTCACAAGTACAATCTATAATCAACGTGTACGTTGCGTGTCCTTTCTTTGGCTTAACTTGGTTTGGCTTTTCGAGAGCGGGACCAGGGACAATTACTTTTACTTAAGCTTATATTGGCCCATTCTGCTCCCTATATATGCGATGATTATTAAAAACCAAGTAAAACGAATGGACAATTCAAGAATCTCCAAAATGATGATGCAATATCAACCCAGAGGACATCGACGGTTAGGAAGACCTTTTAGAAGACTGCTAGATGGGGCCGAAACAGGTCTACACAGGCCTAATTCGTGACGGATGATGAGGATGATGATGATGATTATCCAAGACTGACAGGTGCTCTGGGTGGCATCGATGAATCCGATGCTGACTAGTGGGCCATCTGTCTCAGTCCTGACAGAGCCAAGTCCCATCCTCAGGCGAGTATCTTGGTAAGCCCTGGGTCTGAAAGTCCAGGCCCTTCCTATATTAGCATCGGAAAAGTTTTTACGGAGATGGATCGTATTTATGCAGTTTTCCGAAAGGAATTTTTCATTGTGAAACTCTTAAAAGCAAACTATACAAAATTAATCCAAAGCAAAATGTACAACATTAATCCACATACCCTAGAAAACCTGAAAAAAAAAAAACATCTCTTCCCTTTCTCAACAGAATCTCCAGCGGGTGACGTGTCACTTCTTGAACAGGTGTGACAGAAATTTTTGAAACATCTAGGAAGACATTCTCAGCATCTCCTTTCTTAATTTGAGTGAGTAATTGAAGTTTTAACTGCTTGTTTCTGATAATACACCGTGTCTGCTTACAGGGATCGAGAAATAAATGCTCACCATTTAAAATAAGTGAAGATATTGTTTTGATTTACATCTGACAAGATGCAGAAGCTGTTTAAAAACAATTGAATGTTCATGCACACGCGCACTAAAGTTTATCGTGGTAACAAGTCTGACGCTATTCATTAGCACATTCCGTCATTGGACCATTCTTCTTCATCGAGGCGACAATCAAAAGGAAATGTGTATCTGTACATGTGCAGAACTTTTATTGTTGGTCAACTCCCCTCCTCCCGGCTTTTCAGCAACATGGGGCTTCACTCCATTACTTTGGAGCAGTGCTTGGCTTCGTAAATGCAAACTCTCACAAGAGGTTGATCGGAAAAGGAGAATCCTTGCCTGGCCACCTAGGTCACTCGTCTTGACGCCCATTGACATTTTTCTGGGGCTTTATGACGAGTGTTGTGTACCAACGTGGTACAGTTGACACTTTGGAAGAACTGAGACAACGCATTATAAATGCAGCTGCGCTAATCACTCCACGAATGTAATGGAACACTTGGCAGAAGGTTGAGTACCTTTTGGATGTCTTCAGGGTAGCTCGAGGTGCACACATCGAGTTGCACTGACCAGTCTCAGAAACTTGGAGAATTTTTACATCAACTTGCATAAAAAGTTATGTTATAAAACCATTACTTATACCTTAAATTAGCACTTATTTCTCGATCCCTCTAAGCGGGACACGGTGTATTTTATATTAATAGTTTATGGTGTGTCAAATTACCGATACTGTTCTGCTCATCAACGATAAGACGCTCCATCTGTAACCTGCATCTACGCGCGTCTCAGCTGAGAGCTAGGTTGCAGTGTTGCGGTTTCTGTAACAATATATTCACCCAGAGTAAGCATAGGCCTACAATGAATTTGAAATCCAGCCCTGCGTTATTCTAAAAATGGACCAAACATATTTTCATTTCTTTCCTGATGTTGTAGTCGATATGTCGAAATGTAACGTTGGGTGTTATCACATTTGTGGTGCTGTGCAAAAATCCAAAAATCTTTCGCCATGCTCAACAGATTAATTTTCTTAAATTATCCGTATGAAAGGTATCGAAATCAAATCCAGATTTATTTGAAGGGAAACAAGAGCTGATTTACAGAGATACTTTGAACGAAAATCACACAGGAATTTGAAGGTGTTGAACAAGGAAAAGGTTCTGTTTTGTACTTTTCATGTTCCACTCGTCATTAATTGATTATAATTATGAGGGACATATTTAACCGACGTTCTTATTCCTAAATACGAAGCGTATAAGTTTTCTGCAGTAGAAGATTCTTCAGTGCTATGTAAAGCGCAATATAGGGAGATTCGTTGCCATCAAAGAATCTGGAACTTGCGAAGTCAATAGAAATCTGAAGTTAATAGGATGCTTCCAGTTTGTCGCAAACAATATTCCTTTCGCTTCCCCTCCAGTGAGTCGACCCGACTAAAATTAAATACGCAGACACAGGGATACCCAAATATAGTTGCACTATTTTCTTTTGAAATATAAATAGTGAATGATTAAGATTACTGTCTCCCATAATCCATTGAAAATCAGCCTCTTTACAGTCAAACGTGCACTCAATGTGCTTATCGTTTTTATCTTGGCAAAAATATTGAGTTCATAAGAGAAGATGTTCTATTCTCGACTTGCGAAGGACGAAGCATATTGAAGTCTCGTGTTCGAATTCCGATGACAGTAAGAGACGGCGCTGCAAATGACGACCAAGGAGTAATGCGGTCCCGCGACTGTCGAAATTATACTTTATATGGATCAGTGCTTAAGACAGGCCATGTTCCTCCTTTGTTTCTTTTAGTGGGTTACCTGCTTATTTAGACTTCCATTTTAGAACTGTTTACGTTATTTTAGCCTATGTATTGCACAGTGAGACTAGTGACCAATAAGTTATGGACTTACATTAATCCCTAGATGACTAGAAATCGCGTGCTTCTTCCAGATTTCTCTCTCTCTCTCTCTCTCTCTCTCTCTCTCTCTCTCTCTCTCTCTCTCTCTCCTGTTTTATCATTATCTTCGGTGTATGCAATGGGTAAGATGAAATTACAATGTTGTAGGCCTATATGATTCATTATTTTGAATTCGAGACCAAAAATAAGATATGAATATTTATTCACTGTCAATGGGATGGTATCTTTTATTGTGTTAGATTTAGATTCATATCCACACAATTTTTTAATTGACGGATGCCACACCATGTTTCCGAAGAGCTATTTAATTCTTCTTTCTTTAATTTTAGACGAAAATAGAAAAATTCTTCCCAATAATAATTTAATTCACGTTCTTCTATTCAATGGCGATTCCTCCATGAAGGATATGAGGATGATCCTACAGTTTAATTTCGTGCCTCTGAAGGTAGAAAATATATGTTATCGTATTAATTTCCTTTAAACTTCCACTTTCTGTCGTGAGTTGTCGCCACTGCACAGCTCAGAAATAATTTCCGAGGAACCATCCAAATACCTTACAGCAAACGGTATTTCTAACAGTGAAGTTAGCGGACAGGGGAGGGTGCGGAGGGCGGGGTATGGCTTGAGTTTAACCGCGTTTGAGGATATGACCGCGTATCCTAATACTACTACCCTTTTTTCTGGGTGATGGAGACCCTGTCAGAGACCACAATAAGAATTTTCAAGTACCCTTAAAGTCTCCTTAAATGCAGTTCATTGGTCATTTTAAAGGAATATAATAAACGAAATAATAAATAATTTAAAATGATATAATATAAAAAAATGAAATTAATAAAAAACAAAATTACATAAAAATAAATAAAATAAGCTATAATAAATAGCCTACAAGAATTAACAGAATTTTCAGATGACAGGACAGCCGAAAGAATATCTGAAGTTGTATTTTATCATTTATAATAATTTAACTGTAGCAAGAAATTAATTGCGCAAACGTACGACGGAGCATCGGTAAATATCGGGCAGTACAATGGCTTAGGAGCCATCTTGGCAACTAAAATGGGAAGGAGATTTTAACTTCACTACTAATTTTTTTTAGTAGGTTATTTTACGACGCTTTATCAACATCTTAGGTTATTTAGCGTCTGAATGAGATAAAGGTGATAATGCCGGTGAAATGAGTCCGGGGTCCACCACCGAAAGTTACCCAGCATTTGCTTATATTGGGTTGAGGGAAAAACTGTTCGAATCGAACCTGGGCCACCTGGTTTCGCGGCCAGACGCGCTAACCGTTACTCCACAGGTGTGGACTTCACTACTAATAAATTGCCAGTTCCAGAATGGTGAGTCAAAGACTAACATAGGCTTACTTGCATTGATTTTGCTTGCTCTATTATTATTATTATTGCTATTACTAATATATTATTATTATTATTATTATTATTATTATTATTATTATTATTATTATTAGTTTCTGTCTTGGTCATCAGTCGTCAGTCTCATATCCTACATACAAAACATATCACTAGTCGCCACTGTTTCTATCTTGTCTACTATCAGCTGAGGTACTCTGTTTCGTTTCTCCATATAAGAATTTAAGGTTCCAAGTTGTCTTTGATGATGATAATAATAATAATAATAATAATAATAATAATAATAATAATAATAATAATAATAATAATAATAAAGTATCAGATCATCATCGCTATCGTCTCATCTTTCGTATTACCATTACAACACTACGATCAAGAATTATACAAGACTACCTGCTCCAGTTCCTCTGAGCTCTTCCTCGGGGTCATGGTAGCTCGTGGGATCGGGGTTGAGGATCTGAGATGATGCCAACGCGGAAAGGTGAAAGGATTCTGTAGGCTGTACGGGAGTTCGGTTGTGACCAACAGGGGAATGTGTAGCGCAGGGGGCCTTAGGGCATGCATACCATTTCACTTTGGGTAGTACAGTGGGACCACACAAGCAGTCTACGTGCTAGGGTAGTCTCCAGCCCGTGTCCCTCCTCTAAAGGGGGACTAATACAATAGATAAACATAACGTAAATGGTTTCTGGTAGTAGTAAACTAGCATGATATACTGAGATTTAACATTTTCACACTTCGAAAATTGTTTCATCATCAAGGTCACAGCACTCAGTTTTTGGAAGGATAGCCTATTTCATTTGTTTCATTTAGCTATGCTATTCCAAATATGTAATCCAAGCACATCAAACATACTAGGCGTTCCTGCCAGATTTTCAATGATACGATCTTGAAGACAGAACGCATAAATAAGCCTACTTCCGAAAAGTCAGACATAACATATCTCAGCGCAGGTTAAAAAATACAGATTAATCAAAATTCAGTCATTTCGAAAAAGTTAAATCTCATTAGTGGTAATCTACAATGTTTTACACATAATTAATAACATGAGTGGGAATTTTAACTCGGACGATTTTGTTGAGATGCCACAGGGGAATCGGAACTTCTGAAGAAATTCTCAACACAAGTTACAAATCGAGGGTATGCCGGGGATCGAACCTGAGTCCACAGGATCATAAGTCCAGCGCTCTAGCCACTAGACCACCGTGGAGACTCCTCAGAGGAAAATGGAATACCTTTAAAACTTGCCCTCAAACCGTCGTTTGCTTTTGAAAGTTTCAGTTTAACTGTCTGGAATTTGGAAGCGAATCAGACCAGCAGAAAGTAGAAGCTCTGTCCGTGGCATATCCCTATTGAAACAGAACACACGAAATACAGCATCTCAGACCGACGACGCCCAAAAGACAATAGACTAATGACCGTGTATCTTCATGTCTTGTTCTCCATTGCTCGCAGAACAAAGTGACACCAGAGGCTTTGTATTGAGAGAGTGAACCGGTAAATTGTTGAGCGAAGCAATTCAGGGAATTGAACTGGAAACTGTCATTGGACTGCAAGGTCAGAAAATGAAATGTCAGCGGCCATGTAGGTCGTTAAATCACGCGAAGGTGTCAACAATTTCCTGAGAAAGAAAAGAATAGCGACACAAGGATTCAAACATTTCTCTCGCTTCAATCGGGAACTTACGTCATTCTTCTTTCCACATGTGGCTCCCTTTGAATCGACCGTCGGTAAAAGGAGAATTCGCCGAGGTCCGCCTTGATTCTTAATAGAAAAAAGATGACACTTCTTCCCCCTAATCGGCGTGTCTATATTCTTTACTACACAATTTCTGCCGTTCTTGTGTTATGGGTACAGTATACATGTGCAATAGGGATTGTGATCAAACAGTAGGTAGTCTATTAGTAAATAGTGAAATCTTCTGGTCCTGTAATAAGCATTGTACAAGAGCTCCGCTTGAGACAAAATAGAATAGAAATAATTTCGAGAGAATGAATAATCAAACTTGGACACGCACGTCGCTAATAACTAGACAGTAGGATGCAGGATGACTTATCGTTGAATGTAGATGCACATTTACATTTTTTTCATTCAGACCATTGGCTGAACAGGTTTTAAACGTAAATAGACGACGTCAACATGATACTGTATCTCCGTACAGTCAGAAGGAAAAGGAAAATAACGTACTGTAGTACTATAGTACATACCTTGCAAGATTCAGTTCTCGTCATCATTGATGCAATTACCAGCGTTGCAGTAAACGATATATTCTCGTAAGTTGTCGAAGCTGAATCGTCTTTGCCTATCGCTTAAAAAGTTTTTGTATAGAGAGAATTTCTGAAAAAACCTCTAAAATGGGCATCACTCAATTTCTTTAGAGGAATATTAGACCCGCACAACTAAATGATGATGATGATGATGATTCCTCAGATTTCATTTCAACGCATTTCCTGTGCGATGTAAGTTACTGTTGCAATGTTTCTGTATAGCCTGAGTTGTTCTGGTTTTTATTTCAATTTTACATACATTACACACGATATTGTCTTCGTTAATATATAAAATGTCACTCTCATACTTCTTAATTGCAATTCGTATCTCTGAGCGAATTTAACGTTTTGCCATTATGAATGGATCAGCATAACATATTCAACGCGTAGAGAAAGTTACACAACAAAGAAATGCACGCATTGTATTCTTCACCTGACATAATTAGGAACATTAAATCCAGACTTTTGAGATGGGAAGGGCATGTAATACGTATGGGCGAATCCAGAAATGCATATAGAGTTTTAGTTGGGAGGCCGAAGGGAAAAAGACCTTTTGGGAGGCCGAGACGTAGATGGGAGAATATTATTAAAATGGATTTGAGGGAGGTGGGATATGATTGTAGAGACTGGATTAATCTTGCTCAGGATAGGGACCGATGGCTGGCTTATGTGAGAGCGCCAATGAACTCCAGATTCATTAAAATCCATAAGTAACTAGTACTGTAAATGTAGTGCCTATATTTTATCTATCCCGCTCGCATATGTACAGCTGCTTTATGCACTGCCGTGTGTAGCGTTCTGTCTCCGCCAAACTTTAACGTAAAGCTGGAACGTAACCTCTGCCATTGGTTGATTATCAATTATCCTTTTTCCTTTCCTCTGCCGGAAATGTTTACGTCGCCTGTCGGATATTATGGAACCCAGTATAGATATGAGAAGAAATATAGACGTACCAGAAGAATTGCATATATTTAGTAGTGTTTAAAAGGTAGAAGAATACATCAAAAATTGACTGGAACATTTTTATCGAATAGAGAATAACCGTTAGCAACTCTTATCTTATAACCAAAAAGGACGAAAAGATATAGGGCAACAGAAAATGTTGGAGTTATCAATTTAACATGTATATGAATAGCAACAAATGAATGGGTTTAAATTATGGATGTTGATGATTATGATATTTACTCGGTTAAATGCGGTTCGTTATGTGCTACATTCCAATTCAAAAGAAGAATAAGAACAACTACAGGAACAGTGAGGATAGTACTACACGTTCTATGTTACATGACCGCTGAGCACTGATGTCGCCACTGTCGTTGTATAGACTGCGCGCGCATGGCGACAATATGACTATGGGTCACTGGCGAATACGGAGCGCGGGGCACTGGTGGATCAGAACGGGAATGACTCACCCTGCTATTGTCTATCCAAGCCAAGAGCAGTACTAGATCGAAGCAATATGACGTCACTCACTGGTCTGCGATTGATTGAAAGTCAAACCAATATACGCTATAAAATATAGTTCCGTAAATATTTCATTATAACTAACGTTTTTACACATATTAAATATGTTAATTCAAATCAGTGCAATGTAATTAACCATTGTGCTAGATTAAAAGAAAGTAATGTATGTATACATTAATCTTTTCTTTTTACCATTGCATAGTGATACATTAGTATGCCTCTTGGCTTGGATAAATAACAGTTCGTGGAATCAACACCGGTCAATTTCAACGGACGGGTAGTAACAAATATACGAAAACAAGAAAATGGGAATAGGGCAACAACTATGAATATGGACTGTACTTCATTATGTAGTTCGCTTTCCTGAACTGATATTGCATGACACACAGAAATGAAATCATATACAATGCACGCAATAAGAAGGCAAATTTTTCTTCTCTATGTTGAACAATAAATACATTTTGTAATCCGGAAGCTTAAGATATCACATAGTTATTATAAACGGCACCTTCTAATTAGGGTTACCACGAGAAGAAATTATATAGGAGGATATGAAATCTAAAATAAGAGGACATTGCTGAAAAAAGAGGGCTTTTTAAAAACTGGTATGAACAAGATTAAAGATAAAAATAATGGCTCATCTTAGTCAGTTTTCTCATTAGTTGCTGGATCAGTATTACATCTGTACCTTACATATCGGTGGAGCCCATTTTGTGCACAAGAGCCTGAAGAGACAAACATCTATCTTGTGACAAATAACTATGGATTTGTTCACAGGACATGTTCTTGAAATTATATTTCACTATGGTGATACATTCGACTGCCTCCGTTAGCATGCGATTTCGTTCTTTTGCCCATTGAGCAGATATTAGGGAAAATACTCCCTCAGCTCTTCCATTGTGACTTTTTTATCCAATGTAATAAACATTATTATGGTCCACGGCTATATAATTCGATAATAAAATTTCATCCAGAATTGACTACTTTAAGCAATGAAATTTTCAGATCCAGAATTAAAAAATTTATATGACAGACTTCCCTGTATATATATTATGTACCATGTATTGTAAAACAAGTTTATTTCTATCCTAAGTGTATTTTTCTATTTTATCTTGGTTACTATATCAACATGACCTGCACTAATTATACTACTAATAATAATTTAATATTAATCCATCAATCTAAACATCGTCTCTTTTTTCACTCAGTTATTATTAGTATTAGTATTTACTAATTTTATTACAATCTTTATGTGAGCTTTTTTCTTAAGTATTTTGTCTACAAAGTATGTGTATCTATGTAACGGAACTGTCCCCGAACACGAGCTTTGCTCTTTCGGGGTATTTTAATGTAACGTTTTTATGTATATGTTATTATTAAATAAATAAATAAATAAATTATTTCAGCCTGAGGTATATTAGGGTTATAGTCGGTATCAAAATACATATTTTATAACCAATAAACAATAGTAAAGTGATAATACAAAATAGTGGTCACAGTTACAAATCACATGAATTATGTAGAAGCATGCACATTAGTGAAAGAATGACTCCCATTAAAGATTAATTAGATGTTCCATTTGACTTGGGATAAATAAATAGAATTTTATTGACATATTTTTAAGAGTTCTGAGAAAGTTTCAGTGCTCGCAGAACTATTGGAATTGAAGAATTTGCACCATTGTTTATCTAAACTCAAATATTTGTCAAAATGAACTAGATTGGCTTATCTTTGTGCATTGCAGAATAAAATTGATAAAATAGCTTAGAATCATGAATAGTGACATTTTTAGAATGTAAGAATTCAATGCATGTTAATACGTCATCATATTTTATGTTTTCATGTGCTCCAGCTTCAGCCATTGAAAGCAGTTAAATTCTTTCATAGGTTTTCATCATTTGTTTAGATATTCTATGCATAATATCGTACATAATTCAATATTCATATTAATTCTAGTTGAAATGCGAAATGCTGGACATTTAAATTTTTTTTAAATGCCTGCCGGATAGAATAAAATGATTCAAAAAGAGGACATGTCGTCCTTTTGCCGGACGGATGGTAACCCTACTTTTAATTATATGTAATTATGGAAATTCATTTGTGTAATTTATTAGGATATTTTATTATTTAAGAAAATAGCTACTTAAAATTAACAAGAAAGTGAAAAGGTTTTAGTAATTTATGTGAAATCCTATCTATATCAATAATTGTCCAGCAACAAAAAGTACTATGATAAAAATCTTTCATTTTACAAATTCTTTTCTAATACAAAGGTAGTATTTACAACTAATTGTTAAGTATATGATGTTTTATTAAAAGAAGAATTCATTTCTGAGCAGTACTTTCTTCCTAGTTTTTAAATTATTTGTGAGAGGAACGAATTGTGATTGTATGGGTATATCTTACAAGTTGAATAGAAGAGTGAGATTTTTTCAAAGAAATAAGTATCCCTTTTTTGCTTCACTTCTGTAAGGGCTAGGGTCATTTGGTTTTACAAGTAAATCCGTGAATATTCTCTAAACCCTAAGTGTTTGATAAATGTTTTACAAAAGTATATTTTTTATTTCCGAAACGGCTACGGCCAAGTTAATCTTGTAAGGCAATTCGTATATAAGTCCTAGTTTTTTGCGTGAAGAAATATTCAATTTGAATATAATGACAAATTTATTTCTGCTATACATTTTGGCAACAGAATTGCATTTCTCTCTTTATGTGGCAACAAACTAGAAAAATATTCGAGTAAAAGAACATTTTACGTTATTCTTACAATTTTAGTAACAATTATTATATTATTAGGTAGACAGCGCATGAAGAGAAACCGTCTAACAGTAGAGCAATTTACAGACAGACATACAAACGAAATGATGATACTCGCTTCTCGGCATGAAGTATGTTGAAAATGTACTGTTCCGTATAAATTTCGAAATACTGTATGTTTTTGTAGCAGCACAATATTTCATTTTTGTACCACCTAATTTGAGAAAGCAAACTTGGAATAAAATTACTTACTTACTTACTGGCTTTTAAGGAATCCGGAGGTTCATTGCCGCCCTCACATAAGCCCGCCATTGGTCCCTATCCTGAGCAAGATTAATCCAGCCCCTATCATCATATCCCACCTCCTTCAAATCCATTTTAATATTATCCTCCCATCTACGTCTCGGCCTTCCCAAAGGTCTTTTTCCCTCCGGCCTCCCAACTAACACTCTATATGCATTTCTGGATTCGCCCATACGTGCTACATGCCCTGCCCATCTCAAACGTCGGAATAAAATTACAGGAAGAAATATAAATTATTTGTACCGGCTTAATATTAGTCACCCTTCATTTGTTCAGTCAAATGTTTCTGAAACTGTGGCATGATGCGGATCAACAAAGAAGTTCTAATTCCCTCTGATAAATAATTGAGGTGTTCAGAGCTAAAGTGGATCAAGTCGCAAGTATTCAAAAATTGAGTTTAATTCATTTTCTGATTATTATCTGAAGCTTGATCTTTTCGAGCAATAATGGATCAAATCTTAACTCCAAGCATTCGCCGGTAGGTGACACCAGTCACTTTCGCCTTAGATTATTTGTTCACGATGTTCTGAGCCATAGTGGATCAAGTCACCAAAGCGTTACATCAATTAACAACACAATTGTGTATATTTTATAAATATAGAATTCGAGAATGGAGCAATAAAATTATTGCTAATCAAATTAGATAATCCACTAGAGCAAGTTAACTTTTAAGTCCTATTATGTCAAAACTACGTCTCATGGACTTGATCCACTTTAACTCTGAACGCCTCAATTTTCCAACAAATTTTATTTTTTGAACACATGTATAGACTGAATAATTTCAAGGGAAAAATTGTTCCGGGGCCGGGTATCGATCCCGGGACTTCTGGTTGAACATACCAGCGCTCTCCCAACTGAGATACCCGGGAACTTCACCCGACACCGTCTCAACTTTTCCCTGGTACGTTCAACCAGAGGTTCCGGGATCGATACCTGGCCCCGGAACAATTTTTCCCTTGAAATTATTCAAATCTGCTTTACAGGAAGCTTTACCTGAAAGACCAGATTTACATGTATAGACTACTTTGGGTATGCAGAATGAAACTTTCAATAATGCATAGACTATACTGTAAATGTTATCTCTATAACAACCTTAGAGTATTAATTAGATTCCTAAATTTATTATGTTTTTAGGACAACAGAAGATAAGATAATATTGTACAGGGTAATTTAGATAAGAAGTGGAAATATTAAAGGGGCCGGGTAAACAGGTCGAACTCGCTGCGGTCCAGTTTTTCATACACCACGCGTAGTCCGCTTTGCGCTCTGAGCGAGCTGACGGGAAGGTAAACATATTTTAAAATGTATTCACTTCTTAGAAGGTGATGATAGTTAGGGAGCGGATTTTTATGCGCTAAAAATTTTAAATATATTTATTTTTTATGTGCTGAAAAGTACGAAAATGTCTGCTAAAAATTAAAAAAAAAAAAATTTTGTTTTAAATATGACAAAAATACCTTACTTAGCTTGAAAAAAATGTTACTAGGTACTCACCAACCACACTTGAGTGCTAGTAGTTGGCCGAGAACTGCAGTAAACAACGAAGGTCATCTCCAAATTCTCCATCAGAAATGCTTCCGATTATATCTGAACAACGACTTATACTGTAAAACAATCTTTCCATATCACAGGACGTCAGACGTGCATATTTAAAGAGATGAATGTCACAAACATAAACACCATCAATTTCACCTGCAGACACACCCTCCAATACTTGAGCAAATTTACACATTTTTTTATATCCATTGTTCCTCCCAAACACATTATGGAATTTGTCCCTTACTACTTGTACTTCTGAACCTGGTAGCGAGTGCATTTTAATTTTCACAGAACGCACCTCCCTGTTTCAGACAACAGCTTTTTGAATGTTTCGAGTTTTTTTTATGGTGTCACACAAAAAGCTTAAATTTGCTAATAGGAAAGCCAAATCGTTTTTTAAACAACCATCTTTCAGTATATCTTGAAGGATATCGATTGACGAAGCCCGATAACAAGGAATCACAACAAGATATATTGCCTTACTTGATGGGCATGAGCGAGAGGCGAGAGATTTGTTTTAATTAAATAATGTTTATACCCGAGCTCTTACTGTATCTGTTGTGTTTCACAAACAAAGCGTGGAATGAAATCTCCTTCAGCAACAATAAACATTCCTAATTATGTGTTGCAAGATATTTCCTCCTTGTCCATGTTAATTTATTCTCTAATAATAACACTGATATGCTGCCTAGCAGTTCTCAGAACTTGAGGCGATACTATTACGAAAATGGATACACCACACAGCGCTTAGAAACAGGAAGTAACCAAGAATTCGTAAAAAAAGATAACGTGCTTCTGAGTGATATAATTGATTTAGTTTTAAAATATTTAAAAGTTCTTGTAAAGAAATTATTTAAGTAAAAAATCTCCAAGATTTATATATTTATAATAAATTTCCTGAAAATATGTATTTACATAATTTTTTGTCAAAATATGTGTTTTTATGTGAAATAAAATTCGGGTTTTAAACTTAAAACTTCATGTTCGGAATGTTTAACTTTGTTAGTTGTGTTTTATTACACGAAAAAAGAATATTTAATTACATAAAAATCCGCTCCTTAATGATAGTATTGTCCCTCTGTGTACGAATGCTAAAGGAAGAAGAGAAATTGTACAATATGCGTAGTTTCAATCAGATTCTGCGAAGGCTGAACCTTTAAGGCTGCTTTATTTGAAGTTTTTCAAGGTTGAATAACCGCAGATAATTTATGGCCGGCCTGCTACCCCGGTCTCAAAATTTCTGATCTTCATCGATAGTAAAATTTAAAAAATAAAAGTGTAACTATGTCAAATCCGCATATAGGGGGAACGTTCAAAGAAAACATGCACCACCAAATTTCATCAATTTTATTTCTGGAAACGAACTGCGCAGAGTGATGGGAAACTTAAACCCGCAGATGTCAACAGTATATACAAGCCGAGGAAGAACACTTCCAGCACATTCTATAGGAAGTAATTACATTTAACATTATGCTTTCTTTTCGGTGAACTAGGTCAGAGCTGGTTACAGATGACAAATAGCTGGGCTACAAAAGTCTCGATTGCAGGTTAGCGAGCCGCAAAATTTTCCCATCTCTTATATTAATTCCTATATACCTAAAATACCCTGTAGTTAAATTGTACACTTCAATGAATCTGATAACTTCTTCCGTCACGAACTTTTCCCCCGTTCACCATTCCTTCCAGTATATCCTTCAGTAGGCAGGTTCTTCTCAGCCAGTGTCCCAGCCAATTCCTTTTCCTCTTTCTGATCAATTTCAGCATCATTCTTTCTTCTTTGCAACACTGCTTCATTTCTTATTCTGTCTGTCCATTTCACATGTACCATTCTTCTCCTTATCCACATTTCAAATGCTTCCAGTCGCTTCTCTTCACTTCGCCGTAATGTCCATGTTTCTGCTTCATACAATTCCACACTCCACACAAAGCACTTCACTAATCTGCTCCTTAGTTATTTTTCCAGAGGTCCGCAGAAGAGGTTCCTTTTTCTATTAAAAGCTTTCTTTGCCATTACTATCTTCCTTTTGACTTCTTGGCAACAGCTCATGTTACTGCTTATAGTACAAACCGAATTAATAAAAAGACCCCAGCAGTAACTAAAGTTGATGAATGAACTAAAGCAGTTACAGGAGTAGGAGCTGCTATAGCAGCAGGAAGTCATGAAGAAAATGGAATTTGAGCTCTCTTAGTTATATAGCTGCTATAACTACAAGAAAACAAATAATTTCTATCCCCAAGTATTTGAAGCTATCCACTTACTCTACTGCCTCATTTACCTTCTTTATTATTCTTCTGATAACAATGATCTTCGTCTTGTTTGCATTAATCTTCATCTCATACTTCTCAAAACTGTCATTTTGCTAAAGTAGCACAACTCTTAGTATCGTCTGCTCTTCTGCTAACAACGCCATATCTTCTTCCTCCTATTATCACCCCTCCCATGTTCTAAAACAGTTCTTCACTAAATCCTTCAAATAGATGTTGAACAGAGTAGGTGATAAAGGGCATCTTTGTCGTACTCCTCTTACTATTTCACTTCTTTTTTACTTTTCTCCTATCCTGACTTTGACTCGTTTCATAATGTAATGTTGAATATATTTATATATTATTAAGGTACAAGATTAATCCAAAAATGATAGAAACGGTAATTGACAATATCACAAATAATATAATTCAAGTAAAAATATTTTCAATTCAAATGCTTCAAAATTGAAATGCATTCTTGTAGTTTCTTTCTGACTAGGAATGTAACAATTGTAATGTAGCATGGGGTGTAAGAAGCGCTTTATTATTTTGTTTTCTATTAATATCACTTTAGTCGATATGTTACTGTAAACTCACATTATCAAAATAATATATAAAATAAGTACAAAACATTCAATTTTATTAGTCACCGTTGAGGGCATAGGCACGGGCTTCGGACGGCCCTAGTACGTCACCGCTTGGATGGGCCCACTGTACTACGCGAAAGAGAATAGTGTGCGTGCCATAAGGTCACCCGTGCTACAGATGCCCCTGCGGGCCGCCTCCGAATTCCCCAACAGTGTATAGAATCCTTTAGCTTTTCGCGTAGGCATCACCGCGGTCCATCAACCCCAGGTCCCACCAGCATTATGATCCCGAGGACAGACCCCACGATACATAGTACTGCCACCAGCAACTAATGACCACATAGCATAGGGTCTACATCGGAACAAGCCCGGATTATAGGAAGGAAATGTAGGCCTAGTTGATGTTGAAAGTTGAGAAGTGTAATTGTGATGGCGAAACGAGTCCGAAGTCCAACGATAAAAGTTACCTAGCAATAATATTTCAATTGGTTGAGGGAAAACCAGGATTTGAACCCGTGCCCGCTCGTTTCACGGTCACACATATTAATCGTTACTCCATAGCAGTGGAATACAAAAAAATTCAGACGTTGACTTATTTTTGTCTTCAAAAGCTAGTAAAAATTTTCTTCTTACAGAATAGTGAAGTGCGTATATCAGCTTTAAGGATATGGCTCCAGGCGATTTCTTCTTTTTTCACGTTTCACTGCCTGAATTGAGAGATCGTCCGTTTTTGAAGCAATGCGTTGATTTTGACCCTAGCAGCACGTATCTATAGCGAGGTGCGGCGAATCGAGGACCGATTTCTGAAAGCTAATCTCTCTTGTCAAATCCTTGAGGCTGCAAGATAAAGTGAAAGGCTGTCCCCTGCCTTTCCAGCAACCCGTCAAATGAACCAATCGTCGCCGTCGGAATCTCTTGACTTTTCAGCCTCATTTTATATCGGACAGTTGTCACTGGAGTTCGTTGTATCAACTGTTGGAAGCAAAACAATACTCAGAGTTTCTCATGATCTGTAGAGATATGTAGGCCCTATATGTTATGGCGATACGTGTAATAGCTGTCTTCTTTGTTTCCTGTATATTAGTTTCGGGCTTAATGTTTAGGAATTTAAGGAGGGACAAACACCTTTAAGTACTTTTACGTATTGAAAAATTGGTGAAAATCAGTACTTTTTCCCCCTCAGCAATGAATAAATGTGTTGACATTGAAAATTTTTATGCTCAATATGCGCTCCTTTTGCAATTGTATAATATTTTCAGATTTAGTAAAAATATTTCGTTACTGGTTATTATAAATAGAAAATGGCGCTCGTAACTGATAACTCAAACAGTTTTTAAAATGTTGCAGCGGAACTTTGCGTGTTCACCTAATTGTATGTTATACTTGTGAACAAACCTACCTAGAATTACTGGTTTAATACTTACATTTTATTTTTAAGGAAATATTTCTGGCCTAACAAAATTTAAAGAAATCGAATTAAAATATAAATAAAAACATATTTCTAGTCAAGATATTTAGAAGATTCTAAGTTATGTTGTTCATACGACATTCATGAATAAATATAAGAAAGAATCACTTATAAATTTTGACACTCGTATTTGTGGAAATTATCAACAGTAATCTTATTAAAGGTTTTGATTTATCTAGAGAAAATTAAAACTCGAGTTGGATTTAATTGACTATTACACGATTAGAAGAAAATATATAAAGATTAAAATAAATAAAGTACTCTAATACAATAATAATACAATGACTTTAAAATTCTATTTCACTAATGTTAGTTTCACCAAAACGTCTGAATGGAGCCGCCATTTTCAGTTGACTGTCTATGACGATCGTAAAGCAGATTTTTGCAGTACCGTAAAGAATTTTCAATTTGAAATGTTGGCAAACAAAGAAATAAATGGTAGAGAGGTGATAAAACAGAAGAAAGTATATAAGATTAGAAGAAATAAAGTAGTCTAATACAATAAAATAGGTTTCAATTGACTTACTAAATTTCATTTCGCTAATGTTAGCTTCACCAAACGTTTGAACGAAACCGCCATTTTCAGTTGATTGTCTATGTGGGAAACAAATGACGATCCTGAAGCATGTTTCATAGTACCATAAAGAATTTGCATTTTTAAATGTTGGCAAATAAAGAAACAAATGCTAGGGAAGTAATAAAAACAAACAAATGCTAGTGAAGTGACAAAATTGTAGCGATAAACAGTCATGATTGGTTTAGACACATCCTTTCGTACCGTTTTGTTGGTCAAAAGTAGTATAACGTAGTAAAAGTGTAATAGTCAGGGAAAAACAATTCAATGCACAATCAAGAACGTTTTGTGGGCTCATTCTATACTTATTCATAAAAATATATTCATACACGAATTTCGATATTTGAAAATTATATTGTATAAACAATTTTGAAATTACGGGATTCTTTCGCCATTAAATAACACGCTTAAAAGTACAGTTTCCCTGGAAAAGAATGAGACGATTGAATATTCCTAAGTCTCAGATGTAAGGCACTGCGCATGATCGGAGACCAGAGCACTGATACACAAGATAACGAATATTGAGTTACTTAAATGCAGGCTATTTGGTTTGTTACTAGCATCGTTCCGAAATTCACTTCAAAAACTGCAGAAAATATGATAATATTACATAAATAAAAGATAAATATATACATAAATCGTGTAGTTAAATCGACAATGGACCTTCATGACTAGATAGACACTCCGCACAGAAAGGAAAGCTTTCGTATCGTTTCAATAGCTCAGGCGCTAAGACTTCTGCATGTTGTGTAGATGAGAGCGAGTTCGATTCTTAGTTTACATCAACGATTTTTTTGTCTAAATAACGTTGAAATAGAGTTTTCAAAGTCCTCAGATTAAGTGTTAATGATCACAGACGATACAAAATTAAAAGTTATATTATAAACGTTAATCTAATAATGCATTTATATACACACATATACAATGTAAATGCATATATATTAGAAACAATTAAAATGAAATTTTAAAAAAAATATTGCTAAGCCACACAGACAAACTTTTACAAAGGTTTAGAGTCCTTAGGCTATGTCATTTGCTGAGTAATTATTACAATATTTTATTAGTAGCTTTCCCATATGTGTAAGAAATGCGCTCGCACAAAACAATTTTTGTTAAAAGTGTGACTTCAGTTGATTTTACCTATTTTATCTACGTGTTTGTAATAGTGTTTAATTTAATGTGGATTCAGTTTTATTCATGTTATGATTGAATGAAAAAGCACTGTTGCAGTGTTGACTAATTATATATATATATATATATACTAATTATTAAATGCATCTGTTAAGTAATTAATTGCAGTATTTTTTGCAAAATCTTAAATGTTTAAGTTGTCAATAATATTTATGTACTATGTACTATAAGACGTTAAAAGAATTTGCAATAGATTTGGGATCCTCTACTTTATAATCACTGGTTTTAATGAAAACATATTTTCTTTCTTAGGATATCTACATTTTGTTTCTTATGATTTTTGTTTGAGGAAGAATACTTTTAACTTCCAAGTAAGAATTTTTTGACGAGGTTGAGCCCACTTATAAGTACCAGAAATTGGGCATAAATTGTTCCATATTTTTCGAAAAATTAGACAGTCGAGGAACTCTGAAGAAATTAATTACACCTCAATAAAAAAAAGTTTCACCTGGGATCGAACACGAGATGTTTCGGTTATACAGTGGAACCGACACGCTACTATATGAGCTACCGAGATAAGACAGTGACAGCAGCAGTCCAGAATGTAGATCCCATAGCAGGTATTTGCCATTCTGTACAGAGAAGCAATGATATTTTGTGACTCGAGCTATGTTATGAAATCGTGGCCTTAAATGGCTATCTTCTTCGTGATACTTATTCTGGTCCTTGTCCTTGTTGTGGTCCTTGTAACAATTCTTGTTGTATTTGTCATGCTACTTATTGTTACGTCGATATCGAGTGAACTGCGCTGTAGAACTTTAACTTTCGACGACCAAGAGTCGTCTCATTCCTTTTAAGGGTAACTGTACATCAGTTTTTCAAAATGAAGTTATATATTTTATTTATAGGTATGTATATTTATAAATTAATATTACAGTTTATAATATTTAAAATTTCAAGTTATATAAATTTATGAAAAGAATCGTGAAAATATACAAAGGATTCCATTACATCCATAACAGCACTAAACAATCATAATTCACAAACAAAATAATTGTGGTCTGTTTAACTAAGTTCAATTAATAGATTATTGGCCCCAAATGACATCCTCGAGCATAAATAAAGTTCATTTCTTGCTTCAGTCATCAAACAGCAAGGCAGGGAGCACACGTATCAAAGAAGTGTTCAGTAGTGAGAAGTAATTACACAGCAAGAATAGCTTGACCTTAGAAGTGAAATAGTGAGAAGAACTTAGAGGCGCGGAGATCGACACTGAATTATTATTACTGGTTATTATAAATAGATAGATTAATAATTGGAGCTTTTAACAGAAATAGAAGAAATAGTGGGAGGAAACAAGACTATGGAGGAGACGAGGAATTATTATGTAGATTAGAAGTTATATTGGCAATTCTTCTAAAAATCGACGGAGCTGAATGAAACCCCGGTCCTCCAAAAATGAGTTAAACCAACTAAGACATTAAATAGCGAGTTGTTGAAGACTGAAATAAATTAGTTAAGGAACTATATTAATGAAATTAATCAGACACTCAACGATTTGCTTCCCCCACTGCAAGGATTTCGTTAAGTTAAGCTGTAGTTAAGGTGAGTACGTAAAGCAGTGTCGTCAAAGATAAAGTAATGTAAAATTCAGTCCGCAGCAAAGGGGCAGATACTTAACATTAAATGAACAAGTGATGGCTGAGGGAGGGAGATCATGTCTTACCCCTCCGCCTTGCTTGTTTATTAAGGGGTTGACTCGCGAGTCACAAAATGCCGACCACTGGCCTTAATGCGTCAGGAGTCAATAACATGTATAATATGCTTTGACAACAGTATGTAAGTGTATGTATATTTTTGATGAGTACCTAGTTGTAGCGTACAGCAATGTGAAGGTAACTATGACTTGTATATTTTTTTGTATATCATGTCATATCATATCATTTCTTGTTTTTTTTAGTATGAATGGCTTGCTGAGACAACTATTCGAATACATGAATGAAATTTGTATTTCAAATAACACAATAAATAAAAAAAATAATTATCATTGAATAGTAATAGGGTAAAAGTTGGTAATACTGTGATACGAGTAACATTGTGATAGTTCTTTTTGAGAATTTATTACAATTTTACTGAGCGAGAGAAGGTCCGGTTCTATGCTGCAAATTGTCCACGAATACGTTGACACAAAAAACCGATCTTCCTCTCGTTCAGTAAAATTGTAATAAATTCTCAGAAATAACTATCACAATATTATTCGTATCACAGTATTACCAACCTTTACTCTATACCACTTTTAACTTTGAAGAGTAGGAAGCAATTATTATGACTAATCAGAAGTGATGCATCATTTGTTAAGCAGGTGCCACAAATGTTTGGAAGAAGAGAGACGATTTCAGCATCTCCTTACTAAATTTTGACGAGTAAGTAATGTTTTAATTGTTTAAAATTAATACTTTATATTAATAGTTTTATGATTGTCGCACCAACCATAACTCTCCCCCTCCTCCCTCCTCCCCCTCTCCAATCCCCCTTCCCCCTCCTCCCTCCCTCTCACTCTCTCTCTCTTCGTAATCAGCGCGTGCGCCGCATCGGCCGACAGTCTTGTTGCCGTTTCGTGGTAAAGAGAAATAATCTACTCACAAAGTAGATTCATTTATAGGTATACAGGCCAAGAGACTCGACTTAAATTTTGCGACAGAAAAGGAAGATTTATCCTATTAGGGATTGAATGTTTGTTCCTTTTCTTGTGTTTGTGTTGCCTTACAGCAATCTTCTTGTTGAGAATTTAATCAGAGAATCCCGTTACTTTTTAATAATAAATGTTCGTTCAAAATTCTTACAAGAGTACCTAAAGGTAGAACCGACCTAAAGGTCCAGTTTCTAAGTTTATGTTGACATCTGGTGGAAAGTTTATTAGAAGAATATATCTGATAAAGAAGATCCTGTGCAAACTAGTTTATCGAAATCATCACAACTGTCTATGATTCCCGCTTTATTGGCTTGGCCTTGCTTTTGTTTTCAGTAGGACTTGTATCGATTGTAGCGCAACCAACTGCGTCTAAATTATCTGGCACTTCGACATGTCTTTCATTATCAGTTTCAGTTTCTGGCATGTTCGCCACCGCCTTCTATATTACGCTAATCCACACTGCAATGTTGGTTAAATCTATTTGATCCAACACAAAGTTTGGAGAGGAGATTACAGAACAGGACCGAGTTTATAATATATAATATTAGTTTGCGTTTGTGGCGTTGATATTGGCGCTCTCCTGAGAATTGCCGTGATACTGCAGGTAAACATCAGTCCCTAGCGTGTTGAGGAAGATCTGTTTCCGGGATTCGAAACTAGTCTTTGATATCGCTGCTAAAAGTCTACCATCGTATAAAGAGAGAACATTTACAGAAATAACATAGTACGATTCCGTTGTGTATATGGTCTTAATGCAAATTACTTTTAAACGAACTTAGTTACACACACACAAATCACGCCATTGCATTGATTAACAAGCTATATTGAAGAATTAATAACAGTTTTTGAATGTACAGTAGCCTAGCCTATATTAAAAATCTTAAATTATAAGCAATGAGTAAATTACAATTAAATCTTAGGTGTTCGGGTAAAGGGAGGTAACTAATTTTTTATGCAGATGGAATTGTGTTCCCAAGATGAACACAAGTTAAATTATACAAATGGGTGTGGAAAAATCAAAATAATACTAACATTTGATGTGTTTTATTTATGTAGAAAATTATTTGGAATAACGGTCCGATGTTTAATTTTCATTTATCTCCAAACTCATGTTTATGACTTATCTCCCTTTACCGAAACAACGCAGAAATTTAATAATGAGGATGACTGACTTTTAAATGAATAGACAAAATAATTTACACAGGAAATATTTACGTGCTATTACTATTAACTGCCATAACTGACAGAAGAAAAATAACATCGAATATAATACTGCGTGCTCAGTTCAAAGTGTGTCGTGGCTCGCTGTATGTTGTCATGTGGCTAGCTCATGAGCGTAGAGAATTCAATCTTCCTACACTTCCGCAGAGACGTATTACCTATGTGTCAGGGAAGCTGCCTAGCAAGTACGGCGTTCATTCTGAAGAGTACTTACCGATACGTACAGTAACGCCGGTAGTGACAGGAATGTGAACTGTTTGGAAACACGTACTGAGATGAGTTTTTTCCTTACTGTCGGCATATGGAGAGAGGATTAAAACGATTACTTACGTACAGTATTTGTTGACAATAACTTCGACGGTCAACATGGACACGGAGCATTTGATTTGTTTTATGGAATGTTGTCGTACGCAACCGATGATAGCAAATACCCTGCGTACGACTTCCCGCGCAAAACACAGTTCGAAAGAGGTTATGGGACCGTACAGACCTCCATCTGTTGCTACGACGTTCAAGTTTTACCGTACACGTTCTCAAGTTCAGATTGAACGCCTTGATTAATTGGCAACTCTTCTGACATTAAAGTTGAAACTCGCTTCAAAACTCTGACTCACAACAGTGACGTCATGACAAAGTTTGAAATGAACATGCAGTATATGTAGCATTTTGAAATGTCGATATGGAGAAGAATGAAACGTGTGAAGTGGACAGACAGAATAAGAAATGAAACTGTGTTGGAATGAGTTGGTGAAGAAAGAATGATGCTGGAACTGATCAAGAAGAGGAAAAGGAATTGGTTTGCTCACTGGCTGAGAAGAAACTACTTACTGAAGGATGCACTAGTAGGAATGGTGAGCGGGAAAAGAGTTCGGGGTAGAAGAAGATGTCAAATGATAAACGACATTAAGATATATGGATCATATGCGGAGACTAAGAGGAAGGCAGAAAATAGGGAAGATTGGAGAAAGCAGTGAAAGACTTGCGCTTGGGCAGAACACTGAATGAATGAATGAATGAATGAATGAATGAATGAATGAATGAATGAATGAATGAATGAATGAATGAATGAATGAATGAATGTTAATGTATGTGTAAACTAAAAATTAAAATTATAACCATTATAAAATAAATTTCCTTATGCAAAGGAATTTTAGAATGTTATATTTGTTCGGATCAAATTTCTACATATTTGAAGGACAAAATTAAAATTCTTTCAATCATTTATTATCCTAATACACTGCTCTCTTAAACTAACTGAACATATTGGGAATTAAATCAATGGCTTTCTTAAAACACGCTATGAAAAAACAATTTTTACCTCCAAAAGGAAGTAAAATTGAGCAAAATTTTATGAAACTTTTTGTTTGAAATATCTCGAAGAAATTAATAACATTACTTACGGTTCATTCTGTATAATAAATTATTTATGGCACGGTATCTACGATACAGACGGCTACAAATATTTTGGCTTGGCTTAACTTTTCGTGGGCCGAATCCGGGACGGATCGTTGCACCTGGACCTACTTTGCCCATTGTGCGCCCTATACATATACGGTGATTGAATGTGAAAAGTGGACTGGTTAGAATTAGTAAATAAAATGCCGACAGGTGGGCCATCCAGGTTCCATCTCCAGAAGAGTAGCCAATCTGACAAATTCCAGGGCTCGGAGACCGAATTCCTCAACATCGGAATTTCGTATTACTCCCAAGGCTTCGCTCTGCCTGTTCTTAACTATTCAAATGGTAGATGAAATGAAGAAAATGTGGAGAGTATTTGTAGAATTATAGATTGGAAACGCAAGTACCCCGAATAAACCTTCTGCAAAGTCTGCTTTGTCATGTAAAAAATTCCATCACCAACTGGCCGGGGATCGAATCCGCGCCTTCTCGACGGAAAACCATCATGTTAGTGCTCGAACCAAAAAAGCGAAATATACAGAGTGTAAACCAGGCCTGCACAAGGTTTGCGCTCTCCGAGACGGCTCAGAGCTCATGAGCGGAATGCAGATATTAGCTGCGCTCTGTATAAGGATGGACTGGAAGAAGGGGTGGATCTCGTACAAAATAAACACAAAAGGAAGTACTATTACGAGTGCTTATGAAATGAATTCCCGTTCAGTGTTTGCAAAACTATCTTGGATTATTATTAATTAATAAAGAAATATTTACTTTACAGAAGTAATAGAAATTCTATAGCTACTTAAATGTACAATATCATTTTGTTATATTTTTGTTTATCAGTACATCAAAACGAGGTTTTATGCTGTTTGCAGCTGAAAGGAACAGTAGCCTACTGATCATAATTAAACATCAGTTACAGATGTTCGATGTCTGCCTTTATTAAAGTTGATTATAGAAAACAGTTGCTCACAGATATAAATGTTGAGCCAAACATAGCAATCATTTTCACAGCCAGCCTGTGTAGTCGTGGATATTATTGCTAATGTTTAGTCTTGTAAAACTCAACCAGGCTAATAGTATTATTCAAACGATCTTTAGCCCTTAGGTCACATTGCAGATCAATAAGATCGAGCTGTAAATCGTTAAATGTTAAATGTTATGTTCCGTCTTTTAGATTCCTCCATACTGTACTGTAGCAGCAGTTATGCAACGTGAAACAGTAACTGAGAATAGGCCTACACATTGTACTCCACTAGATAACTGAGTGGTCGTTTCCCTCTCCTCTACCTATAGCAAGTCTATGTCATTCTGACGTATCTTGCTCTCCGTTTCGGCGAGCGGTAAACACCGCTCTCCCGCTCTGAAGGAGCGCGCGCTCGTTGAGCGCTGTTTGTGCAGGCCTGGTGTAAACTATATAAACTTCCAAAATTATATAGACAGTACATAACGGTTTACTGAACAAAATGTCTAATGCAGAGGTCGGGAGCTCATACTGGAGGGGAAACATAGTGGCAACCTCACTCCACTTTTTCTTCGCGTACACAACACTAAGTCAATGAACTTCAGTACAGTCACAGTCTGCATCAGTGGCGTATCATTATGATCTGAAAAGTTGATGACATTAAATATGCCTAACTGAGAAATATCTTTATTAACTGTACTTTCATCTATTGTCAAGGAGTACCACTTCATAGTTTGTATTTTATTCATTGTGCCTCTACGTTAGAACTAACAAGGAGAGGACACGCTCTGTATATCACCGAATGAAATAAGATTGTGTGAGATGAAAGTACAAGGCGTACTGTTTAAAGTCATACTTGGTATGGGTGGCCAATGGCCCCTCGTTTTGGAAATATTAGCTATTGTTTGTGACATACTTCCGTTAGATGCCTAATAGGAAGCATTAGGCTATGTAACAGCGTAGCTCATGTGTGGATGCTGAGTTGTCATCCAAGCAACCCCAGTTCGAATCCTAATGCCTTCTCATTTTTTAAACTTGATATTATTATTATTATTATTATTATTATTATTATTATTATTATTAGAACCAAAAGGACAATTTGGCCCAAGAGTGCAACGTCAAGTAGATGAGCTCACTTCTAAATTCGGAAATATATGTGTAACACGTTCTTCATCAGGAAAGCTGACATCTCAACTCCATAAGCAATACCTGGAGAAAGTAATAGACATACTGTATGTGAAAGAGCAGCCATTTCTTCTAATTCTGGACTCGTGGGAAGGGCAGGTAATCCTTCTTTGTATGATGAAATATTTAAAAATGAAGAAAATGAAGTAACGTGCAACCTTAAAGTGATTTCACACAAATGTACTGGATTATGCCAGTCTTATGATGTTTATTTTCTCAGACAGGTGAAGATTTTTATCAAATATATACAAAATAGCTCTTTCCTTTTACAAACTAGACGACAAATTCGTTCAAGGGAGGATGCCCTCAAAATCCAAACCTTAATTCACTTTCAGTTGTCAGCTCCTATATTCAAAGCCATGTTGAAATATGCGTGGTATGCATCAACATTAATAAATGAACGAGCAGTGTTTGTGAATGTAAAAGATGTCTGTTTCGCAGCAGAAGTGCGGAAAAATGTGTGTGACTGTGGACAATCTTCTTTCATTTGCTGTGCATGGTGCAGGAAATATGTATGTTTTGTGTGTTTTTATGACATTTATCATAATGAATCATGTACAAAATGAAGTGGAATAGAAACAGAACAGACACCAATGACCTGCCTACGTGAGCAATATTTCCTTGTTTATCCTTTACAATACAATGTTAGTTAATTAGCAATTTGTTTAAAACATGATGAAGCGTTCAATAAATTGAGAAATATGATATATGTAAATAGATTACTGTGATCACACTATTAATCATTATTAAAAGAAAAAAAATATAGGACCAGTTAAGATTCGAACTCAGGTTGCCTGGATAACAACTCAGCACCCAACCATATGAACTACGCTTTCACACAGTCTAATGCTTCCCTATTAGGCATCTAACGGAGGTATGTCACAAACAATAGCCAATATTTCCAAAACGAGGGGTCATTGGCCACCCATACCCGGTATCACTTTAAACAGTACTTCTTGTACTTTCATCTCACACAATCTTATTTCATTCGGTGATATACAGAGCGTGTCCTCTCCTTGTAAGTTCCACCACAGTTTAGTATATACAGTTGCGAAGCTTAATACTTAATGAATATATATACATAGATAGTTGCTGACCATCAGGATCGCTACTATCGCCTCAGCACAGACCCTTTCCCGAGCAGACGATAATGTATGTTCGGGTTTTCTATTTCAGTGTATGCAGCTCAGTGAAATATTATATTATAACTTTATTGCGTATCATTGCTAAGTTTTATTTAGTGTAATGTGTCCATAAGTTCCGTTTACTTCTTATTGCATAATCTGTTGCAGAAATAATTACAAAACTGTGTTATTTTAATGTGAAGAGAATTTTACATGTTAACATAATCTATTCGCATCAACATTTTAAGTTTAGAATGGAAGCTATTTTGAGGTTTAATAAAAAAATTATTTATATTGTGATTTTAATTTAGCACATCTGTCTTCCTTAATTGTAGATAGAAAATTTACCATACCACTCCTATGAAATTAATGTACGTACTATTGTGTTACTTCGTCTCTTAGGAAGTAGATAAATACAATAATTCAGTATGTACTCGATTGTAGTATTAAAAATACAGACAAATTGAATGTGCGGAATACCATACATAACATTAAGTTTAATTATAACCTATAATTGCGAATATAGGAATAAAAGTTAAATATAGTAAACATAGCCTATAATTTCCATATGGCATAACATACATATAATTGCAGGGCATTGGAGACCACTAAATTAGACAGAAAGGGGTAACTCGTACAGTAAACATAACCTATAAGTTCAACATATCTAAATATTCGTGCGGTGCAACTGAAAAATTATTGAATCGTGCATAAACGATTGTACAAAAATTTCGCGATATTTAATCTAAATAAAGGCAGGTATTACACCTACAAACAACGTAATTTTCACACCAAAAATAATATTACACCTTAACTCGCAAGTGAATTATGTCTGAAGTTTATCATAATCATTGTTTTAAATTTTCTTAATGCAATTACACTACATTTTAGAGAAATATATGTTACTCTTTATGCATTCCAACTAATTTATATGGTTGAAACGCCGCCCTTCGCGGTCGGGTTAAGCGAGTCACATGGTCTGCCTTACGACCTGTATTAGATTACGATGGCAGTGACAGTCTATTGTTCCTACTATTCACAGTGCTCCAAGCGGCTAGCAACTATCGCAAGAAATGTAAAAAATCATCCCAAGCTTCGTAACTATATATACTAAACTGTGGTTCCACTATTCTGCCCGCAACAGTGTGACGTGACAGACTGATGCACTTGAATTGTTCGACTATGTTAAGGCAAACATCTTCTGCAGCTAAAACTAAAGTCTTTAACATTTCCTCCTATTGCGAATGATTTCATTCTATCCGCAATATATTTTTAAATGCAGTAGCTAGCAGGAACCAATTTTTGTACTGCGGTTTGTTCACTACACTGTACGATTTTTTTTAGTGTTTTGCCTTTTTAGACTTTCTAACAACTACTTTTTCTCGTCCCCTATAATAGATACAAAATTCCTATGTTGATACAAAATCGTATAGAATTACATTACGCTAATCGTTAAATTTATTAGCAAACAATTATTTGACGCAGATAAATATTAACTGATAAGTTAATTCCGTAATATATTACATGTTTATTGTACAGGGACATCATTTTATTTTTACTAACATTTTTAATATTAACCTGGCTATACTTTTAGAGAACCGGAAACACCGTTTGCTACCCCCTTCCACGATTGGAGTTCGATGATAATGGCGTAAAACACAAATCACCCTACTAGGTATACGAGGGTCCATTTACGTAAACTAGGAAATATCGCGATTTTGAGTTTCATAATTTTCATTAGGTTTTGTTTAATCAAAATACAGTACTGTATTAAGGATAAGTGTTTTTACTCACGAACTGAGTTATCCATGCGAACGTATTCATTATGTATTGTACATTATACTGTCTACAGCACATTAGCGTACAATATAGAGAAAGAAGTTAAATTGAAAAATAATCATAATATGAATATTTAAACACATTTTTGAAAATGGTGGCCGTTCATTTCGATACAGGCTTCAGTTCTTTTGTGCATATTATCGCACTAGAGATTATTGCACCTAATTCCAATTACCAGTTTCGTCCTTCGTACTAGTAACTCATGTTGAAATAATTCTGTACCTACTCTATAAAATAGTACCTTACGTACCGTAAATTCAATCTTCACTTCTGCCCGACCCGCGCAGATAAAATCTACTGCTATCTACTGACCGTCCAAGTGGTAATGCCGCAGGATCGTAGAAAGGGGGGAAATCAAGTGACAGTTAATTACTTAACGAGGCCCTTTTATTTAAGTTATTTTAAACAGTTGTATAATATTACGTAGACGTCCAATTTCTAACAGAAATTAATGCTTTCTGAAAAGAGCCAAGACAGCCCATCTTTTACAGAGGGGCGAGCACAGGCAGGTGGGGGAAATAGGGATGCGTCGTAGGCAAACGGATAGTACCTGTGCGAAAATATGATTCAATATTGAAAGCTCTTTCGTCACTGGAAAACGCCAACATATTTCTGGAACGTACTATATTCACTAACTCAGTGCTGTTTACTATATGCGGCCTTGGTATTGTGTGGAGGACAGTTGAAACTTCATTAGTAGAAGGGGTGGGAGTGAAACACATTAAACAACTCAGGTACAATAAAAATTGAAGTAAAAATAAAATGATGTCCCTGTATTAGAGTTACAATAATTCTACTCAAATTACATTTCATAAATAATATTTAAAATTATACTTTTTCCATACTTCTTGGTATGCTTCGTATTGAAGTGTCGTCTGTTATTAATATGTGCAATACAGCGAATTGGTACACAACATAGCAAACAAAACGCTTGTTGATTTTGTTCAATACAAAAATAATCAAATTCCCATTCCTTACGGAAAGAAATTTTCTCTTTGGCTGTGCCATACTCCTTAGGTAACGTAGTACATCACTGACTGTAATGTTACGTAAACAGTGCGCGTAGCGGGGTGAGTTTGAGTGGTAGAAGGAGTAAGGAGGAGAAATACTTTATGCACTCAATGAGTGTCTGCTCGCGGTCCCTGGTCTAGTGAAATGTAATTATTTATTATAATTTCATTTTTCATTTGTAAAATAACATTTTTTTAAGGTTGATAACCGGCTAATATTTGTTTACCTTTCGACTGAACGTGCATGTCATTGCCAATGAACTTGCGCCAACACATACCAATACACAACAGAGTAACAAACGACTGCTTCAGCGTATGTATCGGGCAAAGTAAATAATGACTGTCTAATTTTCGAAATCGTTAAGGCTCATAAAATACTTTTTTTTTTCTGGGAAAACTTTGAGAGTTACACAAAAACATTTCAACTTTTTTTTTTTTCAATTATTTATGGTCTACTACCTGTATCTGACACTTTGTATCGTTTACAACGTAAATCAAAAGTTACTTAGAACTTTAATGCGTTATAAATATTATAATATTTGAGGTAAGAAAAACGAAAACATCATTGTGTTTGGCAAGTAATCAGGATTGATTTTTATAAAATCTTGGGAATATGTCTCGTATTGTCTTGTTCAACAAACAAGATTTTTTTTCAGCGACACCATGCACATTATTTTGTGAACAATGTCTTGGAAAATTATCAATTCTTGCGAGATAGTACCTTTCATTTGTTGTACAGTTGTTGAGTATGCCACGAAACCTCGTTCTTTAAGATAATTCCACAATCGAAAGATGGGCGGATTGAGATCTGGAGAACGTGGACGCCATATTGTTAGAAAGTGAAAGCTAATGACACGGTCGGGCAGAAGAATAATAAAACTAGAGATTTAATTTAAAATTTCACCAAAAAAAAAAGGCAATGGAAATTATTTGGGTATTGAAATAGTTAATTACAATTTCAACATGCAGCTTTGATTAAAAGTATAATAAATAACGTACATAATTAATAATAAAAAATAACTATTTTTTATGAGAATCCCCCAGTACACGACATTGAATTATCGGAATTCTTGCCTTCCATATTTTTTTGTCATCTTTTTATAGAAAATGATCGAAATTCTATTTTCTGCAATTAGAATTAGTTGCGAAACGATAATAATTAAGCATCTCGTTCGTAGCAAAGATGATCACAGTTATAGCATCTCTGAATTTAGTACATAACGATTCGCGAAAGCGTTCCAACAGCGTTCAGTCCAGTTTCAATCCCACAGCATATGCCCAACTACCGCATGCGCATAAGATGGTACAGGAACTGCACTTGAACTGATCCATGAACCGCTTGTTGGAACGATCCTATAGTATCTGAGATTTCGGACGATGGGAATTCTGGTACTAATCTCAGGCGGTATTTTTTAAATTGCGTACACTGCTTCTCGTGAACTTCGTTCCGTCTGTTGGTAGTTGATTTTAGTTGATCACCGTGGAACAGAAAATCTATTGTTTTTACGGCACGCGTAATTAATCGTGAACAACTACCTGGACATGCTCGAACAGTTTCTTTCCCTTTAAAAGGAAGACATAGACGTCTAGTGAGAAAAGTATTGTGACCGTTTCCAGAAGAATGAAGCACGACCGAAGGAACAGAGAGCTTTCCAAACCGATGGCCTGAAAGAGGAGAATCCGCCTGTTAGAGAGACCACATTTCACGCCTTTCGACTTGCCAGTGTAAAAAGCATTCTTCTTTGTAGTGATTGAATTTTCAAAGAGCCATCGGTGAGGCAAGAAGAACGGCGAACACTATTATTCAGCCTTCGTGGAAATCAAAGTGTCATTGCTAATTTTACTTTCTTATTATACCAAATACCACGATAAAGTATTTTATTCTTGCAGAAAATCTGATTTCCCCACAAATACACTTCCTCGCACTCATCACATCGAAGAGATTATAGGCCATTTGGCATGCCGTGCTTCGGTATAGCCTACAACGATTCTTAGGAAACTATTGGAAAATGTTGATTCTTATTTAATATTTATGAGCCAATTCGCATGGGAATTATATACACAGAACACAATCATTTTGCTTATAATTAACGAATATGCATTTGAAAGGTAATACAAAATGGCGATATGTCCAAAATTATCTCCGACGATTTTCCTCTGGAATTTGTTTCTTAAATAATACAAAGTGATAAATGATTTGGTATTGACCTTTTGTTTTCGAAAATATTTCAGAAAAATTAATTACAAACCACATACCTCTATTTGAAAAAATCTTCAGAAAAATTTTAAAGTTTAACAAGATCCACATGAATAATAAATTGTGAAATATTAATGCATCTCTATCCGTTAATGTGTTAGAGCAAAGAGTTTAAGGCTATTTTAATAGCTGCGTTAGTATGATAATGTTTGAAATTTGAGTGAGGTTAGAAATAATCTTTAATAGTGTTATGTATTTTCACTCCTTGAATGAGAATACAACAAAGAGAACATTCCGGCAGTTGATTTTTTTTTATTGCAAGGAATGGATCTATAAGAATCTGGTCGAGAAAATTGGCAAACTTTTAGTGAATAGAACAGGCATGAAAATTGATGCCCATAGGAGCAAGCGCGCGCTTTAGAGCTCAGGAGAGCCTGAGCGCTTTACAGCGGAAAGGAAAGAGACAGACGAAAGAGGTAGTATATGCCGCTTGTTCGAGCTATATTCAGGGATGGCCAGCACTGATTCAATAGATAAAGGGAAGAGAACTTATTAAAACTATATCCATGTTAATTTTTAGATTTGCCTGAGAAGTTTAAGTGCATTATGAGAATGTAAGTTTTAATTTTAATGCTCATTTTTATTCAAAAGAAATATTTCCTCAACATTTTTTAATAGAAAAGTGAAATTTTCAGGTATAGGCCTATTTATTTAGTAGCCTTACAAAATGTTTTCGTGAATCTAATATACCGTTTATATATATATATTACTGAAGATAGTGTATTTAAAATTTTGAAAATATTCGCATGGAAATTGTTTGTAAGGCAATGAATTAAAAAAGCAACTAGTGTTACATCATAAGCAAAAGATATTGTTTTGATTAGTTTATTGATTACTTTTGTAAGGTTAAAGATACCATCAATATCAATTCCAGCTTATCATGTCATACTCAGTCTATTTCTTTGGAATATCACTTTCTTTATGAATGATGTGTTTCATTCACTTAATACAGTATAATTATAATACTATGGAATTTAAGTGAATATTCCTTCTTAACTCTCCATTATGTTATTAAAGTTTAAAACACAAGTGCAATATTAAGAAATCAGTGTTAGTACTTTTGTTTTACAGACAATATAGATAATATCAAACAGAAAGAAGCCATATAAAAATAACGACATAAAATTTCACGTTCCGTTTGAAGTTTGTGCACCACTGTTGTCTTAATTCAACAGGCTGCTTATTCATATACACAACCCTTCCTCTTTCCATACTTGGCGCTTGATGCCCGCGCACGCTTGCTTTGGCATCACTGGAATAGAGTAATAGTCTTGATTTCCGTGTGACGAGGACAATCTAATGTTACCATTCGGCACTACTTTGACTTCACTATTAGCTTCTAATATAGAGATCGCACCGGATATATCTTTTTAATTTCTCTTCTTGAAGTACATCATTCTTTATGTTTCTATCATTCCTCATTATCCCTATTAACTTTCTTGTCCTTAGTGATCTTAAATAGAATTCCGCAGCCGCACTAATTCTCATCTCTGTTTTCTCTGGTGTCACTCGCCGAAGTAACTGGTGACGTGTATTTTTTTTATTTTAGTAGGTTATTTTACGACGTTTTATCAAAATCTTAGGTTATTTAGCGTCTGAATGAGATGAAGGTGATAATGCCAGTGAAATGAGTCCGGGGTCCAACACCGAAAGTTACCCAGCATTTGCTCATATTGGGTTGAGGGAAAATCCTGGAAAAACCTCAACCAGGTAACTTGTCCCGACCGGGAATCGAACCCGGGCCAACTGGTTTCGCAGCCAGACGCGCTAACCGTTACTCCACAGATGTGGACGTGACTGGTGTATATAAATATCTTTCTATTATTTTATTAGAATCTCATTTATAAATTCACAACTCGTCCCAGATTCTTATTTTTAGTAGATATTTTGCACTGCGCAGTATTTGGTAATTTTGGAGATACCTATTTTGTGTTCAATTGTAAAGTCTACGATTCTTAATAAAGTGAATTAGAATTAATGTAATTAATTTACTTTTGTTTCAGCTATTTGTGTGTTTTTTTTTTTTGTTTGTTTCGCCAACAGTCCAAAGGCAGGTTGGAATGTCACAAGCGAAACTATTTCATCACTCATGAGGCAACTAAGCCAGAAAATAATGGGGTATAGTGACTGGTTCCTTTCCTCCTCCAATGCATACATCGTTGACAATTAACATATTGTACTAATTAGACTTTACTCTTTTTGGGTACTTACGAGTAGTACATATATGCAATTCGTATTTAAAGTTATGTTACAATTATTAAATTGCTTGTTGTATTTATCCACGTTAGTAATTTTGTATAACATAAGCCTCACTTCAATTTAATAATTAGATCTTGTTAGTTATTCCTGTTTCGTTAACTAGTAAATCTTATAAATTTCATAATTCTCCCCTGAACATTAAACTACCGTACACAATTTTGGTTGGTCTGCAATTTGCTGTGATTGACCAAATATAAATGTATCCTCAGAGTTTAAATATTTAGGAACCCTTATTGATAAACATCTGAAATGGAACAAAAAATTCAACTACCTTTGTAACAAATTACGTAGAATTATGTATTACTTTGTTCAGCTATGAAATTACTGTACTTACTAATGGATGTACTACGTACAGTTTACCTTGCCTTATTTCAGTCTGTAACCCAATATGGAATATTAGGATTGTGTAGTACACAACTACTTTTAACAAAATAATCTGCCCTCAATCAGGGTGACCGTAAAGATCCAGAATAAAGGCACTACAGAATAATTTAGAAAGACAAAAATATTAAATACAAGAATTGTTTAGTAAAACATCCAGAAAAATCCAAACCCAATAGAATCATCAATGGCCAAAATATAAATGGTAATGTAATATTTGGATTGAATCCTTAAGAATATTCAATAACAGTTTTTGAATTTAAAAAAATCGGAGACCGAGTGCTTTTAAAATATTCCATGTGAATTTAGGAAGTGTGCCACGCGCACCAAACAAAAGACCAGAAACATTCCACTGACTAGTGGGAAGGTTATATTTCTCACTTAGGTATGGGATGCAGGACTCATAAATGGATTTCTTCTCCTCATCAACGTGTTGTGCCTGCAGGGCATCCCTCTCAAACCGGATGGCTACAATATCTGCTCTTCTGTTCGAATCTAAGGATGAAACGCAGTCGACCTCATCGTGTAACTCCCATCCGCGACATCAGCAATACCGCTCCTGGCCTTATGGTGTCGATTGTTGCGCAGCAGCTCCGTTTTTCGACAGAAACCCAACACGTGGCCAAGAGTCTCCGTCTCGTTGCAGCCAGGATGGCGACAACGGGCTGTGTTGAAACTTCTGCCGGGCACAGATCTAACCGCAGATAGATTGTTGGACATTTTAATTGCATTAATGTATTCTCAAATTGATAAATTTGCTTTTGAAGACATCCAGGAATTTGTCTTGTGGCACTCAGAATCCAGGATAACACCTTTGCCCTTATTAGGTAATTTACACCATCATTCAAAACTTCTGTTCCGCAAGATCTCCCTCAATTGTCGACCTTTAGTTTTGGGAGAAATAGAAGACTTATTGATGTTTAGTCTACGTAGACTCAGTTGCTGTTCAAAGTGCAGGTTCCTTACAAAGTTCAGATGCACATAATTAATACGGTGAAGAAGATTACAGATGTTATATTGTTGAATGCTGGCCTCCCACTCTGCACAAAGAATTCCCAAACCTCGGAGCTTTTTACTTCCGTATAACATTGAATTTGGCGTATCATCGGGCAGCATCATAATTTCCTTCACAGCACTTCTAATAATTTTGTCAAGATCTCGTAAGAATGTATCAGATAACTGAGGTAATGGAGCACGTTGCAGAGGGTAAATCAAACCTGACCATATATATTCGTTTATGATTTTTAATTTTTGGTCTGATTTTAAGAATTTTGAGTCCATCCAAGTCCGAAGATAGGTATTTGATAGTCTTGTTTCTATTGAAGAAGATTTTGTCTGTGAAATCTATTCCGAGATATCGGATACGCTCATTTTTATCATGCAACGAAGAAATAACAGAGCCTTGTAGAGAGATAATGCCATCTGCACAGACCTTGCCCTTTTGTAAAACTATTGCCTTGCTTTTAGCTGGATTTATGTGAAAACCAATTTCAGTTAAGCTACTTTCAGCTAAATCAACAAGCGTTGTAGCATTTGCTTTAGTGCTACCAATTAAAGCAAGGTCATCAGCGAAGGCTAGCGCAGACAAATGAGGTAGTTGATCTGATAAAGAATAGCCATATTTAGTAGAAATATCATAATCAGTCAGATTTTGCATCACATGATTGATTGCCAAATTAAATAATATGGGTGATAACGGAGAACCCTGTGCTACGCCACAATTTAAGGCTATAGGTTTTGTTTTTTGAAAATTTGATTCAATTTGAACAGTTTTTGCTGATAACGAAGAAGAAATTAAATTGTAGAGATTCCGTGGAATGCATGCATGCTTAAGGGCTCTTTTTATATGTTCATGTCCTATGGAGTCGAAGGCGTTAGATACATCAACAAATACGATACAGTATTTTTTTTTTAATTTTTTTGCTGATTGAAGGCAACCATTAACAATTGAAGAATTTATATGCGTGCCAGGCAGAGCCATAAATCCTCGCTGATATTGATTTAATGCAATATAACTTCTCAATTTGAATCCAACACTCTTTCAATAATTCTTCGCAAGAGAGGAAATATGGTTATCGGTCTCCAGTTTTTTATATTTTTGCCATCACCGCTCTCATAAATTAACACTGTCCGAGCCTGTGTCAGAGGAGAAGGCATAAAAGAAAATTGTAACATTGCATTGGTAAATAATTATAGAAATTTCGTTGTTTTGAGATGCCTTAATATGCGAACGGTAACGCGGTCCGGGCCGGGAGACGTGTCAATCTTAATGCCATTAAGAGCCTTATGAATTTATTTTTCGGTAACGGTAATGTTGTCAGGTAAATCACTATTAGGAGCAAAATTGGACAGTGGTGAAACATTATTTTCCGAATAAAATACATCTTCATAATGATCAGAAATAACATTAAGAGGAATTTTGCAGCATTGTTGTTTGCTTGATTTTCGTAAAATTTGTCAGACTATTTTCCTTCTTTGATTATAAAAATTATACTGCACCAACTCATATTCGTTTTTTTTATTTACTTCCATCTTTCGAATAGATTTTCTCACAGGATTATTAGATGACTGAAAATTATACTTACATTGAGCATTTAATTTGCGATTTTTGTGATGTCGTACCGTTGGATGTTGAGGGCCAGACAATTCAGTGGTTTCATCAAGAAAAAAATTGAATAAATCTTTCGTTAATAGTTCCAGATCATCAGTATTTCCGTCCGACAGAATATGTGAAATACGGTCTTTCCATTGCTGCATCGGATTGTCATTGTGAAGGACTGCATAGAAAATATTACAATTATTATCTTGTTCAGGTGAAGTGCTTGCAAGTACCAGCAGAGGATTATTACTATTAGTATTAGAAATATGATTGTCCGAAACTAGGTCATTGGAAGAAGTAGAAGAAGGAGAATAAAATTGACTCACGATTTTGTCCCGTCGTTGTTGCGGATGAGCTTTACCGATGTGAATATTGATACCAACAGAAGATTTGCAGATTTCTTTTAACAAACTGGACATATGGCAGTTGCACTAGTACATGAAGAAACGTTCATAATGGGACTAAATAATATAACCACTAAAGTGTAGGAAAAATTTAGGTAGTCAGCGTCGAAGGTAGAAAAAATAATAAAAATAAATATAAATAAAAAGTTTATATTATATTCACAAACATACTTAGATCCTCTTGATTGCAAACCAGTAGAAGAGAACACAATTCATAGACGGAAATGTATTAGCCTATATAAAAGTCCATAACAACCATTAGAAATAAACAAGTCCACAATAGCAAATTTTAAAGATGTAACTTTCTTGATAGATTAAGTGAAATTAAAGTGAACAAATAAGTCAGCATATACAAAATAAAGTAGAGAATTGAAAATCAGTACCCACAAACAGTGAATATATGTTATTCCAATAATAACAGAATTATTTCTTTTATCGACGATGAAAAGCATTATATGAATATCATGGTCTACAGTCAAACAAAATTAACCCTTAAATTGGCAAAACTTCATTTCTCACGCTAGTTTATTAAACTGTGTCGGACTGTAAAGAAAACAACTATCGCAATGTCCATATTTGATATGTTGTGCAATATTATAGTGTTGTGAAATTTTAATTTTCGTACAATTTTTTTTTGTTATATTAAAATTATAGATATAGCCTATTAATCTGTTGTATCCTATAGGATACTTGTCAATTTAAGGTTAAAATGAGTCTAAAAAAGCTGTTGATTGTCCTACCGAAAAACAGTTTTTAGATTTAAAGTCTTGAAAATACATCAAATTTATATCAATGTATTATTACATTTTATATATAAAAATCACACATATTTTATTCAGATCATATATTCACAAACACAAAACCAAAGGCATGGATACAATACGTTTGTTTGAACTCAAGAGTATAACGAGCACTGCTTTCAACCATAATACTAATATCGGCCCTACAATTTATATAACAAATTAATAAAGAAATACGCACATTTATTTGCCTCCAACAGTTCGAAATTTAAGAATGTATGTAAGCAATTTGTTATGAATTATGAGTAATTATTAATTTTTAGATGTTATTTTATTGTAATTTATTAATGAAAGTTTTTTATGTATCGAATTCTCCCCTGAGCACGAGGGCACTATTTTTCAGGGAAGTGCTAGAATTTTGTTAATTTACATTTTTTTTGCTCTGTATTTTTCTGGCAATAAATATTATTACTTCGGAAAACGTGTTATGTGCCTTTTTCGTATTAAATTTTACATTATCTCGTTAACATGTTTCAACCTCTTATCAGCCATCTTCAGAACTGGTTGTTGCTTGTCTTGGTGCCTTTTGTTTGTTTCCTGTGGGGGTGTGTTTGTGTAATGTAATGTGGAGTCAAAGAGTGTGTGTGTTCTGAAATTGAGTTTTGTGTTGAGAATTTCATTTGGATGTGTTTTTGTGTGTCTATATATTTCGTGTTGTTTTAGTGTGTTTAGTTTCTGGCCTTTTGGTTGGATGTGTAGTATTTCCACGTCTGTGTTGATGTCTCTGTAGGTGTGGTCAGCATTTGAAGAGTTCGCGGGAAAACTATGAATGTCACAGTTTTGTTAAGGTTGATGTCATTATTTAATTCAATGGATCACTACGAAATTTAATGTTGTTCTTATGAAAAATGGTAAAAAGGAGAATTATCACCACGAATACAGTAATCCTTTCCTTTATTTTCTATAGAAACAGCACTACATCTTGCAGTTATAAACTCAATTAGATCATTATCTAATCCTTAACAGAAATGTGACATTCATCGTTTTTCCCGCGAACTCTTCATTTGGGATGTGTTCTGCATATGTGGAGGTGTTTTGTAATTTTGTTATGGCTGTGATGTGTTCTTTGTAACGTGTTTGAAATGATCTGCCTGTCTGTCCTATGTACAAGTTGTTGCAGGTGTTACATTTGAGTCTGAGCCTGTGTGGTTGCATTTGTTTGTTTGTGTTGTTTGTGTGTTGAGATGTTTTTGTAGAGTGTTATTTATACTGTATGCGATGCTGTAATTTAATTTCTTGAATGAGGTTGCAATATTGTGTGTGTGTTTTTGTTTTCGTATGTTACTATGAAGTATTTTTTGTGTTCTTGTGTTTGTTTTGTATTCTTATGCTTTTTGTGACTATGTTTTGTCTTTCTTATTATGTTGGGGTTGTATCCGTTTTCTAGTGCTATGTATTTGATTGTGTTTAGCTATTCTTTGTAGTCATGTTGGTTCAATGGAATGTTGAGTAGTCTGTGTACCATTGTTCGGAATGCAGCTTGTTTGTGTTGTGTTGGGTATGTATTTTGTTGTTGTTGTTGTTGTTGTGGGTTTTCTGTAGACTTTGAATGTGTGTTTGTTATCGACTTTTGTTATTGTGATGTCTAGAAAATTTATGGATTTGTTGTTTTCAATTTCTAATGTGTAATGTAGCTTTGGGTATATTTTGTTTATGTGTTGATGCAGGTTTTGGATCTGTCTTTTGTTTCCTTGGTACCGGTATAGTATTAGTATGTCATCTACGTATCTGTGCTAATATAGGATGTTGTCTGCGTGTTTGTTGTCTTTGTTTAGTATGCATGTCTGTTCTATGTTGTGTATGAATATTTCTGCTAGTATGCTGGAAATGGGTGATCCCATGGGTAGGCCTTCGGTTTGAGTGTAACATTTGTTATTGTATGTGAAGTAGTTCTGTTTTGTGATGGTGTCTGTGATGTGGATGATTTCTTTAATGTATCCTTGTGGTGTGTTGTTTTTTGAGCATCTGTTCTAGTATCTGTAGTGTATCTTTTATGGGTATGTTGTGTATAGATTAGTTATGTCGAAAGTTGCTAATGTTGTACTGTGTGGGATATGTTTGTCTTTTATTTTATTCACTAGGTCTATAATGTTTTTATTGTTGTCTGTTTTTCGAATTTTATGTTTCTTCTTATGATTTTGTCCATGTATGTGGCTACTTGTGTGTTGGTGCATTTCGATGATTGACTAGTGGTCTGATAGGTATATTTTCTTTATGTATTTTCGATAGTGCATTTAGTTTAGGTGCTTATGGTTTGATTGGTTTTAGTTGTTATTCCATACTGCTTGCTTGTTTTTGTTTATTGTGTTTTTTTTTATTATATTGTGGTGATGTGTTGTGGGGTCGCTTTTGAATTCTGTGATGTTGTTCTCCTTGAAATATGTTTCTATTTTTTGTGTACGTCTTATTTGTTTAAAATTACTGTGCAATTTCCTTTATCTGTTTTGATGAAAGTTAGGTTATGTTCTTCTTGTTTTGGCTTCAAGGTGCTTATTGTTTTACATCCTTGTGTGTTTCTTGTGGGTTTGTTTGTTTTGTTATGTTTCTTATTATGTCTCGTCTTATGTATTCGAGATGTTGACTTTGTGTTTTTTGTATTGCTGTTTCTGTGTTTTGTGATAGTTTGTATATGTTCTTTTGTTCCTGTATTCTTTTGGTGTATGTTATGTTTTAATCCTTTTTCTAGTAGTCTAGTTTCGTTGTGGTTGAATGTTATGTTGGTTGTGTTGACCAGCAACAAGCAGTTCTGAAAATGGCTGATAACAGGATGAAATATGTTAACGAGGTAATGTGAAATTTACCACGAGAAAGACACATAATACGTTTTCCGAAGTGATATAGTGTTAAAAGTTGTCTAATCAAGGCGTATATATGTGTAAAACATTATTATTATTATTATTATTATTATTATTATTATTATTATTATTATTAACGAAGTATGACGTCTGTCTCTTTATTCCAACACAGTTAAATAAATTGGGACAATCCTACATTTCCTAGTGTACGATATAGTTGTATAAGTCATATGTACTGTAAGAAATGTGTGACTTACTGACTTTTATTATATAGAAGAGCATCCCTTCAAAATTACAGAAGTTTTCTGCAGATAAACAAGACAATATAGCGATAACGAAGGGCAATATTCCATTCGAAGAACCCGGATTTTTATCTTATCTCTCTTTCTCTTTCTTAGTATCCATGAGGATTCGAAGTCACTTTGCAAGAAGTGGCTTTGAGAATTATGACAGAGAGTAACCGCTCAGAGTCTGACCTGGTAATTGGATCTGTTCTGTCTTCGCCATGAGCCTCATAGCGTTTGTGTCCTCAAAACAGATTGTCAGCAATAAATCCATCTGCGTTGCATCGCAGATGTCTGACCCGTGTTGCTAGGCGACGTGTTACAAGGAAGTGGTCGCATACCTGCACCGTAATTAGATCTGAGAGTCAAATAATAAATTACCGCAGCACAGAGGGCAAGCGTATCCAAACCGCCTAGACGCTTGTCATCTTCGTGTTGTGTCTCACCTCGTATAATGACAAGAAGGCTCACAATTATAAAATTGGTGATGAAATAATTAAATATCACGCTTCAAACAAGTCTGAGTCTATAAAGGATGTCCAAAATCTCCCATATTATTTAACGTTTACAAGAACTGAATAGTCTCAGAATTAAATATAGGCATTGAACTTGCCTATATAGGAACTATAAATATACCCCATTCTCGACAAAATTAACAAATGAAGAGCTTGCGGGAAAAACGATGAATGTCACATTTCTATTAAGGCTTACATCAGGTATGCTCAAAATTGTAAAAGCTCCGATTACACGGATGATGCTGCACTGCATAACACACACAGTGTACGGACTGGGCTCCGCAACTACATTGCAGCTCCGCCTGTGTCATGACTCTGATACTCTTACAAATACGGTAAATAAAGTGAATTTGAAATAGAAAAGAATATACACTGTAATATTCAGTTATTACATTGTAGATAATGTTATTTACATATTCCATCATACATTGCGGTCTGTTCAACATGTGGATTCTTTTCTGCAAGTAATCAGAAATCTATTTCCAACGCATTTACTCAATGCGCAGATGGCTCAGAAGATGCTCCTCTGTTAATCGGGATCTATGTTTGGATTTAGCAACTTTCATTCTCTAAAATTATTCTTCGCACACGTATGTCAAGGGGAAGGTAGCTAACATAGTGGCAGAGAATAAGCTCATCTTGGGATATTTCGTTTTGTTAATTTGTTAATACTTCTATGCTTGTAAAGTCATATTATCTGCATTTAGTTCTGAATTCTACATTACTTTGCAAATCAATTAACTCGTCCTGGAACTGTACTCTCACGGACTGTACTAAATTTACTATGAAAGGATTAACAAAAAGATTAATATATTATTTCAATGTACCGAAGTACATATGATATTTCCATGCAGATATTCTGCGTCATCATACGATGAAAGAGTAATGGAACGGAGAAAAATTATCTCCGGCGCCGGGACTTGAACCCGGGTTTTCAGCTCTACGTGCTGATGCATCAGCACGTAGAGCTGAAAACCCGGGTTCAAGTCCCGGCGCCGGAGATAATTTTTCTCCGTTCCATTACTCTTTCAACGTAAAAAGATTAATATTACTTTCCATACGTCTAAAATCACTAAATCTATGTTCTGTGAATTCAAATTTGAGTTGTTCCAGTACAGAGATATAATTATATTTTGTTCAGACACCATTATTCTCTTTATAAGTTCACCATCCGTGAAGAGTTTTAGTGCCTTAGCTAATTCCCAACACACTACATAACTTGCTCCTTTTTTTTTTTTTTTTGACCGGCCAGAGGCCTTTTTCCAAAGTTACAAAGTTATCTATTTTTGTTTTCTGTTTGTTTCACCTTCGGTTCCTTTGTTTTGTTTTTTTTTTTTTTACTTTTACTTATACTAATACAATCACAACACCCATGCCCGAGGCGGGACTCGAACCCACAACCCTTCGGACCAAGCGATAGGGACATGCCGTGCCCCTACCGCTTGAGCCATCCGGGCCGGCATAACTCCTAAACATAGACTCTAAATTCTTCGACTCTCTTCAATGTTTGGCCTTTCATTAAGTGCTTTCAATTCTTGAAACTGTATTGCCTCTGAAAAATTGTTTCATCATAAAATGTATTTCTGTTGGAATAATAATAATAATAATAATAATAATAATAATAATAATTGTAATAAACCTAACAATAGTAATACTACTACTACTACTACTACTACTACTACTACTAATAATAATAATAATAATAGTAATAGACCTAACAATAGTAATAACACTACTACTACTACTACTACTACTACTACTACTACTACTACTACTACTACTACTAATAATAATAATAATAATAATAATAATAATAATAATAATAACGTTGGTATATGAATACATATTACAGAAAACAGCTTCCCTGTCACTTCGGCATGTTCTGGGTGGCAGAGCGTATAATGTCGTTTTATGTTACTCAGTAGTATTCCTGACAGTACCTTACAACGTAGTAAACACTTTGGCGAACGCAAAACAATTAATAGTCTTTCTCCCACACAGTACGGAATGATCGTTTGCTTACAGAAGGTTTTGACTCTGTCATTGTCCCGCACTGTTCGCACGTTACAAAGTACTTGAACTGCCTTCCGGAGCCATCCGTCGAGCTTCGAACGAGGAACAGCACGCTCTACATTCCAAGGTTGTGATTACAGAACGTAATCGGGAGTCAGAGAATGAGCATACCTGGCTTACATAATGATCTAATTGAGTCTATAACTGCAAGATGTAGTGCTGTTTCTATAGAAAATAAAGGAAAGGATTACTGTATTCGTGGTGATAATTCTCCTTTTTACCATTTTTCATAAGAACAACATTAAATTTCGCAGTAATCCATTAAATTAGATAATGACTTCAACCTTAAGAAAACTGTGACATTCATCGTTTTCCCGAAAACTCTTCAAATGTAAGCAAAATTAAATAGAACGTGTTGCAAACAGGTTCAGAATAAATGCTATCACAAATTATGGATAACCGGCCGAAAAAGGCTAAGAAGACTGAAAAAGTCCTTCGAAATTCGAAACTTCTGATCCAATTTAGTTATTAAACGAAAATGAACATCTCGTATAGGCCTGACATCCAGAAGTATGATGAACATGATTGGTATTGATAAAATGCTTAAAGACATGCAGCGCAGTTACTAAGTGTACTGATTCAACCCAAAATGCACTTTTCCAAAACATAAACTAGTATTGTAAATGATACATATCGACTTACAGTACGATTACTTAGTCCTGACAGTCGCCGACAATGTGTGCCTGGGTCAGGCGAGTCCATTACGTCAAGGTGTGTTCAGGTTAGTCAGTCGCTTGCCTTCATAGCGATCGGATGTCACAGAGCGGTGTGTTTCCAGTACAGCTAAGCTGTACTGCACTTCTTTACTGACCGCTCGCCCTTATCTCTACTCCTGAGCTCTCCCTACTACTCCTATTACTTCCCCTCTTTCGCTTCGCTGAGCTGTCAGGACTAAATAATCGGTCTGTACGTCTTGACAGAATAACCTTTATATGTATATTAGAGGTGGAGTGACAGCGTTTTGTCATCACAGCTCCGACCTGTAACAAGCTTAAGAAAAATCGCTGTGATAGATAATAGTGATTTTATGTCTACGAAGAATACTTTGCTCAGCTGCTTCAAATATATATTAACCAGCCCATCATTAAAATGCTATTTATGGACCGAATAAAAAGAACTTGCTTTTAATGATCAATGTTATGTTTTTATTTAACGGCGCTCGCAACTGCAGAGGTTATATCAGCGTCGCCGGATGTGCCGGAATGTTGTCCCGCAGGAGTTCTTTTACATGCCAGTAAATCTACTTACATGAGCCTGTCGCATTTAAGCACACTTAAATGCCATCGACCTGGCCCGGGATCGAACCCGCAACCTTGGGCATAGAAGGCCAGCGCTATACCAACTCGCCAACCAGGTCGACTTAATGATCAAAGAATGGAAAACTCCTGCTGAATATTAAAAAAAAAAAAAGAAAAACAGAATATCTTGATCACAAAAATATGTTTAATTTACTATGTCTTCTCGATCAAGAAATATTTATGTATGAAGAAGACATTTTGTTGCAAGAAATATGAAAATTCGCTACGTGAGATGGTAGAAGAGCCTGACGTCGTAGGAATTCATTCACATTATAATAAAATAAACAGATGATATATATTACTGCATATACATTAGGAGCAATGTAAGTATAATACTATGTGCAAACAAACGCGTTTTTTCAGAGCTCGATCATCGAAGGAAGTACCTTAGAAATTTGGAATATTAAAATTATTTATTGATTTTATATAAAGAATTACTTGCAATAGTTTTAGTCAGTATTATGCATCAACTACATTTTCTACACCAGATCCAGGAAAATAGATGATAAATTACATTTTTATTTGACCATTAACCAAACGCGTGTCAGTCTTTAACATAACTGAGTAAACATCACATCTTGCAGAAAATACATAAATCTCGCTGCAACTCACGCTTCATCTCCTGTCATCTTTAACTTCATCATTCATGAGCTGTCTGTAAACACAGATCTCTTCTACTTATAAAAAATTATCGGCCCAACGTATTCACATTTTCAGATTTGAGCAATGAAACTCATAACAACCTGCACAAGGAATGAGATGAAATACCAGTTTATATTTTGAAAATTGTACCTATTTTCTTGTATAGTATAATTAAGCATTACTTTAGTTTATGATAATAAATTGTATTAACACTTTTTCTTTTCGAAAAATGTAAGCCATATTATTATTATTATTATTATTATTATTATTATTATTATTATTATTATTATTATTATTATTATTAAATCTCTAAGAATACAAAAATCATAATTCATAACTGAAGAGCTTATTTCCACAAAGTCTTAACCATAATAAACCGAATTCTTTTGTATCATTTCCAACATACATTTTCAAATATTCTACGTTCTTCACTATAACTTCAAATGTTTAAGAATATAGTTAAGATGTAAGTGAAGCTCAAAGAACTTTGATCTTGTTTTCACTCTTTTCTAGCATTATTAAATTGTCAGTATATTAAGCTAATATATTCCTCTGACTTGTGCTTATGAGTTACACATATTTCTACTTGGAAAGGTTACCAGCCTCTCACAAATCCCCTAACCTGGAGGACCAGAATTTCACTTAGGTGTATCTACCCTAGGAGGGTCGGGATCTGTGTGCCTTTAGAGTCCCTTATACCCTCTACATCACTTTTGGGGTCCATTTCCTTACCTAAGATGAGAATGTAATCTACATTGACGTCGAAACAGGCCGTTAAACCTGTTCTTGAAATTATATTGTTGATGGTATTGTTGATGATGAAGCTTATATACACTAATGTTTGTGGAAATTGCAACACCAAGAAGGATACATGTGACTGAAATTGATACCACAGATTAGGTACATGATAATACACAAATGATTAGAATTACAGAACTGTACCTGATCTGTGACCGTGAGATTTCAGTATGGTACGAAGCCTCCATGCGCTGCAATCAGAGCCTCTAAGAGCCATGGCATGGAATCAAAGAGGGCCTGGATATGTTCGTGAGAAATCTCCCTCCACGCAGTTTGTATGCGAGTCCACAAAGCGTCAAGAGTGGGTGCTGGAGGACCATGACGAATAAGTTGCCGACCAACAATATCCCAGACATTTTCGATGGGCGACATGTCTGGTGAACGTGCAGGCCAGGGAAGCAGTGATAACCGTCGTTCTTCGAAGAAGGCTTCCACAATCCTCGCCACGAGGCCCGGCATTGTCCTGCTGAAATATGGCATGTGGAATTGCCTGAAAGTGGGATAGTATGCGGCCATCATTGTAGGACAAGTTGAAGCGGGACTCGTCCGAAAACACTACATTTTGCCACTCAGCTCGCCAATGACGGCGTTCACGTGCTCATTGCAGTCTGAGGCGTTGGTGGTTTCTGGACAATGGAAGCCCACACAACGGCATGCGAACCACTAGTCCAGCCCTCAAAACACGGCGACGAACAGTTGACGCAGACAGGTCGACACCCGTTGCAGTACTCCAAAGTCGACTCACCACTGTGAATGAAGCTATACGGTCCGTCATTGCTATGCGGACAAGATGACGGTCATCCCGTGCTGTGGTCACATTACGTGGTCCAGTACCCGATCGTCTCTGCGTGCGACCCTCTTCTATCCACTGGTTCCACACACGCATCACTGTCGTAGCAGCATGCCCTGTACGAGCCGAAATGTCACGGTATGACAAACCTGCTCCCAGGAGACCAACCATTCTGCCCCGTTCGAACTCACTCACGTGATGATATTGCGCCCTTCCGCGTCAACGAGGCATACCTGCACTAGCTTTCACGTTTCCACTTTGTTTGGAGGTTCTGTATTGACTCAACAAGGCATGACACTGATCTTGCTGGTGGCACAAGAGACGTCACTGTTGGACCTATGTGTAAGCCATCTCTCTGGAAAAGTAATCAGTTATTAGTGGTACACTGTTCTACACATCTCCCGAGTTTGGAGTCGTTTGGGCCGTTCTTTCTGGGTGTTGCACTTTTCACAAACAGTAGTGTATTTTTTTTTCTTAATATTATCCAATATTCGAACATATTATTGACTGAATTACTTTCTTTGAATAATACAGATGACAGTGAGTCTACTTATTCAGTTCCTGTATTTACATGTGTAGCTTCCACTTTTACTTTATATTCGTCATTAGTTATATTAATTCAGAGGTCTCCAAAAAGGGTATCGTATTTCGTGCTCTCGATGCAGCCTGCCGAACACAGTGTGCTGTAAGGGAAAGAGACTCGTACCTGAACAGATGGGAGCTATCAGTGGGGGATCGCGGCAACGGTGTGCTTATGTTTACAAATAATAACATCAAAAGAATAAGAAATATCATACGTTTGTATATTATTTTGACATACTATGAAGCTGGATCCCCGTCTGTTGCTATTGAAACTAGCTATTGCAAATTCAACCTCTTCTATTCTATGGTGCCTTTCAGTGCCTGGAAAAGATATTCTCCAGTTGTATTTTGTAATCACATCTAGAAGACATTCAGACACAATAAAGTGTTCATTAACTCTCGATGAAAATGGCTAGTTGAGCTTTGTCATTTCTATCTGTGCTTTCGTCCAATGCAAGTGAGTAAGCCACAAACTGGTTAATTGTGGTTTCGACTTTAGATTCAATTACATTTACAATCTTGAAATTGCTTCTCTGAACTGTAATTGGAAAAAATTTAATTTTCTCAAACTTTGACTTTGTTCTGGACATGATATTTTAGTAACGTCCTGTATGCACGATTTTACAAATGATTCTTCTGTAAAGGGCTTCATTGACTTTCCAATATTCTAAGCTAGAACACAGCTAGCAAGAAGATTTTATTGTTTAAGACTGAGGACACGTGTGTAATTTGTGTTTGTATTTTCTTGTTTTATATTTATCAAAATATTTGTAGGCCTACGCACTTCACCTAAAATTAAACGAAAAACTATATGTTTGTCATGCGGAACTGAGTGTAAACGTTTTGTAATACACTGATTATTATGTATAACCAACAGTACAGATAGCCCCAAAATAAATTCTTTTCACATGTCCCACATACCTGTAATTGCATGATATTCTTTGTGAAGAGTCGAGTATTGTCGTCGCATGTTGAATTTTAACACACCCTTATGAATTTTCGAACAAATTAAGCATTTCACATTCTCCCCACTAACTAAAAAAAGATGTCTCTTCCTATTCATCCTTGAATGTACTACGTCCATGATTAGAAGACATTGTGAAAATGTGGAACACTCCGACCAACACAATGATAATGGCAGTCCGCCACTGCTCTTCGTTTGCGCATAAACATTGAGTACAGTACAGGTGGGGATGGGTGAGGCGGAGCGGCTCATTACGTACTGCCTTCGGTTTCGTTCAAGGGGCTTACTCGTGAGTACGCTTCTGGAGACGTCTGTATTAATTGTTACTGAGTTATTTTTTCTGAAGTCCTAAACTCTTTCGCAGTTGTCTATAGGTATCCCCCACGAATATTATCAGGTGCTTTCTTGAATTGAGTAAATGACATGTGTAAGCCTACTTCTCGTGAAAATTCATATTTCTGCCCTGATGAAAATCAGATTACAAAGATATTGTCTATTTTAGATCAAAATCCTCTAAATGCATGTTGAACATAAAATGATATCCTTTGTATACGGCAAAAGTCGTATGAGTAATTTATTTCTTAATATCTTATATGCAGAATGAAGTAAAATTATGTATTTTTATTTATTTTAAATCTCTGCTACAATACAGCATATGTTCCAATTAATATGGTATATTACAAACAAAATAAATGTATTGCTAATAGGATGAGAGAGAAAAGGAGGTGAAAGAAATGGCAGAAGGATAAAAACAAAGGGAGAATGACCACTATTAATGTGATACTTCACAACAAATGGAAATGACAGTATTCTAAATTATAACATACACAATGTACAAACATACAAAAATTAAGTTAAGAATTCGAGTCTGTTGTTTCGGAAACTTTCAATATCATCGTCTTATACTGCATTTTGGAAAGGTTGAAATATAAATCCCAAATTTTACAAACGCATTATATACTGAACATAATCTCAAGAAAGTTTAATTTCGATGGTCAAGTGTGTTTGGAGTCGTAAAACGTAAAAATTGACGAGTTTCTAAATTAGATTTTCTTGGAATGAACGTAATATCTGTGTTATCTACTAAGTGATTGATCAGTTTGTAAATAAATAGTTGTCTAAAAATAATTCTACGACTTGTAAATGATTCTGATTCAATTTAAATTTGCGGACTGTAGTATGATAATTATTCTATTTGGAAAGGTTAAGCGATGGTGCTTCTTAAAGTATAGGAATATTGAAAACTGCTTTTGAATAATTTCAATTTCATTTTAATGAAACGTACATACTGGAGACCAACTTATAGAAGTATATTCCAATTTAGTGGGTACAAAATAATTATTATAAAGTAGAATATGAAGATTTCTTTTTTTCCAAATCTTTAGAATTACGGGTTATAAATCCCAAATTTCTATACCTTTATTTATTATTTTTAAAGTATATTCAGTATATCATCCGTCTATAGCAGAGCACATTGATGGATCTCCTTTTATTACACATTAATTATGGTATATTTCCATTATTTTACAAACTGTAAACATTAGATAATGAAATATTACATTTTTAACTGTCTAAAAGGATTTCAGCACAAACATAGAAACTGTATGGTGGCGATTTTTGGAATCATTCGAAGTAGAAACTAAACCTGCCCTAACCGATCACGAAGAGTGCATAACAAACTATTGTTTATTCCTTTAGTCTAAGGAAAAATAATTCTCTTGTATTTGCTTCCCTGATATTTTGTGTCTATGTCTCATTCTACGATTTGTATCTTTTTAATTCCCTTCCCACACACGAAGCTGAGCACATTTATACTCTTCGTAAGCGCAGTTGCTACTGCAGCAGAGACTGAATTAGCTGGAACGTCTTCTCTTTCGTTACCAGCAATCGTAATATGACCACGAATCCACCTCAAGCAGATGTGTTTCGAAAATGCCATTAGTTTCATGCTCATGTTGATAGGGATTAAGTTAAATTGGTCATTTGTAGCTTTCAGTGCAACTTCAGAAGCTCTATGAATGCAGCACAGCAGTTGCTTTGAATATACAGCTTCCTTTGCAGCAAGAAGCTCATTCCTAGTAAATTAGTCTTTGGTTCAAGATTTTCTATTATTCTTAATTATAAATATCAAATAGTTATGCAGAAACACAAAGCATTTGTAGGAGATTTATATTAGCTGAAAGTGTTACAATCTATTTCTTACGTTGTATTTTAAAGATAATCTGAGTTTCATCACGTATTACTTTAAATGCATATGCACACTAAATGTCATTCCTGATCACTAGAGCTCGGAAGTTGATGAAATATCATCTTTTTTTCTGAGACATCACAAACAATGTGAGATGCAATACAAACTCGTTTCACTTCAACACGAACTAATATGACCTATTTTTATTTTTATTATCCTTCATTTATTTATTTTATTTATTTATTTTGCATTTTCGATCTTTTATTTCTACTGGCCATTTTTAGGGAATATTCTATTTTCTGTTGCATTTTTTCTCCTTTCTCCTTATGAACGGACATTTTTAGGGTGTACTCTATATTCAGAATCTACTGCAGATGCTTACGCAATTCGATTGCGTCTTGCAGGAATTTTCCTTATGGTTGCATCAGCCTTAACTCCTGATCACGTGTGTTACGTGCTTCCTTCCATTCAACGCAACAGAAATACTGCAGTCGCAGTGCCCGCAATCAGCATATTGTATCTCACAACTGAAGACATAAAAATGTCGAAAGTAAAACAAACAAGACAAAGTTTTTTTTTTTTTTTTTTTTTTTTTTTGCTACAGTTAGTGATTGATTTTGTTGACAATGTATTTTTCACAGCTGGAATTATATATTTTGTTTGTATTCACCATTAAAATTATGGTAATTATGTTTAAATTAAACTCTGTTATTGTATTTATTTATATTCTTAATCACAAAATAGAAGAGTAGTCTTCGTTTGTGTATTTCACGGTGAAAGAGTGTCCGTTCCGACGGGCGAAAAATTATGAAAGTCCGGGAAAGCACCGGTATGTGGTGAAGCACTGGAGATTCAAAATTATGTATTTTCAGCTTGATTAAATTGAAATTTTTTTTACGTGAAATGAACTTGTATATCAGTATTGTTTCGTAATATTTATTTTATTCATATTAACATTTCCAAAAGTGGGTACACTATTGGAATTTTATTTATTTTACATTTTTTTATAATAATTGTGTAACAACCCATACAAATATTTGTGTTTTATTATGAATTACATATTATCTCTAGTGTTTCTGGCAGCAATGACGTTCCCTCTAGAATGAAATACATAAATATTGAATACATAGGATGTTTATGTAAAATTTTCTACGTTTCAGATAATTTAAAATTATATAAGAATAATATTGAAACTCTAAGTCTTAACTGTGATCTTATTTCAAATAGAGAAATTGTATCCCAAATGCCTTCCATTTTTCATTGTTTTGTGGTAATTGTAATGAAATTAAAGAGTCATTACAATCACGACGTATCTTCAAGAACTGAGTACTTTGGCCCTTTCTGGTCCAATTTTTATGAGGACTGGGAACGAAAAAGATACATTAACAAGTAGCGAGATTGTCAGAGAAAGTATTAACACAGCAAAAGACCAACGCTTGAGACGACATACATACATATACAAAGTGTTATGTAAAATGGCAGGTTCTTCACTGCAAACCCAGAATTCTCCAATCTTTCCTATTTTCTGCCTTTCTCTTAGTCTTCGCATACGATTCACATATCTTAATGTCGTCTAACATCTGATATCTTTTCCTGCCCCGAACTCTTCTCCCGTTCACCATTCCTTCCAGTGCATCCTTCAGTAGGCAGTTTCTTCTCACCAGTGACCCTACTAATTCCTTTTCCTCTTCCTGATAAGTTTCAGTATCATTCTTTCTTCACCCACTCTTTCCAACACAGCTTCATTTCTTATTGTCTGTCCATTTCACACGCTCCATCCTTCCGCATATGCACATTTCAAATGCTTCTATTCGCTTCTCTTCATTTCGTCGTAATGTCCATGTTTCTGCTCCATAAAAATGTCACACTCCACACAAGGCACTTCACTAGTCTCTTCCTTAGTTATTTTTCTAGAGGTCTGCAGAAGATGCTCCTTTTTATATTAAAAACATATTTCGCCATTGCTATCCTTCTTTTGACTTCCCGGTAGCAGCTCGTGTTACTGCTTATAGTACACCCAAACTATTTGAAGCTGGCCACTTGTTCTACTGCCCATTTAGTATTCACACGTGTACCGTCTTTATTTTTGTTCCGACAACCATGGTCTTTGTCTTATTTGCATCTATCTTCAACCCATACTGCTCACAGCTGTCATTTAGCTTCACTAGCATATGCCTTAGTATCGTCTCTTCTTCTGCTAACAACATCGTAAGCCCTATCATCAGCAAATCTTACGCACTTTATTCTTCTTCCTCCTCTCATGTTGTGAAAACAGTTGTTCACTAAATCCTTCAAGTATATGTTGAACAGGGTAGGTGATAAAGGGCAGCCTTAACGCACTCCCCTCCCTATTTCACTTCCTTTAGACATTTCTTCTCCTATCCTTTGACTCACAACATGTAATAAAATTAAGACTTAAGGGCACTACAACTACGTATGTTCTGTGGCAGGTAGATAAATCTACGCTGCTCCGGTGTTTGTAGAGATATCTAGATATAGGCCTAGAGGAAACTATGACGTTGATGCAAACTCTTCTCACTACGATGAAATGTTAATAAATATGAACGTAATAAAGATTAACTGCTGTTTAATATAGGCTAGTAATTAACAAAACAAGGAAAGAAGACGACAGGGGAAGAAGACAAAGGCAAAAGATAAAAAGGAAGGGAGACAAGAAAAGAAACGACAATGAATGAAAATAACAAGGAAAGATGACGAGAAAAGAAGGGGACAACAAAAGATAAGAATAAGAAAAGTGGACAAGAAATGAAGATGACAAGAAACAACGTTATCAAAGTAAGGTGATACCAAAAAGAGAAGACGATAAAACAAAGAGAGGACATGAGAAGAGATGACAAAGAAATGACATGACAAAGAGAAGAGGTGACAAAGAGAGGACATGACAAAGAAAGGACATTACAAAGAGAAGAGATGACAAACAGAGGACATGACAAAAAGGACATGACAAAAAAGGACATTACAAAGAGAGGAGATGACAAAGAGAGGACATTACAAAGATAGCAGATGACAAAGAGAGGACATGACAAAGATAGCAGATGACAAAGAAAGGAGATGACAAAGGAAGGAGATGAGAAGAAAGCAGATGACAAAGAAAATAGATGACAAAGAAAGGGCATGACAAAGAAAGCAGATGACAAAAAAGGACATGACGAAAAAGAGATGTTAAAGAAAGGAAATGACAAAGAAAGGAGATGACAAAAAAGGAAATGACAAAGAAAGCAGATGACAAAGAAAGGAGATGAGAAGAAAGCAGATGACAAAGAAAGGAGATGAGAAGAAAGCGGATGACAAAGAAAGGAGATGAGAAGAAAGCAGATGACAAAGAAAATAGATGACAAAGAAAAGGCATGACAAAGAAAGCAGATGACAAAAAAGGACATGACAAAGAAAGCAGATGACAAAAAAGGACATGACAAAAAAGAGATGATAAAGAAAGGAGATGACAAAGAAAGCAGATGACAAAGAAAGGAGATGACAAAGAAAGGAGATGACAAAGAAAGGAGATGACAAAAAAGAAATGACAAAGAAAGCGAATGACAAAGAAAGGAGATGACAAAAAGGAGATGACAAAGAAAGCAGATGACAAAGGAAGGATTTGACAAAGAAAGGAGATGACAGAGAGATGATCACAAAAAAGGCGATAGTAGAAGATAATAATGTATAGTAAAAAGTAAAATGATAGAACCGAGATAATGATATTAAGTAATATTATGAATGTAAGATGATGATGATGATGATGTTGATAATGGTAAATGGGTGACGGTGATCAATAAGATTATGGTAAAGAACGTAATGCTGATATAAGAGATGATGATGATGATGAAATATAAAATGTTAAAAAGAAGTTTGTTAGAAATAATAGTAACAATAATAATAATAACAATAACAATAACAATAGAGACGTTAATTGTATAGCTAAGAGTGGTAGTGGTGGTGGTGGTGATAGTGGTGATGATGATAATGATGATAATGATGATGATGATGGATGAAAATTATGTTTGTAAATAATGAAGTTTAGTGACACGAGTAAAAATTCAAGTGATTCGGGAAATGAATTAATTAGTTTAGTGGGAAGGCAGGTCAGTGCCGATATAGGGGAAGTGAAAATGTTTCAGCGAGTGAAAGGGCTGAAATAGAGAGAAGTGAAGAAAAGAAAAAAGAAGACGAGTTTATGACAGAAGTAAGTGAAGTGGATGTGTCTGGTTCAGTGATGATTGAGGATATAGCAAATAGATTAAATAACACATTTGAAGTGTTTAGTAAGAAGATAAGTGAGAAGGTAGAGGAAATGAAAATAGGCGATGAAGATGGTGGAGGAGGCTAGCCAGGATAGTGAAGCACAGCATGAAGAAAATAAGTGAGCTAGAAATATAATGCAATTCAGAAATAGACATAATAAAGATCCGATTGGATAATGGCGTACTAAGAATTAGCAACAAGTATTAGAAACAGTATGTTCGATAAGACTGAACTGGAAATCAAGAAAGAAGTTGTAAAAGTGTCAATTTTGAATGATCTAAATTAGCAAGTCGTTGGGTTTTAAAGGTGGGAATACTGATCAATTGAGATAGGGACAAAAGTAAGAGCTTATAGTAAATAGTAAATGTAAACGAGAGGTATTAATTTAATTTAGAAGAGCTTCTACAAAAAAATGTAGGCCTATATCTGTAATGAATGTAATTGTGGCATCGGATACAAAATTGTGAGGTCCACATTACATGGATGTAAATGTTGACACCAAATATATATCATATGTTGATAAATAAGAATCAGAAAATTATAACAAAGACAATGGTATGAATACAGCTACTATATTGTCATGTTTCATGATTTTGATTGTCAACTTTCGCGATTTAATGGTCACACTCCTCAAATTTCAAGTTGACCATCTTGTTTTAGATTTAGTAAAGTTGAACAACATTCGACGAGTTAGCAGAAAAGTTTACATGATGAGACAAATGTACTACATCTCACGCATATTTTGAAACAACTTGCAACACTCTAAGCTGAATGGATTTCTTCACCCCTCCCACTGAGATTAGCTTTCTCCTGAAGCTGTAAGTTATTGTTCCATAAAGTTGTTCTACGTATTTAGTGCTAATCCTCGTTATACGAATCTGTAGCTGGCGTTACTGCTAATGGAGACGATTTCATATTCCGTGCTTACACCGTTTAATTTATATATGTAATAAAATGTTTACTTTGAAGGAGAAACTTTCGAACAATCCTGTGCATTACTGCGAGTACAGTTACATTCAGAATTGAAGTGAGAACAGAAAAAGGGGGGGAAAAAATGAACATTTATAACAGACAAATGCGAGGGTTGATGTCTAAACTGAAGGGACAAGAGAGCGAGACAAAGTGTCCCATAAAACATCTTCTCCTGCAATATTCATTCTAGAATTTCTCAAACAGAGCTATTTTCTCATATATTCCGAATAATTGCACTAGAAGGACACGAATATTACCTTGATATTATTTAATTAATAAGAGACGAAATAATTTTATAAGAGCTAAATGACACACGCAACCTGGAAATTAAGAAAAATAACTTCGGAGAAGCTTAAAAGAACACTGTGAGTAGAACAAATTACTTAAGCCCGGTTTCTTCAACCTTTGTTAAATTATAACAGAGTGTTATTCCATTTTAACTGTAAACTTAACAGGGAAGCACTTCTTCAACTACTGTTAGTACTAACAGGCTGCTAAGACCTATGTTAATTTAACTGCCCAATTTCATGCAGTTAAATCATTTAACTCTTTGTTAGCATAGAAGTATTCAAAATATGGCTGGTGCGTTAGGTGCTGAACTTTTTATATCTTGATTATTTAGGAAATGATATCCAGGGATACATAAACAGAGCGGATGATTTCTGTGATTTGACAGAACAGAAGTTCATACAAAGGTATAGGCTATTTTCTGCCAAGCCTCATTTTTCGCTTTCAATGTAGATCCGTTTGTTTGTTTATTCTCATTAATTGGTTTATACTGCGAAATAATTTCCAGCAGAAGGCTGCTCTCGAACGAAGAGAAATTAGTCCCACGATTTCTTTTTGTTCCAGTGTTTTTCATTTCACAACAGGAATACCCATGGGTGGGCAACTCGCGCTCTCAATCTGTGAACAAACTCAGTCAGGTAGAACGAACTCTGTGCTAGCTGCAGCGTACGAGGGCCTTGCAACACGAGTGGTTGTTGGTTCGCTTGAGTCTACAGTGATTGGCTGCTTGTAACTGCAGCGGCTGCCTCGGTGTGTGCTTTTTTTGTGCCAAGGTTTTTAGCGCCTTGGGAGTACGAGTTGCCCACCCATGGGAATACCAATACGCCGCTCCACGCTACTGTGATACAGACGACGGAAGGAAGCAGAAATCAAACCTCTCTGAATCAAACAACGGAAACAAGCGAGAATCGCAATTTTCAGAGTTCAGAAAACAGAATTAAGCCTATACTTGATTATAGGTTATGGTTAAACTCTAGAACCTCTTGTCCTAACAGAGAGTTAACAAACAGAATGTTAAAATGTGAAAAGTAAAGTTGAAGAAACGCAATATTTTTAACAGCAATTCATACGTTTAATTTACAGTTAATTAACGCTATGTAAGGTATATTTTAACATGTTAGGTGCATTTTAACAAAGGTTGAAGAAACCGGGCCTTAATCGTGTACAGAAGAAGATAAAAGCAGAATGCACATGAAAGCGCCAGAATAGATGATTCGAGATCGGACAAGCTTCTAGCCAATGTAGTGTTTGGCGATAGGGATCAGTACTTCATTTTAGGCAGTGAAACAATGTATCCTATAAGACATCTTTTCCTGCAATATTTATTCTAGAATTTCTCAATCAGAGCAATTTTCTCATATATTCCGAGTAATTGCAATAGAAGGACATGAATATTACCTTGATATTATTTAATTAATAAGAGACGAAATAATTTTATAAGAGCTAAATGCCACAAGCAACCTGGAAATTAAGAAAATGAACTTCGCAGTAGATTGGAAGAACACTGTGAGTCCAACAAATTACTTAATCATCTACAGAAGAGGATGAAATCAGAATGCATATGAAGGCGCTAGAATAGACGACTCGAAATCCGACAAGTTTCTAGGCAATGTGTTTGGCGATACTGTTGATTTAATACCTTATAAACTACATTTATAGTTTCTAAATGACTAGCCGGCCGAGATATAGGCAGTGGTTAAGGCGTGTCTTATGGTTGGGGAAAACATTGGAAAAACCCAATTAGGAATCAGCCCAAGCGGGAATCGAACGAACCCACGCTAGAGCGTAACTCCGGATCGGTAGGCAAGCGCCTCAGGCGACTGACAAGCAAACATTCTCATTGAGGCAGATATTACTCGACAGAGACGAGTGGAGCCGCGGGCATAATGTGAACTATCGCGATGAGGTATTTCGAACGCAGAATAGTAGCGCCACAGCTCCGGGCTGCAGGACTCCACTGGCCTCGGTAGAGTAATAAAAAAGTTACTGGTAATTGTTTTTCTTCCAGTATGTTAATAATGGCAAAACATGTGCTTATACTGCTTTTACAAATTTTGACCACTGGAGCGCAATTACGAGGGCCGTCCAGAAAGTAAGTTGCCTTTGGAGTCGTATACACAAAAGAAAACACAATTCTATGGAAATATTTATCGGAACAGATATAGCAATTGTTGAGCTATTTTCAATCTATTTCCCATCGGAATTGAGACATTTCTCATACTGTAGGATCAACTTTTATATCCCTGTGTCGTAGAAGTCTGGCGTCTGGGATCGGAACCAGTGTATGACAACCGCCTGCACCTCTCCGTTCATCCAACGGTATGAAAAATAGCTCAACAAGTGCTGGATCTATTCCAATAAATATTTTCATGATATTGTTTTCTTTCTGTAAACGGCCCCAGGGAAACTTACCTTCATAATTGTAAACGAGTGGCCAGTATTTGTATAAGCGCTTGTTTTGACATTGTTAACATGGTGGAAGAAAAAAATTAACTTTTTTATCTGCCCCCATGAGAATGTTTGCTTGTGAGCTACGCCAGTGATTTCCATAGATCTTACAACAGCATTAGAGCTTTTATATATGGAACAAATCAAAAGTTATACACCAATATATATACAATCCCAAGAATAAGCAAATAATTCAATTTACAAGCATTAACAATTCAATAGTTAAATAGAAAGTGTGAGGATGCAGAAATTTTGTTAATTATATTCTGAAACTTTTCTCTTGGCCTTTGAAGGCTTTAAGAAAATAATTATGCATAATAACTGCAATAATGTATTGTCAGTTATCATTCTGCAGTGTTTACAGATCCACTGATCTGCAAAATTAAGGATAATAAAAACTTTTCTAAAAATGTATGCCACATTTATAGTTTCTTGGGGTGGTTGTTTAGTAACTGTCCGAAGACAGGTCTGAATCTCACAAGTGATACTAAGAAGGCACCACTTATGAGGCAACTAGGCCAAGAGATAAAGGGATAGGTGGCCAGTTCCTTTCCCCTCCATTGCATACATCGCCGACATATCTTGGGGTGCAGAATTCAAAATTTAGCTCAGATTTTCTCTATCACGTACCAATTTTCCGCAACCGATTGGTACTTTTAGCAATGTCAATGTAGCGTTATTGAATATAATGTGGAAAAGTGATGAAGTGAAACATTCCTGTGGTAAATATTAAATGTATATTTTACATTGTCATTGTCATCTACATTTATATTGTCATAATTAACAACTCACTTTTAGTCACATGCTTTATACCGCCTATATCTCTTCAGGGTAGTTGCGTTTGCTGCTTTTCCTCGTGTGAGGTTCAAGAGATGTTCTTTACGGCCAGTGTTTTTGTTCCCAAAATCTGTTTCTTGCTCTGCTGTCCCATTCACAGAGGAAATATGGAAACTTAGTGGCTATACCGAGATTGCTGAGCAAGAAGCATGCACAACTCCCAGATCTCCAGAGATCATCCAGTTACGATTTTTATATTTTATCTTTGTAAGAACCAGTTCAAGATTCTCAAAAGTTTCTTTAAGGTATACCGAATGACCAACAGGTAACGAAGCATACTTGTTGCCAGTGTGTAAAAGCACTGATCACTGCCTTCAGACTTCTTTTGGAGGAATCAACAATAGTCTCCATGTATCCACTTCGTACTGTACATTAAACTTTTGTATCAAACCAGGAGTATCACTGCAGCATATTAAGGCACCCTCTTGTGAAAAGTAGGGAGTAAAATCCTCTTCTCTACTCCTGTACCAATGAAGAAATTCATTTCTTTTAAACTGGAGCAACAGAGCTCAGTTTTTTCCGTGGGTAATCGTAAATTTCTTATTAAATTTATTGAGTTCAAACTGCCAAACTCTTCAATACTTTGACTTTCTACATCACACAGCCTTCTAGATTATGTTTCTGATGCTCATCAACAGGTTAATGCAAAATTTTACATTAGAGCACTGGGTTATGGATCCAGCGAAATCACCTATATACACGGTGTTACATTCAAATATCCTTGATTTCAATTAATAATTGCTAACAAGGTATGCGGACTTACGAAATGAGACTGGTACTAAAAGAAAGAGAAACTCAAAGAATTTGTATTTCATTTCTTCGAAGTTGATTGTTTTGTCACTACGTTGCGCAACAATAGCAAACGCAAAAATGGCGATTCCACAGCAAAGCGGGAAAACGGTGGTGTAGTATGCGGAGACGAAATCCGTAATTTGAACACAACGAAATCACAGACGAGTGTACGGAGGAGTTGCAACTGATGCAAAATCAATTAGGCTCTGGTTCAATAAGTTGCTTACGATCGGCAGTATCCTAAAACAATCTGGTGAAGCTCGGCGTTCCGTGACGGAAGAAAAGGTGGAAGAAATTCGAGCCGGATCGCAGAGAAGCCCGAGTAAATCCATTCGTCAGGCATCAAGGCAATTCAATGTGCCTCCGACAACTCTGTAATTTCTTTGAGTTGAAATCACGGATTTCGCTTCCGTATATTACACCACCGTTTGCCCGCGTTGCTATGGAATCGCTATTTTTGCTTTTGCGATTGTTGCGCAACATGGTGACAAAACAATCAACTTCAAACAAATAAAATACGAATTATTTGAGATTCTCTTTTTGTTTTAGTACCAGTCTCATTTCATATATCCGCATACCTTGTTAGCAATGATTAATTGAAATCAGGGAGGTTTGAACGGAACACCTTGTATTAATACACTAAAACAAAATAGCGTATAGTTTTGTATAAAAACTGATGCGTGATGTGCCATTTTTTATGTCACTTCTGGCTTCAGCTTACAAAAATACATGGACAGCTAAAATATTTTTAAAACTTTTTATCGCTGGCCTGTGTAATTTAACGTCCAGAGTTTAATTTCTTAAGGTAATTGGATCAAAGTGTCTTCTTTTGCAGTATCCGGACTGGTACTGGAAGCGGAAAGCTTATATTTCTTATAAAATGCTATATAGGCCTATTCCAACGATATTTCCAAACATGTTCAAACAATTTTCCTCACTGGTCATCGTTGTACATCACCTGAGTAAATATATAAAGAGGAATTATATACAGTTACATTACACTGCTCATTTACACTTCTCTTCCTGCAACTCTCTTTCGCTTCATGGGTACACAAAAATATACGGATGGCCAACTTACGAAGCGGTTTTTCTTCAGCAATGTTATTTTCTGCTAAGCCAACAAGGTAAGGAAATTATATTTCGGTACTTGAGCAAGAGCACGGCGCACGGAAGGCTTATGGTCTGTGTTAACTTTACTCCAATTACCTGGCAGAGGTAAAATATTTATGCCAGGGTCGCGCTGCCGCTGCCCACGTAAACGAATCTTTGAAACACAAATATGCTTCAGCGGGAATGTAAACAAGCCAGCGTCGGGCAAATTACCCGCAGATTCGATTTAGCAAGATTGTTTTCATATTCGCACCAACAGCTGGCGGGACTCGACTTTACTGCATCCTCTACAGGTGTGTACACAAACAGGATTAGCCCGCCTCGCCGTCACTCGCTGCTGTCTGGGGATCAAGCCGCCCGCCGCGCCACGCGATCCAGATGGAGCGGCGCCTCTCATGATGCAGACGAGACGGCTGAACTCACTGCGCGGCGCGCGTTTCTTAACCCTTAAGGCTGGTTCACAATAAACCGGAAACGAGAATCGGAACGAAAACGAAAACGGTAAAATTGTTAAAATGTCTATATTTAAATGTGAGCATTCACAATTAACGAAAAGCTTGCCGGAGCTCGAGATCGGGAACGGAAAGTTGGCCAAGTTTCAACTTTGGCATTGACGTTTCTGATCACAGCCCACTAGATTCATTCTATTGCCATCTAAAAGCTATTTTGTCGTCGTATATTTTGTAGCAAGAAGACCGTGACATAACCTATGCATTATTTTGTTCTGTGCTGTGCATCATGGAGCAAGTTTTATTTGATGAGATTCTAATATTGTGTTTACGATAAGCTGCGCGCCTCGTATAAAGATGAGAAAATGAAGGAGAATATATGGCTTTCAATAGCTGCATCTTTGAACACCGATCGTAAGTGAATCATATTTTATTACTGTATTGGTTGTATTACACATTACATATTCACGCTTGAATTCAATAACTACTGTTGTGTTCATTTTTGTTCTATTACAAATATTTCTTCTCTAATTATTTTACGTTATGGTAGACTTAAAATAGTTTGTGATAATAAAGATGCATGGGCATATTTATAGTACCGTACCTAATGAAATGTTTCAGTTGAAATTGGTTAACCTGTGTTTATGTTGGCTGCCTTGTACTCATGAGAGAACGCCATTGGTCAATTATACACAAATAACATCAGACTGCGTAATATCGACTTTACATATCTATATTGACATGCATATCGATCCAAGAAATTATTCTTTCCCAATGTACAAGACAGACTATGTTGCAGTCAGTTCTCAACCGACTTCTTTTACACCCAATTTATGACCGGCCATGGAAAATTCGGTTCCTACTTTGAAAGATTTAGGATCAAAAGTGCAGAAGAATATCTGTGCATATGCAAAGAGAATCAGACTGTTGAACATTTGATTTTTCACTGTCCAGTGTTCGAAAGCAAAAGACACTTTTTAAGATATCATATCTCGGATTGCAATTTAAATTACTCCACACCCCTTTACCATTTTCTTAGAAAAAAATGTTGTTACAAACAATTCACAGAATTTATACACCACATCCACGCAAGACTGTAGCTGTTAATTGTATATAAATTAATGATGTTATAAAATCCTAATGCACTATGTAAAACAAGGTGTCTATCTTTGGGACATAATAATAGTAATGACAACAATAACTATGTTTGTATTATAGATTTTACTATTGTTGAGTATTTGATGACAGGTATATAGTTTGTAACCATAAGTAATTTTGTTTTTATTTTTTCTTTACTATCGCAAACCAACTATATAATAGGTATTTTATTTGTAACTACGCCAATTCTGTGCATTATCTCATTAATATTGCTTAAAATTATGTATAAGATCACAAATTAATGTAATAATCTTGCAATTTCTCTACACCTTCGATTACAATTTCTAATTTTATTTCATTTTGTTTTAACTGAAAGTAATTATTGCATAACGTATTTAGTATTGTTTACTGTCTCTTAATTAGTGTATTTATATTGTAACTATGATTCACACCTACTATTAATTCTTTAAAATTGTGTATTATCACTACATAATGTATTTCACATGTAACAAACTACAACCCTAATATACCAAAGGTAAAATAGGGTTTCAATATTTGGATAACAATAATAATAATAATATCGATATGCATAGTCGTCTACGTTCTCGGTTTATTTTGAATCAAAAATTTTCATATTCATGTCCTCTGCTTCTCGTTTTCATTCTGATTCTAGTTCCCGGTTTATTGTGAACCAGCCTTAAATCCCTACCCGAAGTACTGGATTACCCCATGGGATTTTTATTTTAATACTTCTTCGAGTTATTGGCAGTACTCACATGTTCAGAAGATTGTGACCATATGTGTAAAAATTAAATTTTTTGCATTTTGAGGAAAATATTAAGCTTTTAATTGATGGGATTCTCCAATATCCCAGGGAAGACTTAGTGTAAGTTTCGCTATGGGTAGGGATTAAGGGTTAAAATGAACAAAGCCTTCACAATTGTCCCCCGCTGTTTCATTCATTATTTTCCTTAGAACATGATGAATATTAGACTCACATGTACATGTATTGTAAATACGGACCGTAGACCTACTGTCCCAGGAGACTACAAGTTTAAGTATTACTGGAGTTTTCACTGTAGCGGATGACGTACGTGGATCTAGCAAGCGAAGTACTTCTGTTTGGTCACGCGACTCCTGTTTGGTCACGTTGGGCAGAACAAAACATAATCACTTCAACAATTTTATTACACTAATACACTAATATTTACAATAATTTATATTATTTACAATACGTACAGTACACTAGACTACTCTATTTTTACTATTTACTCTATGATGAAGAATGTAGGTTTACATTGATCAAACATTATTTACTTATTTCATTTTTATTGTTTTAATTATTTTTTGTGAAATTTGGTATGAAATTGCATTAATTGTAATAATTGTGATATCACTAAGGTAATGTTAATTGATGATAACAATAATAATAATAATAATAATAATAATAATAATAATAATAATAATAATAATTATTTATTTATTGATATTTATGTGCTGGACAACAGCCATTGGCCAATAAAAGTCCAGCACAGTGATACAATTAATACATTAAAATGAACAACTATGGTACAAATTAAATACTTGAGTTAACAACAAAATAAAGAACATAGATTACAATAATTAATTAAAAAGAATTAATACTATAAAATATTAGGGAAAGTAGTTGAATCTTACTAACAATTTGTGTATACGGATTATGCAAATAATATTAGCAAAGACATTGCCATATTCTAATACTTCTATACATTATTGAATGGATCGAAATCGCCTACATGTAAGTTAGCATGTTTAATACATCTGGAGACCGGCAAAGAAGATTTAGAATTTCTAATATAGAAGAGTTTGTGACAACTCATGTCTTTCATAGGAATACGAAGGCTGACAATGTTTAAGAAAGACTGACAATTAATGTTACCTTTAAGGACCTTACATAAGAATAAGTAATTGAGATCATGACGTCTGGCATACAGGCTTAGACATTTAAAGTGCTTGCATTTTTTATCATAGTTATACCCAGAGTTATTAGCCAGGAATCTGTACGAACATAATGAAATAAATTTCCTTTGAATATTTTCCAGTTTTGCCGAATCTGAACTAGTAATAAAGTTCCAAACTACATATGCATTTTCGACTTTCAATCTCACTAATGTATAGCATAGTATTAAAAGAGAGTCAGGTGTTGAAAAAGAATAAGTGATTGACCGAATTATTCCTAACATTCTTATTGCATGGCTATAAATATAAATATAAATATAATAATAATAATATTATTTAATTATTTTATTGTTGGTAGTATTATTTCTTTTATCCTTTGAAGATTGAAACTGTGTATAGTTATAGCACGAATGACCGTACAGGCTCATACGAAGAATCTTGTGTGCATGTGTTTGTACCGTATCTATTACGCATAAATAAATGCATTTCATTCATTCATTATACACATAAACATTATATTAAATTTGATATTAATACGTGTTGTATACAGGATGGAAGTGAAATAACTCTTCAGCGTTGCAGAGCGAATTGTTCATATTGAATATAACAAAACGGTCTAATACCATATCGATGGGAAGTTTATAGTTTTCGAAATAAAAAATGTTTTTCCTGAAACTTTAATGTTGTCATTGTAGATAATTACTATGCATAGGATCTTGATTTCTTTCAATACCAATAGAGAATGTAATAAGAAAATGTTTTCCGTTGTCGTATTTCGATATAATGGACGGTTTTCGTGTAAATTAAATAAAAATTGTTGCAAATTTGTTGTCTAACAAACTAGACGCTGCAACCCTGATCACCTGTTCTCGCTCCATAAGAGTTGATAGTCAAGGTCGTCTTATCCCAGTGCCGTTCTATACTTTGTTTCCTGCAGGATATTAAATATTGTAGATAGTAAATTCAGTAATTTTGAAAGTGTTAGTTGAAAATAGCAAACATACGTGTCAAAATATTGTAAATAGTAAAGTATATTTTTTTGTGAAAATGCCACTTAAGATATTGTAAATAGTAAAGTTAGTGTTTGTGAAAGTGTTAGTTAAAATAGTGTAAATAGTAAGTGTTCCTGGAAGTGCTAGTTAAAATTACTACGTTTTCATAGAGTATTCAGATCGATTTGAATAGTTTCCGTATTGTATACGATGTCCCCGATCCCTGTTTTCATGCAACTTTCAATACGTGTTGAAAACGATTTGAATTCTGAGGTTAACGAATATGGAAGCTGAAGTTTCGAAAGTAGTTATGTTGTCATTGACATGTTAGCATGTTAGTCAGTCTGTAGGCATTAGCTATAAACATTAATAAGTTTTCTTAATAAGGAGCATGAAAACTTAATATTCTGGCTCTTAATGAAGTACAGTAATAATGGCTTTCTGGAAAATACAAAATATTATGTGTTATAACACGCCTTTTCATCATAGGTAATTGAGCTCGTTGTTTGTGAAACAGCTGACACATAAAAAACGACGATCGATCACGCGCTTAGAGTATAGAGATCGTTTTGAATATGATACGCGTGTTCATACAAATTTCAATATGATCCAGTCGATCCGATCCCGCTATTTAGGTGTATGGACCTTGAGACTCAAATCGTTTTGAATCCCCGTTTTCATGGAATATTCAATACGGTAGTCATGGCTGTCTGCCAGCTGATCCGTACACGGTCAGCGTAAATCCAATATTTCGCAAACTGGCTCGATAACGACTGACAAAATTGGTTACAGGGAAGAGGAGATTTTAAATTTGGTTGAGAAAAACCCGGGCCAAAGCAGTCGCTTGATTTTGCAGTACATAGCCTTTTGTTTACATCTCACGTTGGATGAGTTTAATGTCTCCGTGCGGAATCTTGGGTATTGCGATGTTGCCAGCGTGTTTAAACTTTCGATGCAATTATTTAATTAACCGTACACTTAATCTCAAAACGTATAATAGATTTTTTGCTTATTTTCATGTAATCTATCCCTCCCTTCAATACGGAGGGTTATATCGCTTCCACCCTGTATAGTTGTTGTTCAGTCAACTGACAGGTCTGAACCTCACAAGTGATACCAATAAGGCACCATTTATGAGGAACTAGGCCAGGAGATAATGGGATAAGGTGACCAGTTCCTTTCACCCTCCATTGCATACATCGCCGACTAGCTACATATTACACTAATCAGACTTCAGATGTATGAAAACGATTGTTTTTCCTCTGACACATATCGTCAAGTGAGATGTACTGACTGATAATAGAGATACATATCAGACAGAAAATCAGAGGTATTGTATATGAACCGCTTGATGCAAAAACCCATCATGTCCATTTCTTGCAGAGTTTGAGATTCGTTGTTCATACGATAATATTTATACCTATAGACGCATTGATTTGTATCAGAAACCTCTCATGTCCGAGTTGAACTGTGGATGGAACAACTGGCTAAAAGTTTCATTTGGTGCAGAATCCCCTCATGTCCTCAACATAGGGGATTTTTATTCAAATTGTTAGGTTAGCTACATAATACACGTGATTTGTCATTGTCGTCGTGTGGAGTGCAATAACGTGTTACTGTGTTGAGTGGAATACCCATAGTTGTAGGGCGAGAGTTAAGAATAAAAGTCACATTGTGACAGGTGTGGTGGTTAAAGGAGAATAAAAGCTACAGTACGTTTGCCTTTACCAGATCTTCCACGTAATTTATATTGGAGTGTTTTTTCTGGTAACTTCCTTCGTTAATTTCACTAGGAATTTTTCTTCTTTGGTTGGCAGTTTATATCTTGTCTTTTTCTTTTACTACAAATCTATCGCGATATTTAAAGGTCAGTTGAACATAAATCAGTAAAATCTTATAAGTGATTACTTGGCACTCAACGTTATTTCTATTACTATTAAAAGCAATCACCGATTTTCAATTGCATAAAAATATTTTTTTAATGATAAGTAATAACTGGAAAATTTTAAAGGTTTACTGAATAAACAAATGAAAAAATACATTTAGATCTGATATATTGCAGATGGTCTTGCTAAATAACGTAAACAAACCGGACTCATTTTTTCTGTGAAGTTAATGCTGCACCGCTTGTTTCATCTGTTTCAGATAGAGAATATTCTTCTAAGAAGCTACCAAATCTTAGAATAATCTCTGAATTATTGGGACTGACACCTCTTTTCCAAACGTGTATGTAGAAAATCTGTCATTTTCTTTATAACCTAGGAACAAATATACAAGTTAACTCTTTAAAAAAATTAAGAATGTGTGATTACCAGATCAGACAAGTAATTCTAAACTTTATTCAAAACATTTTAAGTGTTCACTGAAAAAAAGTGTGTACTGAATAAACAAATGTAATAATTTATGTGTATTAAGTAAACTCTAAACTGCAAGTTTTTACTTAAATCTTATCCAATTGTCACAAAATAACAATTGTTCTTCCTCTGACACATCGTCAAGCGAGATGTACTGCCTAATATATCAGCCTGAATCTCAATCAGAGGCGTCCAATTGCCTGTAATAACAAAACTTGACGCCAGAGAACACGAAGAAATAAAAAACAAACGAAATGTATGCAAAGAAAAACAAAATAAACGCACTTCAAAGAATTGTTAACATCAAGATCTGAGACCAAACTGACTGCATATTATGAACTCAAATCGACAGCAACGTACCACTGATTAGAGGTTGTCATGACAACGGCGAACAAATTTTCCACAACGTGATTAGCTAGAATCAGGTTCGTTTGTGGATGTGATCTCATTACGTAGTATGCACATAAACAATGATATCTATACCGGTACTAAAGTTACTTTACTCCAGCAATGGCAGTTTTCAAATTTTTATGAAGGTTCGTAGTATATATCTATAAGCAAAAGGAAAAAAAGTGGCATATTCAAATATCAGTTAACCTCAATTGAAAGATTTTTATAATTAAAAATATTCTCTAGCCTTCTACCTAGATTGTCAGTCGGCAGGGCGTTGGCTGGGACAACGCAAACTCGAATTCAAATTTCGGTGATAGTAGAGTTGTATTTGTGTGGACAAAGCCAAGATTTTGTGAGTTTTCTCGGAGTTCTTCTCTTTTTCATCGTCATTCGACTAGCATTTTTCATAATTCACCTCTTGTTATCACATTTGACTCGAAAAATAGGACACCACTTTTGTTTGCACGACTCCGAATCAACTGTCCGATATGGTGGGTGTCCTTCGAGGTTTGTCCAAAGACCGGTAGATGGCAGTGCTGGTGGATTCTAGACGTCTCATAGATAATCTGAATAAGAGGCACCGGAATCCCTGATGGAAACATGATGAGTGTCTGGATTTATATGTAATATATCTTAAAAATATGTAAATAAAAATCTAAAAATATGTACTAAATATGTAATATCAAATATACATGGGAGTTAAAAATTATTTAAATCTTGCATTTCACTTGTAAATAAAGATATAGACCTATAGTCCAATAAAGTCAATTACACACAAATTACACATTTGTACAGATCACGATATATGTAGTTTTTCACGATATTTTAGAGCAGGCTTGCAGAACTGGGCGACAATTGTGGCGTTACGTCATTCATCGGAATACGCCACTCACCCCTTCCTTCCACCCCCGCGTCATTGACTTGGTGGAGGAGGAAATTTTTATTCAGCGTCTGTGTTGTGTGATTGCGTACGAGCCACAGATACGTCATTCAACGATGGTGGACTGTGGACGGGGAACCAACTCTTTCCCTATGCTTTCCACCCTGTCTCGCCAGTTGTGTATCCCTGTTCTAGAGTTAATCAAGGCATGAAGCACAGTGCAGTTCTCCGTATTTTCAGGAGTTAAGTTCCATCGGGGATCGGACATTATGTTCTTATACACCAGCACCGAAAACAATCTCTCGACACCGCATGAGGTTATTGGTGCATATTTGAACAAAATGGATGTAGCTGAGAGCAATGTCTTCTGGAGGGTTGCGCATTTCTCCTCTGACAATCTGTCTCAGGCAATGGACTGACATGAGGTCGCTATGTGTATCGAGGCCTGTCAATCACCTATGTTTTTTGAGAACGAAGTGCAAGACGGAAGGATTAGCAGGGAAATACCATGTTGTACCTGAATGGTTGTCCTGTTCTGTATGCTGAAATATACAGTATATCCCATTATGTACTAACAACTTTGCGTTTAATAATAATCTGTGACGCCACAGCCCTTGAAGGGCCCAGACAGAACAGCCGGCTCCTGGCCTCACGTACACATGCCGAAGCAGAGGTGAACGATCATGCAACCAGAATGAAGATATCGTGTGGTTAGCACGATGATCCCGTTATAGCTGGCTTTCTCAACCGCATTTCGCTACCTATCGTAGGTCTCCAAGTGCATCACGGTGCTGGGTGAGTACCGGTCCCATACAATGGCCGAAATTTCATGAGAAAATTTCTTCTCCCATGAGGACTCGAAACCAGCGCGCATTCCGTAACGCGAGTCCTAGACAGGATGCTTTAGACCACGACGCCACGGCGCGGGACAACTTTGTGTTTAAAATTGTATAAATATTTTCATAATTTAGTTTTAGTTTATTCTGAAATATTTATTTTTTACAAAACATTTAATTAAATGACATTTGGCAAGGATGATAATCTTATGTAAAATATGTAATTATCTTAAAATATCTATTATTATGCGAAATATGTAAAAATATGTCGCATTAAAATTAAATATAATGATCTTAGTAGTCTAATTCGCCAACATTTTCACTTTTCAGATAGATACATACTAAGGAAAAAATGTGTAATTAGATAAAAATCGGACTTTAATGATGACATCCATAGAACTGTAAGGTACGGTCAACCACCCTAAGAGATATAGTACTGGGATGCGTTGTGTGGCAGATAAAATCTGGTTATCCAGGTAGCATGATGAACTCATTCCATCATTTGTGCACAGAATACTGATTTAGGGTGAAGTGCTCTACGTCCGATAAAATGTCATCTTCACACTGTGAACACCAACTTATGATAGTATGGTATAGCAACAGTTGACCAGTTGAAATGATTTTATGTAAAATTTATTGTGGATGGAAGAATGGATTACAGACGGGAGATGGGAAAATGCTATTTACACCGACTGTTTACTTTAACTGCCCGAAAGCAGGTTTTAACTTCATAAGTGACACCAATAAGCCATCACTCATGAGTCAACTAAGCCAGAGACTACGGGGTAAGGTGCCCAGTTCCTTTCCCCCTTACACCAACACTATACTGTTATATTGCGTTACCTCCAAATTTTGATACGAGCGATAAATAATCAGTAAATTTTTCCTGTAGCACCCTCACTCAGGGATAAGTTATATTTATGCGCCAGTGTATCTATACATCCACGACTGGGACCTCCAGCTTTGCTTTTCTGCCGAAAGAAGCGAACTTCTTTACTGTCACATCTGCTTATGATTTTATTTACGTATGGCAACCGAGTACAGCGCATGCATTATGTCCAGACACTCTCCCACCCTTCCTACAGAGCTGCGCACGAGATCGGATGAGTCTACTTACGAATTATAGAGGAATGGGTTTGTCTTTGCCTTGAACTCGGTAGACACACGCCCGATCTTCCCTTCTATTCCCACCCCCTTCACAAAAACGTTGTTCCCGTACTGCACGTCGCGAGTGTCTCGACAAAATGCATGAGCTGTAATCCAGTTGGAAGCGCAATTGGCTACGGAGTGGAAGGTCCCACTACCCGGGTGGTAGAGTAATTTTTCTCTTTACAAAAACTCTCAGAATGAATCCGGTGTACACTCGGTCTCCTATCAAATTGAACACCGTCTCTTTCCCGGGAGTAAAAGACGGTCGAAATGTGGTACGGACCTTATCACCTCATTTTAGCGTCGAGGTTATGAAAGCCTGAGCTGTAGCTGCTCTATCTCCATTCATACACCTGCGGTGGCTGAGGGGTCAGACCTTCAGCCTGTCACGCAGGCGGCCTGGACTCGAGTCCCGGTCAGGTATGGATTTTTCATTAAAAAATCCGTACTGACATTTGTGGCGGACAAGGTCGCAGTTGGGGTTTTCCTCGGGGTTCTCCCGTTTTCCCATACTAGGCATCAACATCATTCCACAGCATTCCTCGAACACCAGCTGGCGACGCACGGAGGGGGCTGGGATAAGGACGAGGAGAGTTGCCTGTTCGAAGCCTGGGTACTCAGTGAATCTTAGCCGGCGTAGGTTTGTGAATGCGCCTAGCTTGAGGACTAGTGCAACAGATTATTAAATGTCGCAGTGCTGGGTCATATTGCCTCATCCAGAAAATTCTATTACATTCCATACTATTAAAAATCCGCGCAAGCGTTCTTTTAAAGAGGGATTGGAAGAACAGTACAATGTTAACACAGAACATGTGTGAAATGTATTCTGTGTTCTAGGATTCTAATGGGAGTTCACCTTACGAACAAATATTAAATTATGGTTTATTTAACGACGCTCGCAACTGCCGAGGTTATATCAGCGTCGCCGGTATGCCGGAATTTTGTCCTGCAGAAGAGTTCTTTCACATGGCTGTAAATTTACTGACATGAGCCTTTCGCATTTAAACATACTTAAATGCCATCGACCTTGGCCGGGATCGAACCCGCAACCTTGAGCACAGAAAGCCAGCGTTATTACGACTGCGCTACCCATGTCGACTCTTACGAACATAAAGCGTCATTATAGTATAGCCTACTTTTCGCAAATAACATGGTCAGATACAGGTAAGGCAATATACTATTTAGTAAACAATGCCTGCAACTTCAAATACTTAGAAAAATTAGAAATAGGCTATTGCGCTCAAAAATAGCCATGATTAAAGTTATTAAATTCTAAGAAAAATCTTGTCGTCTTTCCCTCCTCTTCCTTTCTCTCAATAAACGTAGTTGAGTGTAAACAGAGTAAAGAAGTCATAGAAGTCATGTTTTGGTTTATACAAACGTTCAATAAATCGTACTAGTGTACGAATGTTTGTACGTAGTAGTAGCATAATTAAGGATTATATAAAATATGGCATGTACGTACACCTAGAAACGTATAGCCTACAATACACAATATTCATTCATTTACTGCAGTAACAGAACGTACTGTAGAGTTACAGTGTTGAAAGGTGTAAATTTGAATAAAGAGGCGTCCTATAACAATAATCACAATCTCACGCAAAATCTACGTTTAGCTAGTTATAAAGTCGCTTGGGATATTGTGAGATCACTAAACCCGTTTATTACAAATGGAATGAAATCTGAAGAAAGAAGAAAAAGAAAAAAGGACAATAAAATACAAAAATGAACAAAAACAATTTAACGAGGCCTGCTATGACGTGGGCAGGCCGCCACTGCTCGCTCAGTCACTCATGTCAAGCGGGTTGTATCATGTGACGTCACTACCCAATGAATTTTCCCGACGACTGGGTTAGGATCACAAGTTACCTGCAGCGAAGTTTAACTTTTCATTCACTAGCTTTGTTTATTGCTGTAAAGGAGCCTATTTCTGCCCAGATGTTCACAACTTCTTCCTATCTTCAGATTTACTTCTTTAACCTTTCTTTCTCTATGTCTTTTGGACATTACTTACAAGATATTATTTAACTTGCAACCGTCATTGTGCTGACAATGAAATTTTGCGCGATCGGATGGCTACAAGCCTTATTTGCACTGTCATTCATTAACATACACCTGAATCATTTACGGAGGAGCTACAAACTAAATTACATACGTTCATAGTTTTATGCCCAAGACAAGGTCCCTCATTGCAAACTCAGCATTCTCTAATCTTCCGCCTTTTGCGCATTCTTCTTAGTTTCCGCATACGATCCATCAATCTTAATGTTGTCTCTGATCCTATACCTATCTTCTTCTGTCGCGAACTTTTTTCATTCACCATCTCTTTCAATGCATCATTGCTTCCTTCACTATGCAGTTTCTATGTAGCCAGTTACCTAGCCAATATATCTTTCTCTTCCTCAATAGTCTCTGCATTATTCTTCTTCGCCCAATCTTCCTAGGACAGTTTCATTTATTATTGAGTGTGTTCATTCCATAGGCTCCATTCTTCTCCATATCCACATTTCAATTGCTTTTAATCGTTTCTCTTTACTTCGTTGTAATATCCAAGTTTCTGATACATATAATGCCACACAAAGTACTTCACTAGTCTCTTCCTTTGGTCTTAAAGGTCCCGCAGAAAATGCTCCTTTTTCTATTAAAGGCTTCAGTTCCCATTGCTATCCAACATTTTAATTCTTGGCAACTATTCATATTACAACTTAAAGCACATTCAAAGTATTTAAAGCTACCCACTTGTTCCACTGCCTCATTTCGAATTCGCACGTTTACTTTCATTATTTTTGTTCCATATTCGTGACCTTTGTCTTGTTTGCATTTATCTTCACCCTAAACTGCTCACAGCTGTCATTTAGCTCCAGTAGCATATCTCTTAGTATCATCTCCTCTTCTGCTAACAACGCCATATCATAAACAAATCATGCACTTTATTCTTATTCCTCCTACTATCATTCCTCCCATATTCCGAAAACAGTTATTAATCACAATGGAACTTTAATCTATTCTTACTGGATACTTATCTTTATTAGGAAAGAAACTATTAAAAAAAAAAAACTGACAGCCCTTTTATAATCAATAGCAAACTATTTTCTATTGTCTACAAATATGAATTTAAATTTGTTACATTTAACAAGTTTAACAACGAGAAAATTAGTGATAGTGAGATAATATTCGGTAAGGATTGGCCATAGATAACCTGACATTCGTCTTACCGTTGGCGGAATAAAGCCAACCAGATAATCAGCCGAAGAGGAAATTAAACCCACGCTCAAGCACAGTTTTGGATCAGCAGACAAACGCGTCTATCACAATATAATTCTTACTCTACATAAGTATTGTGTGCGTGATTCCGTGATGTACATACATACATACATACACATACATACATGGATTTTATGTGTAATAACTAATAAGAAAATTAAAATTAAATTTGTTTTATTTAACGACACTCGCAACTATCGAGGTTGCATCAGCATCGCCGGTGTGCCGGAATTTTGTCCCGCAGGAGTTCTTTTACATGCCAATAAATCTGCTGGCATGTGCCTTCGCATTTAAGCATTCTTAAATGCTATCGACCTGGCCCGATATCGAATCCGCAACCTCGTTCACAGAAGGTCAGCACTGCACCACCCAGGCCACCCAGATTTAAAGCCGTTTTGTACCTTATCAATTTTGTTTCTCCTACAGTGTAATGGTAATAATGCAAATGTTGCATTACGAATTGTAAACAGAATCACGTATTATTACTTCTAAGTAATGGAGCATTACATGCGTATATGAAACATATATAACATAGTAATATACTTATGATACACATATTACATTACGCACACGTATACACATATATGTACGAATATATTTACATACACACATATACGAGGATCTACATACACGCACAAAGGTCTGCATGTAGCATCTGTTAGCAGATGTAGTTTCATTGCGTAATCTGCGGGAACCTTTTTAAAAGCGTTCTCAAATGTACTTGTAATTTAGGCAAAATGTAATTCAGTCTATGCCAGCAGTGAGCACACTTATGTAAAAACGTTTCTTGGGAGAAGAGCGGAATTGTGTCCTTTCGAAATATAAGGAAAAGTCAGTACTGGACTTTCTCTTTCAATACGGATACCATGGCGTCAAATTGTTTTTACTGCCTGAATGTGTTGCAGGCATATTGGACTCCACATGTCGTCGTCTGGAAGATGCCAAACATTGGCGACAGTTGGCTGTGTATTTGGACGTGTCAGGCATACAAACAAGATAAGCATAAAGAAACGAACAAGAGGAAAATGGAATAAGCTGTATTACAGAAAGTGTGTCGTACTTAATCAATATGCAACTTAGCCTATGCAGTAATTAAAATAGGCCTCTCAGAATTCTTTAGGTTAGTTGTCAAAATTGGTACGATTGCGTTCTTCCCCGATTTCCTTGGCAACACGCATAGATCGAAGTAAATGGTTATTTGTGGTTTAAGCTACGAAATCAGTTGAGATCATATGAGATCATGACAAACCGCCAGTAAGGGAAATTGAAGAGTTCGCTAAAGAAGAATAAGAAGAAAGAAAGAGACGTGTATTACCAACCACCAATATCACAAAATCGTTCAAAATTGATAGAATTACAAGTAAGCTGTTTATACTGTAAGTACAGGAATACACATAAGTTACACATTGACATAACATTTCATTGGGTATAACACCTAATAAATGTCCCTTCACGAAGAAACCTTTGTCTACTTGAATAATTAAAGTTAACTTATTTCAACATTGTGTAATCTGAAGAGCAATGTTAATTAAAAAATAAGACACAATAATAATAATAATAATAATAATAATAATAATAATAATGTGGAGTTTACTTTTCCGCCACGTTAATTTTTCTTGTTTCTGCTTCTTTAATTTTCCTTATCTTAGCCTTTCCTTTCACTTTACTTTGTTTAATTTTATTTAATTTATTTACGTTTTACTTTCTTCCTCTCACTAGAAGGCACTGGTTTTGCTCCCGATATTTCCGGGTGGTCAAGGTTAACTGCAAGCGAGGTTTCCATTGGTTGTTTTGAATTGGTACCGATCTCATGTTCTGGATCGTTTTCTGTTGTTTTCTTGGTGGACACTTCTCCGGAGATCGGGCACTCTGTTGGGGGCATCTATTGAATATACATCGTATTTAAGACGGAATAGGCTGCAAACGAGCGCTCTCTGTGCATCGTCCTAAGACGACCTGGTTCGCGCATTGGCAGCGATATTTTCGTCGGCCCAGGTTGACTCCATGAGTATGTTTTCTACGCGCATAGTGATTGTTGGATTTTCTGATTGCTATTTTTCACCACCATTACGCTCGGTATTTGTGGGAAGTGTGGTTCCTCCAGGTGGATTTGTGAGGAGATTGATTTTTATATTTATTGCTTTATTTTTGTGAATCAAGAATTTTACCCCGGAGGGGAACATGTTTACACTTCTGATTAGACAGCCTGGTTCTGTGTGAAGGAGTTTTGCTTACTCGGGATTATAGTTAATATAGGTACTGTTATATTTGTTATTCACTATGGGCCAGTGACTCTAACTTCATTTAATGAAAAAAAAAAAAATTCTTTACAAATACTTGAGAAAAGTAGGGAACACAATCTCATTATGTATCGATTTTAAAAAGTCATTTCATAAAGTAAATAGATCAAAACTGTGACAAATACTCTCAAAAAATGGATATCCTCTTCAATTAATTAAAGCCATTAATAGCTTATACCAGACCACCAAATTATGTATTGGCAAGGGAAATGAGCCAGGAAAATAAATTATAGAAATAAATGGAAGAGTGTCCATTGCCACCTACTTTATTTAATATTTATTTTAATGATCTTATTGGGAAATGAAAATATTTTAAAATGTGATTTTAAGATTAATGTTATAAACATGAATTGCCTTCTGTTTTTGGATGACTAAGTCGTGTTATCAAATTCAGAGAATCATCTCTAAATTGCTACTCACAAATTACAAAATGTAACCGCGAATATAATCTAAAAATAGGCCTATCCAGTACAGAGACAAAAACAATGGAATTTATTGGAACTCAACATAAAACGATCTAAAATTGTTATTGATAAAAAATTATGGAACAAAGTGAGCAATTTTAAATATCTAGGATGTGAGATTGCTTACCAGAAAAGTATGGACGTGGAAGAAAAACTCCACAAATACCAATAGATTTGAGGAACCTTAAAGAGAAGTTTAGGGAATAAAACGTCAAAACAAACACAAATGAAGATCTACAAATTTTATTATATGGAGCAGGGACATGGACGCTTACAAAAGGAACCAAGCAACATCTAGAAGCTTCGAAGATGAGGTTTTTGAGATCAGTATCAGGGACTTCATTATTAGAGCATAGAAGAAGTGAACTTCATATCCAGGTCATACTACAGCGTATTGAAAATTATCAAAATAGATGGCTAGAGCATCTATATAGAATGGAGGATAACCGCTTTTCAAAGAGAGCATTTCAATATAACCTACGATGAAGAAGAAATGTCGGTCATCCGAGATTACAATGGACGCAGCAATTTTAAGGGGACGGAAAGGGCCAAAAGGCTCAAACCTTGTAAGTGATGATGATGAAAAAATTGAAATATGTTTATGGTACATACAGAAAATAACTCGTTGTACATACTTTTGTTACCATATAAATGATTTCGAAATATCATAACTGAATATTTTATTATAGTTATAATTATGCCATTTTGGAGCTTTTTATGAAGTTTACACTTTTCCCTCCATTGTTGAAAGAATTTATAAATGGTGTCTCTTGCTCCCAAAAGATCCAGTCGCTTCATTAATATAATATTATTTTATTTCTGCTTCATGATATTCAAAGTTCATTGCATATATATAATTTTGAGTGTTCACGGCTTGTAGATATATGTAACTTTTCAATTTTTTTAACTGTAGGCCTATATATTGATAAATATATGTTATGTTCTGGATCTTCATATTCATTTGGATTGCCAGACGGGTGCCCTTGTCTTGGAATTAATTAATAGATAAAGTATGAGTCATTGGTCATTCTGCATTTTAATAAAATTCCTGAAAGTAGTAAAATTCTGAAATAAAGTGAAACTGTTTCTGATTTTAGGTGTAGGGGAGAGTTGGGTAGTATCGGACATCGGGTAATATCGGACAGTGTGTTTCTTTCATCTACCGCCAGATGATAGTACCTGAATGACATAGTTACGTTTCTCTATGCGACATTACAGAAACGTAATCATGTCATTCAGGTACTATGATCTGGTTGTAGACGAAAGAAACTCACTGTCCGATATTACCTGATGTCCGATACTACCCAACTCTCCCCTAAGAATAACAACAATTAGAACAAAAATAAGGGGACGGATTACATGCTATGTTGACCTGCTTGCTTCAGATAGTAGACAATATTTCACGTGCCATTAATGATTCAAATTACATTATCGAGCCACAAAATTACCTGCAGAATTCAGTTATTCATCGATACACAAAAGTATGAGGGAAAAGACAAATTTTTGAAACACAGTCCTGAATATCTTTTCAGTGTTAATTTTGAAGTGATCCTTTCACGTATACCGCTCATAGCAATGATAACTACAAAACGCTCAATAATTGTCTTGTACACAAACTGAAATAAAGATGGGCGGTAAAATTCCTTACTTCAGTTCAGCCATTCTCTTGCAATGTTTGCAAAGGCACCCTCAGAAGTGATCCATCATATTCTCGAAGTAGTCTTACTTCAACTTACAACTCATCAAAGTCATCATGTCTTCCGATTCAACATCTAAAGATAGAAACTATCAGGAAGCAGTGAAAATATTAACTCTCTCTTGTCGGAATATGTCACCGACAGTGAAAGAGTGTTTTCATTTAAAATTAAGTTACTTTATGCTCCATTTATGAACTTCAAAAGATAATATTGAAAGTAGAAGTGCAGTATGAACTAGATTATCCGGACTAATTAGGACCAGGGATAGTCGGATAATCGAATTACAAATTTTAAAACAATATAACCAAGATAGTTAACGGCCCGATTCACCTTTCTTTAAATAACCCAAAATCTCCAATTTGTCCTTGATCGTTAACACAACTCTTTTCCGTTTTTAGTTCGAAACCGGGCACACAGAACACTAAACAAAGCGACTGTCACTAACAGACGATAACAGAACTGAGAACGCACAGGCCGGCCACAGAAGTAAACAAGCGATTATCACTTCCTCTCCCTTCCACTTGCGTAACACAGAGACATACTGTATTTAAAAAGAGAGAGAGAGAGGGAGGGAGGGAGGGAGGGAGGGAGGGAGAGAGAGAGAGAGAGAGAGAGAGAGAGAGAGAGAGAGAAGGCCTCTTCACGTCAGGATAATTGAGAATCCGGATAACTAAGGTCCGGATAATCGAGTTTCTAATGTATTTAAAAACTAAGGTAATTATTGAGCAAACATCACACAGTAAAGATGATCTCGGCTTTGTAATCGAGGTACATCTGACTTAATTAAATATCAGAGGTATGTACTGTATCTGAAAAGATTTTTCTCGCTCAATTACAAGAATTAACAATGAAATATACTTATATTTCAATCACGTATCAGTGATATCGTTCTCAAGCGTAAAAATAGTAAAACGAAAAAATAATGAAAACTTATGTTTTAGAACAGGGCAAGGCAAACTTTTTTAATGATCTACTGAGAAGTTCCTAACATTTTAAAAATGATCTACTGCTACAATAGAGATAAATACCACTCCGTTCCTTTATTTAAGGTATAAATTAATTAACGTGATTACTGCAAAAAGTTTAAGCCCACAGAATTACATTTCTATGTAAATAAAATATAAAAAATAGAGTTATTACATTTCTCGTGAAAAAATTAAACTTAAATGAAACCTTATTTCCGCTTATCCTCTCTAAAACTTAGCAGAATATTTTGGTGATTAACAGAATAGAATTCATGATCAAGTACGTTCATTAGTTAGTCTATTTCTGTATTTATGAAGTTCATGTTTGAAACTGAAGGTTCACAAAGATAAGCTGAAGTAAACAAGACCTTCACTCGATGCGAAACATCAGTTAATATAGGAAATTTCTCTTGAAAAATGTCAGGTCAAAATTTCTTAGGTCCTGTAATAATTTTGACACGCAAATAACATATAATGATATAATTTCAAGTTCTGCTCCATCTACACAAAATTATATTTTCACCGAAGAAGATAAATCTAAAAATCTACGATCAAAATAATTCTATTTGAAATCAGATACAATTTCTGCATCTTCATATGACTGTCCCCTACTTGTACTTCAAATCTCAAAATAGGAATAATGTGTCTAAAATCAGTATTTAATATATTTACCTTCCATAAAATTGGGTTTTCTATGAAACAATGCACCTAAAATATCATATTCACTATTTCGTTTTCTCATTCAGTACGAGTTACAATGAAATATACGCGTACTTATACAAGGTGAGGCAGAAATATCTCCCCATTTTCAACTGCACATAAAATGGAAAATATTGAAGTCAAATATCAAACAGTAATATAAATTTATTCCTTATGGTATGCCAGTTTATCCTTCAGATCAGTTCCGCACACACTTTCAGATTCCACGTCAAGGACGTGTTCCTAGCCGCAAGACCATAAAATTATGGATTGCGACATTTCGGAATACGGCTTCAGCACTAAAACAGAAACCACCAGGGCGACCAGATCAGTGCGATCTCCACAAAACATTGCAATTGTGCGTCAAGCATTCGTAAAGAGACAACAACGTTCGGCGAGAAAACGCGCAGCAGTTTTGGAATTAAGTAATCGCAGACTTAGGAGAATTTTGCAATAGGATCTTAACTTTCATGCGTACGAAATTGTAATAGTCCACGAACTTAAAGATTGTGATATGGGAAATAGTCTGAGATTTGTGAAACAGTTTCGTGAAATCCTGTCCAACAATATTGTTCTGTTAATGTCAGACGAAGCACATTTTCATTTGTCCGGAAGTGTAAATAAAGAGATCAACATGCGACCGCTTCACAGTAAACGTGTCACTGTATGGTGTATTGTCGCAGTTTCGGAATTATTGGCCCATACTTTTTTGAAAGTGAAAATGGAAGTGTGATGACAGTGAATTGTGCTCGACATGTTGAGATGATACAGAATTTTCTTTCTCCAGAATTTCAACGTATGGAATTCAAGCATCAATTATATGGTTTCAGCAGGATGGGGCAACAGCGCATACAGCTACACATCCATGGCGGTTGTGTGTGACTTGTTTCCTGGTCATGTTGTGTCGAAAGGTGGTGACGTTCCGTGGCCTGCCAGCTCTCCAGACCTGTCCGTTTGTGATTACTTTCTTTAGGGTTATCTCAAAGCGAAAGTGTTTTCTCACAAGCCACGCAACATTCAGGAACTGAAGGATGTCATCCGAAGGTAAATTACACCTATGCGTCTAAATATCGTGCAACGTGCGTGTGGGAACTTGCAGAGACGCTTGGAAGAGTGCGTACAAAATTAAGGACGTCATGTCCGTGGTGTGATGTTCAGAACATAAATACAGTGACAAAAGGGCATTACAATAGAAGTAGTACTACAACACCTTCACATATACTGTATATCACTAAACCTCTTGAAGTTACTAAACTTTCAAAATATGGAGATATTTCTGCTCCAACTTGTATTTCACCACCATTTATATGTAAGTATCATCATTTTCAAGAATAGAAAATGGAAATTAAAAGAAAGAGAGAGAGAGAGAGAACTTTCATGTGTCAAATACTATTAAACGAACAATAATTTTTGTATGTTTGTAAATTTTATCTTGAAAACTGACCTAAGTATTTTGATGAATTGGAGTGAGTCTATTGTTTTTTAGTGTGAAAAAGCGATGGCAATAGAGAAAATTCATTTAGGGGAATAAATAACCTTATTAATTAAGATGAAAGATGAGTGGAACGGAGAAAAATTCTCTCCGGCACCGGGATTTGAACCCGGGTTTTCGGCTCTACGTGCTGACACTCTATCCACTAAGCCACACCGGATTCCCATCCCATCATATGATGACGCAGAATTTCTGCACGGAAATATTATGTACTTCGGTACATCGTAATAATACAGGGATATCCTTTTATTTTTACTTCAATTTTTATTGTACCTGAGTTTTTTAATGTACTTCACTCCCACCCCTTCTACTAATGAAGTTTAACCGTCCTCTACACAGAACGAAGACTGCATATAAAGTCATAGCAGCCTTATGGTCATAGTAAACAGTACATTCCAAAAATATATTCGCGTTTTCCAGTGACGAAAGAGCTTTCAATATTGAATCATTTTCTCACAGGTACTGTCGTCCATTTGCCTACGTCGTATCCCGGTTTCCCCCACCAGCTTTTATTCGCCAGCTAGTGGCTGGGCTGTCTTAGCTCCTTTCTAGAACATTAATTTCTGTTAGGAATTGGACGTTTACGTAATATTATACAACTGTTTAAAATAACTTAAATAAAAGGACTTGTTAAGTGATTAACTGTCACGTGATTTCCTCCTTTTACGACCCTACGACATAACCACTTGACGGACAGTAGATAGTATGTCTGAGTAATTTTATCTGTGCCGGTCGGGCTAAGGTACGTAAGGTACTCTTTTATAGAGTAGGTACAGAATTATTTCAACATAAGTTACTAGTACGAAGGACGAAACTAGTAATTGGGATTAGGTACAATAATCTATAGTGCGATAATATGCACATTAGAACTAAAGCCTGTATCGAAATGAACGGCCACCATTTTAAAAAATGTGTTTAAATATCCATATTATGATTATTTTTCAATTTAACTTCAGTCTCTATATTGTACGCTAATGTGCTGTAGACAGTATAATATACACTGCATAATGAATACGTCCACATGGACAGCTCAGTTCGTGAGTAAAAGCACTCATTGTTAATACTGTACTGCATTTTGATTAAACAAAAACCTAATGAAAATGATCAAACTCAAAATCGCGATATTTCCTAGTTTACGTAAATGAACTACTTTTCTTCCCTCCTATACCTAGTAAAGTGATTTGTTTGTATATTACGCCGGTATCATCGAACTCCAGTCGTGGAACGGGGTAGCAAACATCGTTGATCCAGAGGTATAGGCAAGTTAAAGTTAATATTAAAAATGTTAGTAAAAATAAAATGATGTCCCTGTACATATATGATATGCGAAAAATAATCACTTAGTGAAAGACGGCGCTTAATCCGTCGGATCCCGGCCACTTAGTCACTCATAACGACGAGTGCACCTCTGCACATGTGTAGACATTGTGCCACTGTCATGCATCTATGACGCAGTGCATGAGGGTAGGCCACTAAGGGAAACCCAAGAGGTGGAACTTAAACTGAACCGCACTCCTCAAGCCGCGATTTTGAATTGCCTATGAAACTACGAGATTAATTAAAAAGAAAGCAGCTGTTGTTACCCCAACAATATGGAGGACTTCAATACTGCAGCCGAATACACAGAGTATAGGTTCTCTGATTGGTCTTAATCTTGATGATTTTCACTTGGTATTACAATCTTTGGAAATAACATAGCAAAATATAATTATTTATTTTTTCCTTCAGTTCATCTTTACCGAGAGAGATATTCTGTCTTGTATGATGTATTGTATAATTTATTATTATTAATTTTTGTGTGTTTTGGGTTCTATGTCCTGAAAAAATAACGTTTTGTTTCAAAAGTTCTTACCATAAATTAAAACAAAGGAAAGAAAAGAAAACTGATCATTGATTTTTGTTTCGATGTCGATTCTTAATTACACTTTGATTCGTCTTCCATTGTTAACTTTAATGATTCTGACTTGGTATTACAGTCTGTGGAAATAACATAACAAAATACAGAATATTTTTAATGACTTCAGATCCTGTTCACCAGCCGATGATCGGTATTCCAGGTACTTAATTACTGAACTATCGAGGCACAACTGACACCACCCGTACGCGTAACTGAAGTTTCCACTTAGTAATGCGAGTATTACATGTTCATAAGTATTTACATTCTGGACAAGATGACGTCGCACTATAGGCCTACCCAGATACACGTGAAATACGTTTCGTACAGTCGCTTTTTCTGTCCACAAAATCCAAGACTGACACGTGTCAACTTCGTGGAAAGCCTCTTACACAAATTCCGAGGTTCTTCCACTTTTGAGAAAGCTTTTGGCAATGTTGGGAAGCATCAGAGATTCTTTTTATCCTTTTGTTGTCTCTTTGACTGCGGCTGAAAAGTAATATGTAGGGAAAGTGCGACAGGGCGGCAATGCCAAGAATCTTGCTGGTAGGCTGAAATGCGATTCCGTCTCCATCCTTACTATTTCTAAGAAATGATTATACACCTACTGGTCGGGTTTGATTCTCAAAAATAAAAGTATGAACTTGCATCTACTTGCCATTTACTCATAAAATTTTCCTACAAAACAAATAGTTTTTAAATATATTTAAAATTAATACAGGCAGTTCATTATAAAAACAAGAAAAGAAAATTAAATGAAACTAAAAAATCATAATGTTACATGCTGGTTTAAATAAAGAGTAAGGACTGCATCATACAACGAGATTATGTGAAAGATTGAGAAATGCAACATTACAAAATTGTAAATACATATTTCTTCTAGAAACTGACTACCTGCCAAAACTGTATCATGTGAAATGTAAAGTTCATTACTTATTCCTGAATATTTTGCGAATACGCTTCGAGAATCATCAACTGAAATAAAATATGTGTATCTAGAAATATATTAACACCAATATATGTGAGAGGATGATTGGAAATATACTAGCATTTTTATATGGACTATTACACTTTTATTACGTCATACTACTTTTGACCAATAAAGCGGTTTGGAACGACGTGTTTCAACCAATCATGGCTCTTATCCTATTTTTATCACCCCCTAGCATTTTTTTGTTTTGTCACCTCCCTAGCATTTGCTTGTTTTATCATCTCCTTATAATTTTGTTTTTTTATCTACTCCCTAGCATTTGTTTGTTTTGATTTGTTTTTATCACCTCCCTAGCATTTGTTTTCTTGTTTGCCAACATTGTACTTTCAATAACAAAATTATGCAATTTAAAATGATTCATATTTTTTTCATCATCCTTAATTACAATTTTTCCATCATTTATCTTTTTTTTATTTTTTAGGTTATGTTATAGCTTCTGCTGTATGAGATTCCGGGCTAATAAATAAATATAAATAAGTAAATATGAGTAAATAAATAAATAAATAGAATAAATGATAAAATACACGTTCTTGGTCAAATTTTTGTTACAGTGTTCATAAAATCGATAAAATATATAAAAATTGAAGGAAATATACTACAGTTGCATGAGCATTTTTTATGTCTGTAAATCCCCATAATCTCAATGAAAAACCAATTCACGAAAGAAATACACTCTTTGACTAATATATTACTTCCGAATTGAACAGTAAAAGACCAACGTAGTTGCAAGTGAACGTAATTTCTGTCACCACCTTTGCCTCTGTCAGTTCACATCATGCTACGCAGGAACATAGTTCAAATATCTGGAATCACTTCGGTGAGTCAATCATTCAAATTTCACTCGTATATTCTTCATTTTTTATTTTTATTTTTGTAAAAAGTGGTCTTTTTCAATTTGTTAGATAATAGTATACACAACACAAGATATTATCTCGTTTAATTCTTTATGTGAAATCTTAAACTTTTACATCTTCTAATTCAAACAAATTATACAATTAATGCAATATCCTACAAACATTTTTCCATATTTTGGTACATTTATACGTAGAAGATACAATATAATTTGTCTTGTCAGAATTTAATTATATTTTATTTTTATTTTAAAAATTTTAAGTCAATAAAAAAAGATGTCGTAAAATTACAATAATTTACAATAATTTTTGTTTTTTTAAATTCTTTTAAAATTTCAAATTTTAACATATGATAAATAACTATAATACTTATTAACTGCAATTGTTTCCGTTGCAATCTTGATATCACTGAAGATGGGGAAGCATTCCTCGAAACATGTATGATTAAGAAGCTCAACAGACATAAAAAGTGCTCATACAACTGTAGTATATTTCCTTCAATTTTTAATGTATTTTGTAAATTGAATAAAGTAAACTAAATAAATTAATAAAAATAAAGAATAAATAAGTAAAGATACCTATGTGCTTATGTTTCGGAAGCTTTTCTGCATTCACAGTTCATACTATTGAAATACTGCGACAGATATTTTTAATTTACAAAAAAAAATGGTTTAATTTATCTATTAGTATCTAAATTACAGTGTGTTTAAAATTGCGTCAAATTTAGTGCAATGGTGAGATGTTGATAAACTTGTTACTGTGACAGATTTTGAATGAAATGGCGTTGCTCTGTTACATACACACCTATCTGAAATAAGAGAAGAATATTTTACGATCTCAGTCAAGAGAACCGCTCTGGGACGTCGAACCCGAAAACTTACGAATACAAAGTCAACATGCTGCATCCGTATGACACATTTTCCGAGAAATGTGGAAAGATACGATTTTTTCTTAAGAAAGTGATTTCTATTCAACGAAAAGAATATCAATAACATTTGTCGTCACAGGTCTCTCTCTCTCTCAGCCAAATGTATAGTGTGACCGTAACTTCTCACAAGCACTGGAATGGACTGTGCGAAAGGAGATCTAAAAATAAATTAGATCTTGGAGAACTAAGCTGTAAGAAGAGCTCTTGACTTCAGGGTCTATGGCAACGAGAAGTAACACAGTATGACCAGTAAAGAGGGAACATGTATTGAACAAGACAAGAACACAACAGCCATTCTCTGCATGCCAGGAAAGCTGTGAAGAGATCAGAGAGTTAGAAAACTGCTGACTGCAACTTGGCAGGTGATAAGAAATCTAACAAGATGACTTTCATGCGTGATATGGTATAGAAGAGACGACTAAAAATAATATACTGTACTCATACATAACACAGTCAATAATTTAGTGGAGTATGTTTATTGTATCTTTAGTGATATTTCATTTTTTTTTAATTTCATTTATTGTGTTTCATACATCTTATACAGGGATATCATTTTATTTTTACTAATATTTCTAATATTTGAGCCGTGCCCACGACCACGGCCGTTCACCTAGTACGTCACTTCATCCGTTAGAGCGCTCTCAGACGTCACAGTATAGATAGCGCTATCAATCCCTTCATTTGTTCTTTCCCAAATAACCCTATTGGCTGTTCATTACGTCTCACGAGGATAGAGGGGAGAGAGTTTACCTGTTTTAATGGAGATACATGGAGCGTCACTCGGGTTCCGGTACGCGGCAGATACACTTAACAAGACTTAGGCTCTCGTACGCGGAGATATACGGAAACGGTTCGCTCTGATTCAAGCTCTCGTCCGCGGCAGAAACATTAACAAGACTTAGCATTTTAGTACGCGGCAGACATAGACAACGTGACTCGGGCTTTGTACGTGTTGGAGATAGATCAGTGGAGTAGTTAAATTTCGTCGTGTGTCTTTGGGATTTTAGTGGATCGTAGTTTGAAATATCGCTTGCTAGTGATACGTCTTGGGGGCAAGTTTTAGTATTTGCATCGAGTAACATATTTATGAGATATATATGTGTTTGAGGTAAATTGATTTGAAACGTGTGTTCGTGTTCCGAGACGGTTAGAGTGATAGAGCAGCGGTTACGGTCTCACATATTGTTTTTAGTGTAATCCCTGCTCCATTTGATTATTGGTTTCCTTCGCCGCTATTTTGTTATCATATGCGTCGAGTTTGTTGCTATTTAAATTATCGTTGAGATTGGAATTATCGTCCGTTTACTTATTACGTGTATCTGTCTCTATCCCTCTCTCTCTCCGTTGGGTGTTCATTTTGTAAAGTGCAGAGATTTGTGTTAGTGCAATTTGCACAGTTTATGTGAGGAATATGTGCAATGGGTAATGTATAGTGATCAGGCATGTAATGCCTTATGCTGGGTAGAGTTTCTCTCTTATTGAGTGTGCATGTATTTATAGTTTGGTTACTCGGATTGAGTGGTATCTATGGTCGTATGGATCATGTATTAAGTTAAAGTGCTGGCTGGGTGTTGTGTTCAGATTCGTACTCAGATAGTTAATATATATATATATATATATATATATATATATATATATATATATATATATTTAGAGAGTGGTTCATGAACATATGGCTAATAGGTTAGTCACTGATTGTTGAGAGACGGCCATGTAAGATTGTTTCATCACTTACAAGTGTGTTGGCCTCAGCCTTGTGATACTTACATGATTTACATATCCTGGGGATATCATTTCAGATTAGTTTGTCCTATTTTCACTCACCCATTTCATATTTATTGTTATTTCATTTTCCATTTATGTACATTGTTACTTATTATTGTTAATTATATTTGTTTTACAAATTCACGCTATTTATTTCTAAAAGTCTTCCACTTCGCACATCCAATCCTTCCAATGTGCCGTCCACCTGGCGAAAGCAGCCAATATAAGAAAGATAAAGAGGAGGAGTGGATGATCGTACCGCCGCCCCCTCCACATATTAACCTGGCTGTACCGTTGCATCAACGATTAAGATCCGGAAACACCGTTTGCTACCTCCTTCCACGACTGGAGTTCGATGATACTGGCGTAATATACAAACAAATCACTTTACTAGGTATAGGAGGGAAGAAAAATAGTTCATCCATTTACGTAAACTAGGAAATATTGCGATTTTGAGTTTGATAATATTCATTAGGTTTTTGTTTAATCAAAATACAATACAGTATTAACAATGAGTGTTTTTACTCACGAACTGAGCTTTCCATGCGGACGTATTCATTATGCAGTGTATATTATACTGTCTACAACACATTAGCGTACACTATTGAGAATGAAACATTTTTGAAAATGGTGGCCGTTCATTTCGATACAGGCTTCAGTTCTAATGTGTATATTATCGCACTATAAACTATTGTACGTAATTCCAATTACCAGGTTCGTACTTCGTATCAGTAACTCATGTTGAAATAATTCTGTACCTACTCTAGAAAAGAGTACCTTACGTACTGTAAATTCATCCTTCACTTCTGCCCGATTCGAAAAGATAAAATTACTCAGACATGATATCTACTGTCCGTCCAAGTCGTTACGTCGCAGCGTCGTACAAAGGGAAGAAATCACATGACAGTTCATTACTTAACGAGGCCATTTTATTTAAGTTATTTTAAACAATTGTATGGGTATAATATTACGTAGACGTCCAATTCCTAACAGAAATTAATGTTCCCAGAAAAGAGCTAACACTAAGACATCCCAGCCACTAGCATTTACAGAGAGGCGAATAGAAGCAGGTGGGTGAAACCGGGATGCGACATAGGCAAATGGAAAATGATGCAATATTGAAAGCTCTTTTGTCACTGGAAAATGCGAACATATTTTTGGAACGTAATGTTTACTATGACCGTAAGGCTAGTATGACTGTATTTGCGGTCTTGGATCTGTGTGGAGGACGGTTGAACTTCATTAGTAGAAGGGGTGGAGTGAAGTACATTAAAAAACTCAGGTACAATAAAAATTGAAGTAAAAATAAAATGATGTCCCTGTATTAAAGCTTTAAAATGTGAAACAAGTCAAAATGTTACAAAATTACAATTTTTTGGAGGGATGAAGTAAGGTGAATCACACAATCCTTCTGAATTTATCTTCGTCGGCTAGTATGAACGTCTGACAATGATTGTAATACAGCTGGTTAAGTTCTAAAAACATTTCTTTCGGAATCAACGAAAACCCTTTGTTGTAACTACGTTGAGTTTATGTTCCAAAGATATCTTACGCTCAGGAAGCTAGTTTGTGAAATGTTTGTGCTACTCAAACCCTGCACGAAGGTCTATGATTTCTTCACCGCACACTTGAAGATTTTGTATACTTCATGTTATCGTTCTTAAATGTAAACAAAATGTTATATTTACTTGTTTTTCAAATGATAATTTGAAGGTCTTTATCTGTATAAAATATTGAAACATGCTTTAAAATTGAAATAACACTATGTGTACAATCACATTCGTTGTTATCGCGATCACACGATTCTTGATGTTATTAGTATGCGCAACAAATCTGGCAATATAATTATATATAGCAGTGTAGTAAGACTATATTTACGGATATACAGTTATCGGAATGGTTTCGTTTCACACATTTTACAGTTATTGTGAATTGTAAACTTTCTTCCTAAATTGCAAAGAGGGTCATATCTTTACAAACGAAATTTAGACACTTCATAAGTGTTTTGTTTCACAATGAAGGTGTAATTTTACAAGCACTGTATATTTATATCTTTATACGTATAATTTGTGACTTTGTTAAACTTTTCGCATCTAAGAGCAATTGTAGAAAATGTGCTAGCTTTACAAGTAAAATTGACACATTTGTAACGTTACACATGCATTGTGAAGCAAATCTCTTCAACTCCAAATTATGTAATAATAGAATTATTCCAAAAAATATATAAAAATGCAAATATATTAAACAACAACAAGGTAAATTCTGACAAATGGCTCAGAAGTTTCCAACTAGAATATAAGGTAAGATAGTAGCCACAGATTATTATCAGGCAGCACATTTTCATTCCCAAACAAGTTAGGAAAGTTATCGATTAGTATATTATGGAGTTTTAGGGTTAAACTCTGACCCTAAAAGCTTATGTCAGAACGCTATGAAAGATATAACCTAGTTCGGTAAATAATAATAATAATAATAATAATAATAATAATAATAATAATAATAATAATAATAATAGTAATAATAATGGAGCATGGCAACTGTAAGTGGGATTTCTGTAAATTGAAATGGTCTGTCCAGTTACTTTTACATTACATCTAGTAGGGGGCACTTGGCAACATACGATATACGTATTAAATAACGCTAAATTCTGTGACAGTGTGGGAAAATTTATGGAAAAAGTTTGACAGTTGAGGGTGGAACTGGCCGAGTTGGAGGGAGCCGAGGAAATGAGGGAAAGAGTTATTTATTAGTGTTGTAATGAGCAGTATTAACACTGAGCGAATAAAGTAATGAGGGGATAATGTTCTTTTTGTATTTATTGTGTCTTTTTTCTCTCTAGTTCTATTTTATTGCGTGTGTATGTTTTTTTTTTTATGTATTACAGTTATATTTATTAGTTGGATTATTTGGTGCAGTTTCAATAAGGAACTGAATTGTTTCACTGTGTGTTCCTTTTCTTTTCATATCTTATATTTATTTTATTTTTTATTATTTTTTTGTAAAATTTTGTATGTAGTTAGATTAGTTGTAATTGTGATAATTAGACTTCGTTGTATTGCCACACGCAGCATGCAATCAGGTTGCCGATGTACGGTAGTATAGAGGAGGCGAGCGGCCGCCCGGTCTCGTAGTATAAGCAGTTCATGTTAAGAGTTGTGACCGGTCCAAATAGAGCAGCTACAGCTAATGTATACCTATGTAAGCAATTGTTTTTGCATTACTGTGGTTGGAATAGTTAAAGCTTAACATTTGTTCAGTGCAGACAAGAATTTAATCAAACATACTACAATGACAGTGTTGCTGTTCCAAGTAATTGCCCCTGGAATACCCTTACCCCCGCAGCCAGTCTTGACCTGTTGGGACACATGGTTGGATGCTGTTAATTATTATGCAGAATATTACGGCAAAAATAATGGAGATAATTGATGAACTGGATAGTACACACAGTTCCGCTGTTGCAGCTGTAAATTCATTGCCTTCTGAACAGCTATTGGAAGATATTCTGTTCATTGATTCTAATTTTAAAATCGTGTCCAAAAGTATCATCCTGTTAGAATCGTCTAAACTACAACTCTCAGAAGCCCTTAATATAGTGGATAAAGTATCACAAACCGTTATCCAAAATAACAATTCATTAATTTAAGAAAAAGTGAAATGTAAGTTGAACATTATTGCTAAAAATTCTCCCTATTCACAACTTCGTTTTATAAATGATGTACCATCAGGTCACGACAAGACATTTGAAGTTGGTGTAATAAAAAGTAGTGACTTTCCGTTCTTAAAATATGTACGTATTACATCGTGTGATGTTGAACGTACATTTTCCCATCATGAAAACTGTTTAAGTGACCATCGGAGGAGGGTACTTTGCAGTCTCTTAAAATGTACGTAATTGTCCACTGCAATGCAGTCAAGAATGGTGTGAGTATCTTACATGAAATTTTGAGTTAATATATCTCACTATAAAATAATTGTGTATTTACATGTTTAGACATTTCCTACTTCAATGATCACTCATTATATTTCTTGAATGCAGGATACAGGTTTTATTGTAACCGCAGTATACTACTCAGTGTTTACATTAGAGGCGTACTCCATCCTTTGCACGCCCCTTTTCATATAGTCTATACCGCGTGCGCAGTAAACCTTGCGATTCTCGTGGAAATTCCACGAAGTCTAGTGATAATGATACCGGTAGTAATAATAATAATAACTGTTGTTTTACTATTTTATTATTAGTAGTATTATTTTCGTTTTGAAATTTCAGACTGTGCATAGTTATAGCATGAATGGCCGTACGGGCTCATGCGAAGGATCTTGTGTACATGAGTTTGTATAATTTATTATGCATCAATAAATGCTGTCTGTCTGGCAGTCTGTCTATCTATCTACTTTTTAACCATATAGGGGAGAGTCTCCCAAATTGGACCAATTCCAACATTTTCTATTTTTTTGTAAAAATGGAAACACTTAAAATTTTCACTTTATCATCAAAACATACCGTGACATTTTAGAAATACACATGTAAAACTACAACACGTTATAAATTACAGTTTAGACAATACCAAACAAAATGTAATGATTTGCACTCGGTCCAATATGCAAGAAAGTTCTTCTAAATTGGACCTGGAGTTTTTAAATTGGACCACTTTTACCATTCTTATGGTTTAGTTTATTAATGAGCTAGACGTTATATGAATTTAACTTTAACGATTATAGAACAATTTTATGCTTGAACACTTAACACATTTTGCACAAAATACTGAACACACATTGCACAAAAGTACTTTTTATATTAATCTTTGTTTTCGTCTTCATTTTAATCTTCTCCATCTTCATTGACGTTCTTGGTTTTATCTTCATCATCGTCTACGTCTCCGTTTTTATCGTTGTTCTGGTGTCCATTTCTTTTACTTCGTCGTATTTGGTATACATTTCCATCTTCATCATCATTTTGGTCTTCGACATCATTGTTGTCTTGGTTCTCAGCTGGTCTTCGACATCATTGTTGTTTTGGTCCTCAGCTTCAGTGTTGTCTTGGTCTTTAACATCGTTGTTGTCTTGGTACTCGACTTCATTATCGTGTTCATTCATCGTAATATCTTCCTTTATTTCCATTTTATCATCGTCTTCAAGTTCATCCACATCCTCATCTTCATCTTTCCCTACATCCGCATCATAGCTGTCTCTTGCTCTTTATCGTCGTTGCCTTACTCTGCTTCATCGTTGTCTTGCTTTTATCTCCATCATCTGTGTCTTTGCTGTACATCTTTATCTTACCAAAGTTTTTGTCTTTATGTTCGTCTTCATCATGGTATTTATTTCACAATTGTTTTTGTTTTATTTTTGTCGTAATTTTTATCTCGTATGTTGCCATTTTTCTTCAACTTCATCGTCTCCGTCTTCATTTTCCTTTTCTTTATCTAATTATCTGTAATTTCATCTTTCAAGATTCACTCGAACGCCTTCCAAGGTTACGGCGCTTAGCTAAAAGTTGTACCTACTGCTCTGTATCTTACGAGATGAATTTCAAACTACACTTTACTAGGGCTGGTTGTTACTTTTGATGTGAAACACTCGCGTATTGTTATTTGGATTCTTACATTTCATTACATAAGCAAAAAACCGTATTATAGATAAATCTAATAACCTTTTCGGTTCAATTTGCAGGAAACAGTAAATTTATTTCTCTAGACATCCAACAAAACTTAAAAAAGGCACAGATTTATGTAACTTTGCGAAAAGGTACGTTGTTCTACATACTACTGCACAGTGTTAATAAAAATCCCTCAACTTTCTTTTCTTAAATATCTTGCGATAATGGTAACGACAATAACATCAAAAGCTTTAAAAAAGAATAAAACTGTGTAACTAAATTTACATGATTGCCATCTGCACAATATTTACAAAATTAGAGGAGGGAAGCTCGTAGTTCCTAAATCTACCACTAGACGGCAGGTACTGCATTAGGTTAATTGAAAAAACATCGGTCCAATTTGCATGCCGGTCCAATTTCAGGTACTTTCCCCTAAACGCACTAACACTTCGAAACGCTCTGTACAAAATGCTACATATGAGAGTAAATATGATTAGGCCGATAATAATACTTAACTACTACCTATATACAACATAATATATTATAGAACATAATAGTAAACATGATACACATTAACTCAAGGAAATAATAAAAAATATATATTTCTGTCAAAGTGTATATTTTACAAAAGTTAAATTAAATTAAGTTATAGCTACATCGGAATGGGACAAACTTGTGTTCAGAGACGAGCCCATTTACAAAATTATTTAAAAAATACAGATCAAAATGAAATACAATGTAACATAGATTGATAAATTAAAATAATATTAACACAAAAGTCTGAGTGAAAATAGAACTTAGTGTTAGAATCAGATCACAATATAGCCGTAACTTGGTGTTTTACATAAATAACATTGACGATGGAGCGTGTGCATTGTACTATGATTCATAGTCTATGTCTCTGCGTACCTGCTCGCAATTCTACCCTGCCCATGCATTCGCATGATGTAATAGAAGTACCAGAAGAAAATATTCGATCCGCTGAACGTTTGGTAACAGAAATGCTCTGCCTGATTATATTGTTAATACATCCGTCTGCCTTAACAGATGACCATATAGGTCTGGAAAACAATTTCAGAAAACTACATATATGAAATAGAGACAAATAAGAAATATATCAATACAATAGCTAGTAATCATAGTGCAATATGCAATTTAGAAAGTTTAAAGATGAAATATTATATAAATGATTATGCAAAATGCCTATGGATTTCTTTAAGATATTTAAACAAATATAAGTAATATCTTGGGATGTCATGTCATATTGTTTTAAAATGTCAGTAGTATATTTATACGCCGACCCCCGGGCACCAAAAAGAAAGAAACAAACCCATCACCTCCTATGTGTAATCAACTGCATATCTCTCACTCAAGTGAGAAACACTTGGGCGGTAAATGACTTGTTTTTCTTGATCAACTGCTAAGGCTTGAGATACATCCATTTCGAACAGTACAGTTGGGTCCAATATTACTGCCTTTTTCTGCGGAGACCAGATAGAATACCGATGTTATATATAGTGAAAATAGAAAGATTAAAACAATTGATGGAAGTAAAAACTACACTGCTGGCAGAGAAAATGTCCGGACACCTAAAATTTTTAAGTTCATACTTAACATGATGGCTGTTAAGACGCACTAAATACACATATAGATCTAATATGTAATTCAATTAACCTAAAGTTATTCGGTATTCTTCAAATAAAGAGAAAGGAATGTTTCCATTTGTTTTTTTTTTTAAATAATTTATTCCTACATTTTAGACAATGTATATATATATATATATATATATATATCCGTTTTGTCTAAAACTTACATCCAACTTCATTTTGATAGTTTCATCTATAGTATCTTGTGTTTATTCCTCGAGCTAGAATAATGTCTCCGAAGCGCTGAGGCATGGTGTGAATGACGTGTGCTAAATCTTCCTGGTCGATGAGTCTCCATCCTATTAAAAGAGCTTCTCGGAGACCGTTCTGAGCTGCTTCTCTTCTCCGAATTCGCTTCCCTAGGTTTTTACATACATGCTCAATGGTGTTAAGGTCTGAACTGTGGAATGCCCACTGTAATTTCGACTCTTGTAAAAATTATGTATGTGGCCGAGCGTTGTACTGCATTAGGTGGACGTTATCGCCGATAAATAGAGTAAAAGGAATGACATCATCTTTCAGACAGCCTGTAACATATATCTGCCGTCAATGATCCGTGATCGATAATCGAAAAGTTGATATTTGGGGTGATACTGATGCTTGCCCATGCCATGACTGTTCCACCGTTGAAAGAAGTTCCTGGTGCGATGACACAGTTCTCTCCAGGTCTTCGCCATAATTATTCCCGAATACCTGGGGAATCTAGACAGAATCGAGACTCATACGTGAACAAAACATACCTCCATTCTTCGTTTGTCAAATGAATGTGCTGACGTGCAAAATGTGCGCGGGATGTTTGATGGCCTGGGAGCAGTTCTAGTCCAGTGGATGGTTTTCTGGAATGCAACTCTTAACTTAGCCTTCGTTTAACAGTTCTGGCAGAAACATCTCACCATCTGCAGGAATTGAGCCACAACTGATGCCGGTGTAAAGCGATTTCTTAACACCGATGTTACAAATACTGTAAATCGATCATATCTGTTGGTCTGATCAAGCTTTTCTGGTGTACTCAACAGTCTCCTTGTATCGAACCTTCTAAAAATGTCGTAGACAATACTACGGACTGTATTCAAAACGGTAGCAATATATCGTAGGCTACAGCCTTCTTCCTTTAATGCATTAGCTGTGTTGATTTATTCTTGCAGTATTTCTATATTTTTTCAGTGAATTATGTGTTTTTAACGTATTTCAATTGTTTAATAGGAAACAATCACTATACAATCGAGAAAAGCTTCAGAAATCGTTCAAACGCTTTTATAAGAGAGAGATTTTTGCTAGTTTTGTTCACTTTAGTTTACATTGTTGTACAATCGAATTTTGGAAGTTTTTTCTGCTTTAATTTATGCGTGTTCATAGTTAAGGTCACTGTAATGTGCTTAAATTTTACATCCGAAACATAAAATACTAATTAATTCTAAAATATCAAATGTCTGGATTTTTGGCCAGCACTATACATGTAATACACAGGTTGTAACTATAATAATGGCAACTATTTATTTACTACAAATATACAAATGATACATCTGTGAAACTTCTACAGTCCTTGAATGTAGTAACAAGCATTGTCTACAACTCGTTGCCAGCGATGTGGAAGTCGTAGTATCCCTGTAGCAGCTCCTGTTCTGTTGATGTTTTTGATGGACCACTTTACTGTCTGCAGAATATCGGGAACAATCCGGAATCGAACGCCACGAAGTGGTTCCTTTATCTTTGGTATTAAGCCATAATTACAGAAGCTTAAGTCCGGTGAATGTGATGGATGAAAAGCACTTCCCACCCCCAGCGACGGTACAAATCAACTAGAGGCTGTGCCGTGTGTGCCCTTGCGTTATACTGCAAAATGATGCGAGGGTTCTACAAAACGTGTAGGCGCTTTCTTCTCAGATTATGCTCCAAAAATGACGGTAATACTGTGCATTAACATTCTGTCTTTACCGAACGGTATGTCTTAGGATGACGCCGTCACAGTAGTACACAACAATCAGCATAACTTTCACATTCGTAGGGGTATGATGCACCACTGTTTTGCGTGGTGACCCGTAATGACGCCACTCATTTGATTGGCGCTTAAGTAGAGGTTCGTATGACCTGGCCCATGTCTCATCAAGCACAACAATACGCCGTAAGAAGGCGTCTCCTTCACTATCATAACGCTCAAAGTGAGTTTGAGCGCTGCCGTATCGTATCCATCGCTATGCCTCTGTAAAATACCATGGAACACACCGAAATGCGATTCTTTAGAATACGAAACAGTCATATGCCATATTCCTATCTCCTAGGCTAACTCACGTACCGTCTGTCGTCGACCGTTGTCTAATAGCGCAGAAACAGCTTGCACTTCCTCTTCACTAACACTCGGACGACCTGCCGAGCCATGTTTTCCACGTGGTCACGCCCCTCGTTCAAGGATCGAACCCACCTCGTCACACTCCTGTATGGTAACGCCGTCACTCCACATGCCTCAACAAGACCGTCATGACATTATCGTGCTTGTACGACCACTGGCAGATTGAATTTTCAGCCAAGATCGCTGATCCTGCTTTGTAAACACAACCGGCTAGAGCTGTAATTGACAGGAGACTAACTTCAACTCTCCATAGCGCATACGCTGAGTCGGACGGAAGAGTCCTTTAAGGGGGGAGGAGGGCAGATATAGACTAACATGTGGTAGAAGTGACAACAATTAGCTCCGTCTCGTTTCGCTTTTACAGTAGTGTTGCCACTATTAAAGTTACACCTCACGTATACATAACATATACCTCTGATTGAGGTTCTGCCTGATACCTCTATCATCATGCAGTACATCTCACTTGACGATGTGTCAGGGTAAGAACAATAATATTTGTTTGCATATGTCTGAAGTCTGGTTACTGTAACATGTTACTAATCGGCGATGTATGCAATGGAGGTGTAAATGAAATCATGAACATCATATCAAGTGCTGAAAGTGACCGTCGTTCTCCGCTAGGTACTTTTGACGCGGTGTTTCATGTTTTATTTTACAAGTGTCAACAATCACAACATCAGCTGTTGTCCTCCAGCTGTTCCAGGATTTGGAGCCTTTCATGGTAACCCTATTATCTTTAAGACAGCCCCATAAGAATAAATTAGAGCTGGTTAAGATCAGGAGAACGTGATGGCCACATACCAGCAGAGATGATTCAGTTTTAAAAATAATTAGATATTGTTTTCATTGCTGACAATATCCTTGCGTTCGTTGCACTTAAGTTGCTCCACAAAGTCTGTGAATAATTTTTTGTATATATTAATGTCAACAATATTCCAGAAAGAAATTGACCCGATAATCTTTAAACCAGATATGGCTCAACCTATACCCAATTTCACTGGATGTAATTGGGATTCCTGTAGTACTTCATACTGCCCTCCTCCAAACTTCGCCCTGAACTATCGCTAGATTAAAAAAAATTTCCTGTAACCCAGGGATGTCAAAACGTCTGCACTATGTACTCGCACTATAAGAAATACAAATCCAAAAAGCTTCACTTTTCAGCAAGATGAAGTACAATCATAGCCTTTAAGGAAATGTTGTGCGGGTTCCTGAGAGCACTCAGTGCAGATGCTTTGACATCCCGCTGTAATCCAATAAGAACGCACAATAGACACACGTTGTTCGATGGAATACGATATTTTCATTAACTTTTATTTTTCAATACTTGTCAGACTGCTATTGCCATTTGTTGATAATGTAAACGTGTGGTGATAGTAAGTGCGCTTGGTTTAAAAGTGATTTTAAACGAATGTGTGTTATAGTTTTCATTTTGTAACTAATTTATCGAGTTTGGTTCTGTAAGAATCACTTTGTATATAGGACATAGGAAAGGAAGCATTACTGGAAGTATTGAACTTAATTTTTAATGGGTCGTATAAATAGCTTACTTTGAATATTTTTAACTGCTAACTGTAAATATATACGAAAAATTATATATACAAAGATAATGTTATAGTCAATCTAAGGTTAATGAATAGGGCTAAATGGTGGGAATTAGAGTAATGTAATATTGTTAATAAATTCTTAATATCCTTGTTGTATAAAATATAGGCCTATTTGAAATAAAATATTATATAGTAGATCTACATTATAGACAATGAGTATTCTCTGCTACAATTTCTGTATTAGTTGAAACTACCTCTGTCAAGAAGAAATGTATTTATGTAAATATTATTCTTGGTGAACGAATACAGGGAAAAAATATAATGGCTGCAAATGTATTTAAAATAAAAATGTTTATTTTTGCCCTTTTCTGTCTTCAGGTTATTGACCATGTACGATCCATGCCAGCGGATGATCTGCCCGAAGGGGAATACGTCCCTTAAGCGAGGCCGTGGGTATGCGAAACACGAACCGCCCTAGGTTTATTGGGCAAGTGTTTTTTTAATTGGTTATTTTACAACGTTTTATCAACTGTTATGATTATCTAACGTCTGAATGTCATGAAAGTGATAATGCCGGCAAAATGAGTACAGATTCCAGCGCCGAAAGTTACCCAGCATTTGCTCTTAATGGGTTGAGGGAAAATCCCAGAAAACCTCAACCAAGTAACTTGCCCCAATCAGGATTTGAACTCGGGCCCGGTATTTCACGGTCAGGTATCCTAACCATTACTTCACAGCGGTGGACGGCAAGAGTGTTACTGCGGTGGTTTGCCAATTATGTTCCACGAGTATAAAGATAAGAACATATGTTTTTGAATAATAAAATGTGTCTCAGTGAAGTTAAAATCTGTTACAGATTGAGTAAAATAAATAATGAACACAGGAAAAATACTGACCTTTTTTTCCTTAGCCTACAAACTATTGAGTTATAAGCAGCGCAAACTTTTCCTCGAAAATTTAAATTTAATATCTGTTTACTGTAAGATCAACCTGAAGCATATGAGTTTGCTAACAAAGTGAAATAAGGATAATACCACAGTCTAGTATATACAGTCACGAAGCTTGAGTTGTGAGGGTGCTAGGAATAATAAGACTGTGCCGGTACTATTTCGCATTGTCTGCAATGAGGCGATATTAGCGATCCTTGTGCTTACCAATTATCTATGGATGCATATTCACTACGTACTGAGCTTCGTGACTGTATATACTAGACTGTGATAATACACTGTGTACGTATTTCCTCTTATTTTTATTTTTGATTCCGCTTAAAATATGAAGCAATATGAAAGAGAGCAATGAATGTTGAATTTTTTTTTTAATTTAAGAGTTTTACAACACATTTTAAAACTTATCTGTAATTTAAAAGGCAAAACAATTATGTGCTTTAGATACCGAAACATATTTTTTAGACATTAAAGTAGGCTACATTTGTATTTTTATATATAAAAATACATTTCGAATAATAACAATACATTTTCTGAAGTCTAAAAAGAATATAAAATTCTTACAAGTATACAATAAAATTCAGTCGATATTGTTTATGAGACGGAAACATATTAACGAGTTTCCTTTCATGTTCGATTTAATCTACCTCCATTCATTAACATACAATTCTTCAAGTCCAGCAGAAATGACGATGCGCTCCCCAATCACAGTCTGTGAAGATCTCTCATCAGTTTAGTGCTCGCTTTGAGAGCGGCTACCGCTATTGAAGAGCGAGGCTATAGAAACTGTCCTAATCCGGTTTAAGGCTACGTCTCCTGGCTACTCACAAGATGCTGCTGGCCTACTTTACGGAGTTCCTTATTCTTTCTGGATGCTTTCCAACAGGTTATGTATCCTTCTGACATGCGTCGAAGGAGATATACAACAATAGAGGATATATTAAAAAAAAAAACACTTCCATCTAGCAACGTTGTAGCCAGAATACCTTGCAGCATTTCTTTCATATCATCTCATCAAACTTCCCCTGCTGTTGAAACTAAAACTTTCTGTATATCGCGTTTTGAATCATCTCGCATCATATTCGCTTTGTTCTTCAGACATACAGAGATTGAGAAGTGTCACTTGCATTTTCCGTGGTTTAAAAATTGTTTACCACTCTAGGCATATCTTTTTTCAGTCGGAAATTTCGTCAATTGTATTATTTTCTGGTAAGATGCATACGAAAGGAAAAAATGAGTGTCACAAAAATATGTCACGTCATTTAAGGTGAGAACAGAGATCAAATTTGAAAATAGATAGATAGGTAGACAGACAGACAGACAGACAGACAGACAGACAGACAGACAGACAGACAGATATAGATAGATAGATAGATAGATAGATAGATAGATAGATAGATAGATAGATAGATAGATAGATAGATAGATAGATAGATAGATAGATAGATAGATAGATAGATAGATAGATAGATAGATAGATAGATAGATAGATAGATAAATAAACAACTAAATAACTAAATAAATAAGCAAGTAAATATGCAAGTAAATAAGTAAATAAATAACTAAATAAATAAGTAAATAAATAAGTAAATAAATAAATAAATAAATAAATAAATAAATAAATAAATAAATAAATAAGTAAATAACTAAATAAATAACTAAATAACTAAATAAATAAATAAATAAATAAATAAATAAATAAATAAATAAATAAATAAATAAATAAATAAATAAATAAGTAAATAAATAAATAAATAAATAAATAAAGTGCATTAAAAATTTGGTTCTTTGTTCCAAATAATCATTTTCTGGTTGGGTCTGTTCCTAGGTTTTCCCCAACCTTAAGGTAAATGTCAGGTAATGGCGAATCCTCGGCTTCAAACTCAAAAAAATACCACCACAATAAAATCAATTCCATTGACGCTAAATAACCTAGTTGTTCATACAGCATCGTTAAACAACCAAACAAAAAACATTGGTATTATAGGGCCTCTTATCTCACTTTAAAAAGTCACCTGCCACAGCTGCATGGTCTAGCATCGGAGTGAACGCTGGGAAAGAAGATTAAAAATCGATCAGTGTATGGGACCGATGTCCACATAGCGTGATGAATTTGAGAAGCCACAGTGAGTAGAGAAATCCGGTTTCACAAGTCCCCCGCACTCGTATAATCGTTGACTGCTGTTGTGTGGACGTGCAGTCAACAGCCGGCTGAAGGGCTCCGACCTTCCATCGGCCAGATTTTGATTTTGGTCATTTAAGATCAAAATATATGAAATCATTTGCTATGCGCCGAAATAATGAGATACATATTGATATTCTGTTTTGCACAGAAAATACATTATTTTAATGGCAAAGAGTAAGATAGGCCAGTTGACATCATTTAGAAATTGTACGGTTTGAGTGTATATATACACGCACACGCGCACGCGCACGCGCACACCCACACGCACACACACACACGCACACACACACATATATATATACATATATATATATATATACACACATACATACAGAGTGATTCACCAGGATTTACCGTCAATTACGGAGCTTACTTCCGAAGACGTTCTGAGCAAAATATGTCATATAAACATGTGTCTTAATCTCAATATTTTCAGAATTACACTAATTTGAAGTTGTATGTAAAATACCATTATTCTTGAGTTTTAAGGGTAAAAGAATATTACAGATAAAGAATGAACTATTGAAGAGTATAATTTCTTTAATTAGCTAATATTCTGTAACTAAAAATGTGTTGTGAATTCTATAGTTGCTTCGTACAGAATTTTTTTTCTCGTTTTTTAACTACAAAATTACATTTTTCTTCCGTATTTATCACACAATTGTTACAAATCACGCCACTCTTGTAAATCTCAAGACTGTACATTAGGATACTAAATTAAACTGTAAAGAATCAAGTTCCTAAACTCTTATGATTTGTAACAATGTTTGTGATAAGTGCGTAAGAATAATGCGATTTTTATCAAAAATTGAAAAAAAAACAATATCTGTACATAGCAATTAGCAACAAATGTTTAGCTTCAGAATATGAGCCAAGTAAAGAAATGATACTTCTGAATAGTTCGTTGTCGATCTGTAATATTCTTTTACCCTTAAAACTAAAGAAAAAAGACATTTTACTAACAATTTCAAATTAGTGTAACTCTGAAACTATTGAGATTAGGACCCATGTTTATGTGACTTTTTTTTGTCAGAATGCCTTCGGAAATAAGCTGCGTAAGTGACGGTAAATCGTCGTGAATCACCCTGTATATATGTATGTGTGTGTGTTTTTGTGAGTAATTACAGTAAAAGGCTATCGTAGTCGCTTGAAATGTTACTTTAAGGCGACAAAACCTTATAAAAAGCCACTCAAGTAAGAAAGAGAAAATGACTTTTGAATACGAAACTCGTGTTTACAACTGATTCTGAAAAGGAGATAATCCTTCATTACAAAGAACGACCCTTATATTTAACACGAATTCCCTGGTTTTAAATTATTCGTAGCGAGAAACAAATTCTAACTTTAAATGTTTCGATTTAATAGAATGAATTCTCCCGCTCTTCTAGACAGCAAATTTGTTCTTGTATCATTTCAATCCCTTATTTGCTCTATATTCATAATGGCTCTTAACACAGAGTACAGATGTAGTTTTTTTTTTTTTTTAGTTATTTAACGACGATTTGAAATGTAGATTTGGAGAAGAATGGAGCATGTGAAATGGACAGACAGGATAGGAAACGAAACTGTGTTGGAAAGAGTGGGTGAAGGAAGAATGATGCTGAAACTGATCACGAAAAGAAAAAGGAATTGGCTGGGTCACTGGCTGAGAAGAAATTGCCTGCTGAAGAATGCACTGGAAGGAATGATGAACGGGAGAAGAGTTCCAGGCAGGAGAAGATATCAAATGATAGACGACAATAAGATACATAGATAATATGCGGAGACTAAGAGGAAGGCAGAAAATAGGTAAGACTGGAGAATGCTGGGTTTGTAGTGAAAGACTTGCCCTTACCACAACAATATGGATGAATGAATTTAACGACGCTATATCAACTACTCGTTTATATAGCGTCAATGGAGTTGGTGATAGCGAGGTGGCATTTGACAAGATGAGGCGGAGGATCAGCCGTAGATTACCTGACATTTGCTTTACAGTCGGGGAAAACCTCGGAAATATTCCAAAATATTCCAAGTATATAATCAGTCCAAGCGGGAATCGAACCCATGCCCTAGCGCAACTCCGTACCGGCAGGCAAATGCCTCAGCCGACTAAGCTATTTAACCTGGTAGAGATAAAGGCATCAGGCCTTCTCTTCCCCTGTACAATATTTAGAACACACATTAAAACTCTAGTTACTGGTGGGATATTAGTATTAGTATTTATTTTATTTAACCTGGTAGAGATAAGGCCGTCAGGCCTTCTCTGCCCCTCTACCAGGAGATTCCAACTGTAATACGAAGAATAAAATTACAATTAGTATTAAATAAACAATTAGAATTACAAGTAAAGTTACAATTAGTATTAAATTTACAATTACAATTACAATATCGTTAAGGTCTAAACATTTTTCCTGAAGTTCTCGCTTGCTAATATATTAACAATAATGAATATAATAATATTTACACTAACATTAAAATTTTTGAAAACTTACTGAGATTACAAGTATAGGAGTATCATATGTAAAAAGATCTTAAAAAAAAGTTTTATAGTCTTTTGAGAGTTAATCGCCATTTTGTGTTGTTTTTTAAGTAAAATTCTGTTACTTTTTTGACATATGATTGCGTTTGATTTGCGCAATTTACTATTTAATTGACTTTCAAATACTAAATTTAAACAAAGTCGATACCATGTCCTCACATAAATATATCACTATATGCAGGCAGACCCAAAACACTTTTTCGAGAGCTGAGAACGTGCATTTCCCAGAAAATCATGAAAGAGATTTCTGCATCTTCACAACACTTTTTCTTTACTCATCTTAAGAGTTAGTACAGGTAAAGCAGAGAGAACAAATGGAGTAAGAAATGAAGAAGACAACAAGAATTCAAAGGAATGTAGAACTAAGTAAAACAACTATGAATGGAAAGGAATTAATTAATTAATTAAAGGAAAGGAAGGAAAGGAGCTCAGAAAGAAAGAAAGAAAGAAAGAAAGAAAGAAAGAAAGAAACACAAAATGGTAGGAAAACAGAGGGAGAGGATATAAAGAATGAAAAGAAATGCAAAAATGAAGGAAAATGCTGGAAGAAAGGAAATAGAGCAGAAATAAACAAAATAGAGTAGGAAGGAAAATAGAATACGAATCAAAACGAAATAAAAGAAAAATAAAAGAAAGATAATAAGACTGTGTAAGAAAATAAAGATGATAAGGAAATGAAGCTTGGAATGAAGGAAAAAAGAAGAAAAGAAAATAGAGAAGAAAACAAAGTAGAAAAAAATTAAAAACTACAAAAGAAAGGAAATATAGAATGCCTGTTTAAAAGAAATGGACAATTAGGAGAGAAGAAAGGATATATGGAAGGAAGAAAATAGAGAGCACAAGAAAAATAAAAGAATGAATAGAGGAAAGAAAAGAGAGAAGCTGAGAAAAAGGAAGCAAATGGGTTAAGGAAAACAAAGAGAGAATAAAGAACGGAATATAAGGCAAAAGAAAAGGAAAGGAAAGAAAAGAAGGAATTGAGAAGAAAGGGAGAAGAGAGGAAAAGACGGAAGTATTGATTTAAATGAAGAGGGGGAGAGGAACGGTGAATAGTTCAATGGTTTAGTTGTTTGAACTTTTTCCATTGCTAATTTAAAAAAATTGTAGCACAACGTTTCGAATAGTGGATCTCTCTTCGTCTTCAGGTGAAAACCTACTGTGGGGATCGTTACAAACAGCAGTCAAACAGGCTAGTGTGGCAAAGAGGTAAGGGTGGTAAAGAGTAAAAGGTGAAAAAGGGAAGGATGGAAAACAGGGGAGGGTGGAAAACGGGGGAAAGTGGAAAACGGGGGTGGGTGGAAAACAGGGGAGTTTGGAAAGAGGAAACTATAGATAAGAGGGAAGATCGGGAAAGAGAAATGCGAGGGAAAGTGGAAAGGAAGAAAATGGGAAAGTGTGTAAAAAGTGGAAGAGCGGAAAAATTGGGAATGAGGAAAACAGAAAAGAAAGGAGAAAAGGGTAAGACAGGAAGCGATGAAAGATGCGAAAAGGGGAACTGAAGACACGATAGAACGGTAGGTAAAGGAAAATATCAGAAATGAGAGAACTGAAGAGAAGGCAGAAACTGAAGGAAGCGAGAACTGAACAGGAGAGGGAACTGGAGAGAAGAGGGAAACTGAAGAGCAGACAAAATTGAAGAGAAGAGGAAACTGAAGAGAAGGGAGAAACTGAAGAGAAGACGAAACTGAAGAGAAGAGGGAAATTGAAGAGAAGAGGGAAATTGAAGAGAAGACAAAACTGAAGAGAAGGGAGAAACTGAAGAGAAGGGAGAAACTGAAGAGAAGGGAGAAACTGAAGAGAAGGGAGAAACTGAAGAGAAGACGAAACTGAAGAGAAGAGGGAAATTAAAGAGAAGACAAAACTGAAGAGAAGGGAGAAATTGAAAGGAAGAGAGAAACTGAAGGGAAGAGAGAAACTGAAAGGAAGAGGGAACTACACAGAAGAGGGAACTGAACAGAAGAGGGAAACTGAAGAGAAGAGAGAAACAAAAGAGAAGAGGGAAAACTAGACAGAAGAGAAGAAAGAAACTGAAGGGAAGAGAGAAACTGAAAGGAAGAGCGAAACTGAACAGAAGAGGGAAACTGAAGAGAAGAGAGAAACTGAAGGGAAGAGAGAAACTGAAGTGAAGAGAGAAACTGAAGGGAAGAGAGAAACTGAAGGGAAGAGAGAAACTGAAGTGAAGAGAGAAACTGAAGGGAAGAGGGAAACTGAAGAGAAGAGAGAAACTGAAGAGAAGAGAGAAATTAAAGAGAAGAGAGAAACTAAAGAGAAAAGAGAAACTAAAGAGAAGAGGGAATACTAGACAGAAAAGAAGAGAGAAACTGAAGGGAAGAGAGAAACTGAAGGGAAGAGAGAAACTGAAGAGAAGAGAGAAACTGAAGAGAAGAGAGAAACTGAAGAGAAGAGGGAACTGAAGAGAAGAGAGAAACGAAAGAGAAAAGAGAAACTAAAGAGCAGAGGGAAAACTAAACAGAAGAGAACAGAGAAACTGAAGGGAAGAGATAAACTGAAGGAAAGAGAGAAACTGAAGGGAAGAGGGAAACTGAAGAGAAGGAAGAAAGTAAAGAGAAGAGGGAAAACTAAACAGAAGAGGGAAAACTAAACAGAAGAGAAGAGAGAAACTGAAGAGAAGAAAGGAAAGCGGAAGAATAAGTAGAACGGAAATAAAAGGACAACGGAAGAAAAAGGACAGTGAGAGGAAAAGAATAACGGAAGGAAAAGGATAACGGAAGGAAAAGGATAACGGAAGGAAAAGGATAACGGAAGGAAAAGGATAACGGAAGGTAAAGGTGAACGAAAGGAAAGAGAGAAACTTGGATGAGGGTGAACCGAGGAAAAGAAAGAACCGAAGGAAAAGACAAACCGATGGAAAGAGAAAACCGATGCAAAGACAGAAAGTGAAAAAGAGAGCACCGTATATAGGACAGAAGTAAATGAAAGGTATAAACAAGGAACAGAATGAGTCACTAGAAAGAAAAAAATAAAAATATAGTTGGAGAGAAATGTTAGGCAGAAGGAAGTAAATGAAAGGACAAAAGAAGAAAGAGAAGAGAAAAAAGTACGACTCATGAGGAAAGATGGCAGAAAGAAAACAATAAAGGGAAAAGAAAAATAAGGGAGGCATTTAAGTCTCGTATCATTAGTAAGCCTAATATAAGAAGTTTTTGAGAATGGAACAACGATTCACCAACACTTGGCATCTTGGCATCCATTTCAGTGAGCAATTCGTGTAGCTTTCCTCGAAATGATATCGCTTAGTTAAATGGATGACATAGACACGCAACATTTGGCTACACCAGGAAGCACCGACACTGCTTTCCTCATGCATAACGCAATAAAACGCAAGGCTATTGCGAAAACTCATTGTGAACGTGAACAAAAGCGCATGAAACTGACAAACAAGTGACGAGTCGACCGTGTCACTCGATTTTATTCCACAGAGGACAAAAATACAACATCAGACGCAAGTTTTGGTGACATGACGACTTGCAACTATGGCAAATACAGGACAGTGTCACGTACAATCAAGGGAAAGTTCTGTGGCAACTAAGTACGTCACATTCATACTGTACGTTCATGCAGCCGTCATGTAAAATTCAGTGTCTACCTGTACGATATGACAAGCTTTGTACTTTTCATGAAGCTACCCACGTATGAGAGTCCATGATTCTATATTATTTCGCAAGAAGAGAATATGATTTTGATTCGAATAGAAGTTCGTTATATAAAATCTGCAGTGCTTGGGAAAAGTGACATAAGTCAGTTTTCACAAACCTTTTTTGATAATTTGACAACTTACACTGGTTTATGTCGATTTGATTTTTTTCTGTATGAATTATTGTAATGGGAGCAATACCTATGTATTTTTTTCCAAGCGAACAGATGTCCCGTAAGTTGTTAATGTTGTTGTTTATTGACTTTACTGGCTTTGAGCCATAGACCGTTTTAGGGTCTTATACGCGCAGGATGCCCTCTCCAGCCATTGTACATAAATAATAATAAAAATATATTTACATATATGACACTATTTCTGGCATAAGTGCCAGTAGGTGTGTGAGTGTAGTGACTGATTCCTTTTATTTTGTGTAGGCCTAATTTGTTAATTGCGATATTTAAGGAATGGTGAATGGGAGAAGAGTTCGGGATAAAGGATATCAGCTGATAGACAACGTTAAGGTATTATATGGGGAGATTAAGAGAAAAGCAAGAAATTGGGAAGAATGGGAAATGCTGGGTTTGCAGCTAAAGACCTGCTCTTGGGCAGAACACTGTGCATACATACACACACATACATACATACATACGTACATACATACACACATTACATTACATACATACACACATACATGCATAGATACATACATACACACATATATATATATATATTAGATTTTTAAGTTTCCCCTTCCGGTGGCAGAAGCATCTGAAAATGGTTCTGGAGACTTTCAAGGTGTAGTGTTATTTTATTGATCTGCCTTTCTGTTGCTGTCGTGTGTCCTCTCAGATAGTATTCAGATTTCCAACACGTGCTTGCGGTTTAGTTTGTCAATAAATTATCAAAAAAGGTTTGTGGAAACTGACTTGTGTCACTTTTCCCGAGCACTACAGAAATAAAGTGTAGAAAAACGAAAGCCAAATTATGCAACACAGACTGTGAATATAAATTTCTGATTTCTACTCAGTTAAAAAAAAATACTGTCTATGAACAATGAAAGGTAAGCGCCAGTCCATCGTTGTGAAGTAACGGTTAGCCTGCCTGACAGTGAAACGAGCAGACCAGGATTTAAATCCTTTTTGGAATAAGTTACCTGATTGTGTTTCTTTTTCGAGATTTTACCTCAACCACTTGAAGCAGAATTTCTGGGAAACTTTCGGCGTTGGACCTCGGACTCATTTCGCCTTCATTAGCATTATTTCATTAATCATCGTTAATAGCTAAAGGCTGTTCAGGAGACATGGCGGACGTGGTTCCAGGATTCGCCTACTGGTGGTATCTTTCTGCGGGAGCTGCACTCATCCCGGAGAAACCGCAGGGGCTTCAATAAGCGGATTGCGGGTCACCGGGAGAGTGTAGCTTCCTCGGATAGATGGCGCCTTGGTGAGTCGTGGAATCGACGGCGTTATGGCCTACTGGTTAAGTATGCAGCAGATTCATGCACGTGAATTGCGAACAGACGCAAATCGATCTGACGAGGCTGCAGAGGAACATCACAGGGAGGCGGAGGTAAGGTCCCCAGTCAGACCTGGATGCTGTGGCTGAATCGATACAATGGCACCATACAGTGAATCACGTGCTTGAGCGATCCTACAATATTTTCAAAAATTGTCCCAACATAAGGAGCTTGCACAGAAAGCCTAAGGCTGCGGTGCTTGCCTCCGGGCCCTCCTCCTGCGAAGAAAAATTTGTTACTGTGCTGTTAACTACAAGTCAAGAGCGACGCGGCAGTTATAATCGCCCAACAATAACAAGAATTATTTTATCTGAAAAAGACGAAATGCTTACTGATCTTCAACTGCACTGCCATAGGCTAATACTAAGTTTCAGCTCACAGAAATCCGAAGTCTATAAAGAGAGCGACTATTTTCTTACAAGCAGTCTGTGAAATTTCGGTTATTCCCATTAAGCGAATAATGTCATCAGTTCTGCACTGATATTTCTGCATGTATTTCATTATTTTCTCTTGCCGTACGCATAATATGTATTTCAACAAACCTGGAATTATTGTAGGAAGAACACTTTAAGTAACAATTCTCGAATGGAAAACTTCTACAAGCTTTCGTTCCGGTTGTTATCCAATCGATTATAGGCTACATTGTCATTTATAATTTTAGAGAGCGAGATTAGAGATATTTAATATGAAACTTACGAATGAACTTTTAAACACATTTTACAGAGATTTTATTGTAAAAACAAGTTTTCAATAGAAAAATCTGTGCCTAACACTGTACTGAAAATGATGTTAGAATTATTACAAGCCACTAGTGTGCAGTCACGCGCTGATTGCTCATGTGGTAGGAGGTGACAAGTGTGTGTGTGTGTGTGTGTGTGTGTGTGTGTGTGTGTGTGTGTGTATGTATGTATGTATGTATGTATGTATGTATGTATGCAATGGCAATTACATTAATATTCTCATTATAGAAATAGAAATATATATATATTCTCCCTGTAACATAGTCCTAGTAAGCTTATATTAAATTAATTTTCATCATTTTACTAGCTATCTCAAATATTAAATTAATTATAATTCATTGAATTAAATTAGCTCATAAATTAAGTTACTACTTTACCTTATAGATTTATCTAAATTTAAATAAATGTGTAGTGAAGATTATTGCTGGAGAACCTTTTAAGTGTAATGAAAATATTTGTAATTTAAATTTATGTATTGTATTGATTAAGGCTGGTTGAGTGGAAGAGAAGGCCTTATGGCCTTAACTCTGCCAGCGAAAATAAAACATTATTATTATTATTATTATTATTATTATTATTATTATGCACACTTAAATGCAATCGACCTGGACCGGGATCGAACCCGCAATTTCGGGCACAGAAGGGCAGCGCTATACAGACTGCACCACCCAGATTAGTATGCGCGATAGACTATGATGACATCATCTCCTCTGTAGAGATTGTCGGGAGTAAAATGTCTTCCTCTCTACGCGTTTTTTTCAAGATATGAGAAACATGGTATGCGAAGTAGAACACGATGATATCATCTCCTCTGTAGAGATTGTCGGGAGTAAAATGTCTTCCTCTCTACGCGTGTTTGGCAACATCTGAGACAAACATGGTATGCGAAGTAGACCACGATGACATCATCTCCTCTGTAGAGATTGTCGGGAGTAAAATGCCTTCCTCTCTACGCATGTTTGGAAAGATCTGAGACAAACATGGTATGCGAAGTAGACCACGATGACATCATCTCCTATGTAGCGGGTGGCGGAAGGAAAGAAGAGCCTTCCCTTCTGCGTCTGTTTGGCTCATATCTAATCTTCCAATTAATATGTACGCAGTTGGGTCACTCCGTGGACTTGGTTGAAAGTCTAGCGTTAACTGCCGGGTTTTCAGGGATTCTTTCGGTTTTCTCAGATTCTATAAAAACGATTCCAGTAACACGTTTCATTTTATTTCTTTTTTTTTTTTCAACATTTGATTGATTCTATTTCATTATATAAGCTTATAAACATATTAAAGAACAAATGAATAAAATAACAAAATATAGGTATATTTTTATATGTGCGTGCTATGACCAATTATAGAGTTGTATGTATTATACTTTATTCATACAGACTAATTACATCGACTTTCACTGTGATGCCACAGAGTTCAAAATGCACGATGCTCCGTGGTTTGGTTGTATGAATGCAAGTCTAGAACTGCTGGATTTCCATCTCTTTGGGAATTTGTCGGGTGTTCAGTGTACGTGCGGGATGCGGTTCTGGCATCCTGAATAGATATTTCCAATTATTGTAAACAACATAGGAAACTATACCTCCTGTCATATGTTGCTCGTAGTTCCACTGCATACAATATAATATTCTGGAGACCACGGTCTCTAAAATCATCTTCATATTCATGTAAAATACTAATGAAAACAAATATTTTTTTGCTTCGGAACGCTTATGTACTATTTTTGCAATATTGATTATATGGATTTGTGAGATGTCTGGTCTCGGATGAATTTACTTCATTAATGATAACTCTGTATTAAGGAATCTAAACTTTTCAGTTGAAGTAATGTGAATACTAACACGCTAAAATAACTCGAGTTCATTGATTAAGATTTAAATAACACTACAATGTGAATATCGTAAAACTCTTTAGAGAGCTTTAAAAGAATAAGAAAGCACCAGGAACAGACACATAAAATATAGAGCTCCTAAAATACAGCCCACCATCCTTACATAAAAGAATACTGAACCTTTTAAATCAGTGGTGGAAGATAGAAAGTATCCCCGATGAATGGAAAGAATCAATTATTATTACAATATTGAAGAAAGGGAATAAAGAAGATTGTAACAACTGCAAAGGCATTATTCTATTAAATTCATGTTATAAGATGTATGAGAAAATTTTAAGAAATAGAATCAATAATATATCGGAAACGTTCCTAGTAGAATCACAACTTGGTTTTAGAAAAGGCAGATTCTGCTACGTTTGTGATTTTACAGTAATGCAAGTGCTTAAGAAAAGAAGCGAATTTAATCTGCCTGTACATAGCATTTGTAGATTATATCAAAGCTTTTGACGAAGTGATTAGGAACACAATACGGAGTACAAGATATTCCGGGTCAGCGGTCCGAAGTCTCTATGCAGGAACTATGATCGGAATTAAAAATGGAAACACCAATCCAATACTAATATAGAGATAAACCAAGGAGTCAGACAAGGATGCCCTTTATAAGTTGCTCTTTTTAACATATAATTATAATGACGATATCTTAAGAAAATGACAAGTTTTAATACAAAATTTTAAAACAGGTAATACAAAACTACATACTCTCCTTTTTGCTGGTGATCAGACAATAATGACCTCAGACGAGGATAGCTTACAACGAGGCATCTTTTAACTACGAAAAATTGCATCTGAATATAATTTAGACCAGGTAAAACAAAAGTAATGGCATTCTGTGGGAAAAATCCAATAAGAACAAAAATCGTAGTGAATAATAATTTAGTAGAATAGGTTATGGATTTTTTATTATTTGGGAGTTTTCGTAGGTAATGACAGAATGAAAAATGTCAATATAAAATTAAAATTATTTCGACATATCTATGGTACTAATAGACGAACACTAGCAAAAGAGTGCGAAGAGAAATCTTATTTAAATTCTATAAAGTTTTAGCTGTATGGATTTTGCTGTATGGCTCTGAATTTCGCACCATAAACAAAAATTTAGCAAGACGAATAGAAGCAGCCGAAATGAAATTTTTACTATATGTGACAGGATACACTCTTTTAGATAAAAAGATGACGACATCCGTAGAGAATTACAGTCTGCATTATTAATAAAATAGATTAATATAGACGAAGATGGTTTCCACATGTTAATAAGATGAAGAAAGGCTGTCCTACAGAATCTTACATTACAATCCCGAAGGACATAGAAGCCAGGATCGACCAGTTAAAAGATGGAGACAACAACTGCAACAGGAGCTGGAACAGATCACTAAGTGGCCTAAACAATGATAGAAGATAGTTGTAGCACACTGGACTTCATTTCGGGAAGTCAGGGGTCCAAATCCCGGGGCCGGTCATTATGATCGTCGAAACCACTAAAAATCCCCATCAGGACCTCCGGATTGAAAGTCTAGTGTTTTACCATTGAGCCACATTACTGGGTAAGGTAGTGATAAAATATAAAGTAAGTTAAGACAGAACGATGTAAGGAAACCTAACATGATGCAAGATAAAGTAAGCTGGGGTAGAATGATGTAAGATAAGGTAACTTAACGTGATGCAAGATAAAGAAAGCTAAGGTAGAGTGATGTAAGGTAAGGTAACATAACATGATGCAAGATAAAGTAAGCTAAGGTAGAATGGTGTAAGATAAGGTAACATAACTTGATGCAAGATAAAGTAAGCTAAGGTAGAATGATGTAAGATAAGATCACATAACATGACGGAAGATAAAGTAAGCTAAGGTAGAATGATGTAAGATAAGATAACATAACATGATGGAAGATAAAGTAAGCTAAGGTAGAATGATGTAAGATAAGGTAACATAATATTATGCAAGATAAAGTATGCTAAGGTAGAATGATGTAAGATAAGGTAACATAACATGATGCAAGATAAAGTAAGCTAAGGTAGAATGGTGTAAGATAAGGTAACATAACATGATGCAAGATAAAGTAAGCTGAGGTAGAATGATGTATGATAAGGTAACTTAACGTGATGCAAGATAAAGAAAGCTAAATAGAATGATGTAAAATAAGGTAACATAATATGATGCAAGATAAAGTAAGCTAAGGTAGAATGATATAAGGTAAGATAACATAACATGACGGAAGATAAAGTAAGCTAAGGTAGAATGATATAAGATAAGGTAACATAACATGATGCAAGACAAAATAAGCTAAGGTAGAATGATGTAAGATAAGGTAACATAACATGATGCAAGATAGAGTAAGCTAAGGTAGAATGATGTAAGATAAGGTAACATAACATGATGCAAGACAAAATAAGCTAAGGTAGAATGATGTAAGATAAGGTAACATAACATGATGCAAGATAAAGTAAGCTAAGGTAGAATGATGTAAGATAAGGTAACATAACGTGATGCAAGATAAAGAAAGCTAAGGTAGAGTGATGTAAGATAAAGTAACATAATATGATGGAAGATAAAGTAAGCTAAGCTAGAATGATATAAATAAGGTAACATAACATGATGCAAGATAAAGTAAGTTAAGGTAGAATGATGTGAGATAAGTTAACAAAATATGATGGAAGATAATGTAAGCTAAGTTAGAATGATATAAATAAGGTAACATAACATTATGCAAGATAAAATAAGCTAAGGTAGAATGATAAGGATTCAAGATTACGGCGATTGAGGTAAAATTATATCTCCGTGTAGAAGCCATAACGTTGTTTGATATTCGTTGAGTTATAACTATAAACCAGAATCTTGGCCACTACTCTTTGAAGGTAAGTGAGTACCGAGTTTGAACAATGAGCCAAATGACTTTAAGTTTAGTGACGTATGGTGCTGTACGATTACAATATACTATTATAGCATCAAGGACGGGACTGTTTTGTGGATTACAAAATAATAAACATAGACTTTGCTCTAAAATTTTAACTTAAAATATTACTGCTTCACAGACACTACAATTAATCAAATTTTTAAGCCTATGTTACAACAATCTTTGATGTAAAATTTTAACTTAAAATGTTACTATATCAAAGGCCTACTCTAAACATATTTGAGCCTATATTACAATAATTTTTTATGTAAATATTTATTTAAAATGTCACCGTTTCATAGGTATTGCTCTCGATGCAATGTTTAAGCTCATATTATGATAATCTTTGTTATAAAATTTTAACTCAAGACACCGGTATAACTCTTAACACAGATACTGCCCTGAATGAAATGTTTAAACCTTAGTTTCTTACTTACTTATGGCTTTCAATGAATTCGGAGGTTCATTGCCGCCCTCAAATAAGCCCGCCATTGGTCCCTATTCTGAGCAAGATTAATCCAGTCTCTACCATCATATCCCACCTTCCTCAAATCCATTTTAATATTATCTTCCCATCTACCTCTCGGCCTCCCCAAAGGTATTTTTCTCCCCGGTCTCCCAACTAACACTCTATATGCATTTCTGGATTCGCCCATACGTGCTACATGCCCTGCTCATCTCAAACGTATGGACTTAATGTTCCTAATTATGTCAGGTGAAGAATACAATGCATGCAGTTCTGTGTTTGTAAACGTATGTTACAATAATCTTTACTGTGAAATTTAACTTCATAAACATTGCCAAACTGAAGTATACAGTACTTGCTTAGGATTAAGAAATCTATTGTAGAGTGACCTTGTAGTGCGTGTTACTTGTGTTTGTGGCCAGTGTGTCTACTGAAGAATCCGTGATGTAATGTGTACCCCGTGCACAAATATACTAATTCCAATGTTGTGAGACTAAGAAAACGGTCTTTAGTTGCAACTTTTACATCTTCTTATCGGTAATAGGTAGATATCATCAGTTTGAATCACAGTTCGATTAATTTTATTCTGAGAGGAGACTTAGCAGGCGTGACAATCATTGTGTTAGTTATGAATAAGATGAATTTTATTTTCATTCTCCACTAATTGAAGCTACTTGTAGTTGATAGTTCCACAGACTGATATGAAATTTGATTGAAAGAAATGAAATGGAATATTCGATCTTGTAAATTGCACACAGTAAAATGTGAAAGTTGCTCAAATAATTTTGACCTTCAACATGCAAGTTGTGTTCTGCTATTACGGGTCAGTTACGCACGATTTTCTTCTCTGTATTGTAACATGTTTAGTATGCCTATATAATATTTTCTTATCTTGAAATCTTGTTTTCTTTTACGATTGCATATCACGCTTTTCAGTTATGCAATGAATTTTCGCTCTTCCTTATCATGAGACGAAGGCGAGGCAAAAACAGTGAACTAGTTTCAAATGTTTATTAGTTCCTAGAAGCGAACTTATACTCGAAACCACTGTCATTGTACTATGATTAGTAGCAGTAGCAGTAGTACAGGGCAATTAACTAGCAGGCTGTCATAGCGGGTGTAAGTGTAGGGGTCTATAAATCAGATTTCAGCGTCCTACTCGTCATTCATAGCCAACTATGTATCTCAAGCTCGCTAATTATCTCGTACGGTCAGTAGTAGCAGTGGTGACAGTAGTAGTAGTAGTAGTAGTAGTAGTAGTAGTAGTAGTAGTAGTAGTAGTAGTAGTAGTAGTAGTAGTTTTTGCTTGTTAGAAGGGAGGAAGGGAATATCCCACGCACTACGATCTGAGGTCTATTGTACACCTCCTATATGGGATGAGTTGCGTGCCCACCGATCCTCTACGCGCACCGACCTAACCACTTGACTCCCTTAACGACCGGTCCCTACAGCCAACAGAGTCCATGTACCACTCCTGTTTCGGCAACCCCCCCCCCCAAGGCTCCCTTCACGGTCCGAGGCGGAAGTCCTCCCAAGAGGTCTATCCCGGGTTCCGTTGCAGAAGCTATCCATCAACACATGAATACAATCCACGGAGGTCGGTCGAGAGAGCCAGCAGCTTCGGAGGGCCGCCTGTAGAGCGATTTGAAAACCAGAGGAAATAACGGGATGGTGAATGAAAGGATGTTAGGGGAGGAAAGGAAGTTGCGAAGATGAGTGGGTGGGGTTCCAATCGCCCGATAAAGTTACCTAAATTCATCCATAGGAGGGAAAAAAACCCGAAAAAAACCTCACCAGGCAACTCGTCCCGACCGGGGATCAAACCCGGGTCCGCTGGGTTCGAAGTTAGACTCGCTAACCCCTCGGCCATAACGGTGGACAGTAGTAGTAGTAGTAGTAGTAGTAGTAGTAGTAGTAGTAGTAATAGCAGTAGTAGTAGTAGTAGTAGTAGTAGTGGTAGTAGTAGTAGTAGTAGTAGTAGTGGTAGTAATAGTAGTAGTGGTAGTAGTAGTAGTAGTAGTAGTAGTAGTAGTAGTAGTAGTAGTAGTAGTAGTAGAAAACCAAATATCATTTCGCAAACAGTACACACAAATCTGAAGTCTCATATCTTAATAATTTATGTCTAATGAAAGCAAATCCAGAAATTTTATATAATTTACTATGATTTTGAATATTACTCAGTTACGAAAGATTCAAAGATCAATTATTCCGGAAATAGCATATACAAATCTACTGAGGCAGTTGTGACAACTCTCATAAGATCTTACTAATATGTTTTAATGAAAATCGTGCAGAAATTACTATATTACATGATTATTTTAAAGCCTACTCTTTCAAGAAAGATCCAAAGATCAATTATTTTGAAAAAACAGCATCGTGTACACAGATCCACTAAGGTGCGATGTATGAAATCTCAACACATCTGACATATGATTTATCTGTAAGAAAAACAAACTTGAAAGATTTATGTAAAACAGGCCTATTATGATTTAAATCACATTATTCAGTGACGAAGGAATCAAACACAAATTATTCTGGATAGAACATAGGTTACGCAAATCTACTGAGGAAAGTTCTGTGAACTGTCATAAGGTCTTATTGATGATGTTCAACTCCCAGTAAAGTTTTATAATAAGGGATTATTTTAAAGCATATTCTACAGGAACAACCAAAAGATTAATGATTCCGTCATATATAAACTTACTGAGGCATTTGTGTGAACTTTCATATTAGAATTAAAACCAATCCAAATAATTTTCATAATGGTTCTATAACCAAATACATAAAATTTAATTATTCTGGAAATAGCATTCACAAACCTACTGAGGCAAGTTGTTTGAACTCCCGTTACTGATCTAATAAAATCTAACACAGAAATTGTCTATTATATATAATGGCTTTGGAAAACTATTTTATGACGAAATATGAAACGAATTTTACTAAGTTCTAGTTGCGCATTTGCAATAAACAAGAACGCCTAAATGTATGCTACTTATGGACAGTCTTGCGAAGCTTGTTGCTTACATAGAGGAGGACTGCTACCAAGATACAGCCCATTTTTGAGTTCCGTATCTGTACTATCTTGGTTTGTTGCTTAAATTTATACCTTGAAGAGGAACGTCTGGCGTATATATATTACAATATGTATTTTGTACTATGTGCATCAGTTTGAATATCAGGTGCTTTTAGCAGGTAATTAATTTCTTCCACTCATACGCATCTGTTAAATCTGTTTGATACGATTTTCCGCATCTGTTTAAACATAATGTTTCACTATTAACTAAACTGTTATTATTTACTTCATTATGTAACTGGAACTACTTCCTGTCTAGTATATCAAATTCCTCTTTACTGGCAAGAAGTGGTTATTTAGTGTATTAAAATCCGGTTTTACGCTTTAATATTATTTCACTCTCTGCCACTTTGATAATTAGCTTAACATTACTCAACGAAGTTGTTGTCTGCAGTTATATGCAATTCAATCCCAAGAAACCTGAGGTAACTGAACTGCCAGCATGTTGAACCACAAAACAACGTAAAACAGAATATGTTCAGTCCGAATTTAGCAATAGTTCCTACAGTTTCCATATCACTACAGCGTATTTAAAGTCCATGACATGATTGTAATGTTAACAAAATGCGTTTCTCAATTTCCTTATTGTTTTTAACATTGAGTGACTTTTATTTACGAGCCTGCACTAGACACACGCTGGCTGCTAACATCGTTAAATTCCAATAACACAGTAGTCCTACCTGTAAAAGGCAGACAATACAAACCTGCATGGAAACTGAGGAGTAAATGAAGATATTTTTATCTATAAAACTTAGTTAATTCCATAATGAAAATTTTACACAATTTAATATTTATTACTGAAAACATGCAACAATTTTCGCTCACTCACCATCTTCAATTTCTTGCATTGCCCAAAGTATAAGAGTAGGTAGGTATCTAATGCTCTTGATTTAATAATAGAGTTATTTTCTCTCTTGTTTCCCAGTATTTAGATGTAAGACTTGTATTTTTTAAGTGCTTCACAGTGTGTTAAATGATTCATATGAATCATTAGGATGCCACTCTTATGTAAATGTTTACCCAGACAATCATGACTTGTAAGGAGTCTGAACATAGCCACAGGTCTTTCTAGTAAATTTTTTTAATGGAAATTTTCTTTAATATTTATGATTAGGATTTTATAATTATTTTTAATTTTATTTTTAATAACTTGTTTTATTAATAATATGAAAAATTATAATTTTGTTTTTGTTCAACTTTAATGCCTTTCTGTGATAGAATGTCGGCTCTCTCATTACTGCTTATATCACAATGTGCTGAAATCCACTGAAAAACCATCAATTTATTTAAACTTTGAATATGTTTAAGCGTTGAATAAATTTATTTTATTTTATCCATTTTTAGTTAATTTATTGATGCTATTCATTGTATTGTGGCTCTAGAGTCACTAAATATGACTATATTCTTGCAATGATGAATCCAAAGATATACATTTTGAAGGGATGTATAAATAGCTTCAACTTCTCTATCAAAATTTGTGGTATTTTTTCCCCGCATTCTTATAGAAGGAAAAGAATTCACTACTCCAGCTCCTTCCTCAGTATCTGAGAGAGAGAGCCATATATCAGTCTTACTAATAAACCGTGTACAGTTTTTACGCGAGACTTATGCAGAGTTGAGACAGAAAACGTTACTAATAAACCGTGAATAAGCTATAGACGTATAAACAGGCTGTAACTATACAATGGGAATTGCTTTGCAGTAGTTATATACACGAAACCCCTTGTTTAAGCGTTGTATATAGGGAAAAAATGGCCGCCCCTTTAACAGCTGTTCGTATCGACTGTCATTTTATGATGATGTTTACCTTGTAACCACAGAATAACAAACCAAAGATCATAGAATTATTAGAATAATATTGCTGTAGCTTGTACTCTTTGACCAAAATGTAGTGTGGTAATCGATTAGAGCCAGTTGTACTATCGATATTTAACACGCCACACTAGAGCGCTCTATCGATCCAGTTGAGAACCTCAGATATTTTATTACCTTTCGTAACGAAGTAATGACGAAACTATGACGTAGCTGTGTAACAGTTATACTATTATACACGACGTATGTAGTGATTATTAGTAAGGAATTTACACACGACTTATAAACGAGCTACTCATTGTATAAGTATAAGATAGTTAAACGTCTGTATATAGAGTTTTTATTAGTAAGACCGTATGTGTATACTACGAGGTGGTGTTACGAACTTTCAGAGATGATGGCGAAGGGTACATGTATCAATTTGAGATAAGGAACAATGGTCCGGAAATGACTGAGTCAAAAGTTATAAGCAAAAATAGTTGTGTGGAAATGGAATTGTAATTTGGCACCACGTGCCCTCCTTCCCTTAACCTTTGGAACAGTCGTGGAAAAATGGTATGAGCCTGATGTCTCCTACGTGGGTATTTGGCCCGATACAATCTGTGAGCTTGTCTACTGTTCCCATTGGCTCATCCGTATTGGAAAATCAGGTCTGCTTATTTCGCTCTCGTGTACTCCTCCATTTCACTAGGACTGATCGACTGGACACTGCATCTTGTACACATACACTCCTGTCTACAGACGTGCATATCAGGACCGACAATGTCCGTTACACATTACTTTATCTGCATTGTTTTAGTGTAGTTTCTTATCCCCATCCCTCAGACAGCTCATTGAATGGAATATTGTAAGTAGATAACGCAAACAACGTCAGATGAATACAGTATGTGTAAGATGTACAGATAAATACACATGAATAAAGTGTACAGAGGAATAAAATTATTTCATTTCCACAGAACTATATTTGCTTGTAACTTTCGACTTGGTCATTTCCGGACCAGGGTTCCTATCTCAAATTGATACATGTGCCCTTTGCCATAATCACTGAAAGTTTGTAACACCACCTCGGAAACATCCTGTATATGTCCAATAACTTAATGGATATGTTGTACCTATGTAGAGTTTCCAATGTTAAAATTTTTGCTTCTTGAGGAGAAATACATTGTTAAATATTTTATTTAAGTATATGTTATATTATATCATATTATTAACAGGTAGAAAATAATTCTTTTGTTTAGCAATTCTTAGAATGTCTTTCAATTTTAGAACTTATTGTGTGAAACTTTTCTGGGTTTTTAGCATGTAGTCTATTTACAATATTCATATTTATTCCATTTTTCAGGATCTGCAAGTCTTATTAATTTTTCATAAGTCATGGGGCTTGAGTCTCTAGTTCTAATATAATTGGTTTATTGGTTGTTTGTAGCTTGTAATAATATAAATGGTATAGAGTTGGACCTAACATACGTGAAATACGTAAGTAAACACGAGCTCTTCAAGTATGTATTCAGATTTTAGCTAGCTTTTACGGTTTAAGAGTTTAAGGCGAATGGAGAAGGTCCAAGTGCCATGAGCATTTAACTGCTACTGGTTTAAGAGTTTTGCTACAATTTATCAATAAAGTTTTATTATATTGAAGAAGACTTACCTACTACGCCGTGATGTCATCAATAGGTAGAATATGCGCGAATATACTGCAATATTTTATAAATATAAATACATTACTAAACATTATTCAATGATAACTTGGGAAATAAGGTTTTCCTGTTTGTTTTTAAATTTTGTAACTTCAGCATTGCTTAATAGTAGGCTATATCTTTTCACTTCTCGAACGTACCCCAGCCTGACGTCTTATTCTGCTTGAAGTTGAAATTTATAAGAGCGAGATAGTAATTTGACAAGAGTCCGAGAATTTGGCGTGAAATTACCTGACATTCGTGTTACAGTTGGGAAACTCAGAAAAAAACCCAACCTGGTAATCAGCTCATGTGGTATTCGAACCCATGTATGAACATGAACTCCAATTTTGAGGTTAACTTGTTGCCATCTGAGCTACACCGGTGGAAATTATTACTAAAATTACATAAAATAATAACATATTGAATTAAACATGATCAAAAATAAAAGGACGACTCAAATGTGTGTCTAAAATACTTGCAATTATTTGCCTTGTTAGCTGCGATATATTATATTTATTGAAGCATCTGAAATTCCGGAACTAACAGGTCGTCTTTAAAAATCGATAACGCAACCTAAGATTGAATACTTATATCTTTTGTAGGATAAAATGAAAATTAGTAGTTTCAGCGAAACATTTAAAAGTACAATGTTATATTTTAATATATTCTGAGTAATATTCAAACTTTTGAATGACGGGCGTACGCCTAAATACAGGTTTTAATGCCGCCGCTCGAAAAGTGACATGTGCAAGTAACAGACCGCAGAGCTGTGATTCAACGTGTCAGATTTCGACAATAAAATCTCGAGACATACATTAAATTACAGATATAATTTATTCGCTTACGTCATAATAAATAAGTGCTGGAGCTGTCGACACACTCTATGTGTCTCTGTCTCTCTCTAACGAACATTTCACGACCTTTGAGAAGATTTATAGGCACGCGTTAGATTTCGACTCTCTCGAAAAAATTGAACTCTGAAGAACGTTTCAAATGGGAAGCGGATTACGCAAAAGCGAATGGACTCTAATATCAGTGGAACCTTACTGCTTCGTGCATAGAGAATGCCTACTCCTTTTCTTTCGATCTTTTTGATTGGACATTGGTCGCGAGGTTCCTAAGGGCAAATTGCCTGTCATTTGGAAAGCGCAGATTCTACTTATTAAAGACTGCTGTCTTATAAGTAGACATCGAAGTTCGGTCCCAGTAGGAGAGATACAGGTTAGCTGATAGAGGAATATTGGGCGCAGGAGGGGGGGGCAGGCTAGGGCTTGTTTACTATTCACATTTATCGGATCTATCATTTGCGCTGTCTGCAAGGTCTGGTTGGAGGTCTCGTATGTACTAGCACTGAAGCTAGGGAAGTTGGGAGAACGTGAATTCATTGCGATGTCGAAAACGAAATTAAATTGGAACAAATTTTTAAATGTGGTGACCCTACGTCAGCGGTGACCAAAACTCGAACTGCAGTGATTACATGCGACAGACAGCCTGTGAAGTAAGGACACGGAGGAAAGGTACTTTGCATGAAAACTACAACCAGTGGTGGTTCCTGTACTAACATCTTGATCAATCCTGCGGATAAAAATCTCGAGCTGTGCTGTATCAGTGAATAATATACGATTTTTCTTGCTTCTTTTTTTTTTTAACTTTCCTCTTGAATATAATCAGGAATTTTCTAAATTATTCTCTCGATACTTGGTCGAGAAATTCGTAGTTTTTCAAAATTAAAAACTTCTTATGGACAAGTTATTTAAGCTATTTTAATAATCACTCTTTTGAGAAATTCTGTTCTATTAAAAGGCTTTAGAGCACGAGATATTTCTAACCCTATTAGGTAGCCGACTTCCGTATATTTATTTATGTCATCTTTCTCTTCCTGGCTGTGATTTAAGACGTGTCAATTCCTGACGTTTAACAGTTCGTTGGCACATAATATTGAATCAATTTTTCTACAATATTATTATTATTATTATTATTATTATTATTATTATTATTATTATTATTATTAAATGAATAACTAATAAACAGTTACCCTCATCTAAAAATTAAGAAGATTAACATTGACATAAAACATAATAATTTTATCCTTCTAGGGAGAAGAAAATGTCATGTTTTATTTAACGACGCTCGCAACTGCAGAGGTTATATCAGCGTCGCCGGATGTGCCGGAATTTTGTCCCGCAGGAGTTCTTTTACATGCCAGTAAATCTACTGACATGAGCCTGTCGCATTTAAGCACACTTAAATGCCATCGACCTGGACCGGGATCGAACCCACAATCTTGGGCATAGAAGGCCAGCGCTATACCAACTCGCCAACCAGGTCGATTCTAGGGAGAAGATCTAAAAATATCAATATTCATGCAAGTACAGAAGAATTATAGAAACACATACTTAGTGGTCAGTAATAATAATAATAATAATAATAATAATAATAATAATAATAATAATAATAATAATAATAAATTATTCAGCGTGGCAATTAATGGTTTTAGATACTCCTAATTGAACCGTTGAGCAAAGTAAACAATATTATATTTTGTCCGACAGAACAACAAAAAAGTTCTCCTTCTCATTCTTTAAGAAACCACTTCTTAATTCTTGTAGAGACAGAGTTTGTAGAGCGACATGATACCGCCACTGCTTGCCTTCAGTACGTGAATGAAACACATATCAATGTACAGGAAACTCCTCGAACCCGTTTGAATGTTTGTGATTACACGATGTAATCGCTACACGCGGTTTGGTCACCGCTGCCCTACGTTATTACCTTTATTCCTCGGAAAAAAAAAAAAAATAAATAAAAAATAAAAATCCTAGTTCGAAATATATATAAATATCAAGAAACAGGCTGGTTCATTTCTTTAAAACAATTTTTTATCTGCATTTCAACTCTTTCTGTTCAACTCATAATTTCTTTCACTTCATTTAGAAAACACAATGCATTATGAATAAAAGAAATAATTATACAGTTCCAGAAAAGAAAAATAGCCAGATTCATCATGGGACTTATATGTGAGAAACAAGTTTTGCACGACAAGTAGCATATATACAGCGCTCGTGTTTACTGCACAACATTGTACACAAATCTCGATGAACTTCATTTTTCATGTTTTATGTCTGATTTTGATGTCGAAGGCCAGTTTTGACTGTATAATTAACTATTTTCCACGTGCCATTTGCTATTGCACTACTTTTGAAATAATCGAGTTCTATCTGTTCTTATACTTTTGTAACAATTTGCAAAATTCAGTGTTTTTTTTTCTTCTTTTAATAAGAAGATATTCATTTCCGAACTTCTCTATAACAACACAGTAACGAAAATTCAACTGTGCCGAACAAAACAGCTCGCTACCACTGGGAAACAATCGGCAACGCTGACTGTCACCATAGGCTCTGATTGGCTAGTTGGAGCGGTTACCATGGTGATATCTTGAAGCCGCTGAACTGTCAATACCTTTCTATTTTGTATGGACTGTAGGCTGCAGTCTGTTAATGGCCAATAAAATTATTATTATTATTATTGTTATTATTATTATTATTATTATTATTATTATTAATTATATTTTCCCTTTCGTCATTTCCTTGTACACCTGTACAGGACAACAGCAAATCAAGTAACAGAATAAAACACAGAAAGTAATTCAAAGCTACTCATCCACATATCATGAGAGTAGAACAGCCGTGGCGAAAATGTGACTCACGAGCACATTGTGGCTCGCAAAGATAGCTATGCGCTTCCTACCTCCCACAACCCCCACCCTCACACTCACTGGAGTCCAACTCCGTTCCATTTGTATTTGTCTCCGACTTGCGAGTGGCGTATCGTCGCAATGTCTCTCTCGAAACCATGTACAGTACCTCTACAAAAACGACAGTTTCAAATAGGATGGGAGGACGCATTTTTTGCTGCCAATATGAGAAGAATATTAAATGTATGAATTGTTCACAAGTATTACGAGGAAAACGGGTAAGTATAACATAAAACGGCGTTATACTACATGTTACTGATGAAACATTAAAAGATTAAGTGTTATTATTATTATTATTATTATTATTATTATTATTATTATTATTATTATTATTACTATCATCATCATCATCATCATCTCTGTACGTCGATCCTTTTTCAGCAGATGTACGAATAATGCGGTTAGATCTTCAATTTAAAGTCACAGATTTACAATGTGATGTTAAATGAAAGCTAGATGTAAGGACTTGACAAATGTTGAACTTTTCAAATCTTTGCCAAAAAATAAATATCCAAACCTTCGTTCTTTCGCTTGCTCTTTTGAAGCCATGTTCGCTATAACTTACGTTTGTGGAAAATTATTTTCAAGAATGAAAACAGTAAAAACCAAATTTAGATCACATCTGACAGACAAATACCTTCGTGACCAACTATGACTGGCAGTAAGTGACATAATTCCTGATTTTGATACTCTGTCGCAGAGAAAATTCTGAAGACAGTTAATTTTAGGTTGTGATAATTTGTCCTATGTTTTATTGTTCATTTCTTTTTTTCGTTACACTTATTAAATATTAGTTTGTAACCTTGTACTGTATAAAATTATATTTAAGTGCTTGACGTAAGGAAAATGAAAATCTGTTAATAAGTCAGCCAGTTGCTTCACTTCCCCTTCGGGTGTCCGCCTCCCTCCATAGGTGCTATGCACGTTACAGGTTACACAGTGGCTCGGCGCACGATCGCATTTTCGCCGCGGCTGGAGTAGAACATATACTGACGCTCATTGGCAACACAGATTACGTCATTTTCTTTGCCATCGTGGGTTCGTCAGCCGGCAAAATGTAACTGCTCTGTTACTACACCTAAACTAAGACCATTTATTTTATGAAAATTAATAATTCACCTTCATTCTGCAGTACTTAAAACAATTTCAATAATTTTTAAGCAAAAGAAGTCCTTATGTACGAGTAATACATTAAGATAAAATGCAAGCAAAGTGAATATTTTGTCAAATTAGGAAACAAAAATCATCCAGCAATTTCCAGACGACAGAAAAGGACATCTTAAAGGACATGAAAGTTGTCCACGATATTTAAAATGTAGCTGGATGAAATTTGTAATAACTTCAACCCTTCACTCCATGATGTGATTATCACTGGAGAAGATAACATGATCTAATGCCTTTTATTTACTGGAGAGCAAGTAGGCCCTAACTGTTGTCAAAGATGAAGATGATTCAATTTATATGACTAAAAAGTTCATATAAGAATAAAATAACGCCGATTTCAACTTCAATGTCTACTTAGTCATTGGACACAAAATCAGTACATTAGACTAGTGGTCGACATTCCTTGACTCGCGAGTCAACCCCTTAATACACAAGCAGGGCGAAGGGGGAAGGCATCATCTCCCTCCCACAGCCATCACTTCATTACTTGGTCATTCAACGTTAAACAGTTTGGGCATCCTCTCCCTCCTATCTTCTTCTTTGCTGTGTACTGCGTGCTGCATTTTATATGACGTAATCTTTGCCGACCACTGGACTAGGCCAAGGACTTCGTGAAATTAACATTTCATAAATAATAAAGAAGTCTTGGAGTTGCAATAAGGGCTGTAAACGATGTTTCATGGAGTACACTTAGCTATTAAATCTAAACCTATAAAAACGGTCATACTTGAAACTACTATAGAACGCATTTTAACTTATGTAAATGTACAATGGACTTCCCCACACACAACAAAAACAACAATTACATCATCAACAATAACAGCAGCAGCAGCAGCAGCAGCAATTTAGTGCCACCACAGAAATAGATGAGCTTCGGAGTAGTATCATGTGTCGAAGTTGCAACAAATACGGAACTTTTACATTAGAAGTATGAATGCTGGATAAATTCTTCCTGGCTAAATCCTCCTGAAATTATCGTAGACATGACAGACTATTAAAATCATATCGACACATTAAAATAATGCCAGAAATAAACCGAAGGATTTTTCATTATTCTCTACAAGAGAAATAGAATACACCGCAAAACAATGACATAGGCCAGCAGTCATCAAAACACTGCACGCTCGGGTTAGCGTCGCTTACCCGCGGACAAGACACAGCCCAGCCCTAGCGTGCAATCGTCGCTGCTGGCGAGTATGCTGTCTCTCTATCCCTTGTGCACGACGGAGCAGAGTTCCTTACTCTCCATGCACTCTACCCATTTCAACAAGTGCTGACGACCACTGACGTAGGCAAACATCTGGACAGAGGAAGGAAGAAGGAAAGAGAAAGAAAGGTATAAAGAGAGAAAATGCAATGGGAACAGAGAGACATAGAGACAAAGATGGATACAAGGACAAATACAGAAACAGAGATAGAGATGGAGTGGGAAAACAATCACAGATAACTTCTGACAAGTGAAAAGCCTGTAAAGGAAAGTGAAGTAAAGAAAAAAGAAAAGAAAATAAAAGAATGGGAAGTGAGTTAAAGTAAATAAAGTTAAGTAAAGCAATCTGAAATAAAGATAATTTAAAATGAAGTGAAGTAAATTAAATAAATGGAAATGAAGTAAAGTAAAAGGGAGTAATGAGGTTCAAAACGATCTTCGGAAACTTTATTAAACAGTGTCAAATAAAAAAAAAAAAAAATTTCGTGAGGTGAAGTAAACGGAATAAAGTAAATTGAAATAGTGTAAGTAAAATAAACTAAAAAGAATTGCAGTGAATAAGAGTATTGCACAATAAAGTGAAGTGGAGTAAGATAAATTAAGTAAAGTAAAATAAAATGAAATAAAGTAAACAGAAAATAAGCAGTTATGTAAAGAAGTAAAGTGAAAGAAAGCAAAGTGAAAGCAGAAATGAAGCAGAGTGATGAATGTTAAAGTAAAGTGAAATGATGTACTGTTTAAGTGAAATGAATTAATTAAATTAATTTAGAATAAGTTGCAATAACACGAAGTATAGCTTCTTTTTCTTTTTCTTATAACTAAATAAAGAAAAGTAAATTGAAGTGAATTAAATCAATTAAAGTAAAGTAAAATAGTTTAAGGGCAAAACAAAAGAAAGTTAAGGAGAAGTAAAGTGAATAAACTGCAGTAAAATGAAGCAAAGTGAAGCAAAATGAAAGGAAGTAAAGTGAAGTAGTGTAAAATAGAAATCATAATGTAAAGAAAGAAAAATTGAATTTAAAAAAGTGAAGACAAATGAGATAAAGTAAAGTAAAGCAAAGCGAAATAAAGAAATGTTAAAACGAAGTGAAGTAAATTAAAGTAAAATGAAGTGAAGTAAATAAAAAAGTAAAATGAGGTGAAGTAAATTAAAGTAAAATTAAATGAATTAAATTAAAGTAAAATCAAGTTACGTAAATTAGAGTAAAATCAAGTTAAGTAAATTAGAGTAAAATGAAGTGAAGTGAAGCAAGCCAAAGTTGAGTGAGCATTATTAATTAAATATTGTCACAATTACAATTTTCCGGAATATTAAAAAAAAAAAACGAACGATGTTAATAACTACGTTTGAAGACTAACTTCTTGCTCTAACAACACATATGAGTACAGCAGTCAGTTGTAAAGTTTGGTAAGATATGAACTAAATGATGATCATATTTATTGTACTTAGGTATCTTATCTTAAACATCAAATATACAACACGTATTGTTCATACCAATAACCACTAAAAACTTGAGTTCAGCTATTTAATTTCATACCTAGACGAATATGTATAACCAGACTAGGTTCCACTACTTTTAATTATTTTCATGATTTTAACATTCATATGCGCTGTCGTCGAAACTTTCTGCAGTTGGAGAAGCAGGCGAATTGTTTGCGCAAGAATTTGGAGTATCTTTCGAACATGTTGAGTAGATTATAAAATTCATTGCTCTAATTACTTTTAGATACAGTGTGTTCATTTTAATTTGTTACAAGTTTTGGAAATGACAGTAGGTGTCAAAAACAACAAGAGTGGCTACGAACTCGCAGTCGGCGGCGCCCCTTTACGACGCTACATATCGTTAGAAGCGAAGTTTACTCTCCGTAATTAGACAAATCCCTTTCTTAATAGCACAGTGGGATAAAAATAAAGTGCATAAGATCTGTTGATGATACGGCAGGAAATGATACTAAGGAATATGCTACTGGATCTAAATGACAGCTGTGAGCAGTATGGGATGAAAAAAATTCAAATAAGACGAAGACCATGATCATAGGAAGAAAATAAAGAAGGTAAATTTGTCAATTCTAAATGAGACAGCAGAGCAAGTGGACAGCTTCAAATAGGGTAAAGTTGCCTAATTGTGTGACACTCCTAATCCCGTGATACATTTTTCTAAATTGAATGTCAGTCAAAACTTTGACGTTCGACCATAGCGCCAGACATCTTTCTCGAAAGAGTGCATCCTTCGCCTACTTTTGAGACATCGGTGGACTTCTTAGCTAGATACCCAATTCCAGAACATTTAGTTAAATAAACGTATCACGGTATTAGGGGTAACACGGAATTAGGCAACTTTACCCTACTTGGGGTGCACTATAAGCAGTAACATGAACTGCTGCCAGGAAGTCAAAAGGAGGATAGCAAATTCAAAAGAATCTTTTAATACAAAAAGGAGCACCTTCTGCATACCTCGAGAAAAAGAACTAAGGAAGAGACTATTGAAGTGCTTTGTGTGGAGTGAGATATATTGGGTAGAAACCTAGACATTACGAAGAAGTGAAGAGAAGCGAATAGAAACATTTGAAATTTGGATATGGAGAAAAATGGAGCGTGTGAAATGGACAGACAAAATAAGAAATGAAGTTGTGTTGGAAAGAGTGGGTGAAGAAAGAATAACGTGACACTGATTAGGAAGAGGAAAAGAAATTGGTCGGGTCACTGGCTGAGAAGAAACTGCTTTCTGAAGGATACACTGGAAGGAATGGTGAAAAGATTCCAGGGCAGAAGAAAATATCAGATAATAGATGATATTAAAATATGTGAATCATATGCGGAGACTAAGGGGCAGGCAGAAAATAGGAAAAAACGGAAAATGCTGGGTTTGCAGTGAAAGAATTGCCCATGGGCAGAACATGTAGTGTATGTATGTATGCATTTTATACGATTAGTCTAGAATAGGTTCTGAAAACACTCAAAATGCCACAACTCACGGACGAGGAGGAACGAGGTTTCATTTTCCAACGAGACAGAGCCCCCGCACATTGGCGTCCGGAGGAACATAAAATAGCACCTACCAGGTCTATGGATTGGACGTGCAATGGACGCAGACAGCAACTTCTGCACATAGCCACCGCGTTCACCGGATTGCATAATGTGTGATTTCTTTCTGTGGGGTTTCGTCAAGGATAAGCTGTTTCCAGCGACGCTGGCTGAATTGAGAAGGCGTATTAACACCAGCAATCAGGAACTTCAAACAAGGCAAATTTGAGAGGGTTTGGCAAGAATGAAATCACCGTTTGGACGTCAGCCGTATTAAACGTGGAGCTCATATCGAGTGCATATAAGGTCAGTATAAAACTTCAAACTCCCTTTTTTAAATGGTGATAAGATCATGAATTTATGTTCAATATTGGTGAAAATATAGCCTTCTGAAATCTTCCAATAATTTGTAACCACAGTATATTATCGAAACTATTCAGAACTTACATCTTGCAGTAAAGGAGAAGGAAAACGAGTTTATGAAAATAAACGACGAATTACATGGCTGTTATTGAAAATATGAAATACCCACCGTTAACGAGAGGCGAACGTCTGGCTCTGCTGGTTGAACAACTGGCTTTGAACTGGAAGAACCTAGGTGCAATCCCAGGTGGTGGTGGTGGTGGTGGGATTTTTCCTGTTTCCAAAACATTCAGAACAGCCCTGAGGTCCGCCAGTGTCCTGTCAAGTTGAGCGCTTAGAATTTCCCGGAGTTGAAGGCGGTCAATCCACTACACCACCTTATTCTAGTGTCACAAAACTATGGAGCTCTACCTTCATATCTTGCATATGCTTTCGTGTAAAGTGAGTACCTTCACCTCACCGCTAACTAGGTCTACAGTACGATTACTGTTTTGAAAATGCTGTACACTCCCAATCGAATGTATTTTAATGCTGCATGGATTTGAAAGTTTGGAGGGTCGAGGAAAGCTTCCCTAGGGTCATGTTCCGGTATTAAAGTAGCAACAAACGCTACTTATTCAGCAAGTTGTGGACTCGGGTCACGTGGCATCGATTCACAGACTCTGCCGCGGGACTTCCCTTTTGCAGCCTTGCGTCACGTCTACTAGGCTAGATTGTTAGTAAGGGACGGAGCTTCTATAGCAATTCCAGCAGCTCAGCAAGTGGACAGGAACCATGAGTGATTCGAGAGTCATCTGGTGTTCTATGTGAAAATTTCAGCGTTCTGCAACGACATTCTGATTACATCACAAACTCACCTAATGATAACGTAAAATATTAAATCTTCTCCTATCTCCTACGCTCTCATGCATAACAGGGTTCAAGCGGTGAACTGATGACGAAATATACAGTAGTACCAACAGATCACCACCACCACCACCACCACCACCACCTATTTCTTATTTAAGGTGACCTAAAATGATCTTAAGTGCACACAGAAGTGTGCATTTGAAAATATTAAAATTTTGGACCTACATTTTTCATTTCTTTGTACATACATTGTTTGGTACACAAATAATACATACAAAAATTTTCAGCTGAATTGATAAATGTTTTGTAAGTTTTTAACGATTTCTCATTTTTTTTCACTTCCTCATATATAAAATCAATTTCAAGCCCAAATTTTACTATTATGATCAGCATAGTCATGGTGATAGAACGCGGAACTTCATGCAACTGCATGCTTCTATTGGTTTGGCATATTGAAACAGTAAAAGTGGATCTTTGCCGATCATGGGTTTTACGTTCGAATGAAGCCAAATTTATTTTACATAAATGCATATTTTCAAAGTTTCCCTTATATTTTTATTTTGCATATTTAAATGCATACATTAACATCCTTCCTTGTTTTTCACGATTTATTATCTAATTTCAAAGTTTCTCTGTGATAAAAATACGAATAATTTCTAAGAAATATTAAAACTATGTCAGAAATAAAATAAATATTTATTTAATTATTGTTGAGGACATGAAATCGCTGAGACGACAATGAATTCTTGTTCCTAGTGTATAAATTGGGACGTTTTCCATGAGGTTAGCTACTGCTCTGTGCACAGTAGTGGCAAAAAAGAAAAAAACGGACCGACCCTTACAGCTGACTTCAGAACCTTGTTCACTCCAGAACATGATAGACTGGTAACTAAGACTTTCGTGGTTCGAATCCTGCCTGGCAAGGAAACTTTTTTGTGTTCCTTATTCAAATTTATTCTCAATAGTTTTCGATTACAACGATATTTTACTACTTAATTAACTTATTATTCCCAGAACATGAATTATACCAACAATCGGAAAGTATTGGAAGACCGCACTTGGCCCGCGGGCCGTACTTTACCCATCGCTAGTCTAGACATTCAACCTGTGTGAATGCACCAGTTTAGGATACACAAGGGTCAATAGAGCACGTGATGCAAATCTATTACACGATACTCTCTACTTCTCTTCTTCCAGAAATAAACATGCCAATAATTTTATTTCGCTTAAAAATTTATTGCCCTGGACTAGGAATAAACCATAGGGGAAAGGACTCTAAGAGTACGCACATAAATTAATTTGCTTGCCAGCATTAAAGTTGAGTGATAAAGTAAAAACTTTTTATGTCATTGAAGTTATTGAACATTGTTTATTTAAACATAAAACACAATCAGTTACACAAGAAATTATAGATGAGTATTGGCCCTTTAATCAAAATCTGGGCATTGCGCACTCTTGTAGGAACAAGCATCTAAGAGTGCGCATACAGTCCTTCAAGAGTACGCGCTAACATATTTCACAAATAAATACACCAGTTCCCTCATAGCAAGAGCAGGCTTCATGCCACCATTCTTTGCAGTTTTCACATTGCACCCAGTCTTCTGTCAACGGTTCCTGATATTTTTCACCACAACCTGGACAAAAAATATTGTAATTTTCTTTGGATGTTGTGGGAATTTCTGGGTCAATCCTCAGTCGCTTTTTCTCCTTCGACCGAATGGAATTTTGACCTGTTCCTTCGGTTTGTTTCCTCCCTGATGTCTCCAGAGCATTCTTGTATGGAGATGAAGTCATTATTTCTGACTTCTTCCCCGTCCTCTTCCTTTTTGATTGGAGTTTTGCTGAAGATAGACGAAGCAGAGTGGACGGCGAGCAAACTTGTCCATTCAGATTATTTTAACCGTCAGGACGAGAGATAAAATTTGTTTGAAGTGTATCTTGACGGACTTGTTGAGATTCCTCTATATCAGGATTTAACTGAATTTTCTGTTGAAGCTTCCTCTCTTCAGTTTCTTGATTGGGTTCTGGTCTAGATGTCACGGCAGACGATAGGAAATCATCCTCCGTGAATATTTCCGGGTTAAAAGAGAAGATTCCTGTGGCACGGAATGAATTCTTCGCCTTCTCCAGAGTAGCTACCCTTTCATATGCTCTACAGAACAGAGAAGACACTTCTCTGTGAGTTACCACACGTCCTGGATTGCTAACCATAAATTTATCACATTCTGTAGAATAGGCAGATTTAAGGGGCCCAAAGAAGCCTTTATCAAGGGGCTAGGTCATGTGGCTTGCATGTGGGGGCAGAGTAAGAAGTGTGATGAAGTGTTCTCTGCAGTATAATATTGCTTCCAAACTGCAATGCGAAGTGTGGTTATCCAGGATTAGAAGAGCTGGATCAACCTTGGTTGGCTTTACAAATTTTGTGAAATGTTGCAGCCATTCCACGAAAAGCTCCGTGTTCATGAATCCAGAATCCGAAATTAGGTGCAAGGTGCCTTCAGGGGCATCTCTGTACAATTCAGGATTGAGTCTCTTCCTCGGAAAAATAATAGCTGGAGGAATGTAGATGCCCGTTGGAGACAGACAACACACAATTGAAACTATCTGTCCTCCCTCAGCTGTTGCAACTTTCCCTACACGACGTTTCCTAAAATGAAGAATCACACAATGTTTATTCTACAACATTTTATATACAAATTAACTTTTATAAACATCAACAAGAAACACTAACATTTCTAGAAGAAGTTTAAACTGCTTTATTTTATCCGACAATGCTAGAAATGTTAAGTGTCCTCCAAGAGTACGCACGCACTCTTGAGGGATCCAGCTGTGCGCCCTCTTTGAGGCCTGGTTGTACTGACAAAAAATTACGATAGATAGAAGTAGCATGCAATAACTTATTTCCCGCTTTGTGCGAACTTACAGGTTATGGAAGAAAGTTTTCCATGCGCACATTGTAAAACCTATTTCAAAATAATTTCCTGAGAATGAAACTAATTTCAAAATACACAAAATTACAAGGTTTGTATAAAAAATTGCAACTTACCAATAACTAATATAATCCTCAGCAATAAAAAGTGACTTCTATATCAGAACATCGCTTATGAAGATACCTTCTTACAAGGTACACTTCAGCTCGTTGCAATGCAACCAACATAGAAAATTAAAGCTGCGTACTCTTGTAGGACTGCGCGCTCTTTGGGTAACTACCCCTATTCAAGGCCAAACATGACGAAGACTCTACCTTTTCCACATGTACGAGTATTTCAGTAGTGGTCAATTTAATTTCAGAAAGTGTAATTTGTATTACAGATTAATCAATTAATTTAATTTCAGATTGTTAAATGTTGTGTTTTATTTAACGACGCTCGCAATTGCAGAGGTTATATCTGCGTCGCCGGATGCGCCGGAATTTTGTCCCGCAGGAGTTCTTTTACATGCTAGTAAATCTACTGACATGAGCCTGTCGCATTTAAGCACACTTAAATGCCATCGACATGGCCCGGGATCGAACCCGCAACCTTGGGCATAGAAAGCCAGCGCTATACCAACTCGCCAACCAGGTCGACTATTTCATATTAAACATCGTTTGTATTTCAGAAAAGAAAGAATATTGTATTTCAGAAAGCGTCATTTGTATTTCAGAAAAACTAAACTGCATTTCAGAAGTATGAACCCACTATTTACTATATTCAAGATCTGTATTTTTAATTGGTTTATTAACGACGCTCTATCAACTACTAGGTTATTTAGCGTATGAGATTGGTGATAATGAGATGGTATTTGGCAAGATGAGGGCAAGGATTCGTTACAGATTACCTGACATTCGCCTTATGGTTGGGGAAAACCTCGAAAATGCCAACCAGGTAATCAGCCCAAGAGGGAATCGAACACACGCCCGAGCGCAACTTCAAACTGGGAGGCAAGCGCCTCAGCCGACTGAACTACGCCGGTGGCTCAAGATCTGGTCAATGTAAAACATTTCACTATGGTGCTTCATTGGATCACAAAGTACCGTACCAGGTATTTGAATACAGTAATTTTATAAAGTCGCAAAGTTTTTTATTGTCCGATGGGGTGTTATTCTTGAAAAGGTATATGGAAGTGCCAGCTGGACACATTTTATAGTAAACATCAATGTGTTAAGAAATCAGTGCCTGTATCAAAATGTTATTTCATTATGCAATTATCTGAAATAGAAATCGATGACCAAGATCTATGTAATTTTTCCAAAATTTTCAGGAAATACATAAAACTGATTATTTTTTATATATTCCATTTCTACTACTGAAAAGCACATTATCAGTAAGAATATTACAGTCTTACTGATTATTGTAGATTACTTTATTGCACTTTTCAGTGGTTCAAATAGATAAATATATAAATAATAAGTAGTTTTCTGAAAATTTTGGAAAAATCACATACGTGGTAATAGATCTAGAGTCTAGACCATTGAAATGATGATTTCTGAAATACAATTAACTGAACTGAAATACAATTGACTGAACTCAAATACAATTGATGCTTTCTGAAATACATTTTACTTATCTGATATACAAATTATGTTTTCTGTAATACATCTGGGAAAGGTGTAGACCATGGGTGTCCAAAAGCCTATAGAACCAGGAGATATTGCACATTAAGCATACTCTGCTAAGGTGAATAACTTTCCATATAAAATAGGAAAAACGACTTTAAAGAATATGCGCTGCGGGTTGCTTACGCCAGGGGTTATCTATTACGAGTTACAATTGGACATTATGGTGTACACTAATGAGGTCAATAGTCAACCGCAAGAAATAAGACCGAGGATGCATATTTAGCAAGATAATATGAACTTTCGTGTAATCAGTATCTTCGCAAATTCAAAAGACAAACCAGAAAGGAAACAAACCTATTTTTAGTACAATGGTTGTTCCGATAATTTTATGTGGATATAAATTTTGTTAAAGAAATAAATGGAAGAGGAAAATAGAGGTCGCAAACCTATAACACGTAGGTAAACTAAATAAAGGTACAAAAAGAAGCGAAACGTGAAACAACAATAAAAACTGGATTATTTATAAATCTGAGTAGAAAGCAATAGAAAAATATTTACAACCAATATACAATATCAACACTAGAACCAATGTACATATACCGAATGTCGGTGAACAAGTTGAAAATGGGCATTATTATTCAGGTCAGGATGAGAGTCAATAATTAAGCCACGAAATAATAATGATGGTGTAGGTCAGCCATGTCAGGCTGAAGAGCACATCGATGATGTATTATGCATTAAATCTGAACAGTGTTCAATGTCAATAGCTGCTTGACTGGTATATACTTGATAGTTCCAGTAATTAGAGGTTTCCTCGTTAGCTAATCGAAATATTACACTTTTTGCCATTATTTATTGTATGTTTTAGAGTAGTACCTAGCAGACACAGTTTCTGAAAATAATTCATTTTGGTACCAGTTTCATACAAAAACAAATTAAAAAAATAAGATTTGAAATAATAATAGGGAAAAAATAATATAAATGAGGAGTACAGGGGCAAAACATGATAAGTCATGTTTTACTCTTTTTTACAGGAGAGCAAGTTAAAGTTTCAAGACCCATTATATCCTATTATCTTTAGGTTATTATTCTTCAAATTTATTTGGACCAATGAGCTACTACATAACATATAAAACAGATAATCGATAATTTTGGACTTATCACGTTCTTCGACTGTGCTATTCATATAGTGTCTTCTTACCACTTGCTTTAAATTAAAGAAAAGTAATGTTACATCTTTTTATTCAGCATCTGCTGTGAGTGAAAAAGCTACAAAAGCTTTGCAAGCAAATTTGTGTTCCAATTCTTAGTCTTCTGCGAGGTCCTGAATCCTACTGGGTACAGTGTCTTGTGACAGACTTGCAGTTTGATATTTAGGTAAAATATTAGAGCTGAGCTTAACTGCGGTATCGGAGATTTCAGACAACATTTTATCGAAGAACGTGATGCGAAAGATGGCTAATCAATTTTTGAGAAAGATCGTAACGAATATAGAACGTGTCCGAGAAGTTAATTACTTATATACAGGGGCATCATTTTATTTTTACTTTAAATTCTATTGTACCTGAGTTTTTTAATGTATTTCCCTCCCACCCCTTCTACTAGTAAACTTCCACCGTACTCCACACAGAATCAAGGCCGCATATGGAACGGTCACAGTATACAGTACTGAGTGAGTATAGTACGTTCCAGAAATATGGTCGTATTTTCCAGTGAATAAAGTGCATTCATTATTGAATCATATTTTCGCACAAGTACTATGTCCGTTTGGATACGTCGCTTTCCTCTTTCCAACATCTGTTTCTACTGGCACCTCTGTAAAGGCTAGTGGCTAGGCTGTCAGCTCTTTTCTTAAAACATTTGTAATCAGGAATTGGATGCCTACGTAATATTATACAACTGCTTAAAATAATTTAAATAAAAGGGCCTCGTTAAGTAACTGTCGCGTAGTTTCCCCCCCCCTTTCTGCGACCCTGCGACGTAACTACTTCGACGGACAGTAGATAGCACTCGGGAAGAAGTGAAGATTGAATTTACAATACGTAAGGTACTCTGTTATATGTAGAGTAGGTACAAAATTATTTCAAGAGGCACAGGATTATGGCTCCCATGTCGACTGATACTTTGCATTATTTCTTTTGAGGTTACTGTAAAACAACATTGTGTTTGTTAAACATCCTACAACAATGGAAGAAATAAAGAATTAAATTCCAGAAACAATACATTCAATTTGATAAAATATGCTTAAAACGTTTTCGATAATATGTACACAAAAGAAATGAAGCCTGTATCGAAATGAACGACCATCATTTTCAACAATTTGTTTAAATATCTAGATTTTGATTATTTTTCAATTTCAATGCACTCTCCATATTGTATACTAATATGCTGTATACAGTGTACTATACACTGCATAATTGATATGTCCGCCAGGATAGTTCAGTTAGTGAGTAAAACACTTATTACTAATACTGTACTGTATTTTGAATAAATAAAAACCTAACGAAAATTATCAAACTGAATATCATAATAGTTCTTAGTTTACGTAAATGGATGCACCACTTATCTTCCCTCCTGTACCTGTAAAGTGATTTGTTTGTATTTTACCCTAGTACCATCAAAATCCGGCCGTGGAAGGAGGTAACATAGTGTTTGCGGTTCTCAAGCGTTAATCGAAAGGCATAGCCAGGTTAATATTAGAAATGATAGTAAAAACAAAATGATGACCCGGTACAAGTATACAAATAAATATAAAGAAATATAAGTAGTAGTCTATCATTATTATTGAAGATAGTGTAACAAACTTGAACTAAATAAACTACATTGTATTCCATCAGAAATAGCTTCCTGCATGTTCACAATATACACAAGGTTCTCTGAAATATCTCACATATACGTGTTTCCCCCACCTTGCAAAATATCTGCCAATACAAAGTTCCAAAGATTTACTGATGTTATGGCGTTGTTAGCGGAAGAGGGGATGACACCGAGGGACATGCTACTGGAGCTATATGACAGTTGAACAGTATGGAATGAAGTTAAATGCAAACAAGATGAAGACCAAGGTTGTCGCAGGAAAAATGAACAAGATAAACATATGAATTCTGAATGACGCAGTGGAACAAGTGGACAGCTTCAGATACTTTGGGTGTACTATAAGCAGTAACATGAGCTGCTACCAGGAAGTCAAAAGGAGGATAGCAATGGCATAGAAAGCTTCTAGTAGAAAAAGGACATCTTCTGCGGATCTCTGAAAAAAGAACTAACGAGGAGACTAGTGAAGTGCTTGTGTAGAGTGTGGCATTATGTGGGACAGGAACATGGGCATAACGACGAAGTAAAGAGAAACGACTACAAGTATTGGAAATGTGGATATGGTGAAGAATGGAGCGTGAGAAATGGACGGACATAATAAGAAATTAAACTGTGTTGAAAAGAGTGGGTGAAGAAAGAATGATGCTGAAACTGATCAGGAAGAGAAAAGGAATTAGTTGGGTCACTGGCTGAGAAGAAACTGCCTATTGAAGGATGCATTGGAACAAGTGGTAAACGGGAGAAGAGTCGAGGCAGGAGAAGGTATCGAATGATAGACGATACTAAGAAATTTGGACATGCGGAGACTAAGAGAAAGGCAGAAAATAGAAACGATTGGAGAATGCTGTGTTTGCAGTGAAAGACCCTTGGGCAGAACACTGTGTATGTGTGTGTCTGTTCTGTACCTGTGCCTGTGTGTGTGAGTGTGAGTGTATGTATATGCCTATATGTATATGAAATTCTATATTCTATGCTTTTTATGCAAGATTTAGCACCTATTCTTCATAAAAAGCAATTTATGTCGACCAATTGGCATTAAATTTGTTGTAGATTTTTCGTTTACCGTCCCCAGAATCAAATATCATACGAAAGTAATGTTGCAACACTTAATCCCCCCAGCTGCTTTCTTCTTCTGACTGGCTGTGTTTTACTTCACTAACAACTATTGCTAAAGTTTCATGTAGTGCAGAGCACAGACATACACATTACTCTGCACAATGTGCATGCACCTCTTTAGTACATGATTTTTCACGGCTGGTGGTGGTGGTGGTGGTGGTGGTGGTGGTGGTGGTGGTGGTGGTGGTGGTGGTGGTGGTGTTGGTGTTGGTGGTGGTGGTGGCGGCGGGTGTTTTTGTGACGGTAATAGTTATCGGTGAATATTCTTCACGCGTATCCACTGTGCATACAGAATTTTGGAATTTCTAACATATATGCCGATACTTCATACTGATCAACATTTTCGAACCACTCTACTTCTTCAAAACTTTTGTATCTCGGGAAACAACGACTGTTAATTCAACTGTTCTCTCCTTTCTTGAGCAGAGCTAAAATTCTGGCAAGTCTGAGTGGAATGCATAATGGAGTAAGTCTGTATCGAGTCACTATTTCTGGTAACAGTCTAATTCCTAAAACAAATATTTAAGTACAGTTTCTTCAACCGAGCAATATAAAGAATCATTCGAAAGCGACTACATAATTCAGACCGTCCTTAAAACAATACAGGAAACTAAGCGAAGTTGCTGCACAACGTTCTACGAAACGAATTTTATGGAATTGTTGAGTAGCGTCAGACGAATGACTTCAACGTCGGCTTTCCAAACTGGTGATCAAGATCAAATCCCGGTGAATCCGGGTTGAATGTACATAGTGAACCGCATGTAATATCATTAATTTCAGGGGATTATTCTTCGAGATATTTGAAACAAAAAAGTGAAATACGATTTTGCTCGTTTTTCTTCCTTTTTGAGATGAAAATTAAGTTATTATAAGGAATATTTCATAGCGTGTTTTGTGAAAGCCATTGATGTAATTCCGAATATGCTAAATCAATTTAAAAGAGTAGTGTATTATGATAATACACGATTGAAAGAATTGTAGTTTTGTTCTTTAAATGTGCAGAAATTTAATCCGAACAAATATAAAAGGATAAAACTAATATTTTTTCAATCACTTGTTATCACAATACATTGCTCTCTTAAATTGACTGAGCATATTATGAATTAGCATCGTGATGCACTTGGAGAGCTAGGATAGGGAGCGAAATCCGGTTGCGAAAGCCAGCTATAACGGCTGGGGGGATCATCGTGCTAACCACATGATACCTCCATTCTGGTTGGATGATCGTCTACCTCTGCTTAGGCATGTGGGCGTGAGGCCAGCAGCCGGCTGGTGGGTCTAGGCACTTCACGGACTGTAGCGCGATGGATTATTATTATTATTATTATTATTATTATTATTATTATTATTATTATTATTATTATATAAGAGAAGGTGAAAATATGGGCTATGAGTGGTATTTTACTATATATGGTGGTGTTACCTAGTAAAAAAGCTCTAAAAGTACATCTCGTGTCCATCAGTCTGCGTGCACAAAGAGACAAAGGAGTTGCTTTTGTGGTGTGGATGTGGTGTGTTCTTTGTGTTTTTCATCGATTTCAAAGTTTTTGCAGGTATGTAGTTTTTTATTGAAATAAATATATTTCGTGTTCAGAAATCACGCTTGATGTGTTGCACTGATTAAGAATAGCTCTATCACATGGCATAAGAGTAATATTTATTTAGGACAACAATTGCCATACATAATCCTCGAAACCTTCATGAGTCGATAATGCTACTATGGGCTACTGTTATGTGTCAAATATGGGATAGGTAGCCCATATTACCAGCACATTAACACGTCCCGTATTTTCACCATCGTGATTTGCGTTATTTGTTACAGAATATTGCAACTGATGTGACACAGGTTTCCTACTTATGTTTCTTTGTTTTTTTCCCCAACTTTATTTTCAAATTTTTGTGGTAGCCCACATTTAGACCCTACTACAATTTCTATCGAAACGGAAGCAAAAACGAGCAAAATTGTATTAAACCTGAAATTAATGACATTAGTTACGGTTTTCCTGTATAGTGGACAAATAAAGTACCGTTTGTTGATACAAGTTCTCGCAGGTTACTCTCGTATACCCTACCTATATTCCACTAATTATCTATTAATAATAATTATCTGGTGTAACAATCTACTACGTCAATTATTTTCCTATAACGAAGACACAACTTGATTGTCGGACCGACTCGCTGCTATACGCTGGATACGAAGAGAGCGCTTTGTCAGTGATTCGACAAGCCACAAGTAATTAATGTAAAATATTGCCAATCAGAGATAATTAAAATATTTACTCGCATAAATTATGGAAGGAGATAGTGAAACTGGCTCCCTTTTTGCTGAAAACTGCTTGAAAATGACACGTCGTTAGTTGCAATTCCCTTTGAAAATGAAGACGATGTTTTCTACGACGGAATTTTTCAATTTGGACTAATTTTATATATTTTGTCTCTTAAAGTACCCCAGTGACAAAAGTCATAGTGGGCTAAGTAGAGGGATCGAGGGGACCACACATTTACTCGTATATTGATAATTCTCAAACACATTACGAAGTTCGGCTGTAGGTGCCGTTGTAGAATCCTGCTAGAAAAAACAAAGAATGTATCATAATCACATCATAGAGGAGATCTTCAAGGAACAGGTTGTGTTTCTTTAAGGTTCAATACTACTGTTTTGGATATTTATATACTCATGGAGATGAAACCAAGCCTTGTTCTGAAACAGGAGGTGATTATTGTTAATTTTACCGTCATGCACACAATTTTAAATCGACTCATAAAACTTAATGTGATTACATGAACACTGGGTCAAATTTCTTGCACCATGTCAACAGTTTTGTAGCAGGTCGTATGGAAGTTAAATTCATAACCAGAGCCTTGTGAAAGACGAAACGAAAATGCTAAGCAATGTTCAAAGTCATCCAAATTTTCGTAGGCGAGAACACTACGCCGTCTTCTGCTTTTATCATCTGTAACACTTTTTGTTTTCCGTAATTTTATCACAAGGCCAGGGATCATGGAAGTATTTAGAACGTTAATACATGGAAATGTTTCCTTACTTATATCATTTTCAAACATTACAGTCCGAATTTGTGAACACACAATTACAGTATATAAAATTTCGCTGTGAAATATTTTGTGTATCTTTGAAAACTAAAATTACAATCACGAAAACATGAGAGTACAACTACTGTCATCTTGTGTTTCCACTCAAACGCACTGAGCCGTGATCTTCTCCGAGACTGCGAGTGGGTTTGCTACGTACTCTATGCAATCGCTTGCCGACAGCAATGTCGCAGCGTTCTGGCTGGGAGATAATTCACTCACCAGTACTTACTACAATGTACCACTTCAATAACTAAAGCAGCGGTCGTCAGCACAGAGCACCCTGGGGCTAGCAATTCTTACCCGCGGAGAACACAGTGCACCATGGTGCACTCGTACCTGCTAGCGGGTATACTCTCTACCTCTTCCTGCTGCTCGATGGGGCACACGGACGGCTCCGCTTACCCTTTGCACATTTCAGCGAGTGCTGACGACCACTGGTCTAAAGGAACAAACATTCAGACGCTCGGATTTAATATGGTTGGTGATCTGTTAGTTACTAGATTCACCATTAGATCCATGCTTCTCAGATTTAAATCTGGCCGAGAGAGAAAATTTCTTTTTGCATAACTTGCTTGGCAAGTAAAATAAGCTGAAGGTTAGAGTAAAAGAACCGATTTCATTAATTACAGGGCTTGAGGTAAAATTTATGGGTCATATCCCGTGATAGAGAAAGATAAGGAAGTAGCAACGTAGATATTCATATGCGACTTTTCATACCATATCGAAGGCATCATGCCAGAAGGGAGTATCAACAAATTTTGCGATACTGAGTTACTTATAAAGGAACCTATTTGTATTTGAAAACAGTTCTTTGAATATTACAATGGAAATGCAAAACAATCAAAGAAGTACCTTGTTATACAGGGTGATTCACGAGGATTTACCGTACTTTACGGAGCTTATTTCCAAAGATATTCTAAGCAAAAAATGCCATACATATACATGGATCCTTTTCTTAATATTTACAGAGTTACGTTTCGTTATTGGAACGCATTGCTGTGAACGTGTGATCTTGGTCAGAGTGCAGTCAGCAGCCAACGTGAGCGCTAAGGAAATCAAAGATAGCCGTATGTAGTTACAAAGAGCGACGAGTGTCGTTCACAAGCATGCGGCCAAGTGTACTCAAGCGGACGGCGACATTTTTAAAAATATGTTGTAAACTCTCAAAGACTGTAAATTATAATGCAAAATTGAACTGAAAATAATTAAGTCGGTGGAAGTGGTGTGATTTGGTAATAACTGTTGTGATAAGTGCGTAAGAATAATATAATTTTCTAGTTAAAATAGAAAAAGATGTCTGTACGAAGCAATTAAAGAGTTCACAGCACATTTTTAGCTTCATAGTACTTATATATTTTTTTGATGTACCGAAGTACATATGATATTTCCATGCAGATATTCTGCGTCATCATATGATGAAAGAGTGATGGAACGGAGAAAAATTCTCTCCAGCGCCGGGATTTGAACCCGGGTTTTCAGCTCTACGTGCTGATGCTTTATCCACGTAGAGCTGAAAACCCGGGTTCAAATCCCGGCGCCGGAGAGAATTTTTCTCCGTTCCATCACTCTTTCTTCATAATACTTGCCAATTAAAGAAATGATACTTCTAAATGGTTCATTCTCTATTTGTATTATTCTTTTACCTTCAAACTAAAGAAAAAACGTATTTTACAAACAACTTTAAATTAGTGTAACTCTGAAAATATTGAGAGTAGGAACTATGTTTATATTAAATTTTTGTTCAAAATGTCTTCAGAAATAAGCTCCGTAAAGGACGCTATACCCTCGCCAATCACCCTGTGTACACAAGAAAAGAAAAAATTATTTAGTCCTTATATGGTTCCACTGTAAACTTGCAGTTTCCTTGGTACGCCCTTCTTGTAGAATGCGCTCAATATTTTACCATAACATACTGTATTCGTCTTTGGAAAGATATCACAAAGCCAACCAAACCTTAGGCCGATGCCTGATTGTTTAAAATAGTACGATGGGAGGTAGAGAAGGAGGGCTGTAAAGATATTCAATAACACATTTTTTTATAAAAATAATTCTCATTACATTCTGCACACTGCATGTAAGCTATTGTTCATCGCGATGACTTGTGGTCAGAGTTCATTTCTTTTAACGAGATACGACAGCGCAAACGACGGATATTCGATATGCCTTCCGACCATTTTCAAACATTCGTTCCGATACGTGACGTGTTTTACAAAACTGCACAAAAAAGGCGTAGTTTTATCTCTTTTAAAGCATTACTAACCCATAGCCGGAACATCTCTTCCCGCAGGCACAAAGGACTGAGATGATGATCCACAAGAGCTGTGAAGGAGAAAATAACGTGTTCCAGTGAGGAAAGCGTCACTGTCACAAGACTGAGAGGTAGAACCTCGGTAATTAATTAACTTATCGTTGGTTTCTTCCTGTGTTCAAGTGGACGGGACGGGATTCACGGTTTACGCCGCATTTAGCTCAAAATACGAGCAAATAAGCAAATAAACTCAGACGCTTATAAATAAACAACGATTTATTATGCTCTTGAATTACAGCGAAGACTTTTATTTCGTAAAATAAACATGCATTACATCCCATTGCTGATTATTAGGCCTGGTAATTTAGACATCAAAACATCGGATAGAGGCAACTACGCGTCTGAGATACACTTGCTATAGAATGACGTCAGCTGCTACTTTACTGATGTACCGTCAGGTTCTTAAGCAACATCAAAGACGTTGAGCGTGAAGTAGCCCCATTCATACGAAGTTTAATGGGAAATGGAGTTCTTACCGGAATTATTTACTATGTTGTTTAAATATAGTATTTCTACTTTCTGTTTATTTTCTTTCTAAATCTTATGTCAGGAGTTTAGTTGTGATCTGGTGAAGGTGTATTAAAATGCTGTCAATATAGCTGCAAAGTTGTAAGTGCTTGTAACTGAGTTCGGATATGAATATTTTACAGTTATGTATTTGGTAAAGTGTGTAATCTAATTCAGCCACTGTACTACATCAAACTTAATTTAATTTATTAATAAGAACAGTGAAATTTTTTACAGTAAATTTCTGCAAACATTTCTGAAAAGTTTTTATACCTGAGTCACGAAAAATACATTACAATGAAAATAAAAAAGAACAGAACAATGAAAATAAAATCTAATGGCTTAGTTGGATTCAAAACCATGTGTCATCATATTCATAATAAGCAAAATTCAATACAAGGTTATCCGTCAACTTCATGTTGGTTTAACTGGGTTGCAGTGTGGCCATTCCACCGAATAGAACTGGAATGCTAATCGAAATGGCTGATTTATTCAAAATAAAACCGTACGTCGAATGTCAGCATTAACAGTAACTTTTATAATGCGATATTTACGTAACCTCTATGTTCTGATTTAGCAAAACATTCGTCAATATTGGCAACTACCCATCATTAAATGGACCGTGAAAACACAGACAACGCGATACTGCAGGTTCTGCTTGTCCTCTGCTGCAGACCTCAAACGTCATTAAAGATGATCTCAAATATCAAAATGAGTAAATACTTTTCACTAGGACTGTATTTACTTCTGATAACGCATTTTCAATTGAGGGGCTCAGTGGAAAAGAAGCCCATGCCACAAAAATTAAATTTTGTAGTAGAAGTATTTATTACACTGTGATTCTCTCTTCTCAAGTGAAGACGAGGCATTTATAAATGCTTACCATGTCCGGTAGATATATGCCACAAGACAAAGTTCATAACAGAGACTGCAAGATCTGTCGGATTATCGAAGAAATAAAAATCGACAGGAATGTAGTATGGGGTCTTTTCCACTGGGCCCCTCAATTCGTAACCCGCAATTAACTTGTGATCACTCAAATTATAGGGAGTGGGAGTAATATTCAGTATTTATAAAAAATATACCAAAATATGTTCTCCGTGCCTACAATATACAGGGACATCATTTTATTTTTACTTCAATTTTTATTTTACCTGAGTTTTTAATGTACTTCACTCCCACCCCCTCTACTAGTAAACATCCATCCGTTTTCTACACATAACCAAAACTGCGTATGCAGTCGCCTTACGGTCACAGTAAACACTACTGAGTTAGTGAGTATAGTACGTTCCAGAAATATGTCTGCGTTTTCCAGTGACGAAAGAGTTTTCAATATTGAATCATATTTTCGTCCGTTTGCCTACGTCGTATCCCGATTTCCCCAATCGCTTCTGCTCGCCCTTCTGTAAAGGCTAGTGGCTGGGCTGTCTTAGCTCTTTTCTGAAAACATTAAATTGTTAGGAATTGGACGTCTACGTAATATTATATAACTGTTTAAAATAGCTTAAATAAAATGGCATCATTAAGTAATTAACTGTCATGTGATTTCCCCACTTTCTACGACCCTACGACAAAACCACTTGGATGGAGAGTATAAAACATGTCTGAGTAATTTATTTTATCTTTTCGGATCGGGCAGAAGTAAAGATTCAATTTACAGTAAGCCTACGTAAGGTACTCTTTTTTATAGAGTAAGTACAGAATTATTTCAACGTGAGTTACTAGTAAGAAGGACGAAACTAGTAATTGGAATTAGATGCAGTAGTCTATAGCGCGATAATGTTCACAAAAGAACTGAAGCTTCTATCGAAATGAACGGCCACCATTTTAAAAAATGTGTTTAAATATCCATACTACTATTATTTTTCAGTTTAACTTTATTCTCTATATTCAATATTTGTATGTATTTATTCATACTGCAATGGGTATATACCCGGTGGCAGTGGTAACTAATTACACTCAATAATGACAATAATAAACTTATTAATTAAAAATACAATTAATGATAATACTAATAATTAATACTAATAATAAGAATAATAATAATAATAATAATAATAATAATAATAATAATAATAATAACAATAATAACAATAATAACAACAACAACAGGGAATATACTAAATTAAATGAAACGATCACTTAAAATAACATTTGAAATAAATCTAATTTGTATCTTAAAACTAAGATCGAACTAAAACCCACGAGTATATGTTCATATCTGCACAAGTACCTTTCAAAATTACACTCATTTCGTTGTCAACTCACTCACTGCACTGGAACTACGACACATTTCACTGATTCTATCCTGATTTCACTAACACTTCAAAAACATTTCACTGTTCAGATACTTTGCACTGCCACTATAACCTATAAAGCTTCAATGACAGGAACACGTTTCACTTACACAGCACACTTCACTGACACGACATACTTCTTCACTGATACAACACACTTCACTGACACAACATAATTCTTCACTGATACAACACTTCAATAAAAACATATCATTTACACCCTTTAAGTACTGTGTATAATTACCGTCTATTAGTAAGGTCCTTAAGCCTATTTTTAAATGCATTTTTGGTTGTTGGTAAAGCCTTTAGTAAGTCTGCAGGTAAAGCATTCCAGTCCCTGATAGTACGATTGAGAAAAGAAAACTTTCCAGTGTCCGTCCTCTGCCTTCTTTCCCTCAATTTATATGAGTGGTCGTTCATTGAAGAGTAATTTGGCGGCTGCAACCTATTTTTTATTTCTCTCCAGGCAGGCTCACCTCTGTATGTTTTGAACAGTGCGCATAATCGAATTCGCGTTCTCCTGTCCGTGAGTGTGTCCCATTTTAATGGTGAATTTTTCCGACAACACTTAAGAGCCCGTTTTTGAATCTTTTCCAGTGTCTTAATATGTTCTAATCTGTAAGGATCCCAACATGCAGCACCATATTCCATTACTGGACGTACTAGTGATTGATATGCAATCTCTTTGGATTTATCAGAACCTTTTCTTAGTACCATCATCACAAAGTGTAACGCTCTCCATGCCTTTCCCGCTGTGTCTGTAACGTGTTCCCCCCAGCCGAGATCGCTGCTAAATGTTATTCCGAGGTATTTACATTTGTTAACTTCCGGAATGGTTTCAACCCCTAACGTATACGATGCGACTATTTTATTTCTTTTCCTTGTAAAGCTGATGGCTTTGCTCTTTAGAGAATTTATTTTCATTTTGTTGGCTATTGCGCAATCGTTTATTCTATTGAGGTCATTCTGGAGAAGAGTAGTATCTTCATGACTTTTTATTTCCCTGTATAACATACAATCATCCGCGAATAAGCGAACCCTAGACAAGATATTAACTGGCAGATCATTTACAAAAGCCAAGAATAGAAGAGGCCCCAAGACACTCCCCTGCGGGACCCCGGAAGTAATTTCAATTGGGTTCGATAATTCCTCCCCTACCCCTACTCTCTGAGTGCGACAAGTTAAAAATTCCTTGATCCACTGAAGCACTCTGAAGTCAATCCCGGTTGATTGTAGTTTAACCAGCAATATATCGTGTGGGACTACAACGAATGCGCACCTGATGCAGATAGCCAAGTAGATGCTACTTGGCTATTGGAATCTATTCCGTCTTCTAAATCCTGACATACCGTTACTAATTGACTCTCACATGAATAACCCCCCCCCCCGAAATCCATGCTGACAGTTATGTAACCAATTTGAGTCATCCCAATGCTGCCTTAGATAAGCTGAAATCAAGTGTTCCATCTGTTTGCAAACCACAGAGGTGAGGCTGACCGGTCTGTAATTTTTTGTATCTGAGCGAGACCCTGACTTATAAATTGGCACCACTATTGCATCTTTCCAATCTCGCGGGACAGTACCATTGTTAATTGATATTTCAAATATACGCACTAGATAGGGAATCATGGCTTCCCCTCCCAAATTTAGTACGTCTCCGGCGATACCATCAGGTCCTACTGATATATGAGTTTTCAATTTAGAGATCCTTCTCCTTATGTTCCTAGACTTGATAGAAAAGTGACCCGTATTTTCCACAGAAGCTAAGTGTGGTACTATTGTCCTCATCCCAAAAAAAGTGGCATAATAGGAATTTAATTTTTCTGTACGTTAATGTGCTGTAGACAGTATAACATACACTTCATAATGAATACGTCCGAATGGATAGCTCAGTTCGTGAGTAAAAACACTTATTGCTAATACAGTACTGTATTTTGATTAAAGAAAAACCTAATGAAAATGACCAAACTCAAAATCGCGATATTTCCTAGTTTACACAAATGGATGAACTACTTTTCTTCCCTTCTATACCTAGTAAAGTGATTGGTTTGTATTTTACGCCAGTAGCATCGAACTTCAGTCGTGGAAGGGGGTAGCAAACTGTGTTTCCGGTTCTCAACCGTTAATCCAAAGGTATAGCCAGGTTAATATTAGAAATGTTAGTAAAAATAAAATGATGTCCCTGTATTATAAGAATGAGTTAATACAGATTACAGAAAAATCTTTTGTTTTGTCGATGACTGTTCTGCTCTTCTTCCGACTTGACTCTGAAGTGGAAGGCTTATTTAACTCTACCCGACAAAAATCTAACACTAAGCACAGTCCTTTTTCCACCATGAAATGCACTTTTAGACCCGCCGGCACTAGAACCCAGGTTATCAGCTTTGAAAGCCGATGCTCTAGCCATTCGGGTAACGGTGCGCGACCCATGGCTTTAAAAACGTCAAATATATAAGATGTAAAAGTCAATGGAAGAAGAAATGGGTTACTTCATACAAACGGATTCGAAATAAATCCAATAAATAGGAGATTCGCAAACCAACTTATACTTACAAATGGCTTTCAAAGAACCCGCAGGTTCATTGCCGCCTTCACATAAGCTCGCCATCAGTCCCTATCCTGTGCAAGATTAATCCAGTCTGTATGTCATATCCCACCTCTATCAAATCCATTTTAATATTATCCTCCCATTTACAAATCGGCCTCTCCAAAGGCCTTTTTCCCTCCGGTCTTCCAACTAACACTCTATATGCATTTCTGGATTCACCCATGCGTGCTACATGACCTGCCCGTCTCAAACGTGTGGATTTAATGTTCCTAATTATGCCAGGTGAAGAATACAATGCTTGCAGTTCTGCGTTGTGTAACTTTCTCCATTCTCCTGTAATTTCATCCCTCTCAGCCCCAAATATTTTCCTAAGAGCCTTATTCTCAGTCACCCTTAATCTCTCTTCCTCTGTCAAAGTGAGAGTCCAAGTTCCACAACCATAAAGAACAACAAGTAATATAAATGTTTTATAAATTCTAACTTTCAGATTTTTTGACAGCAGACTGGATGATAAAAGCTTCTCAACCGAATAATAACAGGCATTTCCCACATTTATTTTGCGTCTAATTTCCATCTGAGTGTCGTTTATATTTGTTACTGTTGCTCCAAGATATTTGAATTTTTCTACTTCTTGGAAGGATAAATCTCTAATTTTTATATTTCCATTTCGTACAATATTCTGGTCACGAGACATAATCATATACTTTGTCTTATCGGGATTTACTTCCAACTTATCGCTTTATTTGCTTCAAGTAAAATTTCCGTGTTTTCCCTAATCGTTTGTGGATTTTCTCCTAACATATTCACGTCATCCGCATAGACAAGAAGCTGATGTAACCCGTTCAATTCCAAACCCTGTCCGTTATCCTGAACTTTCCTAATGGCATATTGTAGAATGTAGAGCGAAGTTAAAAAGTTAAGGTGATAGTGCATCTTCTTGTTTTAGCCTGCAGTGAATTGGAAAAGTATGAGATAGAAACTGGCCTATACGGACTCTGCTGAATACGAGTACAATTACAGAAATAAAAATTACCTAAATTATAATTAAAGTCTCATTCAGCAGCATAGCACATGTACAAAATTTCGTTTAAATTCATCTTAAAGGCTACAGAGTCAAAATGGTGTAAAAGCAAACTGTATTTTTCTGCTCAATAAAGGTTCGGAAAAAAAAATGGCTTCACAAGCGGAGAAACGTAGGCATAAAAGGCGAAATTCCAACAGCAGAGAATAATAATGGCACTTGTGGTACCTCTTTCTGTAGTTTATAGCTTCTGTTCATGGACGAGGTACTACAGATTAAATAACAAGTTCGCAACACAAACTGATGGCTCATATAAAAGTTAGCCATTTTGAGATTACATCAAGAAGTTGCGTGCGCCTCGACTATTAGCAGCCATTTCACAGCGAAGGTCGCCACCAAACATCGGTTATCTTTAGCTAGGATCTGTCAAAACGCACCGTGCGTTTACACAGTGGAGAAATGAGCAATAACATGCGACGCATTTCCTTGGAGAGATATACGATATACAAAGAAACCACGCTCTAGTTCGATCAATAACGTGATAGGAAAAAAGCTTAATACGGCTTCTCTTTCAGTGTGACAGCAATGAACATTTAATTTATGCTGAGTAGTGGTCTAGGTGACAGCGGTTATACATAATTTCAGTACAGCCGGGTTAGGTTTTTAAGCAGGAAAATAGTCAGAAAAGAAAGTTATTAATTTATGTCTCAGACCTTGTGTATGTTCTACGTTTTCTCAAGTACTTGCTTTTGCATCACGCTGATATTGTGTTCAACTAGTTCCACTATCTCGGAATGTTAAAGTATTAAAAGTTGATCGAGCATTTTATATGATATAAGCATCACAATTTGTAATTATACAGAGTATTTCAGAAATACTTTGACAAACCTTGGGGGCACGTTCCTCACACCAAAACAAGAAAAAAAGTTCATATAAACATATGCCCGAAAATCCTTAGTTCTTTAGTTATTAATGAAAAAACATAATGAAACATCTGTTAGATATGGTCGGCTTGGTAGCAAGTATTGCAACTTTAATCAATTCAGAAACTCATAACAAATGTTCAAATGGCAAATGACTGTAGTAAAAAAGTTATCCTTGGCAACGCATAGCTATCAGGGATACAATGGGTGCATCAGTAGACTTGTATCGATAACATCATTCCATTATCTAACAAAATGAATTATTATCGATTGCAAACGAAGTTAATTTGTTGGATTGTACCTCGAAACGCATCATTCCATTATCTAACAAAATGAATTATTATCGATTGCAAACGAAGTTAATTTGTTGGATTGTACCTCGAAACGCATCATTCCATTATCTAACAAAATGAATTATTATCGATTGCAAACGAAGTTAATTTGCTGGATTGTACCTCGAAACGCATCATTTCATTATCTAACAAAATGAATTATTATCGATTGCAAACGAAGTTAATTTGTTGGATTGTACCTCGAAACGCATTGAACGTAAACTTTCATTGTTAAGGATTTTCGGACATATGTATATATGAACTTTTTTTCTTGATTTGTTGTGAGGAACATGCCCCCAAGGTTTGTCAAAGTATTTATTAAAAACACTGTATTAGCATTGCAATTGTGGTAGTAGAAAAGTAGTAGTAACAGTAACAGGAGGAGTAGTAGTAGTAGTAGTAGTAGTAGTAGTAGTAGTAGTAGTAGTAGCAGTAGTAGTAGTAGTAGTAGTAGTAGTAGTAGTAGTAGTAGTAGAAACAGTCCAATAATACAGCTACAGAAAATAATAATAAAAATATGTCTTAATAAGTCACTTGATTATCCCTCAGAACTCTAGTCTTCTGAATTTAAAGTATTTCATATCTATCAATTCATAACAATGTCTTAGTGAATTTCATACATGAAAACCATAATACATTTAATTTGTATACACATAAATATAAACTAAAAGAACAGATAACATATGCTTGACAGAATCCAAATGTATCACAACTGTAGCTTATAATCACAATAGCAACTTCGGTCCAAGTTGCCAAACATTCAATTTCCTAATGTTCCTGATTTTAAAAAATCAATTAAAATTATCGTTTAGGGAGGTAATATATTATAAAGTTTCAATTACTGTAATATCTGTGTTTTTCTTTTCTCTTTTTGCTTTTAATTTTTTGTTAATTAATTAAATACTTGTTTTAAAATTTTGTGGAATGCCCCCTAAGCACGAGTATAAACTTGTTCTGAGGGTGCAAGAGTGAGTGAGTGAGTGAGTGAGTGAGCGAGCGCGCGCGCACACACACACACGCGCACGCACACGCACACGCACACACACTATTATTAGCAGCGGCAATATTCGTAGTAGTAGTAGTAGTAGTAGTAGTAGGTTATATTTTACGACGCTTTATCAACATCTTAGATTATTTAGCGTCTGAATGAGATGGATGTTGTAATGGCGGTGAAATGATTCCGGGGTCCAGCACTGAAAGTTACCCAGCATTTGCTGATATTGGGTTGAGGGAAAACCCCGGAAATAACCTCAACCAGGTAATTTTCCCGATCGGGAATCGAATCTAGCAGTAGTAGTAGTAGTAGTAGTAGTAGTAGTAGTAGTAGTAGTAGTAGTAGTAGTAGTAATAGTAGTAATAATAATAGTAGTAATACTAATAATAATAATAATAATAATAATAATAATAATAATAAAAATAATAATAATAATACAGTAATAATGTGTCAAATAATTTTATGGAACATCGACAACATTCTAGAACACTTAAAATTATAATTTTACTACAATACTTCAGGACGGCGCAACAGAGGGGTGATATACGTTATTACTTGTGGGCATATTCTGATAAATTGGAAACATCTCTTTCATTAAATGGGCAATTGAATCGTTCTCCTATCAAAAGGAAAATTCAATCGTTACTAGCAATAATAGTACTCATGCTGGAATTAGAACATACCAGAGCGATCATGTAAAAGCGCACATTTTCTGCCTCATTTTCGTAATTCCTCCTGTATGAGGCATGTCGTGCGAATGACTAAAACAAGTCGAACATTCCGAACAATCAAATCCGGTGGATGAGCCAGAGTCCCTCACCCCTCAATCAAAAGGACAATAAAATGAAGCAAAAACGACTTGGACATACGCAATGGGATCGTCCAGCATGGAATAGTGATTAACATTATGCTTACCGTTGAATTCAGATTTCACGGAATCAGATACGTCGATAAGCTATGAATTTCTGATGCTTATTTGAAGGGTTCAGAGCCATAGTGGGACAAGCGCCATATATTAAAAACGAAGGAAACAAAGGTTAAAATTAAGTCAGTACCATAATTCAATTAAACAAATAGCAAGTAATATAAAGTATGCACATTAAAACTAAATGATATGTCAATCTTCATTAAACTGTGGTAATCACTTAACTTTAATCCTTGCTTTCTCCGTGTTTAATAAATGGCGCTTGGCCCACTATGGCTCTGAACCCTTCATTTACTACCCTGCAGTGTCTGAATGATCTAAAACATCAGTCTGTCACACAGATTGTTGGTCATTAGAGAGGAAATCCTCTCTTCTCTAATGACCAATAAGTCAATAAAACTCCTCTTATTAATGACTCTAATAAGAGGTATATTAATTTAAATTTTATCTTATTCATGTTTAGAGGTATGAATAGGATTAGAAATTAATTTATTATTATTTATTTCTCTAAAATCAAGGAACAAAAATGTGTATACAACAGAAGCCTCGATAAAGTACTTCATTGTACAAGCTTTAGCATCATCAACTCTACTATTCCTAATAATTAGAAAATCAATTATTGAATAATTATACACAATATCTAATAATTATTTAATATCAATAATTGTTAATACACCCTTATTGCTAAAAAGTGGTCCTGTCCCCTTCTATTGACGATTTTCAAGCATTATGCATGGGTTGAGATGAAATAATTGTTTCATCATAATAACCATCCAAAAATTGCACCCCTAATATTACAGACGTGGACAAATTATTAGACTAAAACGTTTTTCTTGGAAACATAATATAATTCGTCATATCACTATTAGTATAATTCACAGAGTCCCTATTGTTATAAATATGATTGTTTACATCTTCTGGTATATATTTCCAATGATTAAGTCTATTTTTTATGGCTGTGTTGGTACTACTGAGGTTTTAATTATATACTTCAGAAGATATTCTTTCATGGCCTGCAAGAAGACCGGACATGAACGAAATTGAAAATTTGTGATCTATACTGAAGAATGAGTGAACAAAAAGAGGCTTACAACAGAACATAGGCTCATTTAAGCACTGTCTGATATCTGGCTAAATGATGCTGATATTCAAAGAAAGTGTCAAACTTTGGTTTCCAGCATCCCTGACAAAATCAACGTGTCAATTAAGAATAAGGGAATGTTCACAAAATATTAGCAATCTCATGACTCAATTTTCTGTTCATTATATCTGTGCAAAATACATTTTTGTTCATTATAAATACAGCTTCGTTGCACATACAATTAATTTAGTCTAATATATAATTTGCCCACGTCTATAATTTCATATTCAATAACCATAAGTATATCCATATGAACTATTATTTTAATATCAGTTATTACTGGATCCATCGGTGGATTAAATCAAATTTCGAACTGAAAAATCCTAACATATTCTTCAATTAATCATATAGGTTAAATATTAGTCGCCATGAACATTGGAGAAAATATATGAGTTATTTATTTTCCGATTTACTCAATATTAACTTTAACAATTATTACAATTGTTAAATCAAATCAAATTTCATTTATTAATTAAACATTTTTGATAGGAAGTGAAATATCTACAGTAAAATTCTTGATATTTACCACTTATTATTACTAAGAGGACTACCACCATTTCTAGGATTCTTACCAAAATGAATTATTCAACATGAGTTCCGGTCAGATTTGAAATTGTTCACTGAAAAACCTGCAGTGAAACTTCTGTCAAAGTTACAGTTGGAGTTTTTTTCGGAGAACTCCAGTTTCCCCACGTTAGACGCCAACAAAATTCCGTTCAGAGTCCATTCCGTTATCATTCCCTGATTGCCGTCTGCTATGTAAGGGGGGGACTGGTCTAGGGATGAGTGAGCTGCCTACTCGAAACCTGCTCAGCGAACCTTAGTGTGGTCAACTGGCGTAGGTTGGGTTGCGTCTAGCTAGGAGTCAGCATGAACGTCCCCTCAGATAGATGAAGACCTAGGGTTCGCCCACTCCCTTTAAGATAACAGATTAATAGGGCGTTTAGAAGTGGGATGTGTTACTGTTTTGCCGTCAGAGCTCCGAACTGTGACAGCTCCGGAAAAATGTAATTTGTGATTTTTGTGTTCGGATGATTCTTTGGCGATTGTGAATATATTTTCTCATCACGAACAGACATGTTTATGTTTTCGTTGTTCTGTGAATTGATATAGGCCCCTACCATTGCTATGTCTTATATCAACAATAAATAATTAGCGCAGAAAGTATAATAAACACGCTCTGAGCTATGTTATCGCAATGTGTGGGCTCGTATATTCGCCCAAGAATATTTACGAATTATTAGGTGAATCATTCGTGGAAGAATATAATGAGTGTATCTTAACTTTAATATAAAAAATTTGCTGACGTTAATCTTTTGAGTGGGACGAAAATTAATTACATCCCAGTTATGTTCTCCTTCAGGTTAATCTTTTGACTTGCAGTTGTCTGGAGCTGTCACATACACGTAAATTAGCCGCCATCACTGTGAGTCACATATCGAATGGAAATGGCGGTTTCTCGAAACTGTGATTTTCGAACAGCAGTCACAGTCGGAACCTGTGACAAACCTATCAGAGCGATAAAACCACAAGTCTTCGAATCACACCCCACTACTAACAGGACGTAGTTTTTCGTCACGTGAAAGACACTTTCTCTTAATTGGCGGTTCTAGATCAAATGTATCGATTAACTAGTTCCACATAAAGCTCTCGATGAAGCTGTACATATTTCTACATGACTATTACGAGAGACCGCTAAGCCCTATGATGGACAAAGCAGTAGTCAGAATGGGACAGCATGAGTGCAAGAGCAATAGGAGATATGATGGATCTTCTCTGAAACGAACAGCGAATGTATTCGTGAAATAACATATAATAGTAACAACATTAGTATCGTAATAAATGTCAAACTTTCACAACCTCTGGCAAAATTGTACCAAGCAGCTGACCAAGTTGAAGAAATTTGAAAAATTTGGATTTGAGAGGAAGTTTACATGGTGTCTACAGCCGTTTTTCCGACCGGTTAACTTCGTACATATCTATAAAAAAAGAGAAGTTATAAACAGCAATCCTTTCGTAAAAAAATACAAGTAATACTCATTTTAATACCTGAAGCTTGGCCCGAAATTTTATTAAATTTCCTCCTGTTGAAGTAGGCATTCCATGCATACAAACAAAATACAGTCGGCCTTGGTAGTGTAGTCGGTATAGCGCTGACCTTCTGTGCTCGAGATTGCGGGTTCGAGCCCGGCATTCAAGTTTGTTCAAATGCGACAGGCTCATGTCAGTAATTTACTGGCATGTAAAAGAACTCCTGCGAGATAAAATTCCGGCACACCGGTGACGCTGATATAACCTCTGCAGTTGCGAGCATCGTTAAATAAGCCATAAAACACACACACTCTCTCTCTCTCTTCTGTGGACAAAAGGACCGCGGTAGACAGAATATTAGTAAAAGACGAGAGCTGAAATTCGTTAATATAACAGATGATGATGACGGTAAAGACGATGGAGGTTATTACGACGATGAAGATGACGATGGTAATAGCAAAGATGACAATTACAATGACTACAGAAATAATAATGATTACGTTCAATACAGAAGTGAAGATAATGGCAATGTTGATGAAAGTTTTCCGAATATTGCCATTATAAATACCGGTATTCCGAATATTGCGAACATTATGTTAATGTATAAGCACTACGAAATCTCCTTATAAGACACTCATTTTAGTAACAAGTTCACCGTAGCGGGCATAGAGTTTATAGACATCAGATTCCAACAGTGTTATGGTACAGGAAGATCTCTCACAATAAGGAGCGGCAGGAACAAGGACTTGATAATTGAAGGCATACAGTTCACGCTCGTGTGAATTTCAGGAAGAAAGCAATTCTCAAAGTAAGCCCTCTGTATCCCGCCTCTGACACGTAGGCCGTTAGACGCTTACGCATTCGTCTCCTTTTGCGTGTTCAAAGTCTCAATTTATTCGAGGTTACAGCCAACAGTGAGTGGTATCACCTTTGTCTTGTAGTCGATGCAGTAGAAAAGACAACAGAAGTAAATTTCTACTGCTTATATCTTTTTAATCTGTTCAGTTGAGGTGTGTAACGAAGTACAGGTTAGTAAATGATAAGCATAATATTATTTGCAATTTAAAGAACTCCAACAAAGAGTTTCATCAATTTCATTTCAGAGATAGACTAACAGAATCAATGTTACATTCTATATTAGAAAAATAAGGATCGTCGTAGGAAAGATAAAGAGAGAAAGTTATATATATATATATATATATATATATATATATATCTGTCTCCATTTAGTCGCAGAGATATGTTAATTTTTACCTATGTATAGATAATTAGATTATATATATGTAAACATAATTCTTAATATCAAACTTTTAGCCCAGAGAAATAGGAACATATGTCGTACATCCCAAAGTGAAAATGCATCAGTGAAAGAAAAGAGTATAATTATGATCATTAGCCCACAAATACTCAATATATATTATAACGTCTTATAAATATTTAATTTATAAACATAATAAATCATTGTAACAGCATAATTTCTTAAAAATAGCATACATCGGGGTCTCCAATGTGATATCACAATGATCTGAATAGAACAAAAAATATCGTTTTCGTAGAATTAACTAATAAACAATAATTGAAGCATTCTCTAAAACAAGAATTATAAAATCTTGAATTTGAGATACGGAGCATCAAATATTTTAGATCTGGAATAACAGAATTGCTCAGAACATCATTCAAATGTTTGTAGAAGGCGGTGTGTTTGTTGGGAGGGAATAATATTTTGTCACGCGGGAGATAAGGTATTAAGGCTGAGTCTTAACGGGAGAGTAAAATGTCAGACACTGGATCTCAGACCGTCTTAACACGGAAACTAGGTGACTGAGATCTACTGTCGGACATTTTACTCTCCTGTTACGACCCAGCCTTAGGATTCAACATATGCTGGAAATGGAAAAGCAACATAACGTACGTTAAATTGTTATTCCAGGGAACGCCTCAATTTTAAGTGATCTATAGGTTATAGAGTTTCTTTATAAAAACAAATATCATCTTACATTTTTAATTTTTAATTTTAATAAATGAGAATGAAATCAATAAAAAGTAATTTATTTGTTAGGGATCTAGTTGTGATTGATATCTAATTTCCCTCATACGCAGAATCAATTTATTGTTGGTTCTATCAGATTGTCTATAAAATCCCCACTTCAAAAAGTCATTGCTTCATTTACAACATTTCCTACTGGATAATAATTACCATACTCGTAAGGCCCATAATTTAGATTTTTGCCTATTTCCACTTGAAAAGAAAAATCCAGTCAAGAGAAAGAACACAGCAAATTTTTGTAGTGTTGTAGTTCACTACTTACATTATTTGAAAAAAAAAATAAATAAAAAGGATAAAGTAAAATGATGTTTCGTAACTTGATCTACTGTATAATAAGAAATCTAAACGTAGGCCTAAATATACGTAATTCAGAATCAGAAAGCATGTTTCTGATGAATTTAACCATTTACGATGTCGGCGTGATGTATAATCCAGATCAACATACTTAAAACATAATACCTAACCATTTTCCCCCTGTCCCTATATATGCTAGGGGATTATAGTGATTTTCTAGATGTCACGTTGAATTTTCTGTTACCAACTTCGTTTCGAATTTCTAGTACTGACAAATACAACTGGCAGTTATTTTCTAACTTATGTTGGCAGCAATAATTTCGGTTTTCAGAAGAAGGAATCAGATGAAATGGAAGTATCTAACTAATAAATGTAACGTAATTAATAATTAATTAGTAATACCTGTGTTAATATTAATATTAACTCATAATTCAGTTGTGTTGTGTTGTAATTGCAATTCAACACTATATTCAGGTAATTAAATAAGATATAACTAGGTCTAGTTTGAATGAAACATGCACGTGGCTAAAGGACAGTATAATATATTTCTTATTGTTCAGATTTTTATTAATATGTCCAAGAGACGAAGCAGCATGGTACCGACTTAGGAACATGTATTTTAAGTAGGGTATACAATTCGAAGTGGTATTCTGTTTTCGGAATTCGTACTAATCATTTCAGGTGATCAATAAAAATAAATTTTTTGATCTCGTGAATCGTAAACTGTTTAGTCAAAGCAATGAATTTCATGTTGTCAGACAAAATACACTATCTACCAAAAAGTAATTGGGCACTGTTTTTGCCCCTTCAGAACCTCGTGGTACCACCTCTTGTTGCTATAACAGCAGCCACCTGTCAGGCAGACTCTCCACTAGTTTGTGTAGGATATCCACCGTAAAGCGTCGCCATTCCTCTTGCAACATGGCATTCAGTTGGACAATGGAAGTTGGCCGCATCTCCCGAGACCTGAATCGTCGGTCCAATTCGATCCAAAGGTGCTCAATGGGATTGAGATCAGGACTCTGTGTAGACCAGTCCAAGCGGTGAACATTATTGTCTGCATACCACTGCATAGTAGCCGCCAAAACATGCTGCCAACTTCCATTGTCCAACTGAGTGCCATGTTGCAAGAGGAATGGCGACGCATTCGAGTGGAATCCTACACAAACTAGTGGAGAGCATGCCTGACAGGGTGGCTGCTGTTATAGCAACAAGAGGTGGTACCACGAGGTTCTAAAGGGGAAAAAACAATGCCCAATTAATTTTTGGTAGATAGTGTAAATTTTAATATTAGATCATATTAATCTACTAATTACCAATCTAATATGCGAGAAGTCCATGAGGAAAACATACTCTTTCACAAATCATTGAACCATTTAGAAAACACCACCCAATATAAAGATGAGATGTGCTAAATAAGTAAATAAGGAGACATTGTTATTATTATTATTATTATTATTATTATTATTACTATTATTATTAATAAATTGTTACAGTATTTCAGTACCTGGCATTATGATTTTACTCTCTTTAATGATATCTGGTATTAGTTGGCAACACTGAAGAGGTGTCTAAATTTTCCTTTTAGGAATTGCTGTACTCTTACGTGGTCCTCACTATATATTGTGGCTGGCGCACAGACGACAATCATCATTCTGAGGAGAGTAGTAGGCCTACGCTTTCGAAGGCTGGAAGTCATTATAGCGGGACTTCAGCTATATCTACGAAGAAAGCGGCCATTCCAACTTCAACAAACATCCTAAGTCAAGAAGTGTTAAGACACAATAAGCCTATTGGAGGCTGCAGTGCCCTTCCTCCGTACAAAAATAAAACATACAACTTTTTCTACAATGAAATTAATTATGAATATGCATCTTAAAGAATATTAACAGTACTGTACGTTTCATACTAGACTACTATCTGGTTAGAGAATAATGCAGAATTATAAGTGGTATATACTTTATTATATGCGAATGACCAAATGCAATTTTAAGAAAATAATAATGATTGAAATACATGGGTCATTCAATAATCAGTGGCACATTTGAATTAACAACAAAGAAAACCTTTTTGGAACAGTCACATTGTTGCAGTCCTTAGAAGTAACCTCCTCCAACATGAAGAACCCCTCCCCACACCTCACGGAGACGACGGATGTCATCCACAGCGTCTTGTTGTACTAATCTTCGAACAGACTGCTCTACTGCTGCTATAATTGCCGTCTGGTTCTAAAGCGAATTCCTCTAATTGCTAATTCCATTTTCGGGGAAATGGTCAAAATCACATGTACTCGTATCTGGAGAGTATGGAGGATGCTCCAGAACTTCCCAGTTCCATCTGCGAAGTAAATTAACCACAGGGGCAGCTATGTGATAGCGAACACCATCATGTAGCACAATAGGATGAGAATTCAGGAGATTTGGACGTTTACGGCGCACTGCTGGTTGTAAATGGTCTTCCAGACTGTACTATGCACCTTCCATACGATTTCCGACAGGAACTGAATGAATGAGAAGGATTCCATCAAAATCATAACGAACAACGTGTTCTTCCGGCAGCGTTCGCTTGCCGATAACGGTTTGCCAGCTCCACGTTTTTTTATGAACATCTTCCCTTCCGCTGCGAAATGCATGCGTCCACCTAGCGACGGTACGATATGGTGAAGTCTCTCTACCACAACCTTCCAGTGATGCTGTATGGCATTGTCGAGCATTCTTGCCTCTTTCAATCTGAATTTCAATTAAGCATCTTTGTTCGTATTTACTAAACATTTCAGAGCACTACAGATTAAACTCACTACAAATATCTTATATATGAGATTATTATCTTCAGACTCATAGGTAACACACATCAGATACTCTTCTTTCTCACTGTTATCAGCTTGCATCATTTGCCGCTGATAGTGCCACATAAAACATTGTTCCCACTAATTATTGAATGACCCATGTATAATAATATCCTTTTAAACCATTATTTTTTTAATTTTGACACTGAAACCCCTAGATTTTACCCAATGCATAATTTACTTACAGAAATTAAAGTTCTGAAGACTGTATGCAAGCAGTACAACACAAAATTAAGCTTCCAGATGATGCAGTTGAGACGCCATGGCAATAAAGAGGCTAAAGCGCTGGACTCATAATTCTTTGGACCTGGTTTCGATCTCTGGTGTACCCCGATTTATGACTTGTGTTACGCAAGCCCGTCGTCCAGATGACACAGGGTTTTTTTTTCCGAGACCTATAGTCACTCTTTGCATTCCAACAAATCTCCATCCTCGTCTCGTCTCGTCGTGGATGTACCATAGATGAGCCACCTGTAGCGCATCCTGTTCAACAACTCTGTTGGTAAATTGTTCTACACAACTGGCCTCATTTGAGTGAATGACGAAGAATCGAGTACTCGCCATTAGACAAAAAAGAGAAATAAAGTAAAAAGAGTAAAAAGAAACGATTTTGACAGAGAAGGTCATTCATTCATTCATTCATTCATTCATTCATAGTTTTCTGCAAGGACAGGTCTTCCACTACAAACCCAGCATTCTCCGAACTTTCCTACTTTCCGCTTTCTAAGAAGGTCATACATACGTGTTCTGTCCATTGGCAGGTTTTTCACTGCAAACCCAGCATTCTCCAATCTCTCCTATTTTCTGCCTTACTCTTAGTCTCCGCATATGATCCACATAATACCTTAATGTCTTCTATCATCTGATATCTTCTTCTGCCTCAAAATCTTCTTCCGTTCACTGAAGGTCTTTATAGTATAATAAAAAAAATTGTATTGCACAACTTTCTCACAAAGCAAATACCATATTATGGTTCATATTATGCTTCACGATGCTCGGCGTAATGCAAGGATTCTGGATATTTTCACCGTGCCATGTAGTCTAATTTATATAGAATCGTATGTCGTTTCGAAGCTACATATTAGTTCCATCATCAGGCAAGGCAGGGAAAAGGAACAGCTAATTCGTCCTGGAGAACAGCTTCTGGTAGCTACAGGCGAAGCTCAGTAGGCTAAGGCGCTTGCCTGCCGATCCGGAATTACGCTCGGGCGCGGGTTTGATTCCCGTTTGGGTTGATTACCTAGTTGGGTTTTTTCCAAGGTCTTCAACAACCGTAAGGCGAATGTCAGGTAATCTGTGACGAGTACTCGGCCTCATCTCGCCAAATACTATCTCGCTATCACCAATTCCATCGACGCTAAATAACCTCACAGTTGATACAGCGTCGTTAAATAACGAAGTAAAAAAAGGCTTCTGGTAATGAATGTCACAGATAGATGGTCATATACAGGGTGATTCACGAGGAAAGGTAAAAAATTTGGGATGTGAATTCTGAAGTCATTCTGAGTCAAAAGGTTCATATGAATATAGGTCCGTTTTCGAACGGTTACGGAGATATGGCTCTTTGATTTCACAAAAACTTCTAGGATTCCATTGTACTAACTCGCATTTAGAGACATAACGAACAAATTTAAAGTTTATATTCACGTATGCATGAATGAATGAATGAATGAAATAGCCTTTGGATTTCCCGTGAAGGGCTATGGCCTCCTAAAAGGGGAGCTCTTTAGAGATCATGCGGTGAGCTAATCCGCATACCTAATATTCTAGATGTCGGGGTCGATGTTTTCGCACATTTTCAAAAGTACCTCCTTCTGCTTCAATGCACTGTTGCGCTCGGGCGTGAATCGCGCTCATCGCTCGGGAGAGTTGCACGTGGCTGTTCTTTATGCGGCGCGCAGCATCCAAAATACGATCGATTAGTGTTTCTCTCGTTTTCATCTTCCTTTGATATACCAAGTCTTTTATCCAACGCCATAGACAGTAAATACTCTTCGATATGGTACTCTTCTGTTCGGAAAGCGTCGTTCATATTCAGCAACGGCACGCAAGGAACTTCCATAGCACAAACCATAAACATACACAATATCGGCGTATTTTGCAGTCGAAAATTTATAAGGCGTCTTGAAAAACACAACTTAACACTTCCGATAACTGTACCTGTATAATTACTGTAATGTAAGTAGCTGGCTGAACTGCTGTGAACTGATAAGCGATAATGTATTAGTGTTATGCGCGGGATCTGTGTCACTACATCAGATAAGGGCAGGCGATTGGACTTTGTAATGCCCCATCACCCGGTTTGTGAGGTGAATGAACTTATCCACGTCGCTCACAATGCAGATTCCAATGTTAACTTCATTGCGATCCGTGACCTTGTTTCACATCTCACATCAGCGGTATATGGTAACGTCTGATTCACATTGGGGCGAGACGTTTTACAAAAAAAAAAAAATAATAATAATAATAAATGCATCTAGCTTCGCCATCGTTCGAAAACGGACCTATGTTCATATGAACTTTTTCACTCAAAATGGCCTAAGATATCGTAAACTAAATTTCTGAACTTTCCTCGTGAATGTATATTTTTCTTTTCCTTTCTTGATGGAGACGATGTGTCTCTGACGGGTACAATTACCCAGAATCCTCGCATGTAGTAAGTATTTGGGTTGTGACATTACATATGGCTAAGGAAATGAAACATGTATCGAAATAAATTAATTAGGCCTATAAGCTATCTCCTGTTATATTAACATAAAACTGATAAAAAGACCGTTAAGTGAAACGTCACTGAAATTGAATCACGTCATGGCAGTACCACAATTCCTATAGCAAAATGAAGCATGGACACAGAAAATGAAATATGGTTAAAACTGCCAGAGGAGATGCAATTTGGAAGGTCAGTTAAAGGATGGAATAGACAAGATAGAGTGAATGACTGTAATATTTCATGTTACGATGCTTTCAACTACAGAGGTTATTCAGTGTCTGAATTACATGTGGACGGGAAATGGCTAACACGCTTCGCCTGGAGGGACAGGGTTCTTTACATGCCGTAAATCCAAGACACGAGATCCCCAACTTTATTTCACTGTAGAAAGGAAAAATCCTAAGGTTTTATCGCCCTTAAAATCCATCACCTTCGGTCGAGTTTGATCTCGTGAACCAAGCATGCAAGTCTGGTAGCCACTCCATCACACAAGATGACTTATAAAATGAAGATACTGTAAAACAGGAATGTCAAGGATACGGGCAAGGTTACGAATTGCTGTGCATCACAGTGCATTTTGCGAGTGTTCTGATTTGAGTGAGCATAAGCGCAGCCCTGAGTCAGGAGTTAAAAGTTGCATTATTACATGAGATAGGGTACGTTAAAATTTTTTAATCTTCAAGAATTTAAATATCTCTCTTCAGGGAAAAGGCCAGCTCATTGTTGATATGTTGAATAAATTACGGCATTTCAGTCGTAAACTTACACTTTTCGTAAGTCAGTTTCGGGAAGGTAATATGGCTCACTTTCGAACGACAGAAACTGCTCGTGATAAATCCATGTTAAACGATTATGTGCAAATATTAATTGAAATTCAAAATGAATTTAATTCTACGTTCCAAAATCTTGTCTTAATTGAAAACAAGTTTAATAAATTCCTTCAATACCAGTTGAAACAGTGTTATACGATTTACAGCTTGAACTTACTGATCTTCAATGTGGCCTAAGGGCTAAAGACCGTTTGAATAATACAAGTCTGGTTGAGTTTTACAAGACTAAATCTGAGCAATAATATCAACGACTGCACAAGCTGGCTGTGAAACTGACTGCTATGTTTGGCTCAACATTTATATTTGTGAGCAACTGTTTTCTATTATCAACTTTAATAAAAGAAGACTTCGAACATCTGTAACTGATGTTTCATTACGATGAGTACTGTTCCTTTCACCTGCTAACAGCATAAAACCCCGTTTCGATGTACTGATAAATAAAAATATAACAAAATAATATTGTATATTTAAATAGCTAGGCCCTATAGAATTTCTATTATTTCTGTAAAATAAATATTTCTTTATTAATTAATAATAGTCCAAGATAGTTTTGTAAATACTGAACGGCAATTCATTTCATGAACACTCGTACTAGTACTTTTGTGCACATTTTGTACGAGATCACCCCTTCTTCCAGTCCACTCTTATACATAGCGCAGCCAATATCTGCATTCCGCTCTCGAGCTGTGAGCCGACTTGGAGAGCGCAAATCTTGTGCAGGCCTGATTTAGGAAATATTATGTTTCGACAATCATGTTAAATACTATTTCTTTGGAGATATACTTCAAAATAATTCTCAATACAAATTATTTCACATTATAACGCAAACAGTAAGAAATATTACTATATTGTGAATGACACTACCCATCATGAATAATTGCGAAGTAGGCTATATCCTGACACCTTTTCAAAATTTGTATAAATTAACGGGTTTGCCATTATTCGTGAAAGTTTCAATCTTCTAAACATTTGTGATGTTCTCTAGAAATAATTCTGTACGCACCAATAAGTGCTCACAAATATTGACATTACTTCTGCTGCAAACTTACGACCGGGATCGAATTTAAACGAGTAAATAATACCACAGTATAGGTTTTTAAATTCTTAAAAACACAGCGATATAACTTCCAGTTAGATTTGGTAAAATTTTTGACTAATAATTTAAATAAATATATAATCATTTTCATCCATCTTCCGTGACGTTCTTGCATTCATAAGAATTAGCTATATATATATATATATATAGCTAATTATATATATATATATATATCGTAATGTCGCTGTACATTAAATTTCTCACAGATAATGTGATTGCAGCTTGAAAAGTTTGAATAACCAATCTTCATGCTAAGATTGAATAACAGCTACTGATTCTAGAACTAGTAGTGCGATTTGACTGTCAATAGTCTTCGTAATTACACTGATATCCCTAACGTAATTTAATCTTACAATGAACTAAAATGGATCATCTTCCCATAAATAAACGTATAAATATAAAAAAGAGTTAATTAATTCTTTCCATCACCCCAAAAAAGTAAATTTTACACGCCATCGTGTTGTAATCAGTAGGTACTGTAAAGCAAGCAATCGTATATTTCATATTGTCAGTGTACTTATTCACCCCTGCCATCCCTCTTGCGGCGAAAGAGAGGAAGAGTACAGGTGTCCGGTTGCACGAGTTCTCACACTGCGGGCGAAGTATACACGACGAGGCGATGCTGACATAAAAAGTCTGACCCAAGCTAACAGAAATGTAGTCATGCTCTTTACACAAATCGAAAAGGCGGTGAAATTTCTTTATATACCGCAAAAGAAGTTAAAACCAAGATGCTTGCAACTGATTACTATTTTCTACATTATAAGGAAGAAAGACGATGGGGACGGGGGAGAAATTATAATAAAATAAAATCAATTCACATTAAACTTTGAACAAGTTTTCATTTTCTTGTGACTGAATGTCTATTTGAGTAAACTGAATTTGATCACGGAAATTCGAGGGAAAACACGGAAATTTTACTTGAAACAAGTAAAGCGATAGGTTTGGAAATAAATCCCGAAAAGACTAAGTATATAATTATATCTCGTGACCAGAATATTGTACGAAATGGAAATATAAAAATTGAAAATTTGTCTTTCGAAGAAGTGGAAAAATTCAAATATCTTGGAGCAACTGTAACAAATATAAATGACACTCGAGAGGAAATTAAACAGAGAATAAATATGGGAAATGCCTGTTATTATTCGGTTGAGAAGCTTTTGTCATCTAGCCTGCTGTCAAAAAATCTTTAAGTTAGAATTTATAAAACAGTTATATTACCGGTTGTTCTGTATGGCTGTAAAACTTGGACTGTCACTTTGAGAGAGGAACAGAGATTAAAGGTGTTTGAGAATAAGGTTCTTACGAAAATACGAGTATTTGGGCTAAGAGGGATGAAGTTACAGGAAAATAGACAAAGTTACACAACGCAGAACTGTATTCTTCATCTGACATAATTAGGAACATTAAATCCAGACGTTTGACATGGGCATTGCATATAGCACGTATGGGCGAATACAGAAATGCATATAGAGTGTTAGTTGGGAGGCCGGAGGGAAAGAGATCTTTGGGAAGACCGAGACGTAGATGAGAGGATAATATTAAAATGGATTTGAGGGCGATGGGATGAGATTTTAGAGACTGGATTAATCTTGCTCAGGATAGGGACGGATTGCGGGCTTATGTGAGGGCGGCAATGAACCTCCGAGTTTCTTAAAATTATGTAAGTTAAGTAATTGGATATATGTTGGAAGCTCTAAATCAATATTGAATACAGGGTAGGAATGACATAACTATCCAGCTTGAAGGGGGCAATAGACTACATTAAAATAAATAAAGTACGTACGAGTATTAGGCTGAAAGTGTGTGTAGTTTGGCAACAGCGCGTCACATACGAAAGCACACACTCACAAGGTCTCAACAACAGGGTTCCGTTCCTTAGTCACACCAGTAGGGTTGCCAGATTTCCTAAAGGCAGGAAATTACGATACCTGTTAACATTTTTTATTTAATTTGCAAAAAAAAAAAAATTTGCCCATCATTTAATTTTAAAGCATCATAGAGATAATTTCTTATGAGTTTCTGTAATGATAACAGTAACAATCAGCTTCGTACGGATAGTACTTATCGAGTAAAACAATGTTAACATTTTGGGAATAATTATTTTTTCTGAGAAAAGTAGTGTATTAGGTTTTTTTTTTTAATTTTTGCAGTACTCTATCCAAGGGAAAGATTGTTAAAATCTATATTGTTATAGTCCTATGTTTGATTATCTAGAGCAGCAATCGTCAACTCAGTGCACTCTTGGGCTAGCGTCTCTCACCCGCAGGTCACTTACAGCACCAGCTGCATTCGTGGGTGCTGGCGGGTATGCTCTCTGCCTCTTCCTTCTGCACGACGGGGCAAATCATGTTGCTCCGCTTACCCGTTACTCATTTCAGCGAGTGCTGACGACCACTGATCTAGAGTCACTAAGCAACTCGCAACAGTGTAGTTGCGTATGGGGTATAGGTCAGTAATATTGGAACCCAGACACACAGTTCAGGTTTGTTGTTCAGTGGGTAAGACAGTATCATTCCGAAACAAAACAAAAACCAATAGTCAGTGTAAAAAATTTTGCTTTACTCTGATTTATTGTATTACTGTAATTTATTTATTTATTTATTTATTCATTGAATCAATCATTTATTTATTCATTTATTGATGTGTACATATATGGACTGTGTTCAGTTTAAGACAGCGTTCACGTGTAAAACAAATATTCACAAATAATTAATTTCTGCAATTTGACATCTGAGATAGTAACACACGGAGATAAAAATAATCTCACGAAACGAAATGAAAAGCCTTGAACAACGAACAGGTCTCTCACAGAGCGAAGCTAGTGTGATCCATGTATGTCTAACTTGTAATCAAAGTAACGAAACGCAGGACTCTATATATTACCTTCACCTTGTATATGAGGGTTGATCAGTAAGGAAGGTTCTCTCCATAATAGTTTCTTGCATAATAGGAGAAATTAATTTGGCTGTGAGAAACAAAACTTCATTTTATTACTTGGTATTTTAACGACTTTGTATCAACCATCAACTTGTTAAATATTAAGTGCATACTTTTAAGGTTATTCTGTTTCAATATTTCTTTATTCTCTTGTTCTTTTAAATTCCCTAAATTTTATATCTTCCTTCAGGCAATACGGCAGGGATGTCAAAGTGCCTGTACTGCTTGCTCTCAAGACACCGCACAACATTTCCTTTAGAGCGATGATTATACTTTATCTTGCTGAAAAGTTAACCATGTTGGATTTGAATTGCTTGCAGTATAAGCATGTAATACAGGCGCTTTGACATCACTGTAATACGGTATAAGTTTTTAAACTAGGAAGTTTATACTTATTCTGTAATAGTTAAGCTATATTTACCTTACTTACTTACAAATGGCTTTTAAGGAACCCGAAGGTTCATTGCCGCCCTCACATAAGCCCGCCATCGCCCCCTATCCTGTGCAAGATTAATCCAGTCTCTATCATCATACCCCACCTCCCTCAAATCCATTTTAATATTATCCTCCCATCTACGTCTCGGCCTCCCTAAAGGTCTTTTTCCCTCCGGTCTCCCAACTAACACTCTATATGCATTTCTGGATTCGCCCATACGTGCTACATGCCCTGCCCATCTCAAACGTCTGGATTTTAAGTTCCCAATTATGTCAGGTGAAGAATACAATGCGTGCAGTTCTGTGTTGTGTAACTTTCTCCATTCTCCTGTAACTTCATCCCGCTTAGCCTCAAATATTTTCCTAAGCACCTTACTCTCAAACACCCTTAACCTATGTTCCTCTCTCAGAGCGAGAATCCAATTTTCACAACCATATAGAAGAAGCGGTAATATAACTGTTTTACAAATTCTAACTTTCAGATTTTTGGACAGCAGACTGGATGATAAGAGCTTCTCAACCGAATAATAACACGCATTTCCCATATTTATTCTGCGTTTAATTTCCTCCCGAGTGTCATTTATATTTGTTACTGTTGCTCCAAGATATTTGAATTTTTCCACCCTTCGAAGGATAAATCTCCAATTTTTATATTTCCATTCCGTACAGTATTCTCGTCACGAGACATAATCATATACTTTGTCTTTTCGGGATTTACTTCCAAACCGACCGCTTTACTTGCTTCAAGTAAAATTTCCATGTTTTCCCTAATCGTTTGTGTATTTTCTCCTAACATATTCACGTCATCTGCATAGACAAGAAGCTGATGTAACCCGTTCAATTCCAAACCCTGCCTGTTATCCTGAACTTTCCTAATGGCATATACTAGAGCGAAGTTAAAAAGTAAAAGTGATAGTGCATCTCCCTGCTTTAGCCCGCAGTGAATTGGAAAAGCATCAGATAGAAACTGACCTATACGGACTCTGCTGTATGTTTCACTGAGACACATTTTAATTAATCGAACTAGTTTCTTGGGAATACCAAATTCAATAAGAATATCATATAATACTTCCCTCTTAACGGAGTCATATGCCTTTTTGAAATCTATGAATAACTGATGTACTGTATCTTATACTCCCATTTTTTCTCCATTATCTGTCGAATACAAAAAATCTGATCAATAGTCGATCTATTACGCCGAAAACCGCACTGATGATCCCCAATAATTTCATTTACGTACGGAGTTAATCTTCTCAAAAGAATAGTGGACAAAATTTTGTACGATGTCAACAAAAGTGATATTCCTCGAAAGTTACCACAGTTGGTTTTGTCCCCCTTTTTAAAAATAGGTACAATTATGGACTCTTTCCATTGTTCTGGTATAATTTCCTTTTCACAAATAGCAAGTACAAATTTATAAATTTCGCTATATAATGCACTTCCACCCTCTTGTATTAATTCTGTTGGAATTTGATCGATACCTGGAGAGTTGTACTTTTTCAGATTTTCTATCGCTATTTCGACTTCTGAAAGCGAGGGTTCGGGTATAAATGGCTCAGCAGTTTGTATTTCAATTTCATCCCGATCATTTCTATTTGGCCTATGTACATTTAGTAGTTGCGCAAAATAGTTTTTCCATCTGTTTAGGATTGATGGAGAGTCTGCAAGCAAGTCACCATTCTCATCCTTGATCACGTTTATCCGTTCTTAAATTCCTTTATATCCTTATATAAATCTCGAATGTTTTTATTCTTACTATTTGTTTCTACCTCATTCAGTTTTTCCTTCAAGTAACCTCTCTTTTTATTCCTAAGTGTACGACTTGCTTCCTGTCTTTCATTGAAATAATTATCTCTATTCTCCTCAACTGGATCCTGTAAGAATTTCAATTTTGCCTGTTTCCTTCTTTCTACTACCATGCAATAATCTTCATCAAACCACGGTTTCATTTTCTTTGTTTCATAATAACCTATGCTCTGCTCAGCTGCAATTTTGATACTATCTCTGATATTTTGCCACACGCTATTAACATCTAATTCTTCCTCAACTTCGTCGGAACTTTCTAAAGTGGGAAACCTATTCGAAATTTCGACTTGATAATTTTGCTTAGTTTCCTCGTCTTTTAATTTCAAAATATTGAATTTAGTAATATTAACTTGTTGCTCTACTCGCTTGGCTACTGATAATCTTTCTCTTAATTCTCCAATCACCAAATAATGGCCAGAATTACAGTCTGCACCCCTTAAAGTTCGAATATCTACTATACCAGTATGTCTCCGTTTATCTATCAAGATGTGATCTATTTGGTTGTGTGTCAATCCATCTGGAGAAGTCCATGTATATTTATGTATATCCTTATGGGGGAATGTTGTACTTTTGACAATTAAATTTTTCGATGTGGCAAAGTTGACTAATCTAACTCCATTGTCACTACTAATTGCGTGTAGGCTCTCTTTTCCAATAGTTGGTCTAAAAATATCCTCCCGTCCTACTTTAGCGTTGAAATCCCCCAATAAAATTTTCATGTGATATCTAGGGAACTGATCAAAAGTATGTTCCAGTTCCTCATAGAAGCTATCCTTTATATGGTCGTCTTTCTCTTCTGTAGGGGCGTGAGCATTTGTAACTATGATGTCGCACCATCTACCTTTAAGTACTAAATATGATAACATGTCACTGATAAATTCGACCTTTTTACTGCTAATTTTATTCTTTTATGAACAAAGAATCCTGTTCCTAATTGGTGATTATTGTTTCCTTCCCCATAATACAACAAGTAATCTCCTATTTGTGATATGCCATTCCCATCTAACCTAACCTCTTGTACTCCCACGAAGTCTATTCTATATCTAGCTATTTCTTTTGCTACTAATGTTACCCCTCCTGTTCTATAAAGACTAGTTACGTTCCAAGTGCCAAATCTCAAAACCTTATTCCTTTGCTGTGATTTACCTACGTGGTTTTATCTTTAAAATGACACTGCTTTACTTCAGACGATAACCATAAACATTATACTATTTTCTCAGATGTAATAACTGTTCCTTGATACATAAAACTAATAGGAAAGAATAAAACATTCTTAAAATTACATTATAAACGTAAAATGTGTAACAAATTGTCTTAGTCTATTATTTAACGACGCTGTAGGGCCTATCAACTACGAGATTTTTTAATGCCTGTGGAATTCATGATAGCGACATGGGATTTGACGAGATGAGATCGAGGATTTGCTACAGGATTATCAGACATTCGCCATTCCTTTGGGGAAAATCTCGGAAAAAATCAGTAATGTAATGAGCCCAAGCAGAAATCGAACTCACTCCCTAGAACAACTCCGATTAGTACAAAAATGCGCTACCGCCTCAAGTTCGGAATACCGCTAATTTTGTTTACTAGTTTACAATGTTGTAATTCCTTCGTCACCATTTTTCCTTGTTTTACTGTAGGTTCTGTAATAAATAGTGTGTTTAGATTTAACTTCTGTGGCGGTTCAGGACTATTTACAATTTCCACAACCGAAATCATATTGTTCTAGACTTAACAGTTATAGTGTGATAGTCAACCGTTGTGGTGTAACCGTTAGCCTGCCTGACCGTGGAACGAGCTGACCCGGGTTCAAATTCTGGTTGGAACGAGTTACCTGGTTGAGGTTTCTTCAGGAGTTTTCCCTCAAGGCAGCAAGAGCAAATACTGGTTAACTTTCGGCGTTGGAATCCAGACTTAGTTCGCTGGAATTATCACCTTTATTTCATTCAGATGCTAATAACCAAAGCAGTTGATAAAGCGTCGTAAAATAACCAATTAAAAATAGTGCGATCGTCTCTATTAGTTACAATATGCCTGATCACCAGGGAACGGATTTATATGGACTAAAAATATATGAAATATGTAAATATATATGTAGTTATTTTTACCAAAATATGGAATTAAATATGGATTTTTACCAAAATATGGAATTAAATATGGACTTAAAATTATAAAAAATGACTATGTACGTTAAATATTGGTACATTTTAATCAAACTAAACAAAAAATATAATGGACGTACCTTATCTTCCAATGTAGTTTCAACAAAACACAATTTTTATTGTCTGTTACCATAACAATAGGTTACAAACATTTCTTTCAAGTGCTGAAAAGTGAATCTTCTTCTATTGTCTCTGAGGATAGATTTATACTGACTAAAAGAGCGTTCGACGTCACAAGAAGTAACTGGTACATAATTCAATTTCACAATGTCTGCTGGGGATAAGTCCAAGTTAATCTTCACTGTTGATTCACCACTCATCACAGCAACAACCTTTTGTAGTTCTTCATATCCAGGGTTTTTTGAAAGTACAGTGTCCACCTTAGCTCTTACTGCATCTGCAACTTTACCTCTACCACGATTCAGTTGTTCCACAGTACTATTTATAATTTCAAAACTTTCAGATAGTGAAAGGTGCCTATTTTGGAGACTTTTGAGCGTTTTTATGATGCATGAAAATGTATGCTGAATGTGAGCTAAGTCATTCTTCACACTTATGTCACAGGTAACTGTTTTCGCAGTATCAATTGAGACTGCATCTTCAGAGTCCAATGCAAGGAGAACATTGTTAATAGAGTCTATATGTTCGGCATAATATTCAACTGCTTCTAGCCATGTACCCCATCTAGTTAAAATTGGCTTTGGGGCAATGGAATTTCAGGGTACATTTCTTTCAACACGTTAACTCTACTGGGAGCTTTGAGAAATACTTTTTTCACTGATGAAATCAACAAATCTACTTTAGGGAAATTGTCTCTGACCACTTCTGCCACACGATGAAATGCATGCGCCACACAAGTAAAATGAGTCAATTTAGGATATACAACAGATAGTGCTTGTCCAGCTTTGACCATATAAGGGGCAGCATCGCTAATAAAGAATAACACATTATCGTACATAATACCCTTTGGCCACAGGATACCCATAGCTTCGTTGAACAGTTTAACTATAGTTTTGTTATTGCACTTTTCTAGAACATCACAATGTAAAAGAATTCGTTCAGAATATTGTTCACTTAACAAACCGATAACTACATTACCAACAAGTCTACCTTCTTTGTCGGGAGTCTCATCAATGGAAACCCAAATTGAACTATCTTTAATTTCATCTCTTATCTTCTGTATTGTCTCATCGTAGATGGATGGAGCATACGTCTTCCTAAGTGTTGACTCATCCGGGATTGTATGTTGAGTATATTTTTCAAGGAATTCCCTGAAGACCTTATTCTTTAGTTTGTAGAGAGGAATATCAGCAGAGATGAGAGAACGGCACAGGTCGATGTTAAACTCAGATCTTACATTCGATGTTGTTGGTTGTGTTAAAAACAATTGTCTCTGCTTGGAATTTAGTTGTTTGTTGGCCTGATGTTTACTAGTTGTAATGTGTTGTTGCACCAGGAACTTTTGTGTAGATGATACTGCACACTGACACAAATTACAAAATAATATTTTATTGTCAGTTGATAAACCATCTTCTTTAAATTCTGAAATGTAACTTGTTAGTTTTGATTTTAAATTGACTGAATGACGTACTTTTGGCATATTTACCGTCTTTATAGTATGATTTACAAAACTGAACCTATGTGTACTCTGACTGGCATTTAACTGTTGAGCTGCACAACTGAAGTCTGTTAAAAATTTTAAATTAAATTAATACAGTTTTGTAACTTACTTTCCCATTGTTGATAGGACTGCTAATTTTCAAATAACTCTGATGTTAAAGGGATTACTGAACATGTGTTTAAATCTCTATTGTTGAAATGTATTTTTAAAAGTTAATGGAATTTTGTTTTGTTTTATTGTTAAACCTAATATAATATGGACTGTTTTATATGAAATATGGAAAATATATGGAAATTAACGAAAATATGTACTAAACTCTAAAATATGGAAAAATATGGAAAATAAAAGTAGGATTTTTCAACCCTACACATTGTGAAACATAAAGATAATGCAAAATATAAATTATATTAGCTTTATAAGTAAATATGTATTTACATATAAATCCTTTCCCTGCTGATCACAAATAAGTTTTTGAATTGCAGTATGCAGTTTTGTCAAGAGATTAGTAACAAAATCAACACTATTAAGAAGAGCAAGTACGAGTTACAAATAAGTAAGCTATTGACTACAAAGAACGCCACAGTTTCGTAGTGTTACAATACTGCTGTATGCCGTATTGCTCACAGTTCATGGCGATATATGGTTCATAGAACACACTACTCAATTATTTCACGGAGTATACAGTAGAACTTCATATATGTCATGTTGCATATCTTGGAATATAATCAAACCCACGAACTTGAAGACAGAGTGCCAGCCAGATTAACTGAAGGCGAACTCCATACGTGTGGAAGCACGTGCGTTCACTTCGGCGAGATCCATTCTATCATGACTATCGCAACCTCACTGTGCAGAATCATAAGTGGCTTCATTGTGATAGAATCATGTTCCAGTCTACCGGAGCTTTGTATCGGTTCAGTGCTTCCAGAAGCGATATTTTAGGTTGTTTTCAGAGATCAACAGTTTTACGAAACCGTTGTATCTTGTACGGCAGAGACAGTTTAGCTCATAAATAATATGCGATTGCGTTATGCTGTGAATTGTATATCCTGCGAATCCTGTAAGTTGAGTGAGAATAAATGGGATAATAAGATAGAAAAAAAAAGAAATACCGACAAAGATAGATAAAGAGGAGAGAGAGAAGGGAGGGAATGGAAAGAAAGCAACAAATGAAAAATGTAGAAAACAGATAGTGGACAGGAAGACGGAAATATATCATAGAAGGAACAAAAAAAAAAAATTAGCAATGAAAGGAGAAGAAAGGAAACAATGGGCAAGAAATAAAAAAGGAAAAGGGAAGAAGGGAATGAGGGACGAGGAAAATAAGGTAAAGAAGAATAAATGAGGGTTAGTATAAAATAGAGAAAGGAATGAGGGAAAAGAAAAACAAAGAAAGAAATATCATGAAAAACAAAGAAAGAAATCAAGGAAAAGAAACAAGAAGAAAAAGGGGGAAAATAAAAACAAAAACTGAGCAAAAAGTAAAATAAAAAATGAGTGAAAAGTAAAAGAAAAAAATGAGTGAAAAGTAAAAGAAAAAAAGATATAATGGAAAAGTAAAACAAAGAAAGAAGTGACAGGAAAATAAAAGAAAGAAAGAAATGAAGGAAAAGTAAAACGAAATAAATGAGAAGAAACTAAAACAAATAAATAAGCGAAAAGTAAAACAAAGAAGAAATGAGAGACAATTGATACAAAGAAATGAATAATGGAAAAGTAAAACAAAGAAAAAAGTGACAGAAAGATGAAACAAAGACAAAAATTAAGGGAAAGTAAAAAGAAATAAATGAAAGAAAAATAAAATAAAGAAATAATGAGTGAAAAGTATAACAAAAAAGAAATGAAGGAAAAATGAAACAAAGAAATAAATAATGGGCAACTAAAACAAAGAAAGAAGTGACAAAGATAAAACGAAGAAAGCAATGAAAGAAAAGTAAAACGAAATAAATCAGAGAAAAGTAAAACAAAGAAAGAAATGGGGAAAAGGAAAGCAAAGTAACAAATTAGAGAAAGGGGAAGCAAAGAAATGACAGAAAATTAAACAAAGATATAAATCAGAAAAAAGAAAAACAAACAAAGAAAAGCGGGAAACAAAGAGAGACAAAAGAAAAAAATAGAAGAAAGAAAGAAATTAGGAAAACGTAAAACAATGGAAGAAAAGAGGGAAAAGATATGAAAGAAATGAATGAAAATGAAAGCGAGGAAAGAAACAGGAAATGAGGGAAAAGAATATCAAGGAAAGAAAAAATTGTGAAGAGAGGAAAAAGAAAAGAAAGAGAAAGAAATAAGGGAAGGGGGAGAAAATGAGCGAAGAAAAGTCAATGAGAGGGAAGAAAGGAAAGTAATTAAGTTAAATTGAAAAAAAAAAAAAACTAGAGAAAAAGAAAAAGAGAAATGAGTGTAGAGAAAAATGTATTATATGTCTTTATCGCATTAAATTTTACTGTACCTGGTTAACATGTTTCAGCCTGCTATTGGTCTTCTTCAGAACTGGTTGTACCTGGTCTTGGCGCCTTTTATTTTGTTTCCTATAGGGGTGTGATTGTGTAGTGTAATGTGGAGTCAAAGAGTGTGTTCTGAAATTTCACACACATTACACTACACAAACACACCCCCACAGGAAATAAAACAAAAGGCGCCAAGACCAGCAACAACCAATTCTGAAGAAGGCCAATAGCAGATCGAAACATGGTAACCAGGTACAGTAAAATTCAAAACGAGAAAGACATATAATACATATTCCGAAATGATATAATGTTAAAAGTTGTGTAATCAAGATGCAGGGAAATTAGAAATGAAGGAAGAAGAAAAGATTGTGATGAGCAAAGAAAGAAAGAAATAAGATAAAAAGGAAAAATGAGGAAGAAGAGAAAGAAAGTAGAAGAAAACATAATTGAGTAAGGGAAGAAAGGGAAAATATAAGAGAGGAAGAAAATAAATTAGAAAAAAAGAGAAAGAATAAATAGGGAAGGGAGAATAGAAATAAGCAAAAATTAAGAACATAAACTTCCAAAGAAAAGAAGAAATAAAGGAGGTAATAAAAGAGGGGGAAGTGAAGAGGAGGGCTAAGGAAAGAATGAAGAATAAAAGGAAAGGTGGGCGTAATACAGGATAATGAAAGAGGTGGAAAAGGATTAAAGAAAGAAAGCTATGAGGAGGGAATGCAAGACAGAGAATGGAAAAGGAAAGAAAATATGAAGAGAAAGATGAAAGAAAGAAGAGGAAGGAAAAACAAGTTTAAGAGATAACTTAAAAGAAAGACGGAGAAAAGAGAAAGTATTGAAGTAGACAGGAATGAAGTGAGTGGAGAGGAAGATGGAACAAAGGTCGAAAACTAAATATGACAAAAGTGAAGATGAATGAGGTAAACAAGTAAATGAATAAATGCAACAAGAATGAAAATAGGTCCCGCGCCATGGCGTCGTGGTCTAAGACGCCTAGGACTCGCGTTACGGAATGCGCACTGGTTCGAGTCCTCATGGGGAAGAAATTTTCTCATAAAATTTCGGCCAGTGTATGGGACCGGTGCCCATCCAGCATCGTGACGCACTTGGGGAGCTGCGATAGGTAGCGAAATCCGGTTGCGAAAGCCAGCTATAACGGCTGAGAGGATCATCGTGCTAACCACGCGATACCTCCATTCTGTTTGGATGATCGTCCACCTCTGCTTCGGCATGTGGACGTGAGGCCAGCAGCCGGCTGATCGGTCTGGACTCTTCACGGGCTGTAGCGCCACATTATTATTATTATTATTATTATTATTATTATTATTATTATTATTATTATTATAGGGAGCATAAAAATATCACAAGAATAGTTGTCTTACTTTACAAAGGACTTGAATTTCAGGAGCATGGTAAGAAGATCGTATGAAGGAAATATTTCATATGGATTCAGGATTGATTTAAAGTTACGAAACCGAGACTGCATTTCCTTCATTTCCTCGATATTGATTTACATAGTAGTGATGATATATAGTGCAAGAATTTCTGTTTCTGCAGCTAATAGCTTCAAGATTCTATATGCACCGTGCATCAAGCCGCTAGTATTGAGGAAACATTTGAAGTGAACTGTGCATCCTGCAAGGCTTCCAAAGAAATCACATAAACATGGTAATAAATCTCGGAAATACCCTCTGCTTCTGCAGAAGATGGCTGCAATTTATATTACAACAGATAAAACCGTGTACAAGAAATGCAGCAATTTTCTTTTTCATAAACGTGACAAATGCGTTCATAGCATACGACATGCGCTCCTGAGTGATTGTTCATTTTTTGTCCCTCCTTATTTAAATTACTTGTCAACTCATGTGAATGGCACATTCAACTTCTGCAAGTACGTCAAGTTGAAAATACCTCACAGTACCAGCGACAAATACGAAGTAAAATTTTTTCTGAAGCATACTTCACGAATTAATATATCTAAGAGTCATATGCTGCATTATGTATTTTACAGTTACCGATAAAAACCGGTTGTGGTATATACAGAGTTGAAATGAAATAACCCTCCAGATTTTCAAAGCGAATAGTTCATGTTGTATGTAGCAAAAACGTTTAATACCATGTTGCTGGACAGTTCATAGTTTCTTAAGAAAAAGATATATTTTCCCAAATGTTTAACGCCCTCTTTTTCGGTAACTACTGCGAGTATGATCGTAATTTTTGTCCATAACGATAGAAGATCTAATAAAGAAATATTTATACCTTTGGCGTATTTGAATAGCTTGGAAGGTTTTCGTGTAAGTTTAATTTAAAAACTACTAATTTAAGCCACTGAACGATGCGAACAGATTGCAACAATGTAGCCAGAGAGGGAGGTGAAGATAGTTCACCTTAGCAGACAGGGGTATGTTAGTGGTGATGTTGCCAGACTGCTGAAACTTACAACTTAATTTTCTAATTAACTGTGCATTTATTTACGAAAAGATTTATAGGTTTTCTATTCATCGTCCATTTCAATCTGCAGGATAATTTCACTTCCATCCTGTAGTACGTAACAGTAAAGACACAGTTAAGGCGGAGATATGACGCCACGAGAGTCCTACACTGTGTTCGTCTACTGTCAGATAGAAGCCTTATGAGTAGGTTTCGTATTCCAGCTACCAAAAGACTGACGTTAAAGACACATTGGGATAGTACGCCGAACACGGGTAATGCGACGGATAAGGATATAAGCAAACAGGTCTTCGCTTCGTGTTCGTGGAGTACAGTCAACTCCCGACATTCTGAAGCTATACTACTGGGTGTTCAGTTCAAAGTGTGTCATGGCTCGCTGTATGCCGTCATGTGGCTAGTCGATGAGCCTAGAGAATTCAATCTTCCTACACTTCCGCAGAGCTGTATAACCTATGAGGCAGAGAAGTTGCCTAGCATGTACGGCGTTCATTCTGAAGAGTACGTACCGATACGTACGGTAACGCCAGTAGTGGCAGGAATGTGAACTGTTTGGAAATACGTACTGTCGGGATATGGGGAGAGGGTTAAGACGATTACTTACATATTTGTTGACGTTAACTTCGACGGTCAACATGGACACGGAGCATTTGATTTGTGTTGTGGAATGTTACCGTACGCAACCGATGATAACAGATACCCTGCGTACGACTTGCCGGCGCAAAACACAGTTCGAAAGAGGTTATGGTAGCACACAGACCGTACAGACCGCCATCTGTTGCTACGACGTTCAAGTTATACCGTACACGTTCTCAAGTTCAGAGTGAAGAACGCCTTAAATAATAGGCAACTTCTCTAGCATATAAGCTGAAACTCGCTTCAGATCGGTGACCCAACAACAGTGACGTCATGACACACTTTGAAATGAACACCCAGTAGTAAACACATGCTTGAGCTGGAAATTTATTTTCGTCGTGATCTTTGAAGTTAATAATAACGTGCATTCGTAAGTTACGGAACTTGAACATATGCGGATGTCACTTGAAATGATTTTATATTGCAAGAAATTCTTTCAATAGCACATGAAGTTATTGGTGCATGATGATGTACAAGATATTTCTATTGTCTGATATTTTTTAGTGATTCATTAGAATATTGCATATTTCGCTCATTGCTGAAAACCCACTAATTTTCTATGTACATTTCTAAAAATTCCCTAAAATATAGACTATATAATTTATTAATTGGGATGTTGGCACTGAACATTATGGTAAGCTACACAAATACATGCTAAACATGGAGATAATATCTTCATAATTTTCAGACTTTTATGGTACCGGTTCTTTTGAATTAAGTTCAACACACATTCTGTGCCTTTTGGTATTGCAATGTCCTTCAGTGCACTGTTTTTGTCACTTTTTTAAGTTTATTTTAAACAATGTATATGTAAGGTTATATATATTTACAGTAAACATATTAGTTCAAATAACTTCAACTATGCCCTGCAATATTACACGCTTGAGCGTCTTACCTATGACAATAAACCTTCAATCAACCACAAAGATATAGTTATTTCAATAATACGACTAGTAAGAGTAGTGATCAATAAGACTACTCACTATGACTGCGTCCCGGCTTCGACTTATTAGAGCGAGAAGGCAGAGCGTGCAAAAATATTTTGTATACGAACGTACCTGTACTTGTGCTGTGACATCACATATACTTCGAATCAAGCAACTTCATTATAAGTAGCTGAATTACGAAGCCTACTTATGATCTCATGCTGAACCTCGACATAAAAAATAAAGCCATTGAGAGATATACCTATAGTAACGATGTACCAATAGATGAGGGTATAGACGCAAGTGTAGATACTCTATAGCTAAATGTACATAGTGTCCCAAAATAATTGCTCCAAGTTGACCAATACTTCATCCCTGTAAATATTAATGTTACAGCAATGTAAGAAGTGCCAATAGACAGGTAATAATTGTAATCTTTACAAGTGTAGTTTGATATCTTACAGGCCCTCGATATGTGAACTTTTGGTCACACGGCATATATCTAGAAGATATTCCAAATCCTTTCACACACAATGCACAGTGTGTCACTATTTATCGCGTGAACCGCAGTTTGATGCGACGCCTTAGCTCCTACAGGTTATTGGCCAAACATTGTCCTTTACATATCCTCACAGGAAAAAATATAGGTTAGGTCAGGTGAGTACGAAGGCTATCTCATCAACATTTGATCTTTAGCAGTGCAACGGCCAATCCAAAGGGAGAAGCTTATTCAGGCATTATGCATATGATGATGGAAGTAAGGTGATATACCTGTCCACACCTGTGGAGTAACGGTCAGCGCGTCTGGCCGCGAAACCAGGTGGCCCGGGTTCGAATCCCGGTCGGGGCAAGTTACCTGGTTGAGGTTTTTCCGGGGTTTTCCCTCAACCCAATATGAACAATATGAGTAAATTTTGGTGCTGCACCCCGGACTCATTTCACCGGCATTATCACCTTTTCATTCAGACGCTAAATAACTAGATGTTGATACAGCGTCGTAAAATAACCGAATAAAAAATGTGGTATACCATTTTCCTGAAAAAATGAACTCGTCTTTCTCTTTCTGCTGTCACAACAAAATTATGAGCTGTGAAATTCGGGACACAAAAACTTCTCTGAGGTTTCGATAGTGGAATTTTATAGCAATAACATTTTGTAACAACAATCAGCGCATTGACATACAGTAACCATACGCTTAATAAACGAGGAAATACTGACTGTCTATGAAGATACTGTTTTTTTACAGCTTACATAGCGGTCATTTCCGAAATAATGCATATTAAAATCAGAGCGACCATTTTGGGACACGTTGTAGGTTTGGGCTCAACTGCAGAACGTACTACGTTTTCTCAGTCTGCTGACATTTGTATGCCAGTTAGTACACTACATCACGCCACACAGTTTTGGGTAGATATAGTGGCAACGGTGCTGGAAAATTCTCGTTGCCTAGGGAGTCGAGCGCGCGTCCAGCACAATGGAGGGCGCGCGGGAAGGAAGGAGGCGCGGGAGACGATGCTCGAGGTCCGCGGGGCGCTGGGCACGGCGCGGAGAGGAGAGGGAAAACTACGAGACGCTGGGCCGCGACTGAGAGGGGGAAGGAAACCGACTGCGACGGACGTAAGGGAAAACGTCTGGAAACAGATTGTTATAGAAGCTACGCGAAGTAGTACATTCCAGAAAGTGTAAGCTAACAAATAAAAGCGAGCAGCCTTCGAGTCTGTCAAGCCAGTTTCGAACAGATAGTCGGTTTGTGAAGCAGCAGTGAGCGAGCAAGGAAGCCAGCCTTCGAGACCGGGGTTCGACGTGAGGAGGATCGCAACTGTGGCAGCAACCAGGCGAGTGCGGCGTATCTGAAAATCTTTGGTTCGAAGCGCAGTAAACGGTGTCTGGAAGGCCTAGGGTTCGATATACCGTGAATTTGAGTGAGTGAGCTAGAAGAACTAGCCAAGGCTAACGAACTGTGAACTGAGAACTGAAAGTTTTGTTTTGTAAGTACTGCTTTGTGAACATTAGTTGAAATTAGTAGTACATTGTTGTTCTTCTCAATAATAAACGTGAATAGTCATTGTCGTCTGCGGAGTGCAATAACGACTACGGTGTTGCAGTGTTGAGTGAAATACCCATTGTTGACGGGTGTGTTTAAACTCAGAAATAAAAAGCCATTATTGTTGTGAATAGCAGTAACATTGTTATTGTTTAATACAAGTTACAATATTATTGGAATAATGATTAATACTAAACTGGAGAGCGATGATGGAATGCTGGAGGAAACGGGAGAACCCCGAGAAAAATCCTCAGTAAGCTTGGTTTTGTCCACCACACAACACAATTTTGTCCACATCAAGATTCGAACCGGGTTCCGCACGCAGTCATCGAAAGCTAGCGCTTTACCAACCGAGGTATCAAAATGACGAATGTTAAAATTATACTTCGGATTTGTAGGTTCTAAACTTTTATTTTAAATTTCCTAAATAAGCTCAATAAAACTATAGATCAGGCTCTAAAAAAATAGATTTTAACAATCATATCTACAATGACATTTCTTCAAACCTTACTCAAAATGAATAAACATCTTTTATACCTACTATTGTGTTACAAAAATGTATCCTTTAGAAGCAATTTACTAAAAATACTGTATACTATAGCTATCTATATAGAGGTATACTAGAATAGTATAAAAGTTCGCAATGATGATGAAAAACTGTAGCATTCTTTTATACTCTAAATCAGTGGTCGTCAGCACTCGCTGAAATGTGCAAAGTGTACGCGGTGCTGTCTCGTGTCCACTGTCGTGCAACAGGGAGAGATAGAGAGCATACCCGCTAGCAGCTACGGAGTGCACCCTAGTGCACTGCGTTTCTCTCGGGTAAGAGAGTCTAGCCTCAGCGTGCTCTGTGCTGACGACCCCTGCTCTAAATTATTCATTGTTAAGGTTCATTCATTCATTTTAATCACATAATCAATTTTGATAATTTCACTCACAATACACAACCAGTAAATCTTTTTTAATCTTTGAGATATAATTTACAAATTGTTGTCTGTTAGCACAAACTTGTACCAGAAAACGAAAGCTTAACGTCTACTTATGTTGCGGAAGCATACTTAAATTTTGGAACTGTTTTGTACTGGAAAGCCATATTTTCCATTTTGTTACACATACCCGACTAAACATTTGCTGCTGTATTAAAATCGGTAAGTCCAGGATTCCTAAGGAGAACATTTTCTAGTTTTTAATGTACTTTCTGTCCAACTGATCGGATGCTGTGCTAAGTTTATCCCTGTTGTGAACTGGAAAGTGAAGTTGCTTATAAATTGAAGGGTGTGATTCCAAAACCCATTCAGTTCATTTGGCATTTTGCAGCGTTGCAATACGTTACACTTCGTATTCTCAAAACTATTGGACGTATCAAAGAATTTGTTCGCATTGACTTGCTGTGTTACTTCTATTTCTTCCCTTCCATTCTGTATGTGTCTTCTGTTGCAGGCAAGGACATACAACGTGTATATAAAATAATGTAACAAAAATACACAGCAATATCTTTTTAATCAATGAATATAGTTTATCCTGTTTGCTTTGTAAGATTACCATATGTTATGAATTTAGTCACAAAGTTACAGTTTCCACATGAGCGCTTCTTTTTGGTCTGATTATAACTAATCGATATCCAATTTCGGTCCAAGATTTTTAAAGTTTTCCGTAACTTGTGAGATTTTTTATGTTGCATATCTGATTACTTCACGCTAAAACCTGAAGATTCCTTATGGACGTCCTGTAGAACTTGTCCTTTACATAACTTCACATAAAAATCTAGCGAAGATAAATCTGACGATTAACAAGTAGCGACAAATTAAACGTAACTTCATCATAAAACAGCACTCTTTGCAAGACATTGTTTTGGTCTCTTCTGTACAACATATCCACGACAAAATTCATTATCTTATCCTTGAGACCTGCTTTTGATACTTACAAAACCTTCACTATGTATAGATATAATTTAAGACACTTTCAAAGGACTTTGTGAATGGGCCCTTGTGGAATCCGCAACTTTCGTGGTGCAAAACGAATCTACTTTGTGAAACTGCGTCGGAAAACTTTCCGTAGGCTACTGCTTCAGGTACGCTGGGTCTGCTTGGGAGTGACACATTTCCTACACTACCGCTTTCTGTAAGCTGCTCATACAATAGTTTAATTCACGTCTAGAGGGTGCATGTTGCTTATTGTAGATTCTCCTAAAGTTGCGTTGCATCTGTGTTGTGGAACTTGTCTGAAACAGCCACTCCATACAGCGAGTCTTTTGCTGCATACTCGCCATTAGAACTATCTGAAAACGACGCGCATATTTGAAAACAATGAAAATCCATAAAATCTGGCAACTTTTACTAATATCTTACAAAAATTGAACTAAATTAATTTAATTACACTCTTAGATATTTTGTTACATTATTTTTTACATGGTATAGGACAAACACGTGCAGAAATATTAAATCCAGTATTACTTCTATTCACCAAGTGGCAAACTTGATTTAAAGTAGGCTTACCGGTAACTTAAGAATGAATACAGACGACAGAAATAATACTACGTTACAGCAATGAAAGAAGTGGTAACATTTATAAATTACACTAGTGTAAGTCTAAGAGTAAAACAAAGTTTCGTTATCCTAAGAAAGCGTTGTTGTCATTGAACGCTTCTTCTCCATGCCGTTTTAGCTTCACAGTTATGGCATGGCATGGCGCTACAGTACATCCATCTGTTCTTCAATCTCTTCACTTCTGTAGTTACATGCTGTTTCGAGTAATACGTAATCTATGTACAGTCTTAGAAGACAGTTTTGTTGCACAGCCACTTTATATTTTTCTCAAACTATGGTCCGTGGACCACCTGTGGTCCTCGGGGTCTGCCTTTGTGGTCCTTCAAAAAGACAGAAGAAAAAATAAAATTCAAATGAATTGCGTGTCACACTATAGCTTAAAATCTCATTTTGGAAATGACATATGTCAATCAAAATTCACTTTTTCTCCCAGTACTGCACTTTATGAAATTTATTACCCTACCCGCCTATCGACTTCCCATTGTACTCTCAGCAGCAAAAGAGGGATTTAAAGCACTATATACGTGGGTTTCTTGACATCTTTTCCCTGCACATCTGGCGCCGCGCCTGTAACCCAGCCAGGGACCACCCGAATTCATAACAGAGAACCAAAGTACTGAACCTTAATTCAATTTTAAAATATAAGTATACTGGCATTAAAATATGCTACGAAAATTATAAATTTGCTTTCGAAGGGAACAAGAGTAAGGTAGTCCGCGGAACTGTTCCTACTTTAAAAAGTGGTCCCCCACTTCAAAAAAGTTTGAGAAACGCTGCTTTATAAGTTCCAGAAAGGAGGCAGTGCACATGATCAGAGGACGAGCAACCTGGTTCACAAGAGGACTAATTGAGGTAATAAAATTAGTTTTGTTTCGTTGTATGTCTGATCATGCGCACTGCCTCCTTTCTGGGAATTAAACTATCTTTGCGACAAAACGTTTTTATAAAACTGTACGTGTTGTAACCAACTGTCACGATAGTCTTTTATTTTATAATTACTTTTCTTTACTTGGTTATTTAACGACGCTGTATCAACTACGAGGTTGTTAGCGTCGATGGAATTGGTGATAGTGAGTGATTATCTAACATTTACCCTACAGTTGGGGGAAAATCTCGGAAAAAAACCCAACCAGGAGTAATATCTATACTCCTCGCTGTACTCAGCTGAAATCTACTGCTTTGGTATGAACTTCCTAGCTCTGGTTATTACTACTATGAATAGATACAGTAGTAGGTTATTTTACGACGCTTTATCAACATCTTAGGTTATTTAGCGTCTGAATGAAATGAAGGTGATAATGCCGGTGAAATGAGTTCGGGGTCCAGCACCGAAAGTTACCCAGCGTTACTCATATTGGGTTGAGGGAAAACTCCGGAAAAACCTCAACCAGGTAACTTTCCTCGACCGGAAATCGACCCCGGGCCACCTGGTTTCGCGGCCAGATACGCTAACCGTTACTCTAGAGGTGTGGACTCTACGAATAGATGGCGAATATATCAATCAGTGCTGACAATAATATAATAAACACACCCGCATTATAGGGTGAATCAAAAGTCTGAAACCATAAGAAACGTAAAAAAATTATATATTACAGTTATATGAACACTAATAAATATAATATAATTATTAAAAAATTAGTAAAAGTCAGACATGTTTCGGAGATGCTTCTCCATCTTCAGTGACTTTACAACGACGGCTGGTTCAGGTGATCGAACGGCGTTGTTGCTTAGCTGTGTCTCCTTTAAGCCAAGCAACAACGCGGTTCGATCACCTGAACCAGCCGTCGTGGTAAAGTCAGTGAGGATGGAGAAGCATCTCCGAAACATGTCTGACTTTTACTAATTTTTTAATAATTATATTATATTTATTAGTGTTTATATAAATGTAGTATATAATTTGTTTACGTTTCTTATCAAATCTATGAACACTGTATAATTGGCCCAACGTGTGGTTTATCTTTGAGTCTGAAACCATATTTAATATCTTCCATATGCTTGATTTTCGATTACTATAGGTGTTACAAGTGTTTGTAAGACCATATGCTCTACCAGTGACGCATTCGATTCTAGCCCTCAGCTATCTCAAAAGCCACCATTTTGGATGCAACTTCGAAATTTTAAGTGGAAAGGTGGTCATGTAGGTACTCAAAATCATGTGAAATTTTCTGAGAAAAAAAACAATGATGCAATCTGTTTAGAGATATCTCTAATCGTTTTCAAGTTGTTTAAAGGTAACTCATAATTACACAAACATTAATTACTGCATCTACAGATATTGTGTAACATGGTACAGTACTAAGGAGGTTAGAAAGTTCGCTTACACGAAAAGAAAATTGTAGGTATCTTTGAACGCCAGTGTACACATCAGCCAGAATCTCAATCACAGATAAAATATGATTAATTGTAAACAAATTAAGCAAGGAGATGCTGAAAGTATCCATCCTTTTGTGCCAAACAGTTGTGGCACCTGCTTAAAATGACATAGCCTATCTCTTGCTGCAGTTATCTTTGAGAAAGCGATGTTTCTTTTACGATGCTATTTTTCAGTACTTAAGAGTATGTAAATTAGTTTTATATACTTTTAAGATTTACAGTTCGCCAGAGATAAAAGTCACAAGGGATTAGATAGGGTATTGCTGGGAGCACACTTTCCTATTGATAATTTTCTCCTCAAACTCTGTATGAATTTCGTCCATAGAATAGTGGGTTGTAAACATTGTCACAGAAAAATATCATTATCTATCTTCTAAGTCACTAAGAAAACGAGGCAAAATCATTTTTATAAGCCTTTCGGCAGTAATTCCTTGTTAAAATGAGCCTATTACCCTCTCACCACTTATAGTGCATCATATTCCTATTTTCATATCATGAAGGAGGTTGGTTTTTCAGAGTTTCAATACCTCTTGCTTGTGTATTTACATACCGGGAGCCTAAACATGAAAATAAAACCAAGCGTTGTCTGAAAACAAAAAAAAACAGATAAATATCAATTTCGCTCTAATGCACTTTCAATTAAGATACTCTTAAAATATATATTGATTATAGGAATACCGGGTCGTAGATCCTACATGACTGTAAAATTACTAGGTTTTAACTTCAGTAACTTTGTAGCATTTCATAATATAGAACTCTGAAACATAGGGTACCCGTTTCCTGTGAATGTCGAGGAAGCAATATTTTGGGGAAATTTTTCAAGTAATGTCCAATGTCATTCACATTTTCTTCGGTAAGGATAGTACTCCTCCTTCATTTTTTATCTGTAACATTTCCTATCGGAGCGAATTTTATCAACAAGATCATGGGTCGTTACTACACAGATAATTTATACCACAGAATATTTTCTATTTTTGAACTCTTCGAGTTGAATTATTTGTTAACACAAAATTGTCATACTATGCGTCCCATGGCACATGACTGCTGAGCGCTTATGTCGCCATTGTCGCATCTCAGGCGATTACGGAGCTCGGGGCACTGTGGGAATAAAAGCATGACACACACTGCTAGTTTGTGGAATCAACACCGGTCAATTTACAAGGGACGGGTAGTACATATGACGGATGAAGAAAATTAACTGCCGCTCTCGCTCGCTGTGTTCGTTGCATTTGTCTTTCGAGTCTCGTCTCGCCATTCTCGTGCGCTTCGAGTCTCGTTCATGATTCTTGAAATAGCATGTGGTCGGCGTGGAAAGATCTCGTTACTTTGAATAACATACATCATTGAAATAAATAACAATATAAATGTTTAAATTAGGCAAACGAAGAGACAAAACAGAACAGTATCTTAGTTATTAAAATGTTCCGGTTCCATAATATTACCAATGATCATACAAATAGAAAAAAAAAACAAATCTCAAACAAATTTTCATTTCTAAGAATAAAACATAACGTTAGTATCTTTTTACTTGAGATTGCACACTTGATCTCAATCATAAAAAAAGAAAATTCCTAGCCTTTTAATGAGGACCTAGTAATTAAATAAAGATTGGGGAACGGATTACTATACACTGAAAAGTAGAGATGATGTTTGAAATAGGCTACATTATTGTTTACACGTATATAACAATTGCGAAAGTAGGTAAAAGTTCAGTCAGGTATAAACAACTGTGGCGATTCAAGGCTGCTTGACGTTCTGGACTTCGGGAGTGATCAATCTCGGCGTCTAGAAACACTCACAAGCAGTCTTTACGTCAACGACGCGACGTATAGAACATTGTCGTGCGAGTTTTCGGCTTTGCAGGCGCTGTTAGTCTTGTTTTCTCGATCGTTGTTAATCTCTAGTACATACACACTCGATGTTCAATATTTATCTGTGTGCCGTTTTAAGTTATAAATAAGATTACAAACACGAACACAGGCGTGCAACACCCACTTACTGTACGACAAAAATAAAAAAAAAAAAGTTTTGTAGATTTTTATGCAGTGAAGGAACAAACCCAATATAATTTGTCGGATAATGCAGATGTAAAATGGTTCTGCCTGTATCTTGAAGATAGACAGTTACTGTATGATCTGTTTAAAATGTTAGTGGAAGGTTAGACTATTGTGTCTAACTCACCATGATAGCTCCAGACAGCTCGAGTTATGACAACACAGTTTATCGCGGCAGGAGACTAGCCCATTCAGGAGATTCGTCACATCCCCATTCAAGGAAGAGCGTCTTGGGGATGAGTTATAGTCCTGTCCAGTATATTGTGCTTGATAAGCTGCGGTATAGAGAAGTCGCCTCAAGGTATGAACACCGCCCACCTTCACTTAACTTGTGACATTGTGAAGAAGAGTTTTAAGGCGAAGTAAGACATGTTATTCCTTTTAGGAAGATACCAAACGAACTAGGAAAGAATGGCGACATTTAGTCAGACCGAAGACGAAATAAGTGTTCAGCAAACTGCTGCGAAAGTTATGCTAACACTTCTCTAGGACATCAAGAGTTCAATTCTCCATCACTACATGCATAACTGTTCAGTAATCCTTATATATGAAACGAGTGAAAGTCAGGATAGCAAAAGAAAATGTCAGAAGAAATCTACGTGGAAGATTTAGTGAAGAACTGTTTTCAGAACATGGGAGTAGTGATAGTGGAAGGAAGAATAATAAAGTGCATAAAATTTGCTGATGATATGGCGGTGTTAGCAGAAGAGGAGACGACGGGAGGGGTAATAGCAGGAGGGAAAATAATAAAATGCATAAAATTTGCTGATGATATGGCGGTGTTAGCAGAAGAGGAGACGACGGGAGGGGTAATAGCAGGAGGGAAAATAATGAAATGCATAAAATTTGCTGATGATATGGCGTTGTTAGCAGAAGCGGAGACGACGGGAGGGGTAATAGCAGGAGGGAAAATAATAAAATACATAAAATTTGCTGATGATATGGCGGTGTTAGCAGAAGAGGAGACGACGGGAGGGGTAATAGCAGGAGGGAAAATAATGAAATACATAAAATTTGCTGATGATATGGCGTTGTTAGCAGAAGCGGAGACGACGGGAGGGGTAATAGCAGGAGGGAAAATAATAAAATGCATAAAATTTGCTGATGATATGGCGGTGTTAGCAGAAGAGGAGACGACGGGAGGGGTAATAGCAGGAGGGAAAATAATGAAATGCATAAAATTTGCTGATGATATGGCGTTGTTAGCAGAAGCGGAGACGACGGGAGGGGTAATAGCAGGAGGGAAAATAATAAAATACATAAAATTTGCTGATGATATGGCGGTGTTAGCAGAAGAGGAGACGACGGGAGGGGTAATAGCAGGAGGGAAAATAATAAAATGCATAAAATTTGCTGATGATATGGCGTTGTTAGCAGAAGAGGAGACGACGGGAGGGGTAATAGCAGGAGGGAAAATAATAAAATACATAAAATTTGCTGATGATATGGCGGTGTTAGCAGAAGAGGAGACGACGGGAGGGGTAATAGCAGGAGGGAAAATAATGAAATGCATAAAATTTGCTGATGATATGGCGGTGTTAGCAGAAGCGGAGACGACGGGAGGGGTAATAGCAGGAGGGAAAATAATAAAATACATCAAATTTGCTGATGATATGGCGGTGTTAGCAGAAGAGGAGACGACGGGAGGGGTAATAGCAGGAGGGAAAATAATGAAATGCATAAAATTTGCTGATGATATGGCGTTGTTAGCAGAAGCGGAGACGACGGGAGGGGTAATAGCAGGAGGGAAAATAATAAAATACATAAAATTTGCTGATGATATGGCGGTGTTAGCAGAAGAGGAGACGACGGGAGGGGTAATAGCAGGAGGGAAAATAATGAAATACATAAAATTTGCTGATGATATGGCGTTGTTAGCAGAAGCGGAGACGACGGGAGGGGTAATAGCAGGAGGGAAAATAATAAAATGCATAAAATTTGCTGATGATATGGCGGTGTTAGCAGAAGCGGAGACGACGGGAGGGGTAATAGCAGGAGGGAAAATAATGAAATGCATAAAATTTGCTGATGATATGGCGGTGTTAGCAGAAGCGGAGACGACGGGAGGGGTAATAGCAGGAGGGAAAATAATAAAATACATAAAATTTGCTGATGATATGGCGGTGTTAGCAGAAGAGGAGACGACGGGAGGGGTAATAGCAGGAGGGAAAATAATGAAATGCATAAAATTTGCTGATGATATGGCGGTGTTAGCAGAAGCGGAGACGACGGGAGGGGTAATAGCAGGAGGGAAAATAATAAAATACATAAAATTTGCTGATGATATGGCGGTGTTAGCAGAAGAGGAGACGACGGGAGGGGTAATAGCAGGAGGGAAAATAATGAAATACATAAAATTTGCTGATGATATGGCGTTGTTAGCAGAAGCGGAGACGACGGGAGGGGTAATAGCAGGAGGGAAAATAATAAAATGCATAAAATTTGCTGATGATATGGCGGTGTTAGCAGAAGCGGAGACGACGGGAGGGGTAATAGCAGGAGGGAAAATAATGAAATACATAAAATTTGCTGATGATATGGCGGTGTTAGCAGAAGCGGAGACGACGGGAGGGGTAATAGCAGGAGGGAAAATAATAAAATGCATAAAATTTGCTGATGATATGGCGGTGTTAGCAGAACAGGAGACGATGAGAGAGGTAATAGCAGGAGGAAGGATAATAAAGTAATTAAGATTTGCTGATTATTTTTAGTAGGTTATTTTACGACGCTTTATCAACATCTTAGGTTATTTAACGTCTGAATGAGATGAAGGTGATAATGCCGGTGAAATGAGTCCGGGGTCCAGCATCGAAAGTTACCCTGCATTTAGTCATATTGGGTTGAAGGAAAACCCCGGAAAAACCTCAACCAGGTAACTTGTCCCGACGGGAAATCGAACCAGGGCCACCTGGTTTCGCGGTCAGACGCGCTAACCGTTATTCCACAGGCGTATGCTTTTGTTGATGATATGGCGTTGTTAGCAGAAGAGGAGACGATGGGAGGGTTAATAACAGGAGAAAGAATAATAACGTGCTTAAGATTTGCTGATGATATGGTGGTATTAGCAGAAAGAGAGGCGATGGGAGGTAATTGCAGGAGAGAAAATAATAAAGTGCTCAAGATCTGCTGATGGTAGCCTATGGCGTTAAGAGAAGAGGGGACGTTATTATGGATATGCTATTGGAGCTGAATAACAGCTGTGAGCAGTACGGTTATCGGAAGAAAAACAAAGAAGGTAAACGTGCGAATTCTAAATGAGGCAGTAGAGCAAATGGACAGCTTCAAATACTTAGGTGTACTATAAGCAGTAACATGAACTGCTGCCAGAATGTCAAAAGGAAGAAAGCAAGGCAAAAGAAAATTTTAATAGAAAAAGGAGCATCTTCTGCGGACCTCTCGAGCAAGAACTGAGGAAGAGACTAATGAAGTGCTTTGTGTGAAGTGTAACATTACGACGACGTGAAGAGAAGCGAATAGAAGCATTTGAAATGTGAATATGGAGAAGAATGGAGCGTGTGAAATGGACAACGGAATAAGAAATTAAGGTGTGTTGGGAAGAATGGGAGAAGAAAGAATAAAGCTGAAAGTGATGGAAGAGAGAAAGGAATTGGCTAGGTCACTGACTGAGAAGAAATTGCATACTGAAGGATGGACTGAAACGAATGGTATACGGGAGAAGAGTTCGAGGACGGAAGAAGATGTCAGATCATAATATGATAGATAACATTAAGATATATGAATCGTATGCGGTGACAGAGGAGAACGGAAATGATGGAAGATTGGAGAATGCTGAACTTGCAGTGAAAGATCTGCCTTTGGGGTGAAATCCATGAATGAATGCATCATGGACCTGTACTCTGTATATGTAAACCGAATCAAAAATGAAACATAAAACTATTCGTAACACAACTGTAATTCCTTTCACGAAATTGGTACGTGAGTATGCGGGTATATGCGTATGCGTTGATGCATGTGTGTATGCGCGTCTATGTGTGTGTGTGTGTGTATGTATGTATGTATGTATGTATGTATGTATGTATGTATGTATGTATGTATGTGAGCTAATTGACCTCCAAAATAATACACCTCTACCGTGCATTGCTAGAAAGTAAATACCGAAAACTTCGCTATTTCGGCACTCGCATTGTTGCACTATTAGGTTATACATACACTTATGAACAGTTTTTAGAAGGGTAAATTATGAAGAAAACAATACGTGAAGTAAAATTACTGATAAATATTTGGTTCTTTTACGGCATGTTAGTTTTTCGAAAATGGCGCCTGAGTTTTACAAGACTGCCTGAAAGAAATGCCACAGTGCAGATGGCAGTTTACAGAAAAACAAAAAATTAGATAATGAGCTCCGATTTTCATTATGTTTATAACACTGAGAAAGGTTTGGTTTGTTTCATAATTGAACTAACTGTATTGTGTTGTGATATATAATCTTAATTATGAATTCATTCTGAGTAAATTTGTCTATAATAATATAATAATAATAATAATAATAATAATAATAATAATAATAATAATAATAGGCCTAATAATAATAATAGGCCTAATAATAATAATAATAATTGGCCTAATAATAATAATAATAATAACAATAATATCATCATAGTGAGTAACATTTTTCCTTACATAATTTCATGAATTTCGATTTCAGGGAAATTATGTAGTAACGGATCACATTGTTATCTTAGTTTTGCTATTGTAAACTATCAAATTGAAGAAGTATAAATTAATCACAGAGTGAAAGTGCCACTGAATGTTTACATTAAAAACCCCGATCGCTGCATGAGGATAGAGCAGGTAGGTAGAGCGATGAACAAGCAGATCAACGTAGTCGCACAAGGAATTCATGGACTCCTGCATGCCTGCTCTAGATGTACAGAAATAGCACAAGACAAAGTAGACCTACATAATCTTTGTCGCTATGGAATGACATTTTTCATTTCCCTTCCGAAAATCGAATCCAGCTTCTTTCCTAATATTGTTGAAGTCAAGAGGATAGTCTGGTGAAAAATGGGGTAAAATAATGAACAATGATAAAATATATATATTTAAAATAAGACATTTCCTGGACATTTATTCTTCATGGGATATGGCATATCTTTTATATTGGGAATGATGAAAGGTCCTTAACCGCCATTTTTGTATCACTGTGCACAGTGGACTTGACCCTCTCAATGAAGCTACATAATTTGTTTTGGGATATTATTTTTCTAGGCTCTCCTATCTGAAATATTTTCATGCAATATGTTTCTCAAAGTGTAAATTTATGTATAAAGTAATTTTATCACAAATTTATACTATAATTGTTTTTTCATTTTATAACGCATCATTCTTCTGTTTAGCAGTAGACAGAGAAGTGTATCCAAAAAAGATTGTAATATGCTGTTGTGACAACAGTAAGCCAATTCAATATGGGGTATGAAGTGTGAAGCTTGTAAGTAAGGAAGGCTGTCACAGGCGAAGAGATCAGTGAAATTACGAGCACCGGACTTAGCTGCCCAAACCTAGGAGTACTGAGAAGTTCAAAAATGTGATTAGCAATTTGTAACTTCGAAAAATAAGATTGGAAGAGTGCATGAAGCGAAAGGAGAGGTCTACACACAGTGCAGGAGAATTTTAGCAAACTTGTAATTGCCCTGATACTTTAAGGAGGATTATTTTGAATTTTGTTTTTTTTTTTTTACATTTTCTCAAATTCAAATTGCTCCTCACACAATAATTTTTGCCCAATTGCCTTACAAATTTGTACATACATTCCTTTAGAGCTTCTGAAGAAATTCACAGAGCATTTTCATGATCAAATTAAGAAAAGTTTACTTTCATTACGTTTATATATGTGTGTGAGAGTGTGACTAATGCCTACCCACTTCACTTGCGTGATTCGGTTTCTACATACTGCGGATAGAAGGCAGGACTGTGACCCATTTTACAATTGCACACCACTTTGGCGGGCCACGTTATGCATGATGTGTAGCTGTGAAGAGTTATATCGTGTACTAGAGTGAGTGTATGTGTAAGTGTTCGTATAAGTGTAGTGGGTGAGGATGATGACGGCGAGGAAAGGAGAAGGGGAAACTCAGTGCCGGCACGTAGCCTACTCCTGTCGAATAGCACCAAGGGGGCCGCCAGCTTTAACGTTCCCATCCGACGGACGAATCACTATCAACAGTAGTACAGTATATGCCTTTCCTTCATATGCACTGCGGAGAGATTTGAGATTTAACCCAGGCATATTGGTGCACAATTTAGTGATTAGAAGTTGTACACCATCATTTCTCCTAGTTCCGAAGTAGAAATTTTACAAGAACATCTCTGACCCCGCCGGGAATCGAACCCGGACCTGCTAGTCTGGAGGCACGTCATGATTTTTTTTTTGTTGAAAAAATCGACTAAACCTGTCAAAAATGTACATCCCATTATGTGCAAATATAATTTGAAAAAAAAGTCTATCAAGTTATTTACGATGTTAAAATGAAGTTGTAAACAAAATTTGAAGTGTCTATCTTTAAAACTCTTGTGCAAGAAAATTTTTCTATTCGTTTCAGATTTTTATTTATAAAAAAAATAAAACAAGGTCTGAGTAATTATTCAACCTACAGCCTTACAATTTTATGTCTAGATTGGCATAACATAGATACAATGATATGCAAGTTTCAAATGTATGGTAGACTCTGTATCCGACAAAAATATATATTTTATTCTTTTCACCAGACTATCCCCATAAGAAAACATGAAAGACTCCCTTTCTACGTACTGTATGTCTTCGTATCATATGCATGAGGAACTTCACCTTTCTACAACTTTCTTCACTCATCATTAACGCGTACTGCCGCCACTTTTACAGAACTAGTGTTTGAAAGGCACGCGTTGCGACGTTGTTTTAAGAGGGTTACAATGATGCTGGCTTCCTCTGAAGTACCCACCTGTCGCTTCCAGCCTGTTTGAAAGTCTAATACATATCCCATTAAGATAGAGGCTATTGATGCATTGCAGTCCTTATACCTCCAAGCGCGGGCTACAACGATACAAAGTACAATTTCACCGTCCTCTTGCTTCGTTTTTCTTTCAAACGATGATACGCGGATCGGCAAAACGGAGAAACAAAGAGACGAAAAGAGATAGAGATAGAGAAGTAAGGCAATACTGAAGGAGAACTAACCAGATCAGTATTTATAGCACAGCTAGAGTTCTGGAGAGTTGAAGATTTTCAGCAGAAGTTGCACACAATACAAATTTAGAGTGAAACCAATGACTTTCTATACTGGGTGAATAGATTGCTTCCGAACCACAAAGTGGCTACATGACTGTCGGAAAAAAAAGAGCTTCCAAGCGCCGGTTGCGAAGACAGCACGTCATTGATGAGTAAACATAGCTATCTGCGAATCGGTCTAGCGAAAAAAGACGATGCTAGTGCTGTAAGCGCTTATTGGTGTTAATAATTTTATATCTCAAACTGACATACCGATTTATATTGAGTGTTTATGTGTGATGGTTGTGTGTAAATAAATTTGGTTTATTAAGTTCAAAGATGATATCAGGGAATATTCCTGATCTATGACATTTTCAATAAATCCCGGTAGACATCAAGTAGTGTTACAGATAAACGCAAAAAAATAACATAGTGTCCTCACCGAGGAAAATTTTGATTGCATTAGATATTATATATTTACAAAATTCCCCTAAAACACTGTTGTCATAATCCACAATTCTGGGCAAAATGCTACAAAACTACTGAATTTAAACCCTTAAAAATTTACAGTTGTGTAAGAACTACGACTCTGTGATCCGGTAATAATGTGATGATTTTTAGGTGAATTTTAAGGGAAGAGGATGGTTAAATTTGAATTTTTATTCCTAATAGATGCACATTTTTCACTACTTGTATATAGAAATATCATTACTGCAATAACTTAAATGTTTCTGAAAAGAAATTTAGGGCCCAAATAAAAAAATATCAGATTAAAATAATTCACTAAAATGGATATATCTAAGCGTTTTTATAAACAAGTTCAAAATTTCTTCGACGTTTTACTCCTAAAAAGCACGTTCTTCATGAATTTTAGAAGTACTTTCCTACAAATATGTGGTCATATTCTAAAAATACAACAAAATAACAAATTTCTACAGAGAAAAGTTTTCTAATAGGCTAATGAATGTGTGTACCACATATGACGCATGTAGAATTAATTTTCCAAATATGTGTATGAACTCTCTGTATGAAATAAAGCAAGAATGACAAAGTTGCTGGAAATTGCAATCAAAGTAATTTACAAATCGTGTGCACCAAAGCGTTAAAAATGGCATCACAGCGGCCGATAAGACCGTATATGCGCGTTAAATTGTATGTAATGTATTTTTCACATCCTCAAGGAGCATTTTAAAGAATTTTTTTGTTATTTTACTGGTTTTACACCACATTTAGACACCCTCTTTCCTTCTATTCTCGGCCGAGGCTTGCTTTCATATCTATTAGTAAAAATAAATAAATAAATAAATAAATAAATAAATAAATAAATAAATAAATAAATAAATAAATAAATAAATAAATAAATAAATAAATAAATAAATAAATAAATAAATAAATAAATCTACACAAGTGCCAGGAACGAGAAGGCAGACAGGTACAGCATACCGTTGCTTAATTTGGAGTAGGTAATAAATGAAGTCTTAATTATAGGTCTATAATTAATATTTTATATTGATAGTTTGAGGACTATCAAACCACCGATAACACACTCCTCATAACCGGCGCGTGGAATTGTTACTTCCGAGAGTCAAGTAGCCGCTTCGCAGTAAGGAAGTAATAATCCCTGCGCCCCGTTGTTAGGTAATACTAACATTTTAAATTACTCTCTCACGGCGAAAATAATTTTACAAATCGAATTTAAAATGTCACGATATACATAGCTTCTAAGACGCAACTCTAAAGCTGCATTGAAACTACGATCGTGAATTAGAATTCTGTGGAGGATGAGTTCTCAATGCCCCAGCATCGCTCCGTTCCCGCTTTATGCAAATTCTTCTGTCCCCTTATTGTGTGTGCACTCATACAATTGTAGAGAATGGAACTTTGTTTATGCACCGATAGGAGACGAAAGTAATTTTACAGATCGCTCGAAATAGTCATCAGAACAAGAGGTATGGCAACTGTAGTAAGAACGTACGAGTAGGCGGTAGTGGAAGTAAAATGCTTCAAGAAGAAGAAATTTCAAGTGTACAAAAAAGCTTGATTCAGGGGTTTTGGCCCCTGTAAAAAGTAAATAGATAGACTAAGAGCGAGTTACTCATCACTACTGGCAGGCTGGGTCACACAGGTCAGCCGGCGCAGTCATAACACCTACTGTTCTCCAACCAGGAGATCAACCGTGAAAGGAATGTGCTTACTATTGCGTCATCTATTGGAGCGAAGTAGATAGATAAAATTATCGTTATAGCGTCTGTTTAAAAACCATGCGCTCTCCTGCATTTGTTATTTCCTGTATGGAGAGATTAAAAGACCAGGAGATTAACAGTAATCTAATTTTGTAACTAGGGTAGTATAAACATGTGTGTATCAATGTTATTGTTTGTGATGTGAGCACGAGCCAATAGAGAGAGGAGTACCCACGTGTGTGACCTTATGACATCTTACGACATCAACATTCATTCACAGCATTACCCCGCTTCGTCTCATCCGGCAGAGACTTTCTCGTGGTTGGAGCACAGTAACATATCCTTATCATGCAGCAGTACACTCCGTCTTAAAATACAATATTCTTCCACACGTCGCGTTACTAACCACTACGTCTGCTGGCTAAACAATATCATGATGACATTTTCTTGACATGAGTATCCCTCAGCTTCGATCATAGATATTATTTTCATTCTTCCTCTTTCCTCTTCTCCTCCTATGCACATTTGTGATTAAATTTCATTCTTATGACGCAACACACAGCTCGCTCACTAGCCAAACAACCAAGGACAGGGGCCATAAACGCTGAATGGAGCTGTACAGTACGTCGATGTCGACCATTTTCTAAACTGATGCAGTGCTGCCATCTCTTGACGAGGAAACTGTTACTGCAGTGGTTTGTAGAATAAGGTTTGAGGAATCGCGCCAAATTCAAATTTTTCACATTACAAACTTATTTAGCCTAAGGAGGAAAAAAATGGAGACATAACTTTCTGACCTAACTAGTTGCCTAATGAATGTGTTTATAACATTTTTATTAGTGATGTAAAGTTTAAATTACATAATCAAAGTGATTAAAATAATATCCAACATTTTGTTGCCTCTGCAGTGGTGTTAGTGTCTTGTTCTTACATCATTACACAACGTATTTCAGGAGGAGTGACGTGGGGAGTGACGCAATTACAGTTACACAATCGAAACACTTGGACATGTCACTATCAGCAGATTAACTTGACAGCAAATGAGCTATTGATCCCAATAATTCGTCTTATTTATGTTACCGAAGAATTCCAAATCTAGGAGTAGACGTTTCTCTGCGGATGATGCTGCATCAATCAAACTGACCAACAAATTCAGTGCTCTTCAAGCAATGAATGTTGATCAGGAGAACTCAGACCCAGTATCGACACTAGTAAAGGTAAGTCAGAAAACAGATAAGGTTAATGATTGTAGGAGTAATGTATTGATTTTAGGAAGCAGCCATGCAAGAGGTATTTCCTCACTTTTGAAGTCGAAACTGGGCGATGAGTTTGAAGTATCTAGTGTATGTAAGCCTAATGCCCCTCTCAAGAATGTTGTTGAGGATATGATGAAATTGAGTTCAGATTTTTCTAAAAGGGATCATGTAGTTATAGTGGGTGGGCCAGGTAATAGTATTGATAACGATTGTAACTATTCTATTGAGAAAGATGTCAACAATATAATTGAGATGAGCAGCCATACCAATGTGGGATTTCTCAGTCTTTTCAGCAGGTACGACAAGCCGTATCTTCACAGGAGGGTGCGGAGTGTGAATATGCGGCTTGAGCGGACTCTGATGAGACCTGGGGCATCACACATTGGTTTGATAGATGTAAGCCCTATAAGAAGGTATGAATATACGTCACATGGCCTGCATCTGAATGGTAGAGGCAAGGAGCACCTTTCGGTTCTTATTGCTAATAGCATCAGAGGCAGCCATGTTAAAAAGCAGAGTTGTAATATTCTTGTGTTAGTTAATGCTAGGGCTTCTCCTTTTTTAGGTTAAACCTCCCACCAGTAAGATGTTTGAAACAAGTTCAACTAAATTGTAAATGCTCTGATGTTTCTAGTAATGAACACAGTAACTTCACTATTTTTCATCAAAATATTAGAGGATTAAAACAAAAAACTGATGAATTGATCACTTCTTTAGCAACTCAATATCATAAACCTCAGATATTATGTATAACTGAACATCATATGAAGCAACAGGAAATACTACAACTGTCTTTACATGGATATGTATTAGGTTCTCATTTCTGTAGACATGTCTTCCAAAAAGGGGGTGCCTGTATTTTTATCAGAGAGGATCTATTATTTAGTAAAATTGATGTATCTGATATTTGCCTTGAACAAGATATTGAAATCTGTGGAATACAAATTGGTTATGAGATATCAAATTTAATTATCTTATGTGTTTATAGGGCGCCAATGGGAGATTATAAGAAATTTACAACTAACTTAGATTCATTATTGAAAAGACTTTATAAACCACATACCGAACTTGCAATATGTGCTAACATAAACATAGATTATCTATCAGAAAGCTCACGTAAAAGAAAATTAAACTCACTTCTTGAAACTTATAATCTTAGTCACACAGTAAGTTTTCCAACCAGAACACAAGCTGGAAGTAGTACTGCCATTGATAATATATTTATAGATAAAAGTAGATTGAATTCCTATTCAACAGTACCATTAGTCAATGGCCTGTCTGATCACGATGCACAAATTCTAAGTGTTTTCAATATGAGTGAAAAATTCCAAAGTATTAAACTAAAAATAAAAAAGGATTATAAATGCTGAATCTCTTCATCATTTAAATACATGTCTACAAAATGAATCTTGGGAAAATGTATATAGTACCGATACCATTGATATTAATAATAAATTTAATGCATTTTTCACTACATTTACGAATTATTTCAATGAATGTTTTCCAGTCAAGGTGGTGAAAAAATGTAAAAGTAAAAACATGTGGATAACTCAGGGATTTAAAATATCATGTGCTAGAAAAAGGAATCTATATTTAATGAGTAGGAATAGTGATGATCCTCATGTTCTTAATTACTACAAGAATTACGTAAAACTTTAACAAAAGTTATAAAAGATGCAAAGAAAATGTATCTGAATGAAAAAATACAAAATTCAGATAATAAGATTAAAACTATTTGGGATATTATTAAAAATGAAACTAATCGATATTCAAAGAGTGAAAATATTACTTGCATTAAAATCAATGATAGTAAAATAGATAACCCAAAATCAATTGCAAATCATTTTAACGACTTCTATATAAATATTATTCAGAACTTAAACATTCAAGATTGTGCAGAAGATGCTGCACTTGGTTACCTAACTGATGCATTTAACACTGAGTTTTTAGGTCTCAAATGTATTCCCACTACCGCAGCAGGAATCATGCATGTGATAAAACAACTAAAAACAAAATATTCCTCTGGATATGATGAAATTCCAAGTAAAGTTCTGAAAGCTTGTTCTGAAATATTATCCCCTCCGTTAAGCTATCTATGCAATTTGTCAATGCAATGTGGTATTTTTCCAGAAAGACTCAAATATTCAATAGTAAAACCAATATACAAAAAGGGAGATAAATGTACTATAGCTAATTACAGACCCATATCATTATTAACAACATTTTCAAAAGTGTTTGAGAAAGTTATGTATAATAGATTATATCATTACCTGGAGTCCAACAATATATTAGTTTTAGAACAGTTTGGATTTAGAAAACAAAAATCGACAGAGAATGCTGCTTTTAGCTTGGTGGATGAAATACTAAATTCATTAAATTCGAAACTGCATGTAGGTGGGATTTTTTGTGACTTGGCTAAAGCATTTGATTGTGTAGACCATAGTATATTAGTAAAAAAATTGAAGTTTTATGGTATTAAAGATGAGATGTTGGGTTGGTTTACATCGTACTTATCAAATAGAAAACAAAATTTAGAAATAAATGTACCAAATAGTCATAAAGTTACTTATTCAGAATTTAGAAATATTAAACATGGTGTTCCGCAGGGGTCAATTTTAGGTCCATTGTTGTTTCTAGTTTATATTAATGATTTAGCCTTGACCATAAACAATTCATCCCATGTAATTTTATTTGCAGATGATACAAGTGTAATTATTTCAAGCAAACAATACGATCATTTTATAAACACTTCTAATACAGTGCTGAATCTAATGAATGAATGGTTCCATGCAAATAAACTAGCACTTAATGTTGATAAAACCAGTGCAGTCAAATTTAGTACACACAATAGTGCTCAGGTTTCCTATAGTATTTGATTAAATGGAACTCATCTCAAAGAATCTATAAGCACAAAGTTTCTTGGTTTAGAATTGGATAATCACTTGAACTGGAAAACGCATATAGAATGTATTACTCGTAAATTGAGCTCTGCCTGTTATGCATTAAGATCCTTGTCTACTATTGGTGATATAAACTTACTTAAAATGTCATACTTTGCATATTTACACTCTGTAATGAAATTTGGATTAATATTCTGGGGTAACTCGTCTGAAGCTAAACACGTTTTTGTTTTACAAAAGAAAGCTATAAGAATAATGGCCGGTGTGTATAAAAGGACCTCATGTAAAAATATTTTCCGAAACTTAGAAATCTTGACTTTACCTTGTGAATACATTCTTTCCCTAATGATGCTGTATATTAAGAACCAAGATAAATTCAGTACTAATCAAGACATTCATCATTTTAATACAAGACATAAATCAGATCTTCATCTACCCTGTGTTAGTCTAAGCTGTTTTAAAAAAGGAGTTCGCTATTCATGTATAACAGTCTTCAATGCACTGCCTAATTATCTTAAAGATTTGAAGAACAACGAGAAAAGGTTCAGAAAAGAATTAACCAAATTTCTACATACTCATACCTTCTACACAACTGATGAATTGTTTATGCTTGTGAATTGAATTATTCTACTTAAATGACATGTACAATTTTATATAGCTCAATTAAAATATGTTTTTATATTGACTTAATCTGTTTACTATGTATTGTATTTTTTGTTTAGCATAAATGATGAATTGTATGTACTGTAAATTGAATAGTATACTGTATAGGTCAACTGATGAATTGTTTAAGCTTATAAATTGAATTAATCTACTTCATATGAATTGTATAGCTTAACGAAAATAAGTTTGTAAATGGAACTAATTTGATTGTATATGTTTGTATAGTTTGGCTGATGAATTGTATATGTTCTTAAAATGATTACTAGTCTGTGTAGCTCTACTGATGAATTGTATATAGACCTACTGTAAATTGAATGGTAATATGTATAGCTCAACTGATGAATTGTTTATGATTATAAATTGAATTAATCTACTTGATATTAATTGCACAAATTTGTATAGCTTAATGAAAGTATGCTACTTTGTATTGTATATATTTGTATAGTTTTGGCCGATGAATTGTATATGCTTTAAATTGAATAGTAATCTATATAGCCCTACTGATAAATTGTTTGTGTTTGTAATTTGAAGTAGTTTGCATGATATGTATTATCAATTTTTGTATATCACAACTGGTTGAATTGTTTATGCCTTAAATTTAATTAAATTGTTTTGTATTATAATGTAGCTCAACTTATGAATGATCGTTTGCGTTTGTAAATTTAATAATCTGATTGGCTATGTATAGTATACTTTTAGTACAGCCATTGATGTAGCTCAGTCGGCAGACTCGCTGGGCTGCTGATCCGGAGCTGCGTTCGGGCTTGGGTTGGATCCCCCTTTGGACTTTGGTTTCTTCGGAGGTTTTCCCCAGCCGTGAGACTGAAGCCGGATGGTCTATGGCGAGTCCTTGGCATCAACACCTTTGATTTGATTACCCACTTTGATTTGATTACCTGGTTGGGTTTTTCCGAGGTTTCCCCCACCGAAAAAGCAAATGCCGGGTAATATTTTGGCGAATCCTCGGACCTCATCTCAACTCACTACATCTCGCCAAAATGTAAAAAAATGTAAAAAAATTGTACAAAATTGTAAAAATTGTAGAAAATTACTAAATTGTAAAACTATAAAAAATAGTAAAAATTGTAATTGTAATATTGTAAAATGTTGACATGTTCCACATCTTAAAGCTTCATTGCTCATGTAAGATCTATGGAATAAAATAAATGAATGAATGAATGAATTACCTATACTTATTGCTATGATGTACCGAAGTACATATGAAGTTTCAGTGCAGTAATTCTGCGTTTCCATAATATGTTGAAGAAACGGTAGAACGGAGAAAAATTTTTCCTGGCACTAGGATATGAACCCAGTTTCAGCTTTATGTGCTGGCGCTTTATCCATTAAGCCATAAAATTAGAGGGATTCAATCGGCATCGGAACTTGAATCCCTCTCATTTTAAGTTCTACCTACTGTGTTCCCCTGCGACGGCGCCATGTTCCGTCGGACCCCGGCCACTTAGTCACTCGTAATGAGTGCACCTCTGCACTTGTGGTTAGACTGTGTTTCGACTGTCACACGTACTGTGACACGGTACACGAGGGTAGGCCAAAAAAGAGGCACACAGTACTATACTCCAACCACGAGAAAGTCTTTGGGGACTGAGACGAAGCGGGGTAATGCTGTAAATGAAGTTGATGTCATAAGATGTCATAAGATCATACACGTGGGAACTCGTATCTATATTGGCTAGCTCCCACAGCACAAACAATAACACTGATACACACATATTGATACTACCCTAGTTACAAAATTAGATTACTGTTAATCTCCTGGTCTTTTAATCTTTCCATACAGGAAATAACATATGCAGGAGAGCGCATGGTTTTTAAACTGACGTTATAAAAGTAATATTATCTATCTACTTCGCTCCAATAAATGACGCAATAGTAAGCACATTCGTTTCACGGTTGATCTCCTTGTTGGAGAACAGTAGGTAAAACTTAAAATGAGATGGATTCAATCCGGCATCGGAATTGGAATCCGGTGTGGCGTAGTGGGTAAAGCGCCAGCACGTAAAGCTGGAAACCCGGGTTCGAGTCCCGGTGCCGGAGAGGATTTTTCTCCGTTCTACAGTTTCTTTACCTATACTTATCACGGAATTTACTTGAGTAACTTGCTTGGTGGCCGACAAGTGCCCTCAAATAATGGAATAATTATAGACTTAAATAATGTACACAACTAAGGCTGTTAGAATTTGAGGAACAGCATCGGTACTGATTTTCAGATCTTTGATAGTTATCGTTCGGAATTTTTTGACACTTGTATATATAAAAATATAGTATTCAAAAGAAACGGCGAAAATTGAAGTGATAGAAATGCACAACAAGATTGGAGCTCTTCTTCCCAACCCAAATTCCCTTCCAAGGACGTGCGATCGCTTACGGTACCTCTTATTTACTTCTTCTCCCAATTCCCTTTCTTTCATCGTCATTGTTGTATTGTTTAGTCAACTGTCCGAAGATAGATCGAACCTCACAAGTGATACCAAGAAGGCAACATTTATACGACAACTAAGCCAGGAGATAATGGGGTAGGGTGGCCATTCCTTTCTCTCTCCATTGCATACATCGCCGACTAGCTACATTTAAATTTTCTGTTGAAATTACTTGCGACGAAACATATGTCTGAATTATAGGCTAAATTAGTTTTCAAACGAACAGAATTAAACACAAGAGTCGGCAATATTCCATTAATCTATTGCTTTTATTTGCTAATTGTCCTGTAATAATAAGTAAAAAACTGTAACCATTTTAAAATAAGCGAGTTATATGTTGTCCAGTGGGAATACAGGGAACTAGCTAATACTTACTTACTTACGAATGGCTTTTAAGGAACCCAAAGTTTCATTGCCGCCCCCACATAAGCCCGCCATCGGTCCCTATTCTGTGCAACATTAATCCACTCCCTATCATCACATCCCGTCTTCCTCAAATCCATTTTAATATTATCCTCCCATCTACGTCTCGGCCTCTCCAAAGGTCTTTTTCCCTCCGGACTCCCTACTAACAATCTATATGTATTTCTGGATTCGCCCATACGTGCTACATGCCCTGCCCATTTCAAAAGTCTGGATTTAATGTTCCTAATTATGTCAGGTGAAGAATAAAATGCGTGAAGTTCTGCGTTGTGTAACTTTCTCCATTCTCCTGTAATTACATCCCTCTTAGCCCCAAATATTTTCCTAAGAACCTTATTCTCAAACACTCTTAATCTCTGTTCCTCTCTCAATGTAAGAGTTCAAGTTTCACAACCTGCAGAACAACCTGTAATATAACTGTTTTATAAATTCTAACTTTCAGATTTTTTGACAGCCGACTAGATGATGAAAGCTTCTCAACCGAATAATAACACTCATTTCCCATATTTATTCTGCATTTAATTTCCTCCCGAGTGTCATTTATATTTGTTACTGTTGACTAGCTAATGCTAACTTGTAAAATTTAAACTAATGAATTACATAACATTAAACATTCGTGAAAAATCAGTATGAAAACAGTAGGCCTATCAGCCATTTTTCGGTATTATATCTGCAGTTTCATCCGACAAACATTTAGTGCATTGGACACTCTATATAACGAAGCCCGTATGATAAAATCAGATAATGCGATCTTCTATCGTTGTGTTAAATGTTTCTCGTTACAATGATTACGACCTTTTAGGATCACCTTGTTACAAAGAAGCGTTTGTTCCCATCTCACTGTTCACGAGATCGTTTGTCCCTTGAGTGGACTGAACGAAATTCCTATAATCTGTCGAGAAGCTCTTTATTTCGTCACTTTGCTCGAGGGTCCAAAATTTAAAACAAGCAATAACTGGTTACAGAGCTTCAAAGAAAGGATCGTCTTCAAAGTGGTGGTCGAGAAAGACAAGCCCCATTAGTGTTGCTGATACTTGGCGTGCAAATGAAGTGAAAGACATCGTAAAAGGAAAGGGACCTAATCAGATTTCAATCCTGAAGAAAGGGGGCTGTTTTACAGAAAGTAGCCAGAAAAATGATCGGTTATAGGAGAGAAAATGGATAGAGGGGGAAGCAATTTTAAAGCTACACCTCACAGTTCTAACTTGCACAACTGGTAGAAGTACCAAGAAGTTGACTGCGTGCGCTATTATAAATACAAAAACCGAGATTGAATATATTTTTATAGAGACTTGACTGTTGGAACTAATTGTAATGTAATGGATATTAGGCTAATGATGTTATATTCTTGTTCAGAGCAATTATGTATAAAATTGAAGAATTGAATAATAGCTTCCAGTAAAACATCGAATCCATTTCTCAATGGGAACAGCAACGACTGATAGGTTATCAGTTCTTAAACAAATTCGAAAAATGTTTGAAAGAAGACGGTACACAGTTTCAGCAGCTCCTTTCCTAATTTTTCCTAGTTTCGATGAGTAAATGATATTTTTACTACTTACATTTAGTAATATTATACATTAATAACTTACTATGTGTCTAACTTCCAATACTGCACTGCGTTATCATCGATAGCAAACTGTGTAATCTGAGTCTACGTATGGCTCGGCCGGGAGCCATGTCGCCGTTTTGCAGCAGCTCTACTATCTTTCAGCCAGTACATTTTTTCTAACCCTATGTACCTCAGTGCCAAATAACAGGGTTTTTTTAATAAAGAAATGAAGACACGGAGTCCTTTGTCTTCGAGATAAAGATATTGTACAGTGACATAAGGGCCAATATGTCAGATTAGGTTTTGACACCCAGACTCCAGAGGGGTGGTGCTGACCGCCTCACCATCTTTTAAGCCCATGAAACACAGTATACATCTTTATTTTAGATCAGGTTAGGTCTGTCTGTGAAAAATATGGAAATGAACCGTTCCTTGCAAGAAAGACTTAACAATCCAACATCCATTACTACTCCCCATTTCAGTTTGGTTTATAGGTCTTTCCTCTCTGCTCACACTCTTTACCATCAGTGAAGAGGAAGATGCTACTGTCCATCTCACAAACGTTCGACTAATGACTTTCAATAATAAAATGTGTCACTTTGTGTTGAATGTTTGTACCAGTAATCTACATTTCGAAAGTTTATACTTAGCAGTTGTATTTTTTTTTTTTTTTTTGCTGCTTATGTCAATTGGCACATTAAAAAGCTGCTGACAGCAGAAGATAAATGTTTTCTTCACAGTTAGTTCCTACACTACAACATACACAAAGGAGCAATCAACTCTGTCTCTCTCTTCCCGACTTTAATACAAACCAACATTCCTTATCTAATTACTGATTAGTTGAAAATATTGTACCAACGGCACTAAAATATATTGAAACTTGTCAAACATCTGTGTGGCTATATATTCCCTTGCGTACTATAATATTTTATTTTATTGAGTGTACAGCTTAGGGTGGCGGTCGTCAGCACAGAGCACCCTGGGGCTAGCGTCTCTTACCCGCAGAGAACACAGTGCACCATGGTGCACTCGTAGCTGCTAGCGGGTATGCTCTCTACCTCTTCCTGCTGCACGACGGTGCCCACGGGACGGCTCCGCTTACCCTTTGTACGTTTCAGCGAATGCTGACGACCACTGGCTTAGAGGGTGGAGGTAACGTTTACCGCGCGGCCGCTGTCGAACTGAGGGCAACAAGGAGGAACAAATGCCTTCTCATCCTCTCAACTTGTTTTTTAGTCATCTGTCCGAAGACAAGTTGGAATCTCATAATTGGCAGGAATAAGATATCACTCATGAGGTAACTAAGCCAGGAGGTAATGAGGTAGGATAGTCAGTTCCTTTTCTCTTCCATTGCATACGTTGCTGACTAGTAGCATATAGTAACATTTTGAAATTCCTTTGCAGAACGAAAAGTTACATTTGTTCGCATAAAATTTCTGCACATTTTAAGGACAAAACTAAAATTCTTTCAATCATTTCTTTTCATAATACACTCCTCTCTTAAATTGACTAAGTATTTTGGAAAATAAATCAATGACTGTCCCAAAACACGCTATGAAATATTTTATATAAAACATTTTTTTTCTCGAAAAGGAAGTGAAAACGAGCAAACTTGTGTATAAAACTTTTTTGTTCGAAATATCTCAAAGGATAACCTCCTGAAATTAATGATATTACGCACCTACGTTTCACCTTGTATTATAGAAGGTCGGAAAAAGTCTACATTCTTATCGTAATCCTTTGTTGGTGTTTAGATTATTTAAGACAGTTTATTGATTGATTAATCCATTTATTGATTTATAAATTCATTTATTGATTTATAAATCAATTTATTGATTTATCGATTCATTTATTTATGTATTTATTTAAGGTTTACCGCCAACAGATGCAATCATCCAATTATTATAGGTGGTTTACACACACACACACACACACACACACACACACAAAAATACATATCAGTGAAAAAAAAAGTAAGACAAACTAAAGAAAGAATAATAGATAATAGATGCTAGAATATAATATTAAAGTTAATATTAGTGCCAATTGTCAATACAATAATCCAGAATTATTTTATAATTAGAGAAAAAAGTTATAATACACTTATTTATTTCTTTTTAAAATTGTGTGTACAATTTGAACCCATAAGTTTAAATCTACGGTAATTCAAAATCACAGGTTAAGAATGGAGAGTTGTAAATATTGTACATAACAAACAATTGAGAATTCTTGAAGAAGATAGTTCTAGAAATTGGAATAACAAATGGTTGCCTATGACGTAATTCTGTTCTTTTACACTGAACTGAAAACATTTAAGAAAATCAAAGTACCGTCAACGCGGGCTACTTGGACCCTTAAGATGTTACTTGAACCCAGAAGAAAAAAAAATGTTTTCGTCGATGTAAAATAACAGTTTGGTGTCGAAAGTTGTGGTTTTTTGCTCTGCAAACTTTCATCTGTACAAATATTTTCACCTAAGTTACTCCAATGGTAAGTAAACATTTTTTTCTTCTGGGTTCAAGTAACACCTTAAGGGACCAAGTAACTCGTGTTGACGGCAATTCAGTTTATCATGAACAGTGTTATAGAGTAAAATCTGGCTATTTATAAATGTTCTTAATTTTAAAGTTTAATAATAATATAAATTCATAAAGTAACTGATTGTAGGAAATTTGCCTTTCATAAGATGACACATGGCTCTCTTTAAATATAGTTAACATAAAAATTGTTTGCCGGCTGGGTAGCTCAGTTGGTAGAGCAGCTGGCTACGGACTGGAAGGTCAGGATTCGATCCCAGGTGGTGACAGGATTTTTTCTCGTTGCCAAACTTTCAGAACAGCCCCGAGGTTCACTCAGCCTGCTATAAAATTGAGTACCGGGCCTTTCCCGGGGGTAAAAGGCGGTCAGAGCGTGGTGCCGACCACACCACTTCATTCTAGTGCCGAGGTCATGGAAAGCATGGGGCTCTACCTCCATGCCCCCCAAGTGTCTTCATGGCATGTTACGGGGATACTTTTACCTTTACCTTAAAAATTGTTTGTTTAGTCTATCCTTTCTATATGCGTCTGATAGAAATGGAAATGAGGTGACTATATTATAGAGGTATATTCAAGTTTACTTCTAACCGGTTCAATTTTTTTTTCTTTTAAGTTTCCGGTTATAATTCCTAATTTTCTATAGGCATAATTTAGCGCGCGATTTAAGTACATTTTAAAACATGAATTATATGTAAAATAAATATCCAAATCCTTAAATGATTCTACTGTATTCTATGTCCTTTCACATCATTAATTTCATACGAAAATTGAGTAATTATCTTATTTCTAGAATATATCATAAAGCGGCATTTATTAGGATTTAACATAAGGTTATCAATATCCCATCTATATAGCCTGTCCAAATCATGTTGTAGATCAATAGCATCTTGTTGTTAGTCAATGACTTCATATAATTTAATATCATCAGCATATAGTAAACATTTAAAGTGTATAATCTGTTTTGTCAAATCATTGATATAAGGCAGAAAGAACAAAAGTGATGTTTATATTATTTCGAACAAGTTACCTGGTTGAGGTTTTTTCCGGGGTTTTCCCTCAACCCAATACGAGCAAATGCTGGGTAACTTTCGGTACTGGACCCCGGACTCATTTCACCGGCATTATCACCTTGATATCATTCAGACGCTAAATAATCTAGATGTTGATACAGCGTCGTAAAATAACCCAATAATAATAATAATAATAATAATCATAATAATAATAATAATAATAATAATAATAATAATAATAATACTAATAAAAATCGTAAATTAGCGTAACTCCTATTTTCGGCGTACAACTCCTGCATCTTGATCGGTTTCTCAGTTAATAACTTCCTGAAGCTTGGGTCTGAGTGTTGAATCATAGGCCTTCTTTAAATCAACTAATGTAACATGAGATTCTAGTTAATATTTTTACGTTTCTCTATTAGCTATTATGTGACAAACAGGTTGTCAAACAACTTCGATCGGCTCTAAATCCGCTATGTTCTTGAATTTTACTATCTTTTCAGACTTAGGCTATATTTTATGAAGAAATCATAAACACTATTTTACTAGCTTTCATACTATATCCACTGGAGCTATTACTTCTACTAATACTTGCCTTGCTAAACGACATACAGAATTGATTTTAATACTGAACTAATGAAAACAGAACTTATTAAATTGATATATATATATGTACAGAGTGTTTAAAAAATACGGGGAATAATTTCAGGTATGTATTTCCCACATGTAGACTATCAAAATATTTCATTACAACATGTGTCCGGAAATGCTTTATTTCCGAGTTATGGCCTTCACAACATTGAAATTCATTCCGAGGCGAAGGTTACACTCAGTGTTGTGTAGGCGTTAGACTGTGCGACATGTATTCAAATCAAGAGCTGGCAGAGATACACTTCATGTACGGTAAGGCGGACGGCAATGCTGCGCTGGCTCGTCGTTTGTACCAGGAGAGGTACCCACAACGACAATGTCCAGATCGGAAGACATTTGTACGTCTCCATTACCGTCTGTGCGAGTATGGAAAATTTAACTCTCCTGGTTTGGGAAGGGGACGACCAAGATCTACAACTCCAGAAGTACAGGAGGAGATTCTGGAGGCTGTGAACATGACTCCTTCTATCAGCACACGAAGGGTAGCGTTGCAAGTCAATGTTCCTCATACGAGTGTCTGGAGACTGTTGAAAGAGTATCGATTGTATCCTTATCATTTACAACGTGTACAGGCCCTGTCACCAGCAGATTACCCTGCACGAGTTACGTTCTGTCAGTAGTTCTTGCAGCAGTGTGGTGTAAATCCGAACTTTCCTGCCTTAGTATTATTCACAGATGAAGCACAGTTCACACGAGATGGCATAACAAATTTCCACAATCAGCATGTATGGGCGTATGAAAACCCACGTGCAACTGTTCTATCTCATCACCAGGTGCGGTTCTCCCTCAACATGTGGGCCGGTGATCGATTAGTTGGACACCATGTACTTGTAAACAAACTTACGGGGCAGGCGCACACAAACTTCCTGGAAAACACCATACCTCGTGTTTTAGAAGACACTCCACTGATCCATTGTCAACACATTCACTTCTTGCAAGATGGCGCTCCTGCACACTTCAGTCGTACGGCTCGCCGGTACTTGGCTCGAAGGTTCCCTGATCGATGGATAGGTAGAGGTGGCCCAATTGCTTGGCCTCCACGCTCACCTGATCCGAACCCTCTCGATTTCTACGTGTGGGGCCATTTAAAATCATTGGTGTATTCGTCTCCGGTGCCTGATTTGGAATCCCTTCGGAATCGAATTGTGGCATGTTCTGAGGACATACGCAATACTCCTGGAGTTTGGGATCGTGTTCGCAGGTCAATGAGACATCGATGTGAGGTCTGTATTCAAGCAGGAGGTGGACATTTTGAACATCTTCTGTAATGACAACGACCTGCGGAAAGAAAAACGTTCCGGTGAATTTCAATGTTGTGAAGGCCATAACTCGGAAATGAAGCATTTCCGGACACATGTTGTAATGAACTATTTTGATTGTCTACATGTGGGAAATACATACCTGAAATTATGCCCCGTATTTTTTAAACACCCTGTATGTATATATATATATATATATATATATATATATATATATATACTGTATATATGTTTCACTGTCTTTTTTTCTCTCTCTCTTTTCATACCTTACATTTTTTTTTGTGAAATTTGGTTTGAAGTTAGATTAGTTGTAATTGTGATAATTAATGATAATGGTAGTAATAATAATAACTGTTGTTGTACTATTTTATTATTAGTAGTATTATTTTTGTTTTCTTTGAAGATTCAAACTGTGCATAGTTACAGCACGAATGGCCGTACGGGCTCGTGCGAAGGATCTTTGTTTTGGCTGGTCTGCCAACATAAGACGCATCCATTCCTTTCGAGCAAATGTACACAACGTAATGGGAAATCAGACTGATATTTTCATTTCACAAATATTGTACTTCTTTGATATTGATGTTACTCAATAGACACTCTGTTCAGAGTTCATAATCATGATGTTTCAGAAGATTTGCTTATCAATACGCATCTGTACAGACGTCATTCACTCCACGTGGAATTAAGCCACCATAAAATGAATCAGTTGGCATGTGAGGAATACATTTTAAGGATTTTTATGACGCAAGAAACTAAAATGTCAAGAGTATTAGTATACTGATGATGGACATTAATGGCTGTATAAACCAAAGCATGTTAAACGAGCATTTTGTCTCTCTTCCATACACTCGTGTTCATTACTTAGCGTCTGGAACATCCACCAGAGAGGTTATTAACACCGCAATTTACTTGGGATAGTGTAAAGCTCTGCAGCAAAGGATCTGTAATTATATTATGTTCCTCCTAGAGGGGGACACTGAGATAAGCGACACAAAAAGTCAAGTAACACCAGTGGAAAAAAAAAAAAAACTTGTGATAGAATGTTAAGTTACTTTTCCTCATTATCTTCAACAACTGATCTCACGCGCTGTTCTTCAGTTGGTTCCCAAACAATATATCAACAACGTGAGTAGGTTCCCCATGTTCAAATATCAACAACGTGTGTAGGTTCCCCATGTTCAAATATCAACAACGTGAGTAGGTTCCCCATGTTCAAATATCAACAACGTGAGTAGGTTCCCCATGTTCAAATGAGTAGGTTACCTCCGTGGAAAAAGATTGATTGTAACATCAAATATCAATAACGCGAGTAGGTCCCAAGATCGTGTGGGACGGGGATGTTAATCGATCATGTAGCACAGTAGTGGCAATGTTCAAATATCAACAACGGGGATGAGGTAGGCTAATTATTGCCTATAACGTCACCTATAGTAACCGATCATGACCCGTGGCTTCATCGACATTAAAATATAAATGCCGAACATAAGTTTCAGTGATTAGCAGAGTAGTGACAGTGACAGTACAGGACAGCCGTGGCTTCATATACGTTGAAATACAAATACCTATCTTAAGTTTCACTGATTAGCAGAGTAGTGACAGTGAAAGTACAGGACACGTTTGTTACAAATTTTTACCAGTAAAGAAATGAAATAATGAAATTATTCGACGAAGCGTGTCCGCCAAGCACAAAACATTTTTAACCTACCTACTACCGTAGACAGTAGTTGATGGTCCTAAGTCTGTATAAAATGGGAAGGAAATGTTTTCTGTCTTGGTATAACGCGGGAACCAATTGCAGTATACAGATGAAATCAACCTGGACCCAACTCGAGTGTAGCTCTGGGACGAACTGGGAACCGACTCACAGATTTGGGAACCAATTCCAGTACGCCCATCTCACATGGGTGGTGGAAACCAGTTCCACATCCTCAAACCAATATTAAATTCGTGGCAGGGACTGGGATCATCTTTTCACAGTCAGAGATGATAACTACTGAATCGATGTGGAGATTAATTTTATAACATACTGTATAGAATATATTAAATATAATATACGCTGTTATGCACAAAATACGTGAAAATAAACTATAATTGAAAAAATTTAATCAACAACATATACAAAAACAATCAATTAATTTTAACACAAAAATAAAAATAAAAAAAATAATTTATATAATATTTCAGATTATATCGAATTGCACGATAAAATTATTCAGTGTAAATGAAACTCTTAACTTAAAGATTTAATCTGTATTATACTCTTCCTCAAAAGGTTCTAATATTCTGCCCCTTCAATATAGGAGAAATACATATTTACCTATTTAGATAATAAAACGTGGACTCCCCTGCAATTGGCACGCATTATGTTAGATAGAGCATGAAAGTCAAGGAATATTATGGACAGTAAAAAATCGATGATACGGGAATGAATATTTAAGAGTTGTTAATTCATAATAAAAAAAGCAAATCTGATACAACGTTAATACAGACGACGTATCATATTGCAAATAAATAGACAGAGAGACAAACAAATAACTAAACAAACAAACAAACAAATAAATAAGTAAATAAGTGAATAAATAAATAAATATTTGCCCAAACTCTCCAGCAATATCCTCAATACTGGCGTCGTTTTCAAGATGTTGAATAATATCACTTTGTCAGAAATACTCAGACGTGAAAGTGTTTGTGACATGATGCCTTATAGATATGAGGGGGCAAGGATTCTCGTCACAACAAGGAACCATGTTGTACTGTATTTCTGCTTTCTTTAAGGTCAAACGCTTTCTACTAAATCGGTGGAACAGTGTAGTTGAGTATTGCAGGTGTTAAAATATGAAATGCAAACTACTTTATGTAGAAACGTGATTGCTTCTTACATATTGAGAAAAATGTTGCCCTTCATTCTAAACACACATGGAGTCCTTACAACAAAAAACTTGCACGAGTGCACGTAATATTTCATTTTTAATTTTACAAAAGGCAATGCAGCGTAGGTGATATTAGCTAGAGATTATAAGTAAACATACCCACATCACGAGATTTGAGTGAGACTGAAAGCTTCCTATTACCTTTCAAGATCTTAAAAGTTTTACTAGAAAATAGTGTTATAGCTTGAGTAATTTGGATTTTTAAAAAGTTGCGTTTAATATTCAATATAATGAGTTGAGTTTAACAGAGCTTCTATTTCTATTGATTTTGGCATGGCATGACTTGGTTTGGCTTTTCTAGGGCCCAGTCTATTATGCTACGGCTTAAAATGGTCTATTATGCGCCCTATATATGTGTTGCTTGTCGATGTCCGACCGGTGGCCTGAGTGTCTTAGTGAATTCAATGTTGACAGATGGATCATCCTGGCTCAGCCGTAACAGAGCCAAGTCCCATATCCAGAATAATACCTGATAAACCCCAGGGCCCAGATCCTCAAATCTTTCATATATCAACATAAGAAAACCACACTACCCCGAATACTTCATCCCAGCCTATTTTTAACTACTGCAGACGATAGATGAAATGAGGGGAAGTGGAAGGTATTGAAATTACTTACTTACATACGGCTTTAAAGGAATCCGGAGGTTCATTGCCGCCCTCACATAAGCCCTCCATCAGTCCTTATGCTGAGCAAGATTAATCCAGTCTCTACAATCATATCCCACCTCCCTCAAATCCATTTCAATATTATCCTCCCATCTACGTCTCGTCCTCCCCAAAGATGTTTTCCCTTCCGCCTCCCATCTAACACTCTAATGCATTTCAGGATTCGCTCATACGTGTTACATGCTCTGCCCATCTCAAACGTCTGGATTTAATGTGAAGAGTACAATGCGTGCAGTTCTGCGTTGTGTAACTTTCTCCATTCTACTGTAACTTCATCCACAGTCTTGGAATTAAAGAGAGAAAACGAGAGTAACCAGAATAAAACCGCAAGAAACGTCTGTTTTTTCCCCAACACACATTTCATTACGTTAAGACTGGGGGGTCGAACCCAGGCTGTCTGAATGGAATACCAGCTTGCTAACGCTGAGCCACAGATGCGGTAATAACCATGGAGCATGCAGTAAACCAGAAGGCCATGAGTTCAGTTCGCGATGAGGTCATGGATTCTTTCACTTGACCTAATACTTCCGCCTGCATCTGGCGTTTACTTAGCTTCTAATAGAAATGAGTAACAAGGAGTTTTCCTTGGAGTAAAAGCGACTAGCACGTAGAACTGACATCTCTGCTGCTACTAATACCGGTTGTCTGCAAAGATGGGAGCCTCAATCTTCCGCCTGGCCTGTAATAGAGACAGGTCTACTTTAACTTGTGTTTCATGACCTATATTTGCTTATTTTCCAAAATGAGTTGCGTCTGGAAGAATAATATGGTGGGGCAGTAGGGCATCAGCGGCAGCTGTGTGGGGGAACTGGTGCGTGAGAGATTGACCTGATTTCAAGGCCTGCAGAGTTACTTGTCGACACTTGTCACAGAAATCCAACCGACACGCCGATATTCAGCGGTGAGCTGCACTTGTAACTCGGAACACAACAGGTAAACATTTCCGTAACAAGATAAACCAACGTAATCGGAATACCTTGACATATTCGTGTCGAAAATGTGCTGGGAAGATAATTTCATTGCACTACTTCCACTTTTTTCCAGTCAATATAAAAGATACAAAAATATATTTATTACATTTATTAACCGATTTATTATATTGAGAATTCAGGTTATACGTAATAACATAGTTACATAATAATTCTGCTGTATTCTATAAACATCTCAACTCTGTTACGACATCGATTTACAGCTGGAGTGACAAATATATTGTGATAGTAATTAATTTCGTAAAAATGTGTCTTTCTGCCTTTCGTTCTTAATTAATTAATTCATTCATTCAAAATGTTCTGCTCAAGGGCATGTCTTTCACTGCAAACTCAGCATTCTCCAATCTTTCCTATTTTCTGCCTTTTAGTGTCCGCATACGATCCATATATCTTAATATTTCTATCATCTGATATCTTTTTCTGCCACCAAACCTTTCTCCCGTTCACCATTTCTTCCAGTGCATCCTTCAGTAAACAGTTTCTTTTCAGCCAGTGACCCAACCAATTCCTTTTTCCCTTCCTGATCAGCTTGAGCGTTATTCTTTCTTCACCCACTCTTTCTAGCACAGTTTCATTTCTTATCTGTCCGTCTATTTCACATGCTCCATTCTTCTCTACATCCACATTTCAAATGTTTCCAGTCGTTTCTCTTCACTTCGTCATGATGTCCATGTTTCTGCCATATACAATGCCACACTCCACATAAAGGACTTAATTAGTCTCTTCATTACTTATTTTTCCAGAGTTGTGCAGAAGCTACTCCTTTTCCCATTAAAAGCTATCCTCCTTTTTTAATGTGACATAGGATAAAGGGTGGTAATATTGTGATATAAGTAATATTGTGATAGTTCTTTATGAGAATTTATTGTAATTTTACTGGGGGAGACAAGGACCGGTTTTGTGCAGTAACTTGTCCATGAACATTCCCTTAATATGGTGACACAAAAAACGGATCTTCCTTTCGCTCAGTAAAATTGTAATAAATTCTCAAAAAGAACTATCACAATATTATCAACCTTTACTCTACATAAATATATGTACCTCGTGTCTAACGTCATTTGTGGTCTTCATTTTTCATTTACTTTTTTCAAGAACCAAAGCATCTCGTTTTGTTTACCTTTCACTACCTCGAACCAGGAACATGTACCTTCTCTCTATTCCTCTGCAAAGAACATCCTTCTACTCATCATCTTTCAGCATATCTATTCCACGCCTCTGGAATTCTCTCCCTGACCATGTCAGAGACTGTCGGACAATATCAAAATTCAAATTTAAATTAAGAAATCACATTCTAGTTCATGGAATTGCTTGTTGAACACCTGTCAGGTTGCGCAACTTCGCCTTAACCCATGACATATAGTAAATATTGTAACCATGCTGTTGTAAAATTGACAATTAATATGTAATTTATTATTATTATTATTATTATTGTTATTATTATTATTATCCGTTATCACTATCATCATTGCTATCTCCGTTTTCTTTCTTTTTTCTTGTATTAGCCCGATGAGAGCTTTATAGTGTTCTTTTCACTCTGTTGACCCTCTATAGGGCTTTAACTTAATTTGTATTATTTTCATCAGTGTTTGTATTTCTTTTTTTGTATTTATATGTGCTATCTGGTAGGATGGAAGAGAAGGCCTAATGGCCTTAATCCTGTCAGATTAAATAAATAAATTATTAATTATTATTATATTTTAAGATTTCAAAATACATTTGCTTTATCCTTGAGAAGTACTATCAGGTCACCTAATTAAGTTCCCTATCCCCACCCGCTGTGTCCGTATTGACATACTGTACCTACACAGTACCTTTAAATTCAGCAGAACTGTAAAGAGACAATACTGCTTCAAAAAGAAAGTTGTTTAGTATCGAAGAAAAAGTGAAACTGGTACAAGAACTAGGACAAGAAAGAAAGAAAGAAAGAAAGAAAGAAAGAAAGAAGGATCTTGTGTTGCGAATTTCGCCTGCTTAATTCTAGTTAGGATAATTTATAAAATATTTATAAAACTCGTTAGTGCATTTGAACTAAGGATTAAAGAATAGGGCAATTACGAAAACCTGAGCGATGTGACGTCAAAACTGTATCATTCTCCACCTCTCTTACCTGATAACTAGAGGCCAGAGTTTGGTCATCCTAGTGAAGAAAACAGGTTAACTGTGCTATGGGAGATGGTAGCACAAGCACATATACACGGCACATTCCGTATACTCTGCGTAATACTAGATACAACAGAAAAAATACCGAGGACATTATGGTTAGGTGTCGATTGTTAGTTTGATTGAAACTGTTTTTGCCGACCTGTATAGGAAATTGAAACATACAGCCACATCGTAAACACACAACCCATCTCATTTCACCTGATTCGATTACAATAGTAGTATAGGTTTAGGTGTTTTAGTGGACGGGGGTCTTACCAATACACACATGTTATAGGATGCATCTCATTTTATATATACACAAGTAACGTCTTGTGAAATTGAAAGAAATTTTCCGAAAAAGTACAAATATTATTTATCCGAAAGAAGAACATTTTCGTTTGAACATTTTAAAATGTAAAATATTTGGAAGTTTCGTAGGTACTAGAACTACAGTTGGGACAACCTGAAGTCATTGCGATGTCGAAATTCAATCGGAACAAATTTTTAAATATAGATTATTAAATTTCTTCCACAAAAAACACTTATAGTATAAATATTTTGAAATGGCAAAATACGTCACAATATTGCTGGCAAAAAAAATACAGCCTTAAGTATGAACTAAAATTTATAATGACATGATTTTGAAGTACCGGTATGTATATTTAAAAATTATATTGTATAAATCCAAATTATATATTGGAGATATTTAGAATATGTAATTTAAATTAGTATTAATGTATTATTATATTTAAAATACTATATATCTATATAAGTATCTTGTTAATTTGTGCTGCCGATACTTCATTTTAATTAATTTGATTCTCAGTTTACTCTATATTGTTATCAAGTTAACGTACAAAACTTTCATTTTTACTTCTTAGTAATTTTAAATTCTTACTAAATAGAATATTTCAATCATTTTCAATTTAAGTTCAATATTATCTTCGTTTCTTGGTAATGAGCAGGCTTCGAGAGACCCAAAAGAGTAGTTCAGTGGGAAATCAGCATAACGGCGTACTGAGTAAAGTGATAATGTTTGCAGTGGGTGGGGGTACAGTAGAATGAATGCCAACAAATAGCCTATGCAAAGAAAAACGTTCTGGATTTGAAGGTTCTGACGAATAATTTGGTTTTCATACAAACTTATTTTAAAACTGTGTCTACACGGTTAGAAAAGTCAGAGCAAGAGATGCCGGAAGCCCTCAAATTAATTGAGGAAATTACACAGAGAATTAATAAGACAGCAAGTACACCGGTTACTGAACGTGTAAAACAGAAGTGGAAGTCAATTTTATGTAAAAATAACGGATATGGAACACTGTGTAATATAAACAGCAAATTAGTGGACATAGAGTCATCCGAGAATAAAGGACTGTCTCGTAGAGACTGCAATGATGATAGGTTTTTTTCGTTTTGCTCCTATCACGTCATGCGACGTAAAGCGCAGCTTTTCACAATACAAACTGTGTTTGGCAGATAAACGAAAAAGATTTACTTTTGAGACACTGAAAATGTATCTTGTAGTACATTGCAATTCGGTACAGTAACTGCACTTCCTAAAGACGACCAATAGGATAAATGAAGAAATTAAAATTGCTACATGTACATTTACTCCATAACACTGTGTATAATTAAACACAAATGTTTATAAAAGACAGGAGAATAAATGCTTTTCACATTCTTTTGACATGGTCATTGTGTAATGTACTTCTACTTTCAGAATGTACATGTGTGTGTGTGTTTGCCGTACTCTACTCTAAACAGCAACGTTGTTACCTCAACAGATCTCTACCTTTCGCTACCCGCAGCGAATCAACAACCTATAGTACATGCAAAGTAAACTTATTGCATCGGGTCCCAAGTCTCGAAGCCTGGTAATGAATTTTATTCAAATGGGATTGGGTTTATATTAAATAGAATATATTGTTTTCTAAATGTTTTATCTAAATATTGTTTCTTTTATAATAATCTAATTAGTTTCAGACAAATCTAGTTCTGTGACCCATATTCTATAATAAATTTCTGTGTTTATGTAGCTGCTTTTCCTTATTTTGTAATTTATGTAGACCTACAGTTATAAATGGTATATGTTCTGTATTCTAATAATAAAGTTTATTATTATTTTTACTATTATTACTATTATTATTATTATTACTATTACTATTATTATTATTATTATTATTATTATTATTATTATTATTATTATTATTAAAATTGTTACAAAGTATCTTCGTGAATAGTAGGCCTATAGAATAATAATTACGTTTCTACACTCTACAGACGATAATGCGATGTATTCTATGTCCTTCAGGCGAACATTTAACTTTTTGCTTGTATTATTCTGTATGCACTTCACTTCAGAATAACTGTGCCTTAACTTCGAAGTATACTGATTACACATTACCTATAATATTATTTATCTCGGTTACAACGGCACTCGGTTCTAACGAAATTGGGTTTTTTTGATGACGTCATAACCAAATTATAGCGGGCAAATGTCTAGAAACAGGCTTCGCTTAGTTAGGCGTCGTTCGTAAAGTTAGGCCTACAGTACATGGGTAAATAACAGCTCGCTTACCGGTTGTTAAGCGTGTCAGGTTTCGGCAATAAAACATCACAACTTATGTATTAAATTAGTGATGTAGTTTACTGGCTTATCTTATAGTACGTTTCGGAACTAACAACCAACGTCTACAATGCACATTTCACATCTTTGAAAATATCCTTTGAACCTTAGACTCATGGTCAATTTTATTCAATTTAAGAACTAATGTTGTGTTATAAAGTTTTAGTTTTAAATTTTCGTTGCTCTTTAAGCTAGTATCTTGAATATACCTGTCAGTTGAGTTGACCTTCTTAAAGTTACTGGGATATGACGAATGCCTATTTTAGCCATTATTTTCTGATGAAAGAAAATCAAATAAGCTACTCGAACACCTTTTCTGTTAGTGACTTTTTTGCACTGTTTACTTCTAATTAGTTCATCAATGTTTGCCGCAAAGTATGAACAACAGAGTCTTGAAAGGTAGATAAAATGATCATGCCCTACTCTATTACGATACAGGCTTTTTATTTGATTCATTTTCGAAATATTTGATCAGAGACATATGTAGAACCCTAGATCATATATGTCACAGATTGCTCATCCCTATGTTAAAATCGACAGCACTTTGAAGAGAACAACCGCCAGGATCGCCACCTGTCCGCCGTAAACGAACACAAGATGGCAATACAGTCGCTAATGCAATTCAAATGGGAAGTTATGACGTGACTTCTTATGTAACAACTAGAGAACAGCATAGTAAACCTGACAAAAGTTGTTACCGTCAAAGCCTATAAGGCCGAGCAATCTGAGTATAAATGATCTAGGGCAGAACCCAAGATTGTCGTTAAATTTGAAGCAAACTTTCGCAATTTGGGAAATGTTTCACTGGGCAAAGATTTAAACAAGTCCCAACCTTCTTTCTGAGACTGTTTCAATGCTGTAGAATTCTGAAAAGTAACTAATTCCATTTGCAGATCATGCAGAGCATCTTTGCAAGCAAAATTAAACGAATTGTTAAAAAGACAAATTTTCGTCTCTATTGTTTTAAATTCTCGAAATTTGGACTCGAAAGTGTCAATTAGTTCCTTTATAATTGTTACATATTTTTCTAACCGAACCACATGTATAGTAAAAATTGATTGCAATCAGCCGTTACTGAGTGAGTGATCGAAGGGTAAGTGGTTCATGCATTGTCATGCCCCCAAACGAAAGAGGTGGGGTAAAGGAACGCTGTGATGCCATTAGATCTTAGGAGAAGAAGTTGGGCTTCCCTTGTCCACAACCTTCAGCTTGGGTTCATTATGACTCTCCCTTTATTGCTGGATATAAAACAGCGTTAAATAAGTTCCCTTATTTGTTACGAGAAATTATCGCTTCGCAACTGTTCTATGGACACGACTGTTTCCTTGATCCGAGCACGGAGCGTAATTGCAGACTACGGGACATCCACTGCGAAGCAAGAAACATGGAATAGAAGACAGCCGTCGCTTTTTTCTGGAGTTGTAACATTATTTAGAAACTGGTTTTATTACGAGACAAGATCCACCCGCTTTACTTGTCGGGATTTTTGTTGTCATTAAAAACTCATAGCCCCCGGCTGGGTCTCAATTCAACTCAATTACCTTAGAAAACATAATACCCACTAGTACATTGGAAATTACTCGTAAATGCAGGTATAGTACGGATCACCTTACTTAATACTGTAAGGGTGAAACCTAACCATTCTTCCCCTATTACTACATATGCTAGTGGATTACACAGATTTTCTAGCTCTCGGTTGAATTTTCTTTTACCAACTTCGTTTCGATTTTCGGGTGCTGACAAATACTACAACTGGCAGTTATTTTCTAACTGTTATGTTGGGAGCAACAATTTCGGTTTGCAGTAAAGGAAACTGATGAAAATGCAAGCAAGTAAGTATATGTTTAGGTTAGATCTCATGAATAGTAAACCGTTTAGTCAAAGCAATGAATTTTATGTTGCCAGACAAAATACGAGTAGATTTTAATATTAGATCATACTAATCCTAATTATACCAACATAATATTCGAGAAGTTCAAGAGGAAAATATACTATATCATAAATTATTGAACCATTTAGGAAACACCTCGCAACATAAAGATGAGATGTGATAAATAAGTAAGATATTGTTATTGTTAATACGGTATTATTATTATTATTATTATTATTATTATTATTATTATTATTATTATTATTATTATTATTATTTCAGTATTGTGATTTCAGTATTGTGATTTTACCCTTCTTGGTGATATCTGGTATTAGTTGGCAACACTGAAGAGATGGCCAAATTAGATTTTTAGGAACTATAGTTACGTGATCCTCACTATACAGTACATGCGTCACGTACGACTATTTTCACTGAAATCGAATCCAGAGTATTTTTAACGTGAAACGTTTATGCTCGAGATTAAAATAATGAATAAAGTTTTACGAAAATTTCGACTTCTGACGTCAGTTGTTTAACAACGGCAATGAGTTAAGTCACACTGTTCTGATGTCACGTAATTAACAACGGATCACTCAGATGAAACACAGTAATTCTATTCTAAATACTTGTACAGATATTTGGTATTATTAAATGAACATAATAAAGGGAAATAATCGTTAATAATTAGGGACCGATTAGTGTAATATGCAGCTAATCGGCGATGTATGCAATGGGAGGGAAAATAAATTGGTCATCCTAACCCATTATCTCCTGGCCTAGTTGTCTCATAAGTGGTGTCATGTTGGTATCACTTGTGAAGTTCAAACCTGTCTTCGGACAGTTTACTAAACTACAATTATTAAGGACCGTATTCTGATCCGGGCAAACGGAGATATGATTTATTGTTCATAGGTATATTGGCGTGACGTCATGTTTGGCGCGTGCCACAGGTAGGCATACTATCAGGGAACACTTGAATCTTGTTTGTGCTGCAGTTGTCGTTCTATTCATGATTCAAAACTTAAAATCGCAGACTGTTCACAATGCATTATAGTGACAAAGACAGACACTACGATGACCTTTCCTACAATTTAAAATTTATTTATTTATTTAATTGATTTATATTTACTGGTACTGGCAGAGGTAAGGTCATAAGACCTTTTCCACTCAACCAATATAAAAATAAATAGAAAATATACATAATAATAATAATAATAATAATAATAATAATAATAATAATAATAATAATAATAATAAAATTGAATACAATTATTTTATTATTAATTTAGTAAGAGCAAAATGTAAATGTGTTTAGATATAGGCTACGTAATCATAAGAGTTACACAATTACAATTTAGTATTAAATAAGATAATTTGGACCAAAGAAATTATTAACATAATGAAGGAAAATTGCTACATTAAAAATGAAAATCATATTCTACAAAAGTAATATTAAAAAAAAAAATCATATTCTAGAGACAAAAACAATTTTTTTTTTAACAATCGGCTTTTGAAAGTAGTCAATGTCTGAGAGTTCCTATACTCTATGTACACTAGAATACGCTATTTTTACTTTTTACAATATCATAATATTGCAGGCTTATATTGATAGAACATATTTACACAATAATACACTATTTACAAATAAGTAGGCTATAGTATTATTAAATAAAATACCTTGCAATACAATACACAACACTGTACATAATGCTGTAAATAATGTTCGATCAGTGTAGCTCTACATTTTTATGATAGTGTAAATAGCAAAAAATAGCGTATTCTAGTGTACATAGAGTAAATAATTTAAATTGTAAACATTAGTGTAATTGTTAAAGTGGTCCATGTTTTGTTCTGTCCAATTTCACCAACTAGGAGTCCCATGAGTAGTATTTAGTCCTGACAGCTCTGCGACGCGACGCGACGCGAAAGAGGGGAAGTAATAAGAGTAGTGGGGAGAGCTCCGGAGTAGAGATAAGGGAGAGCGATCGGTAAAGGAATGCAGTACAACTTATTGTACTAGAAACATACCGCTATACCTCACGCATGACATCCGATCACTCCGAAGGCATGCGAGTGACTAACCCAGACACCCCTTGGCTTAACTAAATGGACTCGCCTGACCCAGGCGCACATCGCCGGGAACTGTCAGGACTAAATAATCGTACCGGTACTTCACTTGTTAAATGCATGTGCGTCGTCCACTTAAAATGCCAGTAATATTTAATCTTGTAGCTTCGTGGGACAAAGTACGGTCCCTATTAATAATATACAACACATGAATAACTTTCAATTTATTTCGCTTTCAATCATATTCACAATCCTTATAAATAAGAAGCAATTACTTAAAAATCTAAAATATCATAATTGCACCCAACCGAAAACAAACGTTCAAGCAAATACAGGGATCGTTGTAGCCCCTGTCACTTTCTTAGTAGATTATGATACTGGTGATAGCGAGATAGTATTTGGCTATACAGGCCAAGGATTTGTCACGATATTATCTGATATTCGGCTCAAAATATGGTAAACCTAAGAAATAACCCAACCAGGTAATCAGCCCAACCGGGAATCGAATTCACGCTTCAGCACAGCTCAGTTGGTTGACATCATGTTATTCACTATGGTAAGCAATGATTTGGAATGTTTACTCGTATCATATAAAACGAAGACGCTTTTTTAGAACTGAGTTCTCGAAACATTTCTGTTTTACATAGTAGCACTGGCTATCATCGTAGACCTTTATGCACTCTCTCGCCTGACATTTTACAACGGGATGTTTTCATTTGACTTGCGCTACCAAAATTAACTCCTCACTCCCTTTCAGTGGTACAGACGCCCCACATGTCAATGAACCAGTCCTGTGTACATATTTACGATACCGGTGATGTTCTTAAAAGACAGTCCTTATCCGTACGATCTCGAAGTAAACGAACTGAACTGTGAGTTTTAGAAGTTCTAACTTGAGTAATGGGTGATTTATTCAACTGAAACGTATCCAGTTTTATAGCAATTGGCATGGCAAAATGTACTTGCTAAATGTATACAGCAGAAAGAGTGTATAGTCTTGATTTATATTTAAGGAGTGAACGTTCTCGTGTGTGTATAAAAGGAGGAGACGGAAGAACTTATTTTGTATGTACAGTACACCACCATTTATTTCTTTATGCGTCCAACCCCCAGAAGGTAGAGATGAGATGAATGGGGAATCCTACTTGTGGCTCTTCATCGCAGAAATAGCTACAGTAAGCAGAAATGAGGCAAGTCTCTAAAGGTGCGTCTACACTTGAATGACGTAGTTGTATGACCACGCCGTGCAACAAAGTCATTCGACATAATGTATGTACGTGTCTACATCATGTAATGGCCATTTCGACAATACTTGTCTTCAGTGTGAGGCAATATGTGAGATGACGAAGCTTGAATGATAATTATTGCTGCTGCTTTTCTGTCCCTGTGACAAAAGAGATACCAAAATGAGCCTAAGGAGGTTTTGAGTAGGCCTTTAAGAACTCGCACGAGGTGCCCACACCCAACTATATGTAGAATACCATACGTCAGAAAATAAACGAAATATGAAAATTATTTTGTTTTTAGTAGCCGTTTTTATGTACTTAACCATTTCTATCACTTGTTCTGTCGGCTAAGGCGTTTGCCTGCCGATCCGGTGTTGCGCTCGGGTGCGGGTTCGATTCTCGCTTGGGCTGGTTATCTAGTTGGGTTTTTCCGAAGTTTTCCCCAATCGTAAGGGAAATGTCAGGTAATCTCTGGCGAATCCTCGGCCTCATCTCGCCAAATATCATCTCACTATCATCAATTTCATCGACGCTAAATAACCTTGCAGTTGGTACAGCGTCGTTAAATAAACAAGAAAATGAAAAATAAATAATTCTGCAAACTCAGGAACTAGTGACTTAGAAACAAGTACTTTTCTATCGAGAATATAATGTGCATATATTATTACAGTGTTCATTTACTTTCCTAAGACCAAATATTCTTTCACTCTTATTTTTCTAATATTTGTTACGACAACCTTTACTATTTACATTTTCTCGCGTGACACTAGTGTGCCGCGGCACACCGGTTGAAAACGGCTGGTCTAGACAGAGAAATAGCAAGTTTTGTCCTGTTAGGTTTTAATACAATAAGCACTGTTGTCTGCTTGTGAGAAGCGCTTCGATAGATTTTATTAATTAGTATGTATTAACACTCCACGCGAGTAGGCTACTAATGTGAGAAAGAACTGCGCGGCTTCCTAATCATTCGATCAGGTCGAGTGACATTACTTAGACAAAGATCGAAGGCAATTATTGGAAACAAGCAACACGCGCGGCATCTTTTGTTGCCTGACATGTCTATACTGGCAAAAATACGATCACCCAACAATGTCATATGACCATGTCACTCAAAAGTAGACACATCTTAACGGTGACTAGATATTACGAACCCGCGAATACTAGAGGAACGGCCTCTAATACTACCAAATTTCATCGTAAGGGGTACTTCGCCTGACGCTGGGAACAAACCCCTGTGCCATTGTGTATCGCGCATTGAACTCGTCCGTCTGGCATCGGTGTGCGATTGTGATCGGTCTGGCTTGTCATCTCCATCCGGCATCACCGAAGCACGTTACATCTTACTCTGAAACCATGCTTTTTTCATGATAAATTCGATGGTGTTTGGGTAAAGGGAGATAAGTCATAAAAATGAGATTCGAGATAAATGAAAATTAAACTATGGACCCTTTTGTAGATAATTTTATACACAAATAAAACATTATTTTGTTTTTTGCACACTCACTTGCAGAATTTACTTGTGTTCACCTAGAGAATAAAACCTCATTTGCATAAAAATTGACTCGAACATCATCAAATTAGGATTATAGTGTTGTTGGTGGAATCAAATTTGTAATGATGAGAGATAAGAGGGAACCACACAAGTATCCCTCATTCTCCAAATTTTATCCACTACAAGTACCTATCGTTTAAGTCAGCACTGGGCAACGCTCTGAGTTCACGAAATTATAGACCGCGCTAATACTGAGCCACTGGAGTAGGGACAAACGTTATCGTGCAAAACATACCTCAATTCAAAGTTATAAAACTATGGCAGCACCTATAAAGGTCGGTTATTTAATAACGCTCTATTAAATATTAGGTTATTTAGAGTACACAGAATTTGTAATAGCGAGGTGGTATTTGGCGAAATGAGACCAAGGATTGAGTAGGCCTATGGTAGTACCTGAGATTCTTCTTACAGTTAAGCTAAACCTCGAAAGAACTCCTGAGTAGGAATGGAATTCATGCCCAAGCATAGCTTCCGGATGGTAGGAAAACGCGCTTATCGCCTCAGTTACGTTGATGGCCCTAAGTATAAATCTCATAGTGTATGACAAAGAGACAAAAACTGAATTCAGAAAATACACGAGATTTTATAAGACGTGTAGATGTGTAGAAATTATTTAATGTTAACGTTATGTTTTATTTAACGACGCTCGCAACTGCAGAGGTTATATCAGCGTTGCCGTTGTGCCGGAATTTTGTCCCGCAGGAGTTACTTCATACGCCAGTAAATCTACTGACATGAGCCTGTAGCATTTAAGCACACTTAAATGCCATCAACCTGGCCCGGAATCGAACCCGCAACCTCAGGCATAGAAGGCCAGCGCTATACCAACTGCGCGAACCAGACCGAATAGAAATTAGAGGTGATAGTAAATAATAATACCTCATATTAAAATTAAATAGAAACGAAGTGAATAAAATATCTAAAACATATAAATGGAGGCACGAGGCACGTAACATAACCTAACTTAATGTAACATGATGGAACATAAGAGAAAGAAGTGCGGTAATATCATTTATGCACATGACGTAAAATATCATGATTTTGTTAGGCTTCTCTGGAGCAAAGATATCCGACAATGAGAGAAACATATCGATGGCTAAGAAGTGATGCCTCATATATGTAAATTTGCAGAAAAATAAAAAAAAACTGTTTTAAAAATTAATTGTTCTCAATATAAACAAACCTTTTATAACATGATTTTACTTTGCAAGATCTTTTACTCCAGGACAAAATATTAGTTAACTTTCCAATATTTTTAACATAATAATAATAATAATAATAATAATAATAATAGGCTAATAATGTAGTTATGTAAACTAAATTACCATTTTTGTAGACATGAGGTATCACTTTTTAGCCATTGATATAGTATCTACTATTAATGGTGTATGAAAGTCTGTATAAAATTAAAAAAAAAAAAAAAAAGATTATTTGGAGTAAGAAATACTTTTGGGCTGTGAATTCAGTACTAAGATGGCAATAACTTTATTCAAGAGCTTCGTCTCTCTATTGCGAATTTCTTCTTCATGTACGAACAGGTTTATGAATCTTGAAATGTTACATTTCTTCCCAATCAGTTACTATGTTTTTAATATATTAAATATAAAAAAAATATGGACTCGTTTTAAATAACGCATTTTTGTTAAAGAATCCTGCAACAAAACCAGGTTAACCGTAGTTTCTTTGTTATATTTTACATCCACCAATACACTAAATGAAATTCTCTTTCTTTATTCCCGCAAGAAGGCGTAAGAAAAAATTAAAAAGAAGCATCGCTCCAATTCATTGATTCCGTTGAACACCCGGCTATGAGATTAAACGTTGGAAAGGGAAAGAAGCTTCACATCGGCAAACACTTAAGTTGGTATTATAACGGCTCGGCAATCGTAGTCCAACATGTGTTAAACTTTTTGATCATGTTACATTCCATTACATTGCGTTACGTTAAGTGTATTGCCATTCCGGTTTAATACCATGAGAAGTTTCAATGTAACATCGTAGAGAAAGAAGAGAATCAAGACATCCACTTCAAAGATGGAGAGGCTCTCTTGAGAACGAAATAAGCATCATACATATGTAATCCTTGTTGAGATGAGCAATGGATAGCATACTGGGGAATATTCTAGACTCTAGACTGATGTCTAGTGCGTGCTAGAGTGCATGTCCGTGTTAACTTATGTACAGACAGATTTTAAATATTTTGACTTAAAATCCTATCTTCATCATGTGATGTCTTTAATTTCTATTAAGATTTAAAAATTATTATAAACAATTAGCTTTAACTGTATGACATTATCATCATAATCATTATCAAGTCATTTTCTTCTCTTTCAAAGATTGCATCGTTGACCCGTTACGAAACTAAAGTAATAAAATTTAAAATTTTTGTCAGAATCTTTCTCTTGGACATCCAATATCTTACCTTCCCATTGGACTATAAGAATGTGCTTGCCTTGGCATACGTTCAGTGGGCTTTATTTCAAAATTATTATACTGTTTCTTTTTATATGACTGCATTTCTTATAGCACTATTCATTCATTTATTCATTCATAGTGTTCTGCCCTACGGAGGTCTTTCACTGCAAAACCTGCATTCTCCAGTCTTCTATATTTTCTGCCTTCCTCTTTGTCTCCCCATATGATCTATATTATCTTAATGTTGTCTATCATTTGATATCTTCTCCTGCCACGAACCCATCTCCCGTTCACCATTCCTTCCAGTGCATCCTTCAGTAGGCTGCTTCTTCTCAACCAGTGACCCAACCAATTTCTTTTTCTCTTTCTAATCAATTTCAGCATCCACTCTTTTCATCCACTCTTTTCAACACAGCTTCGTTTCTTACTCTGTGTGTCCAATTCACACGCTTCATCCTTCTCCACAATCACATTTCAAATGCTGCTATTCGCTCATCTTCACTTCATCATAATGTCCATGTTTCTGTCCCATTCAATACTACACTCCACACAAAGCACGTCATTAGTCTCTTCCGTAGTTCTTACTCCAGAGGTCCGCAGAAGATGCTCCTTTTTCTATCAAAAGCTTCCTTTACCATTGCCATTCTCCTTTTGACTTCTTGGCAGCAGCTCATGTTACTGCTTATAGTACACACCAAGTATGTGACACTGTCCACTTGCTCTACTGCTTCATTTAGAATTCGCAAGTTAACTTCTTTACTTTTCATCCTATGACCATGGTCTTCGTCTTGTTTTTTTTTTTTTTAGTTCGTTATTTAACGACGCTGTATCAACTACTAGGTTATTTAGCGTCGATGAGATTGGTGATAGCGATATGATATTTGGCGAGATGAGGCCGAGGATTCGCCATAGATTACCTTGCATTCACATTACGGTTGGGGAAAACCTCGGAAAAAACCCAACCAGGTAATCAGCCCAAGCGGGGATCGAACCCGCGCCCGAACGCAACTTCAGACCGGCAGGCAAGCGCCTTAACCGACTGAGCCACGCCGGTGGCTTTCGTCTTGTTGGCATTTATCTTCATTCCATACTGCTCACAGCTATCATTTAGCTCCAGTAGCATATTCCTTAGTATCATCTCGTCTTCTCCTAACAACGCCATATCAGCAAATCTTGTGCACTTTATTCTTCTTCCTTCTACTATCATTCCTCCCATGTTCTGAAAACAGTTCTTCACTAAATCCTCCAAGTAGATGTTGAACAGGGTAGGTGATAAAGGGAATCGTCGTACTCCTCTCCCTATTTCACTTCCTTCTTACATTTCTTCTCCTATCCTGATTTTGAACAGTTTTTTTTTTTCATATAAAAGATACTGAACAGCCTACTCTCTTTCCAGTCCGTGCCAATTTTCTTTAGAATCTCCATCAGTTTATTCCAATTGACTCTGCTAAAAGCCTTTTATAGGTCCACAAATACTATATACGCTTCTTTATTCTTCTCTAGGTATCTTTCGCCGATTGTTCGTAGCAGTCCAATTGCATCTCTCCTACCTTTTTTCTTCCTGAAGCCAAACTGCTCTTCTTCCAACAGTTCTTCCATCTTAGAATATAAACGTCGATTTAGTATTCGCAGAAGAATTTTCTTCGACTGCGATATCAGGCTGATAGTCCTAAACTCGTTACATTTCTTCGCATTATTTCGGTATTGGAAGCAACACTGTCTCCGTGAAATCTTCAGGCCAGTCGCCTTGCACATATATTTCGTTGCATAATGATAATTTCCTTCTTGTCCTCAACCAAGCATTTCACTAATTCAATGGGGTTTCCATCAACTCTTGTTGCTTTCCCATTGATTTCCTTAAGCGCTAGTTCAACTTCTTTCCTTAAAATAGAAAATTCTTTTTCGTCTTTTGATACGGTTGCTTCGTCTTCTGCCTATATAGCAAAGTCATGTGGACGATTCCCTGTCTCATATAGCCTAATTCTTGTACATACAGTATGTCGTCCATCTGTTCAGAAGTCCTGTCTGTCTGTTTTTTCATTTCCGATTTCGTCCTCTATGAACCACATGGATTTGCTTTTCTTGTTTGTTGAAGTCAAAACATTTTACTTCGCGGTACATTAAATCATATCTTCCTTTTCTCTCTAGATTCTCCACTTCTTTACATTTCTTTTTCATCCAGTCTTCCTTCGCCGTATCAGTTTCTCTTCTTAGTTCGTTGTTAAGTTTCCTGTAGTTTTTTCTACCTTCTTCTGTGTTAATTTGTTTCCATTTTCTCCTTTCCTCCATCTTCTCCAACATTTTCCCTGTGACCCAAAGTTTCTTAATTCTCCCACCTTCTGTGTATCCTATTGTTTCTTCTGCTGTTGTCTGTATACAGCTTTTTAGACGAGTCCAGTACTCATTACTATTCTCAGGTGTGGATACTAATGTAATGACTTTTTCTTGAAAATTTGCTTCAAATTTTCTTCTTCATTCTTCATTTTTTCCATGTTCAATTTCTTTGTCACATGTCTTCCTCTTATCTTCTTCAGACGAACATCTACTTCGTCTATTAGGAGAACATGATCTGAGTTAATATCTGCTCCTGGTAAAGTCTTCGCATTTGTTAAGCAATTTCGAAATCTTTCCTACACCGGTATGTACTCTATCTGGTATCTGCTTCCGTCCATTGGGCATGTTCATGTGTATCTTCTTCGTTTATGTTGTTGGAATAATGTATTTTCAACAATCATTGCATTTCTTTTACAGAAATTTACCAAAGATTCTCCTCTGTCATTTCTTTTTCCTAGTCCATATTTTCCAACTGCTCTTCCCTCTTGACCTTCTCCTACAACTGCGTTCCAGTCACCCATTAGGATTACACATGCTCCTTTCTTCTCCTTCTCAACTATCTCTTCTATCTTGTCATAGATTTCTTTTATTTCCTTGTCTGCTAATCACTATGAGGCATATAAACTTGCACTAGCACTAATTCCATTTTCTTCCCTTGTAGCCTCACCATTATCATCCGGTCATCTACATAACGCCCTGATATTACTTTATTTTTCAAAAGTGGTCCCAGTAATATACCAACACCATGACTTCCTTTGCACTCACCATTTGAATAGAACAACCTAAATTCATCACTCACCAACTCACCACTATTTTCCCCACCTCATTTCTGATATTCCCATCACATCCACTTTGTTTCTTTTCATTTCTTCCTTCACGTTTTCCAACTTACCTACTTGCAGGAGAGTCTTTACATTCCACGTTCCAATCCTCAATATTATTTTCTTCTCTCTGTTGGGTTGCTTCATAATGTGTCCTTATAACACTATATCTGTGATTAATTCTTCTTTTTTTTTGGTATTACTCTTTATTGTATCTCTTAGTGAAACACCTAAACGGAACCTCAAGAATTTAATTTCAGAAGTTTCTATTCTCCTTTTACCGTATTTTACTATTAGGGCCTACCCTTGTTTCACTAGCATAATGTAAAATTGATTTCGATGACTTACTGTGTTGTAAAACCTACGTTTAATTACTTTTGTGCGAGATCGTGCGTATTTGCTTGGTTTCTGCACAAAACCAATCCGCGGAAAGTCTAAAATTCCATATTCAGTATTTCCAACCTAACACACATAACAATTTCCCTCTTCTTACCGCTTAAGTGATATATTGGTTTTACTGCTTTAGGCTTTTAACATATTATTTTTAGAGACGTTCAATATAGTAATAATTATAAATTGGAAACTTACCACTGCAATTTCACCTAAATTGCATTGTTAATTATTGTTTTTAAATATTTGCTAAAATAAAGTAAACTCTACAACTCCACTAAAGTTCCTGCATTCGTGATGCAAGTAACATTAAGGAAACCGTGAAAAAATCAACAAGATTCCAGACTCATCATAGACTGGGGGAAAAAAAGACAGACGTATATCACGCCTGCTGGAGTATAGTAAACACAGAAAACATTTTAAAGCAACAATGTTGAAGATAGATTTTTTGTTTTGCAAATTTGCCGTCATCGAACAGAAACCAAGGTGGAGATTTCATTGCAACTAATTAGAAATTCCTCTTTCAGGTATGTAACAAACGATCTTCGCACAAAATAATGTACGATACACGAGCGGTATGTTTTCTTTCAATTCTCAGAAATTAAAAAAGCTTAACTACGTTTCGCTTTTTCAAACTTTTCCTCGAACATGAAAACTTCAACATACCGCTCTTGTAACGCATATTACTATTCTCATATCTATTCCTAAATATCTCTCCATTAATTATATTTTACTTTTATGTTGATTTTCTAACTTCAAGTTTCTTTTGTATATTATTCCCAAAGTAAATGAATTCAAAATTTAGTATTTTTTTCATTAATCGATTTTAAACTCATAACTATTCTGTATTCTGGATCCTTGTGGTCACCCTCACTGGAAGGCTGACGATTTAATCAAATCCTTCTCTCAATAACACTCATAATTATGAGTATTTTATCGTCTATCACTATTAACGCTCACCTCCTATATTTTCCTTCTAAAGCAATTGCCTTAGTTTTGGTGGTAGATATTTTTATGTTGTACAGTTCGTTATTTTATACTACAATTTTGTAATATTTTCCTGCAGATCACTATCATTTTCTGCCACGAGTATCTCATCATCTGCTATTTAGTAGATAACACTCATTGGATAATAACTAACACAACTTCAAACTGAATTTTTATGCAGACACTTTTTTATTTGTGAATACAGTATTTCGTAATAATAATAATTTAGCACATCTAAAGTAAATACCTTTCGTTTACTTTAAGTTACTGTGAAGGAAACTGTTTACGTGTTACAGTACTGAATTTACAATTCTATATCGATAAGCTACCCCTTTTAGATATGCAGCGTGCTTTACTTAGCCCGCGAAAGAAGAACAACGAACTGTACAAGCCTGCATCATATGATGACGCAACTTACAGTGAGCCTGGGACGGGCCACTGCTCTTCTCTACTTGGCTCCCCTCTTGGTGCTATTCGACAAGAGTAGGCTACATACAGGCACCGGATTTCCACTTCTCCCTTAATACACGACATAACTTTTTACAGATATACATCATGTACAGAGTAGTCAGTCGAAGTGGTGTGCAACTTGAAAATGGGGTCATAGTCCTGCTATCTATCCGCAATATGCGCAACCCGAATCACCCAAATGAAGTGGGTAGGCACTGGATACATATATAACACACGAAAAAACACTCACACACACACACAAAAACACGCACACAAAAAGACACATAAAAAGAGACACGCACACAAAAGCACACACTCACAAAACACACACGAAAGGAAAAACACACAAAACACACATGAAAGGAAAAACACACCCAAAAACACACACGAAAGGAAAAACACTCACTCACAACACACACACGAAAGGAAAAACACACACGCACGAAACACGAACGAAAGGAAAAACACACACGCACAAAACACACACGAAAGGAAAAAACACACACAAAACACACACGAAAAGAAAAACACACACAAAACAAACACAAAAAACACACACGAAAAGAAAAACAAACACACACAAAACAAACACAAAAAACACACGCACAAGAAACACACACTCATAAAAAAGCACACACACAAACACACACATTAATTTTTTAAGACTATACTAGTGTTATTTTAACACGATTTAATGGCATTTACAAAATTTGGCTGAAGACATTCAGTTATTGATATGTATCGCAACTTACATCTATCTACTCTATCATATGCTTTCTCATAGACGATAAAGCATGAACAGTTCTCGTCGCTTTTTCATTACCGGTGTCTATTTTATAACGAAAGCAGCAACAATATAAGATCGACTCTTATGAAAACCACACTGCGCTTTCAATATAATAATTTCTGCTGCGGATTGTAATTTAACTTTAATATTAACACATATTTTATAAGCTGAATTTAGTAAAGATATCCCTCTATAATAGAGCATATATTATTATCATTTTTGTTACTATCCTCATGGTATTAAATAGCGGGTTGAGTAAAAGAGACGCATATATAATTTCCAACATCGAGAGTGCAGTAATTTGAAAATCAAGATATGTTTGCTAATCTCATGTGCCAGATGAGATTCTGTACGTTCGTAGAGGAGAATAGTAGTCCGGCGTAGCTGTACGACAACGAAACCGCAGCATAATAGGACCTGTCTTCTGACTTTATATTCGTAATCAAGAGTAGCCAGGAACCGGATTTAGCAAGCACGGTTTGTCATCAAGTTTGTAATGTCCTTGCATTTGAATATGAATCTCTTTTCCTCTGAATACATTATATTATTATTATTATTATTATTATTATTATTATTATTATTATTATTATTATTATTATTATTATTATAGCAGCATCCAAGATATTTTCCATACCTCGATATCCAAATCTTGTAAATGCCATAGTGAGATTATGGAGAGCGATCAATACTTTTGGAAAAGGGGCTGTATACTTATTCATCACTTCACAGTTTTGGGGGATATCTGTTTTTCTCTCTCTTTTTTTTCCTTTCTTATTTATTTTTTCGTTATTCATTTCCGTTTCAACAATGGATTTCAATTTCGCTAAATCAAAATTTATGAGATCATGTGAGGAGCTCCGAAAAAAAAAAATCCACTTTCAATCGTAACTCAGTTTGAAACTTATTTATATTTTTGGAATAGTTCTACATGGGGCTAAAAACTGCAATCGAAGAGAAATAACTGTGTTAGAAGCGAATGAAATTTTTAGCCTCGTGGGTGGACTCTTCCGAGTGTACGGATACGTTTCAAACTGTTACACTGCTCCCCGTGTGCTACATCTAAGGTCCGGATGCTTATTGTAAAACAAACTTTCTTAGTGTAATAGTGTAACACTATTGAAATAATAATTATCACTAGATTAATCTATAAAAGTAATAGGAAAAAAAAAGTTTATAAAGTGCTGCAGATAAAATACGATGTAGCTAATATAAACACATGTGCACTGTATATGGATATGGGGCAGTCCAAGAATGATCCGCGAGGAAAATGCTGAAATGAATTATGACTTAAAAATGTAGATGACTACATTAAAGATTAAAATTAAAGAATGACATATAAAGGTCTGTAATATTAAGAAAATGACCTAAACCTACATGTTAAAAATGACTCTGAAAAACGTGGATAAATGCAATTTGATTACCTATAAAAACCCCATATGAAGGGTTCAGAATACAAAAATGGTGTAACCCCATGTGGGTTATTTCTGTGAAATTACCACATGGGAAACTATGGTGAAATAATGGTGAAAACTTATGAAAATCTACTCTTTTGTTTTTATGTTAGTAATTAATTGAACCTTATAATTCCAATATCCCTACCCAATTATCTCCTGGCCTAGTTGCGTCAGAAGTGGTGTCTTCTTGGTATCACTTGTGAAATTCAGAGCTGTCTTCGGACAGTTGACTAAACAACAATTCCAATATTTGGTTTCCTATTTGAGGGCCATTCAAACTGTGTCACGTGACTTTTTATACAGGTTGGAAGTGAAATAACCCTGCAGATTTTCGGAGCAGATAGCTCATGTTGTATCTATCAAAAAAAGTGTAATACCATATTGGTGGGAAGTTCATAGTTTTCTCAGAAAAAAAATATTCCCCCCCCCCCAAAACGTTTAACAGTCTTTTTTCGGTAACTGTTACGAGTAGGATTGTCACTTCTGTTCACATCGATAGAAAATCTAATAAAAAATCATTTATCCCTCTGGCGTATTTCAATAGTGTGGACGGTTTTCGTGTAAATTTAATTTATAAATCACTTAATTTGAAGTCACTGAACAACAGGACAAGATTGTAGCGCTGCGCTGTAGCCAAAGAGGCAGGTGGAGGCAATTAGCCTGATTTTGTTGACCTCTTACATGAAGAGAGGAGTGTGTTAGCGGCGATGTTGCTGGACTGCTGAAAATTCCAACTTAATTTTATAATTAATCGTTCATTTAATTACTAAACCTATTTATAAATTTTCTGTTCATTTAAGTGTAACCTATCGTCCCTTTCAATCTTCAGGGTTATTTCACTTCCACTCTGTATATTGTAATAAAGAAAAAAGAAATTGCAAAAAAATTACAAAATGCTCGCTATGACTATGCAGACGAATCCCGTTCTAATCCAAAAACTTCATCGTTCTAAGGTAACATTCCATATAATTAAATGTAGCCAAGCATACGTTGCATGAGTGAGTTGAAATGTTTTTTTTTTTCATAGTTTTGATAAATAAAATTTAATTAACATTTGTATGAAATATTAATATAAAGTTCCTTCTGAGCATATTCATATTGGACTTAGATTAAAAGAATGCTGTAATCGTAAATTCATTAAATTAAAAATTTATCGGGACTGCATATTTAGATTGAGCTCAGAAAGCTAATTAATTTTTATTCCCATAACTATTTTCAAGCTTTCAAGTGAATATGAATGAAAAATTTGGGAAATTTGTCGCAAGGAGACCTTTTAATGTCGTCAATATAGAATATATTTCAAAAATATAATTTCAAAGCTATTAGTTCTAATGACACCAAGTTTTGTACAAATGGTAGTATTGTAGGCATGTTTACATAGTTTAAAATGCATAGTTTTTTTTACGAAAATTATAGAAGTTTTAAAAATCAAACAAGCCTCCCCTCAACAAGAAAACCCCACGAACTGTGTCCTTTGCCTAGCTCGGAGAAAAACTAATGGAAAACCCCAACACGCTGTCCATGAAAATGCAACTGGCTCGGTAAGAATGTAGATTGGACTCGCTCTGAACTTCATTAGCTCTTTCAGAGTTTGCAAAATATAATTCATACTTGTTCACTGTTTTCTCCAGCTGATATTGTCTGTCCAGTAAGCGAACTGGATAAAGTATCCTAATATTTTAACAATTTGTCGCCTGCAGTTTGTTTCAAAATATGATTAAATTTATTTTTTGCTTCAGGAACCTGACTGAACATAGCTTAAAGTTTATTAATCCATTGCAGTGACTTTTTTGACTGTGCGTGATGCTTCAACGCTTTCCTTCGTTACTAACTTCACACAGCGAGTACCAAAGCGTACATACAGTGCAAGAGGCTGATTTACGTACTATGACAGGGTGTGAAAACTTTTGCAATCACTCATGTTCCTAGTAACGTTATAGCGCTCTTCCCCTTTAGGTAGTTATTTGAAGTCATAACAAAAAGTCATCAATGATGAATAACTGGCTTGGCTTGCAGTCGCAGCTTTGTAAATACATAAACGCTTTGATTTAGATTTTAATTTTTCTTTATTTATAAAAAAAACAAATAGCTTCTTACGTAAAGATTAATTTTTAGTCCTGGAGAATTTATCTGTTATGGTAACAACAGTGCATATGCTATGGACACCCGGCCTCCAAGTCACTCAATTGAGTGCGCTCCTTGTATAATGGCAGTTGACGTAATATAATGATGGCCCAGAACCAGACTATTCCAAGCCCATTTTACTATTTTTTTTTTCAGCAGAGCTATTTTAAGCTCCTGGCATTCAAAGCGTCATGAAACAAGTTGGAATATCTTCATAGCAACCTTATGGAGAGGAATATTTACAATTTTGTTCGATTCATATATGCAGACAAGAACTGGAACACAAACACATATTTCTTTCTTATAAAAATTTGGACTTAGAACAGCCTGGTTCACAGCCATCGATATGTCAACATATATGTCGAACATGGAGTAAAGGAAAAACACTACAGGAGAGGGATTTGATCCGGTGCTGTGGATTGAACTTCGGCGTAGCTCAGTGGTTAGGGGGCTTGGTGCGTAGAATCAAGGACCCGGGTTCGATCTCCGGTGCCGGAGCGAATGTTTCTCCTCTAATAACCAAAGAGTTTCTTGTTCATCCTCATAATATCTATATTATTGTGCAAATAACTGAAAAGATCATTGAATTTTATAAATTATATCAGAACACTTAATGTGGTCCTATTAATTATTTCGTGACAAGATATTTTCAGAATGTAACTTCTGAACCTCAAAATAACATACGTCTATCTCACCACGATCTTGCTTCAGCCATTCATACATATGAAGCACAACTTCAGTTCTTTATTTGACGAGCTACATACAATTCATCTGGCTATTTTAATGACCTGTGAGGGATAATCTTTGCCTAGATAATTTTGTAATTTAACTTGCAATGACAACTTCCCCCTGGGATTTTCTGTGAATTTGATTTCGCTGATGAATGTCTTCCTTTAGAGAATTCCATCTGAATGACACTGAGCTCAGCCTGAGCCTGAAATACGGATTTATCATAGCTTTATTGTTTTTCTAGCTCTCTTTTGCAGTTTTCGAATCTATTACTTCCAAATGATGAATTATTATTTTATATTTTACTTTATCTGGTCTCATATTAATATAAGCGGTTGGGTAGCTCAGTTGGTATAGTAACTGACAACAGACTGAAAGGTCCCGGGTTCAATACCGGATAGTAGAAGTATTCTTCTCGTTGTCAAGCTTCCAAACTGTCCAGGATCCATTCAGCTCCCTGCAAAATTGAGTACCAGTTTTTCTCGGTCGGAGCGTGGTTCTGAACAAACTACCTCATTTTAATGCTCCGGTCATGAAACGATAGAATTCCATGCCACCATGCAATTTCATGCCATATAAAAGAGATAATTTTATCTTTACTAGGATGACCAGACGTCCTCTTTTGTCCGGACATGTTCTCCTTTTAAGGCCTTCGTCCGGGGTCCGGACGGATTTTAAAAAAATCAAGAAATGTCCTCCTTTTCGTAACTTGTATGCCTGATCATCTGAGTTGACGCCTTTTTCAAGTAATTTGCCTGTAGGTGGCAGCAGCATCGACGGAATATACTCTTTGTCACCGATTATAACTCTCTTTGCTTACAAAGTAATATTAAATTCACATTTTGTGCGGTTTTTTATGTACAGTATTTTGATAATAAGTAATTATAGTTCCCTCGGCCTTCATATGTAGTTAACTATAAAATAATTTTATATTATTAAGTTTATCATAAGTATGATGTAATAAAATAGATATTGACATAATTTTAAGTATAATATAGGCCTAAGCCTAAATCTAAATAGATATTTTCTGTCCTCTTTAATATTATAGTTCCCTTGACTTTCATATGTAGCTAACTGTAAAATCATTGTTATTTTTTATCATAATTATTTTGTAATATTAACATACTTTTAAATATGATATAATCATAAATCTGTACTATAAATATTTTGTAAGGAAATGGATTTGACGTAATTTATAGTATAATATAGGCCTAAGCCTAAACTAATTGCGTATTTTCTGTCTTTTATCGAAAAATGTCCTCCTTTTTGAAGCTTTATATCCTCTTTTCTATCGATGTGAACCTGGCCACCCTAATCTTTACTCATTAATACACAACATCAGCAGAAAAAATTCATCCCATCATTATTTAGATTACAACGTATATGTCTAAAAATTTAGGCTACATATTGAATTCAAATATAAGAAAGCGTTCCTTCTGGTTCTGTGATGTCATGCAAAGAAGTGGACTGATAAAAATTGATTCAAATTATCAGATAACGTTAAATCACTGCTCGTGGTTTTAAAACTGATTCCGTAGATTACACAATCAGCATAAATTTTTGTAATAATTTTATTGACATATTGTTCCGATGTCACTTTGATAATTGTAAGTAAATTTATGTTGTCTGTTCCGTCTATAACCTATCTTTTTATTGTTTAATAACAAATTAATGCACTTTATGACATAATTGTGCAATGCAATTGGCAGAGAAGTGGGACAAAGGTTTTCTGCCTTTAAGACATCTTCAGGTCCCACTATATATGTTAATGTTATTTTTTTAAACATTCTTATATATAGAGTCACGTAAAAAGTAACTACACACTTATTTCGCTTATGTTAATACTGAATAATTTGAACATGATACAGCCCTACCAACAAATTACAGTACACATCACTTCTTATGTTCAAACTGTCTCCCTTCTTCATCAATACACCGTTGACGTCTAACGGGAACACTCTGACACACATGCAAACACAGCTGAATGTTGTTATCCAGATTGTTGGTATTCCGTGTACCAATAAGTACAGTTCTGTCGGTTTACATGTCCCGATAACTTGAGTGTGGCCTCATCAGACCACAAAATGTTAAGAAAGAAATTCTGATCAAATCGATACTGATCGAGCACAATTTCACAAAATTATAGCCGCCTGTCTGGATCATCTTCCAGCAACCCATGTATCAGGCGTGGAATGTACACTTTGAAGTTCTGCTGGTGCAATATCCTTTGGATTTTATTTATTTATTTTATTGGGTTATTTTACGACGTTGTATCAACATCTAGGTTATTTAGGGCCTGAATGAAATGAAGGTGATAATGCCGGTGAAATGAGTCCGGGGTTCAGCACCGAAAGTTACCCAGCATTTGCTCGTATTGGGTTGAGGGAAAACCCAGAAAAAACCTCAACCAGGTAATTTGCCCCGACCGGGATTCGAACCCGGGCCACCTGGTTTCACGGCCACACGCGCTGACGTTACTCCACAGGTGTGGACTATCCTTTGGATTGACCGACGTGACATTTCTGGAAACTCCACCGCTAATCGTCTTGTGGACTTCTTTGGACTAGTGATAACAGTCAGTCAGATATTGAATTAATTTTCCTCAGTTCGTGCTGTCCTAGGTCGCCCACTGCGAGGTGCATTCAAAAAGAAACTTCAATTTCAAATTTATGAATTAAACTGTAAACAGCCTTACGTGTTGGTGGATTTGATTCGAAATGTTCTCTCCATTCCCTCAGTACAGCATTTACACCGCTTTGGTAAGCGGTCTTGAAAGCGAAAATTCTTTCTTCTTTCGTTAACATTTTGTGAAAACTGTTACTTGTGTTGTCAGGACTAAGTTACAATGGTTAATAAATGAATGATTCATTTTTAACACTACGCGTCATTTCCTGTTTCCTACCAACCATATCAACGTACGTATTACATCCTAGAAACATACATACATTCATTAAGTGTGTAGTTACTTCTGCGCCACCCTGTATATCTAGTTTCTAATAGCTTTCAAGTTTTACATACACAAATACTGTGTTAGTTTTTATGACATTGCCATGAGATTATAAGTTTTAAAAATGTTTTGGATACAAATCATTTGTTATTCACTTTGGGTGCTATGCATAGACATTTCGCTAGCCCGCGCTACAAGCGTGCTAAACTAGCCCCGGCTATCGACTGATTACTTGTACAGGATTCATATCATATCGCTAACACTGGTTTATGAATACGAAAAACGTTAGTTCGCTGATCATCCACCGGAAGTCCGCGCTAAGAATGTCTATGAATATGGCCCTTAGAGTTTTACAGCCAACTAAACCATGGCAAAAGATATTAAGTACTCAAAGTCTCTTAGTTAAAATTCAAAGTAAACAAAATTTATCATATCTTGTTAGAAATGTATATATTATTATTATTATTATTATTATTATTATTATTATTATTATTATTATTATCGTTATTGTTATCAACTTTCATTGCTTAAACAAGGCATTAATTATTGTAATACAATACATTTTGTCATGTTAAAGCAGTAGTGTCAGAGTTGTAAGCTCCGAAACCGGTTGTGGTGCTAGAGACGTCCAGTCGGAGCGTGAACTTGATTATGTCTGTGGAAGCACCGGAGCTCGTAACGAGTTATAGTGGAGCGCTCCGCTCCGTTTAGGCTGTGTCTGACAACGCTGTGTTAAAGGAACAAACATTGGTAAAATTTACGTAATATAAGTGCTTCATCATAATCGTCTTGGCAGACGTCTGAGATCTGAAGATGACGTAAAGTCGAAAACGTTTGTCACCATTCTCTGCCAATGGCATTGCACAATTATGTCATAAAGTGCATTATCTTGTTATTAAACAAAAGAAAAGGTAAGCTATAGATGGAACAGATACCTAACATAAATTTGCTTACAATTAAGAAATTGTTATGTTTATATCAAGAGTTTTATATTTAATGTGTTTTCTTCTGAAGCACGAGTTAAAGCATCTGTTTCCGAAGCATCTAAGAGGAGGATATGCATATTCATGGAAAGTGGGATGTAACTGCTGGTGACGGATTTTAAACTAACATCTGTCACCCTGCTATACGATAAAAAAGATACATTTGAAAAATTCATTGATTATTTCATGTGGCAGAAAGTAGTCCGATTTCTTATTACATAGGTAACTTCTAAAAACGATAAAGTCGGATTTGAAAGGAAAAGTACGACTTAACGGTTAACATCACCTCCTGTTAATTAAAACAACTTGACCTTGAGAATACTGATGTCAATTTGACTGTTGTGTTTCATTGTTTTGTCCCACAGAACGATGTTTGATCTGTGATATATGATAGTTTTATATAAGGTACATTAGAAAAAATTGAGAACGATTCTTTCACAAATCCCTCAAGAAGAAACAAGAGTGAAGGAAGAAGACCGTGCAGGGAAGAAGATGAGGAAACAGAGAAGAGGCGGCTTGCGGGGCGGTAACAAAGACTGAGAGGCGATCGAGTGAAAGTGCTAAAATTGAGAACGATGTTAACAGAAATCCCGATAGAAGAAACAAGAATGGAGAAGGAAAACCTAGTTTGGAAGAAGTTACAGGAGCCAGAGAGAATGCTGTTAGGGGAGCTGTACCACAGGCTGACGGAATCACCAGGGTGAGTAGTCAGAGGCGCTCGAGTAGATGGACAGCAAGGAGGAGCGGTTATGGAGCAAACAATGAGGTCAACGCAAGTGAAGATTTGGTGACACAGTCTGGTGGTAGTCCGTGGTGCTTGAGAGGAAGTGAAACGTCTACTGTAAGGAGAAGCGTTGCAGGATCAACCGATGAGGTTGATGCAGGTGACGAACATTTGCTTAGAGGTAAAACGACACATAGGAACTTTAATAGAAATAGATATGAACGATCTAATTCGAATAAGAATATAGTTACTGAACGAATTTACTCGCTAAGAGGTAGGCATCAACAACGAATGAACTTTCCTGTTATTAGAAAAATTAATAATTAAGTAGGAATGGTAGCCATATTTCAAAAATAAGATTTAATAACGTCGAAGTTTTAATAAATAGAATTGAAAATAATGCATTTATGAATTTATTAAGTAATAACGATGTAACTATAATAGCTGAATAATAACTCACTAGAAAGGTTTTTTGCAAATAGTTTTACTAATTATAAATTGGTAAGTACTGTGCTTCAAATTAGACAGGATTGTACTAGGTTATAAATTTATTAGAAACATAACAGCAATGAATGTAAATGAGTGCATGCAATTGAATTGATTAAAGTGGAATTGATGTTGATCAAGTAATTAGATTGGCAAATAATGTGTTTAAACAAGTAAGCTGAGAGTTGTATTGAGGTTACATAGACGATTTCTGCTGACATGCGAATGCGCAAGGTTAGACACTGCCCTGCATATACACATAAAATGTACCGATTCAGCTGTTCACTTTGTTCACATATTGTCGACATCTGCTAACCTCAATGCGATATTTATTACGTGAAATAGTTAAGTATTATGTAAACGAGGGTCTAAGATTTAAATTTAAATACGTCTATTGTAAAAGATATTTGGATGAATACAGCAGCAGGCACGATTTATATACACTTGTTTATTACACTAGAGTTAAAAAAAGAGAATTTCGAACTTAGCAAGTAAAGAAGTTTGAATGTTTAAAATAAATGCGATAGGGTGAAAACTTGCACTAAAACCAGAAGTAAGTGTAAGTTAAACCACAGAAATTGAATAATTATATGATAGAAAATTTGTTATTAAATTATATATTTATTGTGTATAATCACTATTTGCACATATTACAGTTTTAATTATTAAGTTTATGTACATTAGAACTATTGTACATAATACTAATACTATATAAGGTACATGAATTATTCGGATCACTGTAACTGGGCACTTTCATTTTCCATCACCGGTTCAGGGGTGTATTTATAGACGGTAACTTCTGCTATTAATTTAATTGATTTAATTATCTCTTTAGGGATTATTGTTCTGGAATTTATCATGCACTAAAATTTAGTAGTAGTAGTAGTAGTAGTAGTAGTAGTAGTAGTAGTAGTAGTAGTAGTAGTAGTAGTAGTGGTAGTGGTGGTGGTGGTGGTAGTAGTAGTGGTAGTAGTAGCAGTAGCAGCAGCAGCAGCAGCAGCAGTAGTAGTAGTAGTAGTAGCAGCAGCAGTAGTAGCAGCAGCAGTAGTAGTGGTGGTGGTAATTTAACTTATATTTTAGTTCAGATTCTTGGTGAATACCATGTGAAATATCTTGGACTTTCTAGAGAGCTGCGCAATTTTCTGTATTTCACTATATTTACCACGTAGGTGTGTTTACTTCCTGCACCCATGCTAATAACTTTCTCACCAAGTCGGAATGAAAGTTTTTCCATTCGACTTTTATACTCAAAATCTCTTCGTAGCTATGTTGAAAACCGCCAAACTTTAATGACTTGAGTCGAAAACTTTTGTATTTGTTCAGCAGATCGAAGGAGCTTCGAATAAAAAGGAGTAGTTTACGTACATGAGGAAAATGAGTTTCCGAACAATGGCAAGGTTAAATACTGTATTATCAACACAAAGAAAGTGGCTTTGGATTAATGGTATATGGGTCGTGGAAGTTGAGGCATATTTGTTTCTCTTCCTCTCATTCTATGGCGTAAGTATCAATTTGTACAAATTGGATTAGCTTGTGCTAGCAGAATTAGTTAATAATTAATCAGATAAACAGAGACAGATCTTATTCGCAAATAAACTGGATGTCTGTCTCGAATTTATTTTGTTTCGTGTAATTTCGAACATTAAACTTTTGTCATATCGGCCAAATAATTAGAGAATATCGCCTATTATGAATCTTTAATATTAATTTGCACCGAGTGGGATGATCCATTGTCAGGGACTCGCATTCGGGAGGCCCGGGTTCAAATTTTGAGGCCGGCCAATCTGAGTGTGTCTTTTTCAGAGTTTTCTCCACTCGCAAAAGCCGAATGCCGGATTGTAGTTTAATTTTCATCTACGTACCTCGAAGATTCTGTCCGTTGTCCATATATGTGTTTGTGTTGCCGTTAGAAGGTGGTCCTTGCGTCGAGCTGATCCCTCACCAGGGAAGTCCCGCCATTGCCCATGTCTCGTGAGTGACCCAAAGATTTATCCCTCTCTTACCGACACTTGCTTGTAAGTCCCAGGAAGAAGGTTCCACAAAGATAAAGAAAAAAAATACTGATTTGTAGTAATTTAAATTGTAAGCACGCTACCAACAAATTCTGTATAGGAATGTTTAAAATGATAATGATGGCGAGGAGGATGAGGAGAAAAAGGGGAAAAAAACAGAAAGGGGAGGAGGGGAGGATGAGGAGGACAACGTTAACATCTAATTTGTGATTTTCAAGTAATTGTAAGACGAAAGTACACTCGTGAGATCACTATGGAAAAGGGTCTTATACTATAAGGTGAAGCTGTAGTCGGGTGGTCCAGCGATAGTAAGATATGTTTCTCCTATATGAGTTATAGTATAGTTTCATTTTAGATATTTCTATATTTCTTTGAGATGTTTGTTTAACCTACGCCACGGGGATCAGCGAAGCGCGTAATAGGCTCTTTATTCACTCAGTCTGACGGGCGCCTAACGCATTTTAAACCAGTAGACGCGAGGTAGGTTACTGAACTTTAGTATAGCATAAAGGGGTTTTTCCTGTCTAGGAACTCGCTGGTAGCGTTGTTTGAATCTGGCAAACAATAGTAGCGTCGGGGGAGCGCGTCACCTTAATGAGTATTTAAAAGGATGTGAGCCGAGCGTGTGCCCACCCCAGACGATTGCCGGCCTGTGAGCCGAGCGCGTATTTTCGCAGAATATCACCGGCCAGCGAGCCGATCGTGTGTTTGCCCCCAGACGATTGCCGGCCTGTGAGCCGAGCGCGTATTTTCGCAGAATATCACCGGCCAGCGAGCCGATCGTGTGTTTGCCCCCCAGACGATTGCCGGCCTGTGAGCCGAGCGCGTATTTTCGCAGAATATCACCGGCCAGTGAGCCGATCGTGTGTTTTCCCCAGACGATTACCGGCCTGTGAGCCGAGCGTGTATTTTCTCAGAATATTACCGGCCAGTGAGCCGATCGTGTGTTGGTCAGAAGACTGCCGGCCAGTGGCGTGTTTACTCACTTATACAGTCTACGGCCTGTGAGCCGATCGCGTGAGTATTAATAAGATTTCCGGCACTTGTTCCGATCGTGCATATCTTATCATTCTCCGTTTTCCAGCAGATCGAAGTGATAAAGTGTAGATTTCGCACCTTTTAGTTTTGTGATTTACTCAAAAAGTGACAACAGCGATTTTAAACTGGCATTAGACGAGACGCTGAAATTACACGGAAGACAACAGCCAGTATTCCATCGCTTGGACTCAAGCAAGGGACGTGAGCCAAATAAATACACTTAGTGGAACTTTACTCCTTGGTTTCTTTTCGTGAGAACGCCGAACATCACATTATATCCTACGCCCACAAAACCACAAGGTCCCTGAGAAGAGATCTCCTCTACCGGGGGACAAGATCTTCCAGCATCCGTCCACCGATGTATGACTGAGGTAGTCGGCTTCTCCTCTGCCGGCGGCGCGACAGAGAGGAAGATAAACAACAACAACACGGGCCACCAGGTAAAACCCGTCGCAAATGGCGCCCAACGTGGGGCCACGAGAATAAAAACAACAACGCGTGGCCACGAGAATAAAAACAACAACGCGTGGCTACGAGAGTAAAAACAACAACGCGTGGCTCCGAGAGTAAAAACAACAACGCGTGACCACGAGAATAAAAACAACAACGCGTGGCTACGAGAGTAAAAACAACAACGCATGGCTACGAGAGTAAAAACAACAACGCGTGGCTACGAGAATAAAAACAACAACGCGTGGCTACGAGAAGAAAATAAACAATACTAGTATGGCTCCGAGAAGAAAATAAACTACACCAACGCGTGGCTACGAGAATCAACTATACCACCGAGGCGGCGGGATGAGAACAACAGTAGCAGCAGCAACGTGATTATCGTCAGTACGAGACGACAGCAGAGAGGCTGACGCAGCATCCCCGCCGAGACAACGGGACGAGAGCGGCAACACCGAGAGTGGCAAATCATCACGGCCACGCGGGACGAGCAGGGTCGACGCTACATCCAGGAGGAAGACAACGTGGATGGTAATATTTTGGAGGGTTATACATGTATGAACCTTCTTTGTGTGTAGGGAGGATAACATTTATTAACGCATAATTCTGTGTAGGGTTATATGTATATATATATATGTATTTAGTAT